>NC_057354.1:134901442-135557231 GCF_016509475.1 Prionailurus bengalensis
TAAGTTCCCTCTTAGGTCCCCAACTGCCGCCAGAGTCCAAGATCCCTGCCCTTTATGGCCTTTGTGTAAACTGATGTGTAGAAGACATCTCCAAGGTAAAGTCTATTCTTAGTGACGTGAAAGATGACCAGTACCTGAAGGGTAAAGAGGGCATTTCCATCAAAATAGTTCAATGAGTCCAAAAACATCAATGACCAGTAGTAAATTATTTACAAGAATACCCAGGGAGTCATAATGGAGGAACTGGGGTCATGAAGTAGAAAATGGGATCGAATACAGGAAGTAGCTCTTTGCAGATACTGGAGAATGGACTGCGGATGATGGCGACGAGTGAGGTGTGCCAGTAGCCCTGGATTTCCACCTTGACGCCCTTTCTAGACCAAGCGTAAGGAGAATGGCGCTCTCCAAACAGAGAACGGCAGTGCTGACAGAGGTCAGGGCTCAGGGAGGTGGAGCTGCTCGTGTCGGTGGCACAGGAAGGCAGAGAGGCAGAGGCCGTGCGGAGAACGAGTCCCAGAGATCTGCACTGTGTTTCCCTGGATTCTCTTGCTAATCACAAAACTGAACACGCAGAACCTGAAGTCCCACGGTTCCTGGCAAGGACTGAGAAGATGGAAGATGGACGGCACCTGGAGCTGGGGCACCTGGCTGGCTCAGTCGGCAGACCAGGCCACCCTTGACGTCGGGGTCCTGAGTTCAAGCCCCATGTTGGGCGTAGAGCTGACAAAAAAATAGTAATAATTGCTAGAGCTTACATGGGACTAGGAGATGTTCACGTTCCTTCCAGCCAAAATAGACGGTCCTGTCAATGCCTGGGACATTCAAGAGAGACACTAACAGAATTGTAGGAGGACTTAACTAGTCCTCGAGTAAGTGGGCTCGAATGTGTGTCTTCAGTTGTTGAGGATATGCTCCGTGTATGGTAATTAATTGCATTGTTTGTTGTTTCTATTCACATTTTCAGTGTCTTTACTGATAACGCATAACTACTTACTTTCTCAGTTAGGAAGCAATGTGTTACATTCTTCAACTATGATTGCGATTCTGTTTTTATTTGCCTTTAGTTCTGTGGATTTTTAAATTTTATATATTTTGAGGTTTTATTATTAGGTGTATTCAGATTTAGAGTTGTTAGATCTTCTTGTTGGATTGGTCCTGTTATTCTAATGAAATGTATCCCTTTATCTCTACCGTTGGTGGTCTGATGAAAGCAGTCTTTTTGTCAGTGCTTGCACAGTGTGTAGTTTTTCCGTCTGTTTACTTTGAAACTGTGTATCCTTATATTTAAGGTATGTTTCTTGTATGTAGCATATCTTTTTTAAATGTAGTCTGACAGTCTTTGCATTTTACTTATAGTCTGTGTTTAATGAAATTACTGATTACTTGGCTTTAAGTCTGTTATCTTGTTAAATGACTTTCTGTGGTAATTTAGCTAATATGTATGTTTGGGTTTATTTATTAAAACGTTGAATTTAACCTAAGTAACATAGGAAACTAATATTAAAAAGAGAAAAAAAAATGTAGTTACTCTCTTTAACAACTTGAGGAATGAGATGACCATTATTAGATGGCATTTTATCCATGATGATTGGTGGGTGGTTATATTCTTGAATTATCGTACATCCCTTTGCTTGGAAGCCTGCCAGGTGGCCCCCATCACCCTGCGATGTCTCCTCTGGGCAGGACAGATACCTCATCTCTCTCCAATCATTGCATTTGAATGCATCTGCTTATTTATAAGTCTCTATGTCTTGGGAGAATGTGAGCTTCTAAGCAGGAATCATGTCCCCTTAACTCTTCTCAGTCCCTGGCACACGAACAGCTCCTTTATTTTTTTGAATGCATGATCCATGCTTGGTAAGTTTTAGATCAGCCCCAGTGGCCTAAGTTTAGATGCTAAGGCCAAGGGTGGCCATGTAAGGTTCAAGATGATCCTGAATGTTCCCTTCTTAGGGAATTCCTTCCCTAAAGGAATTTGGGTTGTCAGGAATTTGGACAGCTCTTCTGTTGACCTAAGCTCACAAGTGGGGCCTAGAATCAAATCTCTTCTTTTGTGATGACAGACAATTAGTTTGGGAAAGAAAATTTTCATCAGGCTTTCCCATTATTTATCAATTCTGGGGCCTGTGAATAGCTTTGAATACAAAATTGCATGTGAAAATCCTTGTGTCTGCTATTGAATAATTGGCTGATCTGTCACTCAGAGCCTCTGAATGAAGGGTCCTGGGTGATTGCACCTGCAATTAGGCAATTGTGGGAGAAGCTCGCTGCTTCCGTTTAATTGCCTGGGCTAAAATGGAGTGTACCCTTTACAAATATGGCCTATTATCTCATTGTAGGCCTTTGCAAATATAGGATGGCCCCAGGAACAGACAGAGAAAATATATAGTCTTATTTGCCGCGCACCAATTAATGTGAGTAATCTAGCCAACGTTCCTACACTTTTCATTCAAACAGGAAATTTAGGTGTGCTGGAATCGGTAGCCCATAATATAACTGACCTCTTCGGCATCTAGTTTGGCTGTGTCTTCGTGGCATATGTGTCCACAGTGGTTCTAATTTTTAAAAAGTTTCCACATTCATACGTATTTGCCAGAGAGCCTTGCGAATGTGGTTATTGTAGTTCCTTTACTTTTTTTTTTTTTTTTTTTAAATTTTTTTTTCAACGTTAATTTATTTTTGGGACAGAGAGAGACAGAGCATGAACGGGGGAGGGGCAGAGAGAGAGAGGGAGACACAGAATCGGAAACAGGCTCCAGGCTCTGAGCCATCAGCCCAGAGCCTGACGCGGGGCTCGAACTCACGGACCGCGAGATCGTGACCTGGCTGAAGTCGGACGCTTAACCGACTGCGCCACCCAGGCGCCCCTCTGTAGTTCCTTTACTTTTTGAAAGCAATACAAGACCCCACTGAGAAGATTTGGACCTCTGAGTGACTCACTTAATGCTGGAGTATGTTTTCTGTATTTCCCCCGCTCCCAAGTTGTAAAACCCTAGTCCATCTATTACATCAGTTACTTCTTTCAACAAGAGTACTATGTGAAAACTGGATGGGACTTTTGGGAGATTTTGCCTATATTTCCTGAGTCTTTGTTTTTGCCTTTTTGGTATATTTGCTATGTGGTGCATGCCCAGAGGTGCCGCCCAGATGCCTTTCGAAAGTGGACTTGCTTCCCACTGACATTAGTGTGGTTGACTCACAGCCTCCGGCCATTAGTGTCTTCACGACGTGCCTCAGATTTCCATCTACAGGCGTGTGGATTCCCAGGCAGGGTGGTGGGAGAAGGGCCTACCCACCTCCTTCAGTTCAGTCTGGGACTCTTCTAAAGATGCTCCCTCGGGGGTGGGGGGTGGGGAACTTCGCCCCCCACCCCCACCCCATTTTAATAGACCTTATTCCTCAATAAACCTGTTTTGCTCTCACTTCCATCCTGGCACCTGCTTCCTGGAGAATCCAATTTGCAACCCCCGTCAAGTAACAGTAAATTAGGAATAGCTCAGAGGATGTTTATTTTATTGGATCCAAGGTTTTGCTTCAAAAACCGTTTTCAAGGAAGTGTATTTTTCTGTGAGATTATATAAGAATTGCTTCTTCTCTATTTCTTTTTTTAATTTCTTTTTTCTCTCCACCAGTATCAAGGGATAAGGTATGCAAAATGATTTAGAGCAAAAGAAGGTACTTTGTAAGTTTAGCACTTCAATTTCAGGAGATTTTTATTTTACTAAAGTAATAACTATTATAAACAATTACTAGTAAATAGGATTGTTAACAATTTTACTTACAGGGACTAAGTCTTCCAAATATTTGTAAGTGAAATAGAAGTTAGCTCTTAACAAGTGCTACATATTGGAGAGACTTTTTACCTTGGTGTTACTATATCATGAAAGCAACATAGCTTTCGTTTTATTAACTTGATTCATCTTGAATTCAACTTCTTTGGGATGATTTTTCTTTTCTTTTTTTTTTTAAATGTTTATTTATTTTTGAGGGAGAGAGAGACAGAGAGTGAGCAGGGGAGGGGCAGAGAGAGAGACACAGAATCCGCAGCAGGCTCCAGGCTGCTGAGCTGTCAGCACAGAACCTGATGTGGGGCTTGAACTCAAGAACCATGAGATCATGACCTGAGCCGAAGTCAGACCCTCAAATGACTGAGCCACCCAGGAGCCCCTTAAATTTTTTTTCTTAGTGGGATGCTTTTTCATATTAACTTTTATTACAATGGTAGATAGTATTATTTGGCAAAAATTCTTCTTTCTGCCTGCCAAAATCTGCATTGCAAATTGTGCACCCTTTCTTTCTTAACCATTGGGCTTAGTGTTTCCAAATCCCCCAAATATTAGTATTTGGGATCTGAGAATGAGAACTTGGAATTCTTGGATATACCAGGGAATCCCTGAAATCACAAGCTGGTCTGTATTTTTCATAATATTTTATATATGTGTTTTAAGTAATAATGAGTGACCATAATAACAGTGAATTACTTTTTATTGTAATAGAATTATACTAAAAACTTCAGAAAATTTCTGTAAACAAAAGATATTGTAATAAGTGTATGATTTGTTATTGATACATACACTGTAGTAAAAAGATCACATCTTGTGATAACATATAAAAATGATCTCTTCCTGATAGTAATATTTGATAATATTAAGAGAACTTTAATACAAAATATATACCAGATAAAAATTGTGTAATAATGGAAAGATGTGATCCTAAATGTTCAATATGTAAAAATTGACATGCCTGAAGGTCACATTTTAAAACACGTAAAGCATCAAGTCACCCTCTGTGACAATCTTGGTCTTTGTTTTGCCACAAATATTCCAGACACAGGCAGATTTTTTTTTTCCATTTTGTTTTGAGTCAGTTTAATTATTCTATGTCCAAAGCATGAACAATCTGGGATTTAGGACGTATGTCACTCGCGTTCTTTGTTAATAGTGAAAATGTTTTGTCTACTTGCCCTGATTTTGCTGATGGAATCAATATTACTTGTGCTAATCAGTTTCTGATTTCATGTAATCTCCCACAGTATTGGCAATTTCTCCTTGTGGGTTTTTTTTTTTTTCTGTTGGAGTATTTACAAAGGACTGTAGCCTATAACAAATACTCAAACACTAGAAAACACTAGTGAATATTATTGGGTGTTATATGAATCATGTAGCACTTAGATCTCCTAAGCACGGGTGCAGCACCTCCCAGAATGACATGTCAGTATTGCCAATTTAAGTATTTATTTTGCTTCCCAATTCTGCTATTTCTTAGAACTCTACTCATAGGATTTGTGCGAAGTACACTCTGTGTGTCAATATATTAATATTTATTCTATTTGCAATAATAGCACACCATTAGCAGCAGAAGGGCCAGGATGCACTCTTCTCTCATGGCAACAGCTATAACCAGTATCACCTGATGAGATGATGATACTTCTCTGCTCCTTGCTCTCGTCCCAGTTTCCAGAAACTTTGATCTTAACCGTGGACTCCATATATGGCATTTCTTTCTCTCACTTTTGACTTGAATCAGTGGCTTCCATTGAACCAATAAGGTCTTGCCTGCTTGCTTCATTTGTTGCAGGGAAATTATAATAATTATTCCTGTTCTTCTGTTTTCACAGTTGACTTTTCTTAGTATGTGAGATTCAAAAAAAACAAAAAACAAAAAACAAAAAAACAAAAAAACACCAAATTTCCTGAGGAAAGCAGAGAAGGAGCTCCCACATAAAAATACTAATGTTGTCTGTAGTTGAGCAGTGGAATATTTTGGGAATATTCCACTAGAAGAAGACTGAGTTTTGTGACCTGCAGTCATGGGAGGGCGTCGCTGTGGGCCGGGGACACTGGAGGTGTTTATGGACAAGCGAAACGGTGTCTCCACGTCTCTCTGTGCCCCAGTGGCAGCTGTAATTAACGCTATGTTCTAGATGCCAGAGCAGCTAAGTGCGAAGGTCCTGTTTGTCGTGCTCAACCCAACTGATTAAAAAGCAATCCACGGGGTTGGTCTGGGAAGGGACAGAGGTCTAGCAAACTAGACTGTGCCACTAGAGAATTGGTTTGACAGGAGGAAGCCTCCAGCAGAAATTCTTGTCGACGCTCTAGTTAGACGACGGTTTGCCACTTGGGCGAGGAGGCCAGGACTGAGGGAGGGGAGGCCCGATCCCCAGGTGTCATCCCTCCATGGTCTGAGCTGTGCCCAGACCCCTATAAGAGGCAGCAGGAAGAAAGTGTTTGCAAGTCCACAGCAGCCGGGTCGAAGCCCTCCGACTCTGTCTCATTCCACACAAACCAGAGTCTGCTGCGTGAGGTCTTTGCAAAGCGTTGACGAAATATTACCCGTTGACATAATATACATGTGTTAATAAGAGAAAAGTGAACTGTCTACTTGTTCCCACGGGACTTCCCTTAATATAGTCCAGGCGTGGACGTCACAGTGGAATGTTGACCGAGAGGTGTTCTCATTGCCGGCGTGCGTGTGCATGATTTTTTTTGCTTTTTAGGAAACTGAGGCTATGAAACTGAGGATCGTTTAACCGAGGAAAATTTTGTCTCAGTGAGTTGGAGGAACAAGAGCTCTGACACGGATGTTTTTTGTGTACTTTGGGTCCCGTTGTTTTTTGTTGTCATTCTGCAGCTGATTGTTAATGGAAAGTTTGTAATAGAGAAATGCAATTTTACCCATTTAGACAGCATGTGACTCTTCGTCAGCTTATAAGATAAACTTACATGGAGAAGACATGAGGCAAATGTTCATTTTAAAGTGTCTTGTTGGCCCATGTGTATGAAGTTATTTGAGTCAATACATTGTAATTAGGAATCACATACATGGGTTGGTAGAATATATGTATTAGACAGTTGATTAAATTACCCCAAATATAATAAGCTGATTTGCCCTATATTTTATTATAGTGATGTAGTATTGGAGGTGATGATATGTTTGTGAGCATGTACAAAGGACATTTTTTGCCTGAAACTGGTAATTTACTGCTCACTCAAATGCCATAAATACTGGTTTGGGCCAAGGGGAAATCATGGAATTTATCTCTGATCTAAACTGTGAGTTGAATTTCAGACCAGAAAGCATGTTTAGAGTTTCTTTCTGAATTCAGGCCAACTTGAATCAGTCTGCCCTGCCTCTCCCCTCCGTCAGTGGTGGCAAACCTGGGTGCCGTGGCCAGTCTCTGGGCCGAGGCTGCAGACGCCCGCCCCCGTCCCGGCTCCAGAGCGGCTTGGCTCCCGGAGCATACTGCCTCGTCTCCGTGGTCCTGCTTGTGGTGTTTGCCTGTGTCGGGGTTCATTCTGGTTCAGAAGTCGTGTCGCCCTGTGATCTGGGCAAACCCACAACTCCCTGGACAACCAGTTTCAGGGATCCCAAAAGCTTATCCCATGTGATGCTTAAGATGTCACAAGAGGAACGAAGAGACGGAATCAGCTGGTGCTGTGCCGGGCTGACTCGGGGTCCCTTCGCATTTGAGGCGCGTCTGTGTAAATTATCGATCGGACGTTTACAAGTATGTTTTGTAAATGACTTGTAAATGCTGAGTAGCCCTTTGGTTTGCACCGTGTTTTTCCCGGTTCGGGGGATCCTCGTAAACACAGAGGCCCCTGGAAAGGACACCTGCAGTGGCTTCCTCTCGGCCTTGGCTGTTTCCTGAGGCCGAAGAGCAGTGTCTGCTTTCTTGGCAGGAGTCAACGCCTCCCTCCCTTTCCTATTCTACCCTCCAGACAGTGGTGTTCTTTGTAATGGGGTGTGAGCCAGGGCAGGGAGGGGCGGTCGGCTGGACTGTGGATGCCGTCAGCCTCTGGGGTCCACAGGAGAAGACTCAAAATAGAACAGCAAATGTTTTTTTGTTTTTTTTTTTCCTCCTCCAAAAGCCCATTCGTTTCATGCCAAAAAACAGACGTGGATTTTGAAAGAGATTATCTCTGAAATACAGAAGTTTCTAAGTGATTATATAGAACCACTAATTCATCTGTCCATTCATTCACTTGATGAGTATTTGCTGATCATCTGCTAAGTGCCAGGCCCTCTGCACAGTGACGACTGAGGTTCACAAGAGAGGCCCAGCCCTGCGGTGCTGGGGGATTTCATGGTGAGTGTGGCTGGGCCATCTTACCGGATGTTGGGCAAACGCCAGTCTAGATGTTGCCGAGAAGGTTTTTTTCTGAATGAGGTCATTCAGATCTGGACTTTGAGTAATGTGGATTACCCTCCATAATGTGGGTGGGCCTCATCCGATCGGTCGGAGCCCTTAAGATAAAAAGATTGATCTCCGCTGAAGAAGAGGGAATTCTGCCTCCAGATGCAACATCATCTTCAGACTGTGATGTCACCTCTTCCTGGAGTCTCCAGCCAGGATATGTCTGTCCACCTGGACCTCTGAGTCCTCAGTAATTATAACCACAGCAGCGGTAATAACAATAACCAATGCTAACCGAACACTTATTCTCTGCCTCACAGGCTCTAGGAGATGTACACGTATTCATTTAACCTTATAAGGTGTACAGGTTGTTATCACCCCTTTTAATGGGTAAGGAAACTGAGGTACGGAGAGGGAAGGTGGCCTCTCCCAACTCGCAAGTGGCTGAGTCGGGGATTAAAGTGCCGGCGGCCAAGCAGGTGCCTCTCAGAGTGACGCCGCTGCCCCCGTCGCCCCTGCTGTTGCAGCCGGGAGGCACCTCGGGCCTGTTGCCCTGCCGTCTCCCATCCTCACTGGATTCCTGCCAGGATCCGTGAAGCAGGAAGGGCTGCCGCTGTACCCATCTCACAGGTGAAGAAACGGAGGCTCGGAGGGTTTGTGCGGCCACTGCCAGGCCCTGGGGCTGCTGTCACTGTAGTGGCTTTGCTTCCTGGCCCCAGGCTGTAGTTTTCACCGCCCCCTCCCCCCCCCCTTTCCATCCAAGGCTGTGTTATTTGCTGAGGTTGGAAACTGGGTGGTTTTCTCAGCTCCCCTGACTCCCGGGCCCTGGCTCCATGGGTGGGAGGTAAAAGTGTAGCCAGGGGGAGTGGACATACTTCCTGGGGTCCTCTTGTCTCCCCAGTGTCTGCTGTGGCTGTACCTGCCAGGTCTCCTTTCTGGACAATCTCATTTTCTTCTCTCCGTCTGCAGTGTCCCTTGGTTGGTGGGTTCAGCTTCAATTCATTGCTCTAGAACCTTCCCTGCTGGCCCCTCCCTCTGGCCTTTCCTTCCACACTTTTCTTAGCGGTATGCGCTATCTAGTAATTAACTTTTGGCACAGGACTTTTAAAACTTCAGGCATTGCGAGTTCCCTTTCTTTCCATGAATCCTCCTGAAGTTTCTTTACGGCTCCCTGTGGTTGAGCCCACAGCCTGGCACATAGAGGGTGTGGAGTTTGCATTTGTGGATGGATGTGATTTAATATGCTTGGAAATGTGGGTCAGTCAAGTTGGAAATGACCCAGTCACCTTGCAGTGTTTCAGAGGGAGGCAGGGCCTGGTGAGACCCCCTGGTGGGAATCCTTCCAGCCCCCTGCTGCGGGGTCCTGGAATTCTTGTCCACAGCACACTAGGAATTTTAGCGGGTGTAATAATGATCCCGTGATTCAGAGGTTCAGCGTGAACACGAGCAATTTCCTCAATTCGGTTCCCCACCGGGGAGCATTTCCTGGTGAGAGCTCGGAGTGTGTTTTCTACCACCTCCCTTAATTCGGGCACTTCTTAATTCAGACCCCACGCAGGCAGCCTGCGTGGAGGGCACCGGTCTCGGACCAGGCTGACTGCAGCGGCTGTGGGATTTCTTTCAAAGAGCTGTGGGAAGGGGCGGGGCTGGGGTCCTAGGTACCCTGAGTTGGGGGATGGGGCGAGGAGGAGGACCCAGTCGAGTATGTCCGCTGCAGAGCGTGTGAGGAACCCACCTGCAGCTGACAGTCACTAGCTGTCGTTTTGGGGGAAGTTGGGTGAGATTTGAGAAGCAAGGAAACACAGGAGCCACCAACGTCACATGACCACGTACAGTTGGGCCGCCCTGAGACCCTAGGGCCCTCATCCTAGAGATTTCAGAGCTTGTATCAGTGCGTTCTTAATCTGGAATTGGTCTCTAGGCGTCATCAGAGCCGGAGCCTCTATGTGGGATCAGAGAACGGACCGGCCTCTTTGTGGTGGGGTCAGTGTGGGGGTGGGGGGGGGGTCTTCTCCCTCGGCTGCTCCCAGCCCCGGGCTCCTTCCCCCGCCCCGTGTGGCCCCTGGGCGTCACAGCAGCCGCGCCCAGTGCAGTCCCAGCAGATCGTTTGCAGCTTAGCCGTCAAGGACCCGAGCCACGCGCGCGTTGGAGGAAGGGAGCTGAGACGTGCGGTGGCCGCGTGCAGTGTCAGGGTTCACGCCAGCGTTCATGGAGCGCTTCGAGCGTCCTAAGCGATCTTCTCACTCATTGGCTCGTTCGGCCCTGCCACAATCCTCTGATAGCGTTCTTATCGTTTCTATTTTATAGCTAGGCAGGGGTGCGCCCTCCGGGCCTCGCAGACGCCCACGTCACTCAAGTGCTGCCCATGTGCCTCCTACGTGCCTCCCACGTGGCCCTGGGCTTTGCCAAAACACGCTTTCCCCTCCAATGCAGCAGAAACTGCACTTTTCAGTGAGAGAGACGCCTAACCCGTGCTTTCTGAGCATCGGTCGCTGGCTGCATTCCTCGGCCTGCGAGTTCAGCGGCTGAAAATTGTGCAGACATGCCCGTTATGCCCCAGGAGCCATGTGGGAAGGTGCTGTGGGAGCCACAGAGGGGACACAGGGGTCCTTTCCTTCCAGGATCAGTGGTCCGCCCAGTGAGTTGGGAAACGGATTCCAGTGGATACACAGATAGAAGCAGCCTATGGCTTCGTCCTGGGCGAACAGGCAGGATTTGGACGGAGATGGGGGAGGGGCAGAGAGCCCAGGAGGTGGAGGGGACAGTGTGGACCAGTGCCCAGGGGTGCCTGTGCCTGGCCTGTTTGTTCCGTGGAGAACGGGGTGTTGCTCTGTTACTGGACGGGAACAGCTGTGCGAGCAAGAGCCTCACAGCGAGGGAAGTACCTTGAATCACCAGGCTGTTCCGCCTGCTGCTCCTCCTGCTCTCCTGCCTCCCCCAGAGCCCTCCTCACCTGCTCATCCGGTTTCAGTGTTAGTGACAGAGCCCAGGCATTTTGCAATGTCTGGGAGTCCTCCCCACCTCCATGCTGCAGCTGAGAGCCTCCCTTCTTCCTGATGGATATTTTGTCAGTCACAGAGCTAAGGAGCGGTGGGGTCAAACAGGTTAGACTGGGAGCGCCTGGGTGGCTCAGTGGGGTAAGCGATTTTGGTTCAGGTCATGATCTCACGTGGTTCATGGGTTCGAACCCTGCGTCAGGCTCTATGCTGACAGCTCAGAGCCTGGAGCCCGCTTCAGATTCCGTGTCTCCCTCTCTCTCTGCGCCTCCCACACTCTGTGTGTGTCTCTCAAAATAAATAAATGTTAAAAAAAAAAAAAAAAAAGGTTAGACTGAACAAAAGTTGTTTAGGTAGACACAGAGCATAGAAAGTAGGTGGAGACGGTCAGCTAGTCCAGCATAAATTGTAACTTTGGCATCTTACTGGTACCGGATCCCTGCGCTTAAAGGCAGCGGCTGTGCAAAAAGCAGTTAGGGTGAGTGAACAAAACAAAACAAAACACCCCTGGCATTGGCATCAGACGGCACTGAGTTCAGACTCTGGTTCTCCTGCTTATTAAAGAGGAGACTGTAAGGAGCTTACTAGTTTAGCTTGGTTTCCTACCTCACGAATTCTTGGGTGCAAAGTGCCCAGCCCACAGCCCCATAAATAGATGTATTCTCACATCGCCGGGCTGGTGTCTGTTTCTGCAGCATCATGACTTCTTATTTCTGGGTGCTTCCAGACTGTGACCTAAACCAGCATCTGAACTGTGCTTGAAGTTCTGTGGGAAGTCTCGGAGCCGGCTATGTCTGGTGTGCCGGCTGTTGGCCCGAGTGTGACAACGTTAAATATAACATCTGATGATTTCGAAAGAGCCTGGGGAAGAGGCCGCGTCTGGCAGTGCTGTTGTCTTTGGTGCCGCGTCTGTCCGCGGCCCTGTAGCCTTGCAGTTGTGGCCAGGCCACCCGTCGGCCTGAGCCTCCTCGTCTGTGAAGCCGGCGTGCTGGAAGGGACCTTGGAGGGGCTTCCAGCTCGGGAATGCTGTGCCTCTCTTGCACGCTCGCGGGGGGCAGCGATCCAAACTGCGGTTGCCGTTCCTTTCCATATGGCGGGCTGCGTGCCACCGCATCCTGGATGCATCGCGGAAGCACGTGCCGGCCCCAGTAGTTGTGTGGACCTGCGGTGAGAGCCCGGGAGCAGCCCTGGGGGCTGGATAGGGAGGTGGTGGCCGATCGGAGACCCAGCCCAGGCCTGCACTCGTCTGGGGCACCCGCTCGTCTGGGAACCTGCCCGCCCAGGATCCACGATTCCGGGCCTGGGTTCCTCGCTGCTGCCAGGCATTCTGTGCTGGGAGGCACCCAGGATAGGCCGATGGGCATCTTCTGTCCCCGGGAGCCGGTTTTGAACCGACTCACCGGACCAGGATGCGTCCCGTGGATTCGTGTTCAGGGCTGACTTAAGCATAATACTGCCAGCGGCTGCAGGAGAAAACAGACGAATATGTATTAATCCCAAATGCTTGTTTTCTGAAAATGACGCTTCTGCTGGTTGCCTGTCATGGAGCCACTGAGTCACCACTTGGGACCCGACGAACACCCCGCATCGTCGTCTCGTTTATTCTAAGGCTCGGTCTACAGGCACCTCTTGCGAAGCCTGTTTCCTCCCCCCCTCCCTCCACCCCCGCCCCGGGGCTGTGTTGAATGATGAAGTAACAAAATGAACCCTACCTGCTCTCTTCTGGTCTTGCCCACTCCCCGTGTCCTTGCTGCCCTTGTATTATAGTAGCACCTGACTTCGCTCAACAGACAGCGTTTCCTGAGCACCCACTAGCTGTGAGACTCTCAGGACCCCGGGCTTTTGTCCTAGGCTCCTTTTGTGCTGTCTTGGCTCTACAGTAAGTTTAAATTCCTAGAGGGCAGTCACTTCTCTTTGTTTCCACATCCACAGTACCCAGCCAGTAGGGGTTTTGTTAAATATTCTTTTAGTGTTTTAAAAAAAATAATAACAAAACAACACTACTGAACTAAAAAGCAAAACCCAGGGGTGATACGTAAGTGATGAGAAGTTCCACCCAAGGAAAATAAGCTTTATTTCTAGTGGGGAAAGTGGCATTAATAGCTACGGCTACCATTTAACGTGGCATGCACTTACTACCTCTGACACCCTTACCAGTCCTTTAAGATGGGTATTATTTATCCCACTTGAAAGATGAGGACTCTGAGTCCTGCTCAGAGTAATAAATGTAGTCAGTTGTGATGTGAGTTATGGTTGTATTTCAGACTTTTTCAGACTTCAAAGCTGTGGTGTTTTGTTAAGCTCTGCCGCTTAGTATTTCCATTCATGGTGTTCATCTACCTGCACGATTTAATGTAAAAGACCGATGTGTGGATGTTTCTGGCACCTGCATTACGAACGGGTGTATACAAGCACAAGATAGAGAGATTTCCTTCTCACGGGTTGGGCATGCGCTCAGAGTGTGATTGACGGGTCAAAAAAGTGTATGATACGTGCCAGATCGGAGGCCCGGGGGACATGCGTGTTGTCTGAAATAGTTCTGTTGAACATTTGCGTTTCTTTATAAAGCTAGTGGCACAGCTAGAAACTGGTGCCAGAACCATTTTTGAGAGCTAGATTTTAGTTTCCTCCCTCTTGCTGACGCGTTTGACCTTGTGATCCTAGTTATTTATCTGTGAAATATGGGTGCTACAAGTTGCCCACCCATCTTGGCCTGATTACTTCAGTTTGAATTAATAGAACCAGTTGGTTTTGAGAGAGCTCATCTGTACAGTTCGTGCCTTGGGAGGGGAGGGGTGTTCAGGCCGAGCTGGTCTGGGGCGATGAAAAGAGCATCCCATCAGATTTTTCCTTCCCTCCAACAGAAAGCCAGGAGAACATTAAGGATTAGGGCACCCCCTTTTAGTAAATGAAATACCCCCCTCCAAGACCTCTACATATCAAAACCTTGGGAGTCAGAGGTCACACACCTGCACATACTAATGAGATTCATGAACTCCAGGAGACCAGTGAGGTTTGCAAAGGGACATTATTGTGGCTATTCTCTCCTTTGACAAAGGAGCCTCCATTGTCACTTTGCCTTCCTTCTGTCCCTGTCTATCATCAAAATAGAGTGGGGGCAGCCGCTGGAGAGAGGACCCCTTCCACTAACTGCTTCCTGGAACTCTAAGAGGCTCAGCTGTTCCCTGGACGAAAATGAATGCAGCACGTGGCGCATAGCTGGAGGAATATGTTTCTCACCCCTGGGAGAAACAGCCAGTCCACGCAGATTCTGGATCCTCTTAGATGCGTGGAACCCTCAGTTAACGGTGGTGGCTATTTTGGTAGCGTGTCCCTCTTTAGGGACACAAAGACTTCGGTCTGGAAAACAGCGCCCGTTTCCTGTAGCTGGTGGGAGGAGGTGGCTCTGAATTACAATCCATTCAGGATGTGCCTGCTGTCCCCCAGGAGGGTGCAGGTGATGGCCTGGGGCACAAGACTGGAACTGCATACCTGCAGGCTTAGGGCAAGAATTCAGCCCTTCTGACTGGGTGCCCGAAGAATGGAAGCCATGGAAAACCAGCTGGGCGCTTCTCAAGCCAGGAGCAGGAGGTTTGGGTCTGCCCTCAAGCTGGGAGGACACATCTCCCCCTACCTGGCCCTGTTAGGGGCTGTCTAACCGAAGCCACCTGTCCTGTCTTTGCAGGTCTGATGGAGTTTGCCAAGCTGATACAGGAACGTTCTTGTGCTCTTATATATCGGGTTCCCGTAAATATGAAATACCAAGGGTTTTCAGCTGGGGGAATGGGGGTAGAAAGCAGCAAATCGATGTTACCCAAAGTTGTTGTTTCAAATGCTTTCAGGGAGCTGTTCGTCTTTTGGCTGCTGTTACTTGTTTCCCTGCTTGTTTAGCAAAGTATTTTAAAAACAATATATGCTCATGGAAGAGAGTGTGGAAAATTACATAAAGTTTAAAGAATATAAGAAAAGATAATCTGTGATTGTACTATCAAGGGACAGCCATATGAATATTTTGCCTTATTCTCTAGTCTCTGCTGAGAGAGATTACCGAAATCTCTAAATGTGCGTGCGTGTGTAAATCATTTTTCCTAAAATTGTATTTTCTCCTTAACTTAAATTCTGTCTTTTGAACTCAGTATTCTAAAATAAGCCCTCTGTGTGTCATTAAAACAATTTTGTCAGCATATTTTTTTTCTGGCTTAATAATACCACTTTCTTTACCACATTTTTTTAAAGAGGGATTAAAAAAACCTACCTCAAAAGGAGCATTAGTTTGAATATAAACAAGCCCAGTTGTCCTCAAGCATTTTTTCCCCCTCCAGGGAGAGACATTCCGTTTGTTTCTGTTTACGAGTTATAAAACGTTTCCTTCTTTTGTGACTTTTGAGGGGGAGGGGTGCCAGCTTGTGCCACTGCTGTTTGCTGTTTCAGTCGCTGGTCCCTCTGGTGTGGCTGTGGCACCTCTGGTCCTTCCAGCAAGTGCATAGCCCTTCAGATCTAATCTCTGTGCACATTTCTCAGAGAAAGTCTTACCGCCTTGTTTGTTATTCTTCATCAAACTGGTTTTTTCCTAAGTGATTTTCGGGGGACATAAATTCCCTTTATCACATAAAACGTCTGAAACCGGGTCAGGCTCCATGCACAGTCCCCAGTGGGAGGGGCCACCTGCTTCCTTATATCTCATGTGATGCTTGATGGCCTCCCCCCCTCCAACCCCAGCTTCTCTCCCTCACACACTGTTGGCTGGAACAGAACGTTTCCATGCAGGTGTGTCCTAACCCAGAGGCCTGGGTTTAAGGCTGATTTTGTAAAAACAAACGAGCAATGAGCGTATTCAGTGCCATACGATTAGGTCTCAAAATAGCAACTCTAGATTTTTTTAAAAATAAAAGACACCCTACCCAATGGAAGCGACAAGATTCCAAAAACACCTACAGTGTAACATTTCTACATTAGTAAAAAAAAAAAAATAAAGATACAAGTAAAGAGGTATTGGCAAAGGGAAACAGAAAGTGATGCAGTTTAGGCAGGGGCTAACTCACGAAAAAAAAAAATGACCAAAGAGATAAAAACAGTGGAAGTGACAAGAGAACAATTTTCTCTTCTCTAGAAACACCTGTACAATGAATGCCAAGGAATGGGAAAGAAAGCAAAACAAGCCACAGATTTAATCAGCTTTCATCTCTTAATTGTGAGATAATGCGTGGATTGGAACAGGGTTTCAGCAGCAGGAGCATGGCCATGGTCATGGAGCAGGGTTTCATGGTCAGCATGGCTACACACAGCCTGGTCTGCCCAGGACCGTCTCTGTTCTTACATGAACTGCTTGCGTAGTCATTAAGAGCCTTGGCTTTCACTCTCAAATTGTAGCAGTTTGGACATTAAGTTATACGGTCTCTGTAATAGCAAAACTCCAGTGTTTGTGCCGTGAAAAGTAATCAGTAAAGTCACTGGTTTCATTCAAGGTTTTTTGGAATGTGAAGTCAAAATGACAAAACAAAATTCGATGTATTTACATCTACAGTTCAGATGTCCAATGACCTTGGAGAGCTGTCTGGATGAGGCTCTCAGGAAAGCATATGGAATGAGGTATGGAGAATGAAGTTATCATCGTGATTATAATAATGACATGCTACATTTGTAGAGCTGTTTCCGGTTTCCAGAGAGAGACCTTCCAGATTCTTGGGCTCATGTGTCCTGTGATGTTGAGTGGTCTGGAAGGAGGAGATGACAGTGTAATGACGCTGGGGGAGATGTCAACCCGCCTCTGCTCTCGGGTTTGGTGACCCCACAGTGAGGATGGATGCCATCCCTCACTGGTTCTGGAGGGAAGGGAATGAAAACAGACTGGAGCACATTCAGAGAAGGGTTGGGGCTTCAGAGGCAGGACATTACTGAGGAAAGCCTGAGGCAATGAAATCTGCATGTCAACATGGAGTTATGACTAGACTATCGGTACCCGCAGCTATAGCTTTGGAGAAGCAACTTAGGGGTGTGCATTTAGCGAAGATGAATCGTTTACTGTGATTAGTAGAAAGAGGGCCAACGGAAGGAAAGCAGCTCCTTATGAAAGCATTCTGAGATGATGGGACTGATCATCTGGAAAAAGGTGGCTGGTACCCAAACTCTTTAAATTTGTCGCTGGAAAAGTGAATTGAGTCTATAGAGTTTTTCTTATGTTTTCCTCTCTATTATGCACCGTTAATGTTAATAGGGTGATAGTATCCATTATTAACCCTTTATCCAAAGAAGCAGCACTTTTTTTCCCAGGGCACAGGGCTTAACATTCCAATGTCTACATTTTCGGAGGGTGTCAAAGAGCTGGTGTCCAAGGCCAGCTTCTACCGCCTCGGGAGAGTTTTACTTCCCGCTAGCAGAAAGATAGGTTCAGTTATTCAGATTTAATCCATGTGGGAACCACCGTGGCAAGGGACCCCGCACTGTTTGCATTCATTTCAAGGAGAGAGCACGAGGCTGTCGTCGGCTCCTGGCTCCTCTGGAGGAGAAATCAGGGCACACTGAGTCTGTGACTTGCAGGGTGACCCAGTTCATCGAGGAAGTCATCTAGGAAGTAAAATGAGATGTTGGGAAGTCTGACCCCGGTTTGGTTTCCAGTTTAACCTTGCCACTGGTGAGGTCTTAGGCCCGTTTCTTAATCTGCACGGGGTGAGGGTGAAGAGGCAGACTCCGGAAGTTTGCCGAGAAACTCAAGTAGCTGTTATCTTCAAAGTACGGAGAGCCTCGCGTAGAGCCCGTTCTCTGCATTTGGTTGTGGTGTGATCCACGGCCAGTGGCATTTTGCTCTCCGGACTGAGCCTCTGGGCTCCCTCCTTTCCTGGACCAGGTTTGCAGCTGGGAGAGCCCTCAGGGACAGGCCCTGCGCCAGCTACAGTCTCTCCGCCAAACAGCTCAGTAGTGTGTGTGATTTTATTCTCACTAATCACTCTTCATCAACGTAGATTTTAATACAGTAGCGAGGTGGTCTTTTATTTAAAAGCTTTAGGAAGAAAGTGAAGTGAGAATGAGCTTGAATCAATGACCCAACATAGTGTCATTTTAAATTTCTCATCACTACAAATAGATAGAAGTGGTTTTCTTAAAACATGCACCTAAAGTTTTTACTCTTTTAATTAACCAACGGACATTTCCTGCTCGTGCCTTACAATTTGAACTCTCTTTATAATAGTTGCCAGGTTGCAGCAAACTTTTGGCTTTGCTAGGCTGCTCCGTGAAGCGGGAGTTTCACTAAGGACTTTGTGGGGGGACCCAGGAAATGGTTTCCATTGTACAGCATATGGGCAAAGCCTCAAGAATCCTCCTTCCCCATATCTGTTCTTTCCCAGATGCTCTCTCAGAACAGCAGGGGATCCACATTTTTGTTTCCAAATCCCTTCTTGCCTTTGCCTCAGGCAGCCTCTGCATTTCCCTAGTTCAGACGTCCTCCTTCTAGATCTTTCTCTGACATCTCTTCACTCTGCTTTTTCTATGTAACAGTGAAGCTCCTTCTTCTCTTCTCCAGTTTGTGTGTTCTGGTCTGCACCTTTTTCCTTCATCCCTCAGAAAATAAAGGCCCTTCCTTAGGATGCTCTGTCTTTAGATACTCTGGGTGTTTTAAATAATAATGAATTTTTTAAAATTCCTTTGACAGTAAAGTCACTCAAGTGACATTTATTGGAGCCCAGGACTGATTAGCCAGTTGTATTAAATATCATCAAATATAAATTCTATGGGATAAGAAAACTTAGTGTGCACTACAGTTTTAAAAACATTTCATTTACCGTAATAGAGTAGGAAAGGATCTACGGCTCTGTTTACTTTCATGGTCTGGACATTCTCTTTTTGGTATCTTCTGCTGGTTTACAGAATTGGTGTTTATATATTCTCTGGATTAACAATTGCCCATTAACTAATAGCTCCTGTGAATAGAAGATTGGATAAACAGGGGGAAAAGGTGGGAGAGGGGAGGACCGGCTTTAAAACACTCGTAAAACACTGAACAGCTCCTCACCAAAATACCATATGCGCTATGTGGGAATGAAGCTTAGGGATGCCCATGGCTCTGGCTTACGCTAGGGGAGGCCACACTGTGCAGTGGTGTATAGGGTTCAGGAGTTGGATGCCAGATTTGGATACCTACTCAAGCACTTAGCGGCGTGTAACTTTCAGTGAATTACTTCATTCTCTCTCTCCTCCTCAGTCTTCTAAGACAAGAATAACAATACCACTGAGTTGCATGGCTTCCACGGGAAAAGAGGTAAGTGCTTAGAATTTTCCCTGGCACCTTGCAAATGCTCAATAAATGTCGGCTACCACTTTTACTGTAGAATACAACTTGAACTGTGTCTTCAAAAGGCAAACCCAGTGACGTGCTTCCTAAGACTGCATTGCGGTGGCGAGTACTAGAGGTGCATCATCCCCAGGGCTCTTGAAGACTTCGGGATCAGAGCCAGGCATAGCTAGCGTGGAACCATGCGGCACGGGTTTAAAGCACGTTGCAGGCACAGCACATTATTCCCTAAGTTCCAGTAGGGCATCCCCCGATCTTTCAGAGTTGCTCTGCAGTCCACATCCCTGCCTTGACCTAGTCCACAAAGATTTGAGTGCTCACTGTCTACCAGACTGCTTGGTGTAGGAGACATAAAAAGTGATCAGAATGCACAATGTCTTGGCTCCCTCACTTGCATCCTGGGAGCCGGGGAGACAGAAGTAAACAGATAAACTTGCAGTCTGTAAGGATTTTATACTTTTGAAAATTATGCTGTTTTTTGGTTAGACTTTTTATTTTCAGATCACGATAGATTCACACGTTAGAAATAGCTCAGCAGGTTCCATGTACCCTTGACCCCAGTCTTCCTGACTGGTAACATCTTACAAAACTATAGTATATAATTGCAATCAAGATATTGACATTGGCTCAGTCAAGGCACAGAACTTCTCCATCACCGCCAGCATCCCTTATGTAGAAAAGCCACACCTACGTCCCTCCACCCTCCAATCCCCGAAAACCACTAATCGGCTCTCCTCTTCTCTTAATTTTGTCATTTCAAGAATGTTTTGTAGATGGAACCTTTTGGGATTGGCTTTTGTTCCCACTCAGCATGATTCTTTGGAGGTTTATCCAGGTCTTGGCATGTATCAGTAGCGTGTTTCTTTTTATTGCTGGTAGTGGTATTCTACGGTAAGGATGTGCCACAGTGTGCTTAAACATTTACCCATTGAGGGACATCTGGGCTGTTTCCAGAGTTTTGCTATTATGAATGAAGCTGCTACGAACACGGGTATATACAGGTTTTGAATACATCGTAAGTTTTCATTTCTCTGGGATGAATGCTGAAGAGTGCGATAGCTAGGTGTATGGTAATTACGTGTTTAGTTGTTTAAGAAACTGATAAACTGTTTTCCAGAGTGCTTGTACCATTTTACACTGCCCTGAGCCGCGTATGGTTGAGTAAGCTTCTCCATATCCTCACCAGCGTTTGGTGTTGTCACTTATTGTCATTATTTCTTTTAACTATTCAGATGGGTGTCTAGTGATATTTCACCGTGGTTTATTTTGTATTCCCCTAATGGATGATGATGCAAAATGTCTTTTTTGATGTGCTTTTTTGCCCTCTGTATATCCTCTCCAGTGAAATGTCTCTTTGTGTCTTTTGTAGATTTTTAATTGGATTTTTTTAAAAGGTTGAGGTTTGAGAGCTGTTTATATATTCTAGAGATTTTAGATACATGGTTTGCAAATATTTTCTCCCAGTCTGTACCTTGTCCTTTTATCTTCTTTCACAGAGCGAGGGTTTTAAATTTTGATGACATCTATATTTTGCTAATTTTTCCTTTGATAGGTTATGCTTTTGGTGTCAAGCCAAATAAATCTTCACTTAGCAAGATCTCAAAGATTTGCTACTGTTTTTTTTCCTGTAAATTTTATATTTTTATGTTTAAGCCTGTTACCCATTTTGAGTTATTTATGAGGTGAAGATTGCAAAAAATGTAGGACTACAATTGACTTTTGCATGTTTACCTTGTGTCTGTGATCTTACTAGTGGTTGGAGATTTTTGGAGATACTTTGCCCCAACTTCCCTTTTATTAACCTGTGGATGTCCACTTAATCCAGTGCCATCGGTCAAAGAGGTTACCCTTCCTCGCTGAATTCTTCCTTTGCATTTATCAAAAATCAGTTGGGCATATTTGTGTGTGGCTATTTCTGGGCTTTCTGTTGTGCTCCATTGACCTGTATATCTATCTTCCACCAATACCACAGTCTTGATAGAAGCTTATATGATATCTTAAAATCATGTAGACTGACTCCTCCCACTGTATATTTATTTTAAAAATTATTTTAGCCACTGTGCTTCTCTTGCCTTTTCATAGACAACTTAGAGTGATCTTGTCTGTATCTGAAAAAACCTCTCACTGGGATTTTGATTGCAGTTGCATTAAACTTGTATATCAATTTGGGGTGAATTGACATCTTTACTGTGTTGAGTCTTCTAACCCATGAACATGGTGTGTTCCTCCATTTATTTATTTACGTATTCTCTGGATTTCTTTCATCAGTGTTTTGTAGCTTTTAGCCTACAAGTTCTCTCTCTATTTTATTATACTTATACCTAAGTACTTCCAATTTTTTGAGCAGTGGTAAATAGGATTATATTTTAATTTCAGTGTCCATAGGTTCATTGAGAGTTTTACAGAAATACAATTGATTACTTAATATTTACCTACTATCCTGTGATCTTGCTGAACTAACTTATGCTCGGTAGTTTTTGGACATTCCTTGTAAGGGTCTGCCTAGTTAATCATGATACCTGAAAACAGGGATAATTTTATTTCTTCCTCTCTGAACTGTGTCCCCTTTATTTTATTATTATTATTATTATTATTATTATTATTATTATTTTGCCTTATTGCATTGGCTAGATCTTTTGGCACTGTGTTGAATAAGAGTGTTGAGAGTGGACATCCTTACCTTGTTCCCAGTCTTAGGAAAAACACATTCAGTTTTTGACCACTAGGTGTGATGTAAACTGTAGGGTTTTTTTTGGAGATGTTCTTTATCAAGTTGAGGAAGTTTCTCCCTATTCCCATTTTTCTCAGAGATTTTACCATGAATAGGTGTTGCGTTTTGTCAAAAAATTTGTCTCCCTCAAGTGATAAGATCTTTGGGATTTTTCTTCTTTAGGTTGTTAATATGGTAGATTACACTGATTGATTTTCAAATGTTGAACCAGCCTTGAATACTTGGAATAAAACACACTTGGGTATGGTATCCATTCTGTTTATATTTTAATAAATTCTATTGGCTAGTATTTTGTTAAGAATTTTTACATCTATATTCATGAGGTATATTGGTCTGTATTTTACTTTGTTTCAGTTTTTGGTTTTGGTATCAGGATAATGAGAATAGCTTCATAAAATGAATTAGGAAGTATTCCCTCCTCTTCTAGTTTCTGAAACAGTTCTGTAAATATTTAGTAGAATTTTCTGGTGAAACTATCTGGGTTTGGCAATTTCTACTTTGAGGCTTTTAAAAGGCACACATTTAATTATTTAATTGTTACAGTGATATTCAAATAATGTATTTGATATCTAGTGAATTGTAGTAGTTTATGAGTTTTGAGTAATTGGTCCATTTCATCTAAGTTGTTAAATTTATGAGTGTAGAGGGGCACCTGGGTGGCTCAGTCAGTTAAGCATCGAACTGTTGATTTCAGCTCAGGTTGTGATCTTGTGTCTCATGGGATTGAGCCTTGTGTTGGGCTCTGTGCTTAGGGCATGGAATCTGTTTGGAACTCTTTCTTTCTTTCTCTCTCTCTGCCCCTCCCCCATTTGTATTCTCTCTCTCTCTCTCACCTCAAAACAAATAAACATTTAAAAAAGATATATGTGTGGAATTGTTCATAGTATTCCCTTCTTATGTTTTGGTTGTATGCAAGGTCTGTGGTGTGTTTTAAATTTCACTCCTGATATTGGTAATTTGTCTCTTCTGACTTACTTGGAGGTTTGTCAATTTTATTGATTTTTTTTTAAAGAACCAGTTCTTTATTTCATCAGTTTGTTCTGTTTTTTTTTTTCCAATGTCATTGATTTCTGCTCTTGTCTTTAGTTTTTCCTTTTTCTTGTTTTGAGTTTATTGTCTTCTTCCCTTTCTAAATAAATTCTTGAGATGGGAGCACAAATTATTGCTTTGAGACTTTTCTTCTTTCATAATATAAATATTTAGTGCTGTAAAGTTTTCTTTCAGCACTGCTTATGTCCCATAGATTTTGGTATGCTGCATTTTTATTTTTATTCAGTTCAGTTTTTGAAAAAATTTCCTTGACACTTCCTCTTTGACCCATGGGTTAGTGTGCTATTTAGTTTCTAGGTGTTTAGATATTTTTCTGTTATTGATTTCTGTCTTGGCCAGATAACCCACTATGTATAATTTCAATTCTTTTTGATTTTTTGAGGTTTGTTTTATATCTAGGATATCATCTATGTTGATATCATGTTCTGAGAATTCTTGAAAAGTATATATGTTCTGTTGTTTTGCCAGAGTGTTGTATTAATACCTATTAGATCCTTTTGTTTTAGTCCTTATATATATATATATATATATATATATATATATATATATCCTTGATGATTTTCTGTCTAGTTCTATCAGTTGTTGAGAGAGGGATGTTAAAGTCTCCAGCTGTAATTGTGATTTGTCGTTTTTCTTTTCAGTTCTGTCAGTTCTTGCTTCACATATTTTACAGCTTGTTGTTTGATGCGCACGTGTTTATGATTTCTCTGTGTTTCGGTGAATTTGTCGTTATATAATGTCCTCCTGGTAATTTTTTTAGTTCTGATATCTATTTCATCCGATATTAATATAGCCACTCCTGCATACTTTTTGATTTATGTATGCATGGTATATTTTCCCATACCTTAATTTTTAGCCCACCTATATCATTATAGATGACCCAACGAGAGCATACCTAGAAGTTTCTCCCTCACTGTCACACATTCACGCCAACTTGCTGTCCCTGCTGGTCCATGGTCCTTTATTTAGTCCATTCTGCCAGTCTGTGTCTTTAATTGATATGTTTAGACCATTTATAGTTAATGTAATTACGAATATATTAGGGCTGAAGTCGGCCACTTTTGTGTGTGTGTTCTGTTTATTCTGTTTTTGTTTCTTTGCTTTATTTTTCCTGTCCTCACATGGGTAAATATGTTTAGACTTACATTTTGATTTATAGAGTTTTTAAGTGTATTTCTTTGTATGGCTGTGTCATTTATTGCTGTAGGTTGGTCGATTGGTCTATTTTTCTAGGTCAGTCTGTTTTCCAGTCATCAATTTAAACGCTGCTGGTGTCGGCATTTTACCAGTTCAAGTGAAGTGTGGAATTCTTATTTTCTTTTACCCTTCCCCATCAGCAATATAATTGTCTTAATTATTTCTTATACATGTGTTTATAACAAGAGCACCAGACAGTGTTCTAATTTTTGCTTCAACTATCAATCATAAATTAGGAAACTTAAGTAGAGTGAGAAATGCATTGTACTTGTTCTTATTTTCACTCTTTCTGTATATTGTTCTTTCTTCTTTCTGATGTCCGAAGATTACTTCTTTTATCATTATCTTTCTGTTCAGAGAAACTTCTTTGTACCCTTCTTTCAGGGTACATTTGCTTGTTACAAATTCTTATTTTCCTTCCTCTGAGAATGCCTTGATTTCTGTTTCTTTTTAAATTTTTTTAATGTTTATTTTTGAGGGAGAGAGACAGAGAGAGAGAGTGCAAGCAGGGGAGGGGCAGAGAGAGGGCTTGGACCCCTGAACCTCAAGATGATGACCTGAGCCGAAGTCAGGCGCTTAACCAACTGAGCCACCCAGGTGCCCCTGCCTTGATTTCTTTTTATTTCCTGCAGGAAATTTTGGCCAGATAAAGAATTATGGGTTGACAATTCCTTCCTGTCATTTGAAGAATGTTGTGCCACTTTTTTCTGGCCTCCGTGGTTTCTGATCAAAATTCCACTGCCGTTCAAATTGCTTGCCCATGTAGGTGAGGTGTTGTTTCTCTCTCACTGCTTTCAAGATTTTTGTTCTTTGTTTTTAGTTTTGAGACCTTGTCTATGATATGTCTTGATGTGGGTTTCTTTGGGTTTATTCTGTTTGAGGTTTGTTCAGTTGTTTTGAATCTTTATGTTTGTTTGTTTTTTTTTTAACCAAATTTGGAGATTTTATTACTTCTTCAAGTCATTATATCTTTGAGTGACTGGTCAACCTTGCCTTCTCTGTTTTCTCTTTCTAAGATTTTGATGACATGAATATTGGATCTTAGGCCCATAGGACTCTAAGTCTCTGCTTGTTTGTTTCTTCTACAGTCTGTTTTATCTCTGTTGTTGAAATTGGGTAATTTATTTTGTTCTGTCTTAAAGTTCACATACTCTTTCCTCTTTCCCCCCATGTGTTGAAGTATTTATTTGTTACTATATTTTTAAGTGCTAAAATTTAAAGTATTTTAAGGTAATAATTATAGGTACATTTTAAAAAATGACACGACCGTAATAAGCCATGAGATATTCTGAAAACCTTGTTGAGAAGGCCCCTGGATCAGTCATATGGGCTGTAGGTTCATTCCATCAGATTTCTTCCCAGGCAGAATTCTGGCACATTAGATTTTTCAGATATGATTTTTTGCAATCTACTATCTATTTTCTGGTATATTCCGAGAGAATTATACGATTTTTACAATAATAGTTCTCAAATCCAGTTGGAGGACATTTAAAAACACCAGTGCCGTCCTCAGCTGTGCGTCTCTGGTTACCTGTAGGGAGCACAGAGCTTGGTCACTGCTTTCAGTTATTCCCCTAAATAAATCAAGGTCATCAAGCCTTTTCTCTCCAGGCTCAGTCAGTTACCTTTGCTGATTCTTGGATGAGCAGCATCTTAGAGATCTAACCGTTGAGTTTCAGTGGCATCTGGGATGTCTTTGGTATACCCAGGCCCACCATGGACCACAGAGGGACATCCAGGGAAGACCTCCCCTGCGGGATTGTCATCCTTGCCCCATCCCCCCATCCTTCAGCATGAGTGACTCTCCCTTGCTTCCCAGTGGATGAGTTCCAACACTCTCTGCCCAACTCCAGATGCAGCATCCCCGAGCCACTGGAGGCCACCAAGTACCAAGCTTAGTGTACCCTGTCTCCCTCTGCAATAACCTGGAGGTCAAGCAAAGGCAGGTTTTATCGCATAGTATCAAAATAAACCAGTTTTGTACCTTTGTGAACCAAATTTGAAATAGAGGCTAAAAAAATACACTTCCAGGATGAAACCAGAATGACAGTTTTAGAAGGAAGGGATCTAAAGAGGAGTCTGGCCTTGAACCAGTGTCTGCACCTTTCTGCCCCCTTATAGTTTGAGGGAAAAAAATACACCTGTCATGATTATGTGAGGATTAAATGAAAGAGTGCAGGTCTGGTACTCAGTGCATGATGATGCATATTACACCACTGTTGCCTCCTTAATTAAGATCTTTATTGTCCATAACACCTAGCACGTTTTGTGGGATAGACCAGTGCTTCATAAATCTGGTTGAATGGACTAGACCACGTCTAACTGATCCAGGGACCTTCTCACACAGGGGCTTTCAGAATGTCTCTTGGCTTTTCATGGCCTTGGTATTTAAAAAAAGATATATCATTATTACCTGGAAACACTTTAATAAAATGGGCACAAACTTGATTCAGTAACTCTGGGCTTATCCATTTGTGGGTCAGATCATTTTGGAAGCTATAAACCATAAGTTGATAGAATGTAAAACAATGTAAATCTTTTTAAAGAACAGATATTTAAAGTTAGAAAGAGCCTTACTCTTTGCACGTAAGCCTCCTCTCACTTGAGGCAGAAATGAATCTGGTATTTCAGGCACGGCTTCAATGCACTATTCATTTGTTCATTCATTCATCCACTCAACAAATATTTATTGTGCGTGTACTATTTTTGATGTGCTTTGTTAGGCACTGGGAAAAAATGGCCTTTAGGAAAAGTAAAATTGAGTGGAAGAGACACGTAAAACAGTAGACACCCGCATTAAGTGCTGTCATACCCAGTATTTATCATGTGTTTGTTCTATACGAGGAACTGTTCTGTGTGACTTAACTCGTACAGGCTCATTTGGTTCTTGGAACACATTGTGAGGCGGGGCACTTGGACGATTGTATCCTGATCTTTCCTGTTTTGTAGCTGAGGAAGCCTTAGACTCTATCACTAACGAAAAGCAGAGGGGCCTCCAAAGCAGGTAGTCTGAGTCCAGAGTCTTGGGTTTTAAAGACCGTGCCATGGAAGAGGCACTATAGAACATAGTGAAGAAGCACCTAATTCAGGGGGCAGGGGATGGCCCAGGCTTGGTCCTGTGAAGTGGTGTCTGGGAAGTGGGCATGGGACGCTCACTGTTTCTAGAGACAGGCTGTTAGCTGTTACTTCGTGACTATATTCCTGAAAAATAAGAACCTACAAGACTAAATACTTCTAAATGTTACAAAAGGAGGGAGGAAGGGGGTGGGAGTGAGCAACCCAGGGAACAGGCGACAGTGGGGAGACACGAGAGCAGTCTGTGAGAAAGTCTGTGAGAAGCGGGAAGCTCTTCTCATTCTCACGACTGTGTCATCGAGGCACGTGCTCCGGAATTCTCCATTTCCTCAGTTTTCCACCATGCACGCGCCCTGCGCTCCGGCCTCCGCCCAGGCCGTGCTGTCTGAGACGCTCAGGCTCAGTGCTATTTCCCGGGGGACGGTGTCCTGACCCCCCATGTGGTTTTGAACCTCCATTATTTGTTCTGATATAACCCTTTGTAGCTCTCACCACAACTATAATTACGAAATTATTTGGGTAATTGCCTGAGTGCCTAATAAATATCCATTCCTTTTCCATGATTGTAGACTCTGTGAGGACAAGGACAGTCTCTTTTTTCACCCTTATCCACCCTAGTGTAGTCAGAGGAAGTGCCTGTTAAGGGATGAACTGTGTCCCCCCTTTCCCAAAAAAGATGTGCTGGAGTCCTAAACCCTGCTACTTAGAATGTGACCTTATTTGGAGATGAGGTCTTTCCTGAGGGAACCTAGTGGATGAGGTCATAGGGTGGGCCCTAGTCTGGTCGCTGGCGTCCTTATAAAAAGGGACACGGACGTACGTGCACAGGGGGAGCACCACACGTAGACATCCGCGCGCAAAGGAGCACCACTCACAGACATCTGCGGTGGGGGGAGCGCCGTGTGAGGGCGAAGGCAGAACTCCATCACCCAAGGAGCACACAGGAGTGCCAGAAAACCACCTGAAGCCAGCGGAGAGGCCTGGAACAGAGGCCTGGAACAGACTCTCCCTCACGGCAGACCCACACTTTGATCTTGGGCTTCCGGCCTCCAGACCTGTGGGAGCAAACTGTCGTTTCTGCCCCCGGGCTGCGGTGCTTTGTTATGGCCCCAGGAGCTAATACATTGCATGATCAATATCTGTTGACAAAAGAAGGAAGAGATAATCCGCGGAATCACACAGCCCTTTCCCTTGCTTGGGATGAGGGCTCCATCAAGGTTTGTTGCTGACAGGACGTTTAACGTGTGCCACTTTTTATTTGCTTGTTTTTGGGGTTTTGGGGGTTGTGTGTCTTATTGTTAAAGGCAAAACCAGAAAAGTTTAACTCTTTGTATAGACCTTAAAAAACCTAAAATGACATTTTAACGTCCCCAATATTTTGATTATCCTCCACCCCCTGGATCTTTGGCCTGAGAGTGGGGAGTGGGTCAGAGGTTGCTGGCGTCACCAGAGACCATGTGTGACACTAGCTATGAGCAGGAGATCCCACACGTCACATGTTGAGGAACCAGCATTAAATTGTAAGGGGAAAAATGTGACTCATCCATGCATTTGTGACGATCCTGTCATGCACGGATTGGTACCTGGCAGGCTTCGCTTTCTCTAGGATTTCTGCCACCAGCTGTCACTACATACTTTTCAATTTGCACCATCTCATCACTGCCAAGAACGAAGTACCTCTGTGTGACTTGTAATTACAGAACTGCTCCTGTGGCCCCCTCCCCAAGTCCCTAGAGGTTACATTTGCACATTCTGACAAGTAATTTCTTGATTTTGTTTTCTGTACCAATCATTGAAGGTTTCCTGAACATGCGTCGCTGTAAACAATGAATTCTCAACTTCGGAAAGTACTTCCGCCTCTGACAGTCTAATCGTTCTCTTGGTTTCCAGGCTTTTCACCTTTTACGAAATACGGTGCTTTCTCTACATCTTGTCTGAATGCAGGTTTGAAAACATTGGACTGGTTTATATGCTACAGAGCTAAGTCGAAGTAGAAGGCAAATGTGATTTTTGCAAATACGTGCAAAAGCCTTTGCAGAGACAGCTCAGGCTTCTTAGGCCGGTGCCCCTGGCAGCTGGAGACTGATGTCCCGGGAAGCGGAAGGCAAAGGAGAGGCAGGGGTTCTCTGGAATGCCATTCGGGAACCTGGGCACTCAGCCTCTTCTCTAGATGCCATTTCCTGATTGGCCCTTTGGCCAAGTGCTGAGTACCTTGACTGCCTTGGGGGCTGCCTTGCATTTCCCCTTGCCTGTTGTATGGTTCACGACGGAGCGCCAGCACCTGGAATGTAGCCCCTGTGTGTGCACTCCTTGTCCAAGGAGAGCCCCTGCCTGTTCTCTTCACCCCCCCCCCCACCCCCCACCCCCAAATCCTTATTCTGCCACTGGCACCTGTCCCGTCTCTTCGGGCTCTGCCTCTTGCTTTTCTCTGACTCCTTTCCCTCAGCCTGTAAACATGTCGAATTATACCATCCTGGACCGAAACAAAACAGAACAAAACCCTTCTCCTCAAGGAAGGACCCTCCTCTCTCATTTCCTTTCTTAAAAACCTTTCTTGAAAGTCCGTCTAACCTTCTCGTTTTCCCTCTTCGCCTTCCGTTCGCTTCAGCCCCCTGCACTGTTGCCTCGCTGTACCTGCTGTTAGTAAGGAAACCACTAGCTTCCTGGATCGGGAGACTTCTTGCCCTCATCTCACTTGACCTTGGGAAGTATTTATCAGTGAAGCCGGAGCAGCCATGTGCTGAGCTGAAACCAGGGGGCGGGAGAAATAGAGGAAACAGGGGCCCATGGCAGGGGGAGGTCAGCGGCAGGCTCTGTCTGTCTGGTGGTCATCCTCTTGAGCGAACCGACTTCCCCTTTTCCCTTTAATTTCACCTTAATCGGGGGTTGTCTTACGATTTGTACTCCTGTCTTTCTCTTCGTTTTCATTTTCGTCTGTCATCTCATCGTGCCCACTCACTTTTATCTTCTTTCTGGACCACATCACCATTTTCCCCCAGCTTCAAGTACCGTCTCCGTACCTTGACTTCCAACTCTGTCTCTTCACCAAGGGTCTGTTTGCTGAGCTCTAAACCTGTATTTCCAAAGCGCTCAGCGGACATGACCCCAGCAAAGTTTTACAGGCACTTGGCATTAACGTGTCACAAGGGGAATTTGATGATGTCTTCAAAACTGCCCCTCTCTTTGTATTCCTTGTTTTAGCAAATGGCGGGACCACCTGTCCTCACCCCTAAGCTGGGATCTTGGGTATTTCTCTGATCTCCCTCTATTGCCTTTCTCATGTCCAGTGTTATCAGATGTGGTCCATCCTTCCTTTCTTGCCCCTTTTCCATTTGCACTGCAGTAATTTGGGTTTTTCCTTTAGCATCTCTAAAGCCTGTTAATTAGGATGTAGCCCAGCACCTTTTTTCTTAAAGTGCCAATCACCTGGAATCTTGTGACAGTGTGGATCCCAGGTTTAAAAGTCTGTGATGGGACCTGGGATTCTGCATTTCTGGGGAGTCCCTGGGTGATGCTGCTGCTGGTCATGGACCATACCTTGAGTAGCCGTGGTCCCAGCAAGTACTACCTTCCCTCGGATCCCCATCCCTGTGTCTTGTCACTCCTGCACTCTCCGTGAGCAAGTGTGGTGGCTGAGAGCCACCACGAGCGAACGAGCAGTGTGCTCTGCTCCCTGAGTTCCTTCCCCTCCGGCGTGCCCTCGCTGGGGGACGCTTTGCTGTGTGTGTGCTAATGAGAAGAACCAAAAAAGAGGGAGGTTCTGACAGCGTGGACTGTCCGTGGCTGGAAGCGGTGACTGGGAGTGTGAAGTGTCAAGAGGGTGACTTTTGAGTCGCAGACGAAGGCACCTGGCTACTGAGCCCCGGGCGGCGGGGGGGGGGGGGGGAAGAAAGGGGGCGGGAGGCCTTTCCGAGGAGGAGTCGTGTGATGGCTCTTCCTCAGGATCTGCCAAATTGCTTTGTTGGTGGAAGTGACAGAGGAGCAGAGTCCTGCCCAGTATTAACGGCACACTAACAAGTGGAATTGGGCGGGGCTGGGCTGGGCTGCACCGCGACATGGGAGCTGTTCCTCCGGCAGCGTGTTCACGACTGCGTTGCGTGGCTTCTGTGGATGTGGCTCCTTAACGGCACAGGAGGCTGAACCAGATGACCTCCGGTCGCTGCCTTCGGCCCCATTCCAAGATCGTGCCTGCTTTAGTGAGGAAGCCTTGTGACGGGTGCTGCCGTAGGGGACGCTTCCGCCGTCACAGATGTCGGTGAGTAGATGGGACGGGTGGCGGGCATCATCAGGAGAGGTGTTCTTTGAGTCACGCCGCCTCTCCTGAATGCTGACCGTTTATTCTCCTGCAGTTTTCTAGGATGTTCTGTGGCTCAGCCATCTCGTAAACTAAACCAGAGTTTGTCAAAAATTTCTGTAAAGGGCAAGGTAGGAAGTTTTTGGCTTTGTGGGCCATAAGGTGTCTGTCTTGACTACTCAGCTCTGCTACTGTAGCTTGAAGGCTGCCCGTAGACAATCTGTAAATGAATGGGCATGTCTGGGTGCCGAAAAAAAGTTTATTTACAAAAACAGACAGCAGGCCCAGTTTGTCCCAGGAGATTCAGCAACCCTGTAGAGCAAACTGACTTTGTGTTTAATTTGATACGTTGGTTGAAAAACAGAAAATAGATCCAGCGTATGTTGATTGGATTTCTGTGATGGGCATGTGACCATGTGTGTCTATTTGTGTGATGGTTTAGAAGATGTCCATGTGAGTGCTAGTTACGTTTTGGTTGGTGTATTGAAACATCAGCTCCGAAGATCAGTGTTACGTCTTGTTTCTGCGGAAGACTTCAAAAGCCACCGGCAGAGCAAAGGGAGAAATACATGTTGACCTTCAAAGCTGTAACTTTGCTATCAGGATTGTTCATCTTTAAAGATACTGTTTTGATTCTCAGAAGACACTTCTTTTTAATGTCAAAATAAATAGCATTTGACATTTTCAAATATAATTAGTGTTGAGCATTCGGTAGAGGGTGGGTAGGAGAAGCATCTGGGCATGTGGAGGAGGAGCGGTTTCTGGTACCCCTGTTTGTTGCACTTTGGGGACGATGGCAAAAGGCGGCAACGGCCGTATCTTTGTTCCGTTTACTCTCCAGCTGTAAACATGTGATGAATCATCTCACGGACGGCAAAAGACTCTTCCCAGGACCAGCAGTGATGTCCGCGTGTTCACAAGGGCTTAGGTCTGTGCTGTCCCAACAACGTGGCTGCCCTAACGATGCATTCTCTGGGCTTGGCCACTTACAGGGAGCTCACCAAGAAGCCTCCGGACTTTCTGCTTCTGCTGTTGACTTTGTAGCTAACTTGTGACCTTTGGGTTGGTGTGCCCCAGTTTTCTTCCTAACAAAAATGAAGGAAACGGTGCTTGTGAGTTTGCAGAGCTCTTTGAAATTTCAAATGCATGTATTATCAACATGCAAATTATTATAATTCTCTCTCAGTTGCTGCCTTCTATTTACAAACAGCTGAACCTCTTCCTCCCACTTCTGGATGAGACATAGAAAGGGCACAGAAACCAGCCTCAAAAGCTCCAAAGGAAACGTGTGTTGTCTGGAATGTAGAGCCGAGTGCTACTTCCAGAGCATAAGAAAATGCAGGTTGCATTGTACGAAATTTCAGGCTAATCCCTCCATGTATAGGGGTGTAGAGGGGTGAATTTAATTTAGCCAATAAATGCTTTTCAATTCAAATTTGAACGTAGGGATCTATCTGAGGCAAAATTATTTTTCAGAATCTTCATTCTCTGTAGTTTCTTGGGATCGAAATTGCTTTAGAAAAACATCATGTTTTATTTTTAACCAGCTGAAAACATACCATGGCAAGAACATGAAATCTACCATTGGAATGCCCATCTCCACCATTTTCAAAATGGGTAGGGCTCGTTGAGAACTGGCGTGCTACCTGTGGGGGTTTTCTGAGTTGCTTTCCATCATGTGCTTGGTGAAATGTGGCAGAGCATATGGGAGGCTGGTGATTCATCTCTGTGTAAGATTTTCTGGGGAAAGCTGAGATGCATTCACTTTGCAGAATTCCCCCCACTGTACCCCTGTTGAAGGTTTTGCCTTAATGGAACAAGAATTTACTCTATTTCAGACTTTCAGATTATGATCCCAGAAGTTTTTTGTAAATGAGTGTCTTCCTCATTTTTTGTCTTTCTGTGGCCTCACCTCCTTTCTGTAGCCTCACTTACAAGGGTCCTACCCTATCCTGGTAGCTGGGGAGGGATATTTTAGCTTCCATATTCAGTGGTGCTATCAAGGGTCAGAGGGCATTGCCCCACATGTCTACAACAGTGTAGGTGTCCGTGAGTGGGGGGTCATTATAAATTCAGGGAGGATTATTTCAACCGATAGCTGGCAACATGTAACCTAGTGATGGAAGAAGGTAAATATTTAGACAGTAGAAGCTGTTGATTGCAAGAACTAATTTTGCGGAAGGCCAGGGTCAGGTGTACATACTAGCAGTCTTTGACTTATCAGCATTATTCAAAAACTGAGCTTAATTTACAAAATGCTAAGTGTATTTGTTCTTTCCTTGGAGAGTACATCCTTCACTTGTGACCTCGAAGCATCCATGCTAGGACTGGAAGAAGCTTCTTGATATATATAGATGCTTTTCTTTTTTTTTTCTTTTTTTTTTTTTTTCCAACGTTTATTTATTTTTGGGACAGAGAGAGACAGAGCATGAACGGGCGAGGGGCAGAGAGAGAGGGAGACACAGAATCGGAAACAGGCTCCAGGCTCTGAGCCGTCAGCCCAGAGCCCGACGCGGGGCTTGAACTCACGGACCGCGAGATCGTGACCTGGCTGAAGTCGGACGCTTAACCGGCTGCGCCACCCAGGCGCCCCTATAGATGCTTTTCATAACAATATCAGAACGTGGGATATCAGAAAAGTTTTCTTTATTTTCTGTATTTTTTTAAATTAAAAAAAAAAGTTTAAATGTTTGTTTATTTTGAGCAAGAGTGAGGGAGGGGCAGAGAGAGAGGGAGACACAGAATCTGAAGCAGGCTCCAAGCTCCGAGCTCTGAGCTGTCAGCACAGAGCCTGATGTGGGGCTCAAACTCAAGAACCATGACATCATGACCTGAGCTCCAACCTGAGCAACCGTCAGATGCTCCAACCGACTGAGCCACCCAGGCGCCCTAGAAAATTTTTCTTTCAGTAGTCTGCTATATTTAAGCATTTATATGACATCTGGATAATGGAAAATGGTGAGCCATTGGAAATTATTGTGCGTTCGCTTAATTTAAACTATTAGAATATTTAATGTTAGAAAAAGGAGATTATTTTACACAATTAAATGAAAAACAATTAGAATATAAATAGTATGTATGCTATAGTCCCATTTCCTTAAATTGATCTATAATATTAGGTTGAGCCATATGAACTTGCTACTTTGTATGTCAGATGGTCTGATATCAGCAAGTCAGCTGGTTCAAGGTATAAGAGAAAACACACATATACACACGTATGTACATGTCACACACATACACATATGATATGTACATACACATACACACAAAAGATAATTGCCTAAAGTTCTGAATGGTGATTACAGGCGATTTGAGACATTTTTAAAGTTTATACTTTCTAGAATGAATGTGCATTAGGTTTTAAATAAGAATAGAGAAAGACGATTTTTCTAGATGCTGCAGAGGCATAACCTTTCATTGGGGAGAAGTATTGGGTTTCGAGCTCATCGACATTGTCAGTAGAAGATTTAAGAATTTTTGGTCTCTGGTCTCTAGAATTCTTTAGAAATTACCAGATTTGGTGAAAATACGCCCCCCCCCCACGCCTCCCTCCCCTCCCCTCCCCTCCCCTTCCCAGTAGGTTCCCCCAACCAAACTGGGAGGAGATCTATTTTGTGTAGAAGCATTTGGCGTTAAGTAGGTGCTCAGTAAATGTTTGTGAATGATTGAGCAAATATGTGAAGGGGAGTGTGGTTAAATGATCATTGTGTAATATATTCTGTGGTTTTGCTGATTTCCTCTCAATTACTAGCTGACTGAGTTTTCCAAAGAATAGGCTGTATCTAAATTCTAAGCCCATGTGCACACAGTCGGTTGAAGAAGACAGAAACAAAAACACTGAAAGGAGCCTCCTGAGTTGGTCTAGGAACACCTTTGCAGTTCTCTTGGATAGAATATAAAGTATCTGGGTAAAAATCTTAGCTCATTATACGTTTCTGGAAGATGTTAGAATTCCAGGCCCTTTAGCACGCAGGTATTTTCTGAAGCAGCATCACCTGCAGGACTGTTTTTAGTGCCCTTTTCCTTTAAATGGCTCTCCACTTGTATTTCACCATGAGAGGAGGATGGGAAAAAAGGAGGAAAAAGGGGGAGGAGGAAGGAAGGAGGGAGGAGGAAAGAAGGAAGGAAGAGGGGAGGGACAGAAACAGGCACAGGGACAGAGGGATTTCTAGTCACGTGGGATCATTCATTCCTCTTTTTAGCAAATGTTTATTAAAAAGCTCCCAAAAGGATATTGATCATTTACCAGCTGTCACGATCAGTGGAGCATTATCTCCATCCTGTGATTACCTCTAAGTGACGCATGCCAGCTTAGATGGGTTCTGAGCCTCTGAGTAGAGCATGTCCTGAAATTAACTTGAATAACCTAATTTCTACCTTCCCGTAGATCTGTTCTTACACACTGTGCAAAGGGCAAAACAGAAGTGAAACAAGAAAGATTAACAAGGTCTGTGCCAGCTGTTAGAGGAGAAGTCATTGTTTGTCTGCATTTAAGGAGAAAAGGACACTATTTGGCAGCATGGGGTGCCTTGGAGTCGCTGGAGCTAATGATCATCCTGAGAATTGAGCTGTGAGGCGAGTTGCCCATTGACCGGCCCTGACTGCTCTCGCTGACAGGTGCTAATGGGAGGGGGCAGGACACAGCTGCCTGAACAGGAATCCCATTATCCTTTGCTGGGTATTGATTCACCCTGTGGGATGTTTCCTTTCTGGCTGTGTTAATTTTCAGAGTGCGCATTTGCCTCTTTCTCAGCACGGAGAGAGAGAGAGACAGAGAGCGCGCGTCAGAGGTGCTCGGGGCAGGCGTAATGGGCTCTGGGTTCCCCTCCGCAGAGGTTCTGTCTGTGGGGATGTAGGCTTCTCTAATTATAGTGCCTGCCAGGGGACAAGGCCTGAGAGAAAAGCTTTGCCACTAATATAATTGCCCTGAGGTGCACAGCAAATTAATCTAATGACATGAGGTGCATTTTGAAAGTTGTTGTTTTTTTTCCCCCCATTCGTAAATACTAGTTCTCATTTAAAATTTTTTTTTTTCAACGTTTATGTATTTTTGGGACAGAGAGAGACAGAGCATGAATGGGGGAGGGGCAGAGAGAGAGGGAGACACAGAATCGGAAACAGGCTCCAGGCTCTGAGCCATCAGCCCAGAGCCCGACGCGGGGCTCGAACTCACGGACCGCGAGATCGTGACCTGGCTGAAGTCGGACGCTTAACCGACTGCGCCACCCAGGCGCCCCCTACTAGTTCTCATTTTAAACTTGATGTTTTTTGCACAGAAAGCCCAAGAAGTGATCCAACAGTTGGCATCTTGGCCATCAACAGTCATTGAACATCTTCACCCTCTTTGTTTACAATTAGGCCTCCTAAAAATCTTTAGAGATCATCTGGCCGTGATCTTTGGCTTTGTGCGCACTCTGTGATTTGGCGGTTTGTGCCGAAGGGCAGTATGTGGGTGGGGTGGGTTTTTTATAAATAAAATTACTAAACGTAGTATTTAAAGCTATCTGATTACACAGGTAAGTCACGGCAGACTGTACTTTGAAGAATTACGTACAACAGACTCGGTCCGAGTACTGAAGGGGCGTCTCAGTCACCTCATTGGACATTCCGGGCCTCAGCTGTTCCATGTCATTTGTAGAACGTCTGGTTCCTTACATTGAGCAAAACCCTGCATTTCTGTCAACTGTATACAAGTGTGTGTGCAAGAGGGTGTTGTGTGGCGTGGCAGTGACATTTCAGGTACGTTTGAATAGTTGAGCGTTCGGTTTAGTTCACAGGTTGCCTCGATTTCTGTCAGCTCCTAGGTCGGTGTTTTCCCAGGACGCGGGAACTGTGTGGGGCCTGACTTGGGCAGGGGCACTAGTCACATGACCCCGTTGGATTCCTAGCCTCCGCCTGCCTGTGTCTCTGGGAGCCCTTGCCTCTCAGTGCTTTGTTCGTGTTTTGAGAATTGCTGAGGGACTTAGGCTTCTTCAGTTCTTTTGTCTTCGCCTCCCCGAGGAAAGGTGAGACAAACAAAGAGGGATCTGGGCTCAAAGCCCCGAGAGGTGGCCGTTCCAACACTGCGAGCCCTGAGTTCTGTTCCCTAGAGATGCGTTTCTGCCGCCACGTGTCGTGCTTCCGTCTGATGACGAAGTTCATTTCAGAGGCTTAAGCGAAAGGCACGAGACGAGACAGGGATGCGCAGAAATGGTTCTCATAATGGTGGTGTGGTCCTTCCCCCACAGCAAGTGCAAGACATTTTATGTTTCCTATTTCGTGGTCTTGTGGAAGAGCTCTGTGGAAATCTGGTGCTAGCATTATAGCCCATCTGATGGACCAGGGACTGGGTGGGGGGGGTGGGGGGGGGTGGGGAGTTTGTTCAAGAGCTGGAGAGGAGGCTAGGCCTGGATTTGGTAAAATATGTAGAACTTGCTGGAGACAAGAGGCGACATCTTTTTTTTTTTTTTTTTTTTAATGCATTATATTTTTCTGGGTATACAAGTCATTATGTAGCTTTTGTAGGAAATTTAAAAATACAAAAAATGACAATCATCCATAATTCTGCTATTCAGAAATAATCACTGTCATTGCTGTTTTGATAGATTCTGCCCATTTCTCATTGTGTGATTTTGTATCCTTTCGAGCATTTGCTGTTTTGCCAAAAACACTTCCCCAGGGTATCAAAAAGTCCTCAAGGATATATATAAGTGCCCAAAGACTGAGCCCTCTCCAGGACAAGGAAGGACACTGGGGGCGGTAGCGTATCTCCACAAACCTGGAGCACAGGGGTGGAGGGATGAGTTCTCCCCAGCAGGTAGGAAACACCGGTGGACAGAGTTTGGTGCCTTGCTGGCCTTTAGGAGATTTCTTCCTCCCTGTTTGACTTGATAAAAAAAAGGGGGGGAGGAATAGAGGTGAACAAGGAACTTTGTAGTGGGTCTCCTCCCTGAAAGAAGCAGGTGACTGGGGTAGAAGGGCCCCAGATTCTCGGAGAGCCGAACAGAGTAAAGCTGAAATCATGTCACACGAAACAGATGATGTCCTTGTTGGCACTGAGGAGCCGTCACACAGCGGAGAGCGTTGTGGAGACAGTCCTGTGAGACGGTGGGCTCGGATTCAGGCCCCCAGCTGCTCAGGCCCCGTACTCTGCCCTTCTGCAGCCCTGTTCTGCAAATAGGTTATAAAATAGTCGTCAGAAGGCATTTGACCTTTGCAGATTGATTCCAAACACAGATGGAGAGTTAGAGCACGGAAAGCAAAAGGCGGCACACGCCAGAAGAAGTGAGGCCACGAAGTGTAAGAAATGCATGCACAAATCGCTCTGCAAAGATTCAAAGATGAATGCAAGTGCGGCCTTTCTAAGAGAAAGACTCCAAGGAAAAATGTAGGGCCTCCAAGTAGAGATAATAAAAGTAGGGAAATCCAAATCATTATGGAAACAAGACTCTTCTTGCAAGAAGTAGACACATAGATGGCTGAAGACACATTCTGGGACATAAAAAGTAAGTTTTAGAGAATGAGCAAACTGAAACAGGAAAAGAAACGATTACAAAAGCTTATAGAAGAAATCATTGGTAGTGAAGACAGATAAAGGATATCTCATATAAGCAGAATTATGCCTGGAAAAGAGAAGGGGAAAAAAAGGAGGAAAAATTTTTAAGTGATATTTTAAAGTTTCTGAATTTTTAAAAATTTATATTCAAGCTACTGAACATACAGTATAGTATTGGCTTCAGGAGTAGAACCCAGTGATTCATCTCTAGCATATGCCACTCAGTGCTCATCCGGAAAAGTGTCCTCCTTAATGCCCGTCACCCGTTTCACCTATCTCCCCTCGCCCCTCCAGCAACCCTCAGTTTGTTCTCTGTATTTAAGAGTCGCTTATAGTTTGCCTCCCTCTCTGTTTTTATCTTGTTTTAAAAATGCACAGATTCAAAGTGTTTAACATGTCTCAGGAAAAACAAATTCAGTAAAAAAGAAACTAATATGGCTTATTAAAGTTAATAGAGATCATTCTGTGGCACGTAAGGGAAAATCAACTGATCTCTTAGGGGGAAAAAAGGCATGCTATCCCCAAACCTTTCTATAGCATTCAAACATGAAAGGCAGGGATACAATGTTTACCAGGTTGTTAGAGATGATGCAAGATGTTTATATACAGGGGTGCCTGGGTGGCTCAGTTGGTTAGGCGTCTGACTTTGGCTCAGGTCATGATCTTGCAGTTTGGGTTCCTGGGTTTGAGCCCTGAGTGCTGACAGCTCAGAGCCTGGAGGCTGCTTCAGATTCTGTGTCTCCCTCTCTCTGTGCCTCCCCAACTCATGCTCTCTCTCTGTCTCTCAAAAATAAACAAACATTAAAAAAAAAAGATGTTTATATGCAAACCAGCAGCGATTCAGGTGTAAAGACAACAGACTGGTCTTCTCAAGTATTCAGGAACTCAGGATATATGGTCCTCAGTAGTCATTCTGGAAAAAAAAAATAGCTGTGAGGTAATAAACCAGAGGCAAATACAAATAGCAGATGACTGGAGACCTTAAAAAGACCTTAAGAAGGAGGAGCAGGAGGAAGGAAAGGAGAGATGGGAGAGGAGAAAAGAGGAGGGGAGGGGAGAGAGATTGTAGGGGGATGAGGAGGGAAGGAGGGAGGGAGAAAGATATGGAAAAGCCTGGTGAGAGCACTGAATGCACTGAAAATGAGACACGAAATTGAAGTTGAATAACCGTAGAGAATATGATTAGAAAACAGAATGAGGGGCGCCTGGGTGGCGCAGTCGGTTAAGCGTCCGACTTCAGCCAGGTCACGATCCCGTGGTCCGTGAATTCGAGCCCCGCGTCAGGCTCTGGGCTGATGGCTCGGAGCCTGGAGCCTGCTTCCGATTCTGTGTCTCCCTCTCTCTCTGCCCCTCCCCCGTTCATGCTCTGTCTCTCTCTGTCCCAAAAATAAATAAACGTTGAAAAAAAAATTAAAAAAAAAAAACAGAATGAAAGTGTTATAAAATATTGTAATAGTAAACTAACAAAACCTTGAATTTGAGTGGGGAGAATAGATGGGGCTATTTAAGGAATATATCCAAAGATACATAGAAGGATAACTTCAGCAGAAGAGATGGTGATGTTCTGAGGAAAGGCAAATAAAAATGAAGCAACGTTACAGAAGTCGATTCGTGTCTTCACGTCTACCAGCTTTAACAAAACAGAAACTGTTACACAGAGAGAGATACTATATAATGATAAAGCTTACAATCCACGACGAAGTTCCATCGTTAATGCACCAAATGTGAAAAAACTCACTAAAAAAAAAAAAAAAAGGAAATTAGAAAGAAACAAAATGAAGACACAGAACCAGTAAAACTGTTACTCACCTTTCTTAGATCATGAGATGTCAAATCAGGGAAAGCAAGGAAAAACATACAAAGTCAAATGATAATCATGAGAGACATACCGTGGATATGTGTTGATTGCTCACATGTTAAGCCTCGAAGAAGACAAAGTTCTGAAAGTGGAAATGGTTCAGGTATTCTCCGATAACTGAAGCTATAGAAACCAGACCTGGGGCACTGGGGCCGACACCACAAGTGACCTCCCCAGCATTCATTGGCTCTCTGCTTTATTAGTTGAACCCCAGTTTTGTTTGGGGGGCAGTGTTCCCGGCTGTGTTTCAGCGAGGCGGCCTTGTGACACGATTCGGGCCAGTCAGGTGTAAGCAGACAGTTCTGGAAAACCTTTTGCTTTGCAGACACAGGCAACCCCCTTGTTTTCCACTTTTGTTTGCTTCCTGCTTTGTGCTTGGGAAGCAAAGGTGACCCCTGGAGGGAAGCTGACAAAACACAAGGAAAAAGGCATACGTCCTGACCAAGTCGATTCGTGTATCAGGACCCACGCAGGAGGCCACCCCAGTGGCCCGGCCCCTGTCGCATATCTAAACCTAAGTCAGCCTGCACTTGTGGGGACGCGCCCCTGCCAGCCAAGGCCCAGCAGGCCCCAACCTGGCTCCCCCAGTTCTGCCTCCGCCGGCTCACTTTGCCCTAGAAAATGGGCCCTGCCCATCTTGGAAGGAAATCCCTGACCCTGCTGGCCACGCGTGTTTCTGCGCTTTCTCCAAATTCTCTACAAAACTCAGTCTTACTCACAATCCCTTGGGGGGAGGGTTCTGCCTCTTGGGAAGCACCAGGGTCCCCGTCCGTGGATTTGTTTCCTTGAATAAAGGGCACCCCACTCCTCACTAAATGGTTTTTAGTCTTCTCGTTTGACAGTACCGAGGTATGTGCTGCGGACCTGTGCACTGAGGGTGGCCTCCCGTGAAAGGCAGACAACTCTGGGCTGTCTCTGTGAGAGAGAAGTGTCACCTGTCTCTGCTTAAAGCACTGAAGTTTTCTATTATTGTAATTCACTGATAACCGAGAGAATAATCTGATGAAAACAAATCCCCCTAGAACCCAGAAATGCCGGGGGGACCCAAACACTGAAATCGCAGAATGTTCAGAAATAATAATCGTGAAAATACTACTGTGGCAGGATTTTTTACCTCAGTTCCTGGGGTTCGTTATCCGGCCACTTCGAAGAATGAACAGGTGGACACAGAATGAGCAGCGGGCAAAAGTTTGTTAGAGTATAAGATTAGAAAGGGAGACTAGTAGGAAAGCTCTCTTTACAGAGAGGGGACTTTGGAAAGTGAATGCCTGAGGGCTATAGGTGTGGGTTCTATAGGTTCAGAACCTTTGTAAGGTTCTGGTCAGTGCCCGCCTCCCCTTCCCCCTCGTTCCTTCCCAGGTCCTAACCCTATTGGCCGGATAGCTCTGGATGCTGGGTTGTCCATTCTTGTTGGCCCATGTCCATTGAATGAGGGGTGGTCCATGGCCTCACTTAGGTCTTTTGTCAAACTCCCAAGGGGAACCCTGAGGGGGAGTAGGTGGGGTCTTACAGTCTTAAGAGGAGCCTTATGCTCGAGAGGGTTTGCTGTGGTCAGACACACACAGCATTGTTCCAAAATATGCGTTTTTCCCCCACCCAGGGAGCTTGGGTCCTATCCTTTCCTTCTCTGCCTGTTTTATCCTATATTGTCCCTATCATACTACGGTTCAGACTTCTCTGATAAAATAGTGGGCTAGGTACCTAGACTGACTCTCTCTTGAAAAATAAGTAAACATTCTAACTAAACATATTACAAAGCGTCTTCTTAAGGGCACTAGTGAGCTGGCAGAAAAGTAAGCTATAAAAGGCTAGAAAAATGAGGAAGGGGAAAAAAAATAACTTAGGTGAGTCAATTCCTATTGGGGAATTTTTCCCCAGGGGATCTGCTGAAGCTGGTGAATTTGAGGTTTAGTTTAATAGCATGGGGCATTAGAAATGAGATAGAACCTCGGCCCTCCTAGATGGGCCATATAGGAGGAATGCCTCCCTCTCATAAATCTGAGACCTAAAAGGACTGTGCATTCAAATGTTAAGGATGAAACAAAACTGTATCCTTCTCCACACGCTCACATGCCAGTCTTGGGCCTGAACAAGGGGAAGAGAGGGATTTCATGGGGCTACCCTGGGTAGGAGCCAAAACCAGCCCTCAGCTGAGTTCGTAGCCCAAATCCTTTCCCTGAGTGTGGTCCAAACAGACATTTAAATTAGAATGATCCACCAGTAAGAGTGTCCTGGGGCACCAGGTAGAACAAGTGAAAAGTCTTCATGGCAGGATCCAACTTTTTCCCAGCCCCCAAAGATTCCTACTTGTAAAATCCCAAGAAGGAGGATCAGACAACAGCAAAAATATCAGAACAAAGAAAGAAAGAGGCCACTGAAAAGGAAATTAGAAGAAACATCAGAATAAAACTATTCGGGGTCAAGATCTGTGTTTGTTCGTTTCTCTATCTATTTATATATTTCCTTTATTGCTAGAGGCTTGTTAGGAACATCTAGGTTTCAGGTACTTTACAGAAACGGAAGTACAAGTTACTGTAGAGAAGCGGAATGCGATTAAATCATCTCTGCTACCAGTGTGTGTGTGTGTGTGTGTGTGTGTGTGTGTGTGTGTATGTGTATATATATATAATATAAATCAACACTGCTACCAGTGTTTGTGGTAAGGAAGAATCTGTATCAGCAGCAGGGAAAGTTCACCTGGGGTGAAAGGTGTCCCTCCTAAATTGGGCCATGTTCACTCTATTTTTTCCTTCCCCTTGTAAGAACAAATTACCCAGGCCATCTTGAATCCAAATATCCTTTGGGGGATTGTGTGTGCATGAGATCCCCAGTAATTTATTCAAAAGTGTGTGTCTTGCTCCTGGATGAAATAACAAGGGGATGTTAGTTTAAACACTATCACTGTTTGTCTTGATTATTTCATGGTTGAGGTTTTCCTATCTGTATGATTATGAGGTGGAACTAGGCAGCCCTTTAATTTCTTTTTTTTAAATTTTTTTTTAACGTTTATTTATTGTTAAGAGACAGAGGGAGACAGAGCATGAGCGGGGAGGGGGAAGAGAGAGAGGGAGACTCAGAATCCGAAGCAGGCTCCAGGCTCTGAGCTGTCAGCCCAGAGCCCGACACGGGGCTCGAACTCACGGACCGTGAGATCATGACCTGGGCCGAAGTCGGACGCTCAACCGACTGAGCCACCTGGGCGCCCTTACAGCCCTTTAATTTCTATCCATCTCCATGATTCTGTGATTTTTGCGATTTCTCCCTAATGTCTAGTACAATGTCTTGAATGTTACAGACACTTGCAAAGTGGCCTTGTTAATTGTAACAGAAGCCAATAGACTGAGCAAGTCTTAGGGGAAAAATCCATGACTGCCTGGGCCGACATCCCCGATCAGTTTCCAGTTGTGATATTTAAGAAATGGTAAAGTTTAGGTTTCCTAGGTACCCAGCCTGTGTTTCTGGGATCAGCATGGCCCTGGGGTATAAAGAGTTACAATGTCCCGTAAAGTTTATAATTATAAAAATGAAAATAACAAAATGTGAGCAACGGTAAGAGAGAAGAAACTTCAAAGTAAGTTTGGACGATAAAAAAAAACTTGACAAGAAAAAAATTAAATTAAAATATAATTATTACTGAAGCACTATGAAAAGAGAATGGATATATTATGGTGCAAAAAAAAATAAATCAAATCTGAGAGGCAGCTTTTTTTTTTGTTTTGTTTTTAATTGGACGTTTATGGGAGAAACAACTGTGTTTCCTCAGAGCAACAGGTCTTTTTAATAAAGGTGTCTGTCATTGCATCTATGCTGGTCTTGCAAGATCTCTAGTGAAACCAATTCAAATATAAATCCCTAATTAGTGCGCCAAATGTGGATTGTCATCCAGTGTGGCTCAGCAAGGTTGTCAATCAGGAGAGCCACGGCTTGATGTAGATGTTAAACCAAGTAGAACAAGTTTTGCTGGACCATCTGGGAACTTATCGGAAGATAGGGCGTTCAGCCAGTGAAAGCCCCCGTTCGGCCTTCTCATATCCGCCATCTCATCCTGTTTCAGTACGATGCAGGGGATATGAAAGACTAAATTATGGTATCGAGTATCTTCTTGCGTAAGAAATTTGCAAGAAGCATTTACATGTCACGTCACATTATTTTCACAACAAGACTACGAGGTAGATACCATTAGGTATCATTATCCTTATTATACAGTTGAATAAGAGGGCCAGGTAAGTTAACCGCTTAAACCACCCAGGGTGTAGTGAGGCTAGAAATTAAAGAAGAGGTGTTTTTGATCTGGAAACTCAATTAAAATTTTTTTTTACAGGGGTTTCCCAGTTGCTGCCAATGGGCTTATTCAAGTCTTTGGGGTGAATCATTAAGTTCCATGAAGCAAAGGATCTTGTGTCTTATTGATCTTCTATCAGCACTCCTTTTCCTCTGCCTTCCCACTTAACTCCCCCTGCCTCCCAAACTGCGTAGGACTCAGCCCCCCAGACCTAGGCTGTGTGCCTCTAAATGCCTCTCCCTCTCAACACTGTCTCATAATACTTTGGGTTGTCATCGGCTTAATGTTCTCCTAACATCTGCTTGTTAACGGCCTTCCCCTTCGTCAACACCTTTTAGTGGTTCCCTGTTAAGTTACCCTTTTGTTCGAGATCCTTCTTAAATCCACTGTAATCCATATTTCCGGTTTCAAAGCCCACAGCTTTCAATCTATTAATTAATCTATTAACGCATGTCAGGCTCTTTTTAAGTACTTTATAAATTACGCTGTTTAATCCCCATAGTAGCCCTATGCTATAGGTACATTTTTTTCTCCGTTTTACAGATGAGAAAACTGAGACCAAGAATAAGTCACTTGCCCAACATCATTGAGCATGTGTGTTGCAAAGCCAGGACATGATCCCTGGACCTATTATAACCAAACCCTCATTGCCAGCTGTTATCCAACCTGCTTCCATGTGTGTAAACTATGCTCCATTATACAAAAGAGTATAATGCTTCTTGGCATTTGTATGCCACTTTACCATTCACAACTATCTTTATACACTTTTTTTTTTTCATTTGACCTCTTAACAGTCCTTTAGGAGAGTATTAACTCCCATTTTCCCCTGCAGGGGAGAAACTGCGTTTTAGGGATATCGTGCTTGGATACCGGGCGATGTTGACCCATCTCAGAATTCAGAATGTTATACCTCCATCTAATGCAAACCTTCATTCAGTATACTACTGTTCAGGTTTTATGGAGAGGTCATTCAGAGGATCAGATCTGGAAGTTCGACTTGAAAGGAAAGCCCGTGTAAAAGCAGTATGAAAGCATACATTCCCGGAGTGGGAAAATCAATGCTGAAGGGACGGCAGGTGGGCTTGACACCGAAGGCCTAGGTTATTTCACACAAAGTGACAAACAAAGCGTAGATTTAATTGCTTTTTGGTGACAAGGATGATATGCCGGACTAGTGAAGCAATGCGTTCCTTCTGCTAACTTCCTTCTGTTTCGGAATCATGGTTAGAAGATGGAGAGTGTGTGTTGGCAAAAAGGTAGTCAAGGACTTTGAGGAAAGCCTCCTAGGAACTTCACTGGGGGATGAGGACTTTTGAGGAATGCAGGAAGCACTCTGCCCCTAGACTTTCCAGCCAGCTCTTGTAATCTGTAGACCCTGGACTTGAGCTGGCCCTCCGGCCTCCAGCCGGCCATCCCTGCCCCCTGCAGACTATCGGCCCACAGCCCAAACCCTTCCATCTGTTTTGAAGCTTCCTTCAGTCCTGAACAGGGTTTCCCTCCAATACTGACCCAAAGTTTTACATATGTCTTCCAGTCCCTGACACCAAATGTGTGAATGTATGACAGAATTTGCCATGCCCTCGATTCTCTGTTTAATGTTCTGCAGCCTTAAAGTCATCCGTTTTAGCCTACACTTCAGAAATATCTTAATGTAAATCTCCATATTTAATGGTGAAATTTAAGTTTGTTTAATAAAGCATGAAAATTATACACTACCCCCCCCCCCCGCCCCCGCCCCTGCTAGAAAAAAGGTTGCAAAAGAGAAGATCCCCAGGTGTAATTTGACTTTGGTTTTGCATCTGAAGAATAATGACCTGTTTTCTTAGGGACCCTTGTGTGCAAGACTTGGGCTACTATCCTGTAGTCCTCTGACAAAGGCAGATAACTGCTGTTTATCAGCTCATTATAAAGGCAGAAAGCTGTAAACACAACTGAGAAGATGTGACTAATTCTAGAAGACTTTGGAAAGTTGCATGGAAGGAGGACCTTCCTTGTGTTTACGTTCATGAGGAACATGAGTGTGTAGTCTTTAATAATGCCTTCTTCTCATTTTGGTACCTTAGCAATGCTGGCCTCACAAAATGAGTCAGGATGTGCTTCTTTTTTGTTATGTAAGAGTTTGTGCAGAATCGATGCAATTTTTTGCTTCCCTGTTCGTTAGGGTTCATGAACGAAGCTATGTGACCTGGGGTTTTGTTTGTGGCAAAGTTTTTTAGCTGTAAATTTAATTTCATCTGTAATTTGAATGTAGGCTTCAAATGGAAGGTTTTGTAAGTATCAGTTTCAAATATTCTGTTTCTTCTCATTTCAGTATTGATAATGTGTATCTCTCAAGAAATTTTTTCATCTGTGTTGTTGAATTTATTGTCATGAAGTTATTCATAGTATTTCCTTATTTTCCACATGTAGAAAGAAACTGTAGTGATGTCTTCTCTTGCATTCCTGGTATTGATATTTCACATATTCTTTATTTTCTGCTCATTCTGGCCACAAATTTGTCAGTTTTATTGATAGTTTCATAAACCAGTTTGTAGTTGCACTGAGTTTTTAAAATTTGCTCTCTTTTTTCAATATTATTGATTTCTGCTTTAAAAATAGTTTCCTCTTATCATTTGATTTAAATTTGTTCTTTGTCTTCTAGTTTCTTGAGGTAGGAAATGAGATGATTTATTTTATTTATTTTTTATTCTCTTCTAATATAACATCTAATACTATAAAGCTTTCTTTAAACATTGCTTTAGGTGAAAGCTGCAATCCTGAAATTTTTAACATGTTGAGTTTTAATTTACATTCAGTTCAAAGTGTTTCCTGATCTCTCTTTAATTTCTGTTTTGACACCTGAGTAATTTGTAAGTATGTTATATGGTTTCTAACTATTTGGGGATCCTCCATATATCTTTCTGATACGGATTTCTCATCTAATTCCACTGTGGTTAGAGAAGTTACTTTATAAGATCTTAGTTTTCTTAAAATTCCTTAGACTTATTTTATGGCTCATTATATATCTTTTGAATGTTTTGTGTGCACCTCAAGAGCGTATTGTTGAATAGAGTGTCCCATGACTATCCATTAGGTCAATTTGGTTGATGGTTTTGGTCAGGTCTTCTATTACATTATGTTTTTTTAAATTGCCCTATCAATTATGGAGAAAGGGTTGTTGAAATCTCCAACTAGAATTATAGATTTGTTTATTCTTCCAGTTTTGTAAGTTTCTGCTTCATGCATGTTGAAGCAGTTTTATTCTGTACCTACACAACTAGGATTTTTGTAGTCTACTGTTAGTGTATGTATCTATCCATCTCAGGTAATAATCCTTATTTGAACTACTACTTTGATATTTACATAGACATTCCATATTTCTTTTGATTAATTTTTGTACTTGTACTTTTTTAATCTTTTCACTTTCAATTTTTGTTTTTATATTTAGTTTATATATATTATAGATAGAATATGAGTCTTTTTCCCCTTTTAATCCAACCTGACAGTCTCTGCCTTTAATTGGGGAGCTTTGTCCATCTACATTTATTGTACTAATGGATATGTTTGAGACTAAATCTATTCCCTTGCTATTTGTTGTCTATTTTTCCATCTACTCTGTATTTCTTGTTTGCGTGCTTGCTTCCCTTTGTGGATTTATTGAATTTTCTAACGGTCCTGTTTCATCTTTACCATTGGATGGAGGAGGAGTCAACATGGCAGAGAAGTAAGGGGACCCAAAGTTCCCTCATTCCTCAAACACAGCAGTATTGAAGCCAGAAGACATCTCTGGGGGTCACGGGGACAATGTGGCTGGCCATAGGGATGCTTCAGCAAACAAATCAAAGCACACCTGGTAGAAGGTTCAAACCACCACTATGAGTAGGTAGATAAAGCAACCAGAGTCTCAACAAAGAGAGCATGAAACACATTCCAAAAACACCTCCTGAAGGGCCATGCCCTGGACAGTGTATGACCCCTTTTTAGAAGAGTAGTGCTGGCAGGTGCAGGACTCATAACAAGCTATGAAAACACATAAGGGACAGAAAACTAGCCAATATTACAAAACAGAAGATTTCTCCTCAAAAGAAATTCCAGGAAGAAATGACAGCTAGAGGATTGCTCAAAACAGATATAAACAGTATAACTGAGCAAGAACTTAGAATAATAGTCATAAGATTAATAGCTGGGCTTGAAAAAAGCATAGAAGACAACAGAGAGTCTCTCACTGCAGAGATCAAGGAACTACGAAATACAACAAATTAAGAAATGCTGTCAATGAGGTGCAAAATAAGCCAGATGCGGTGACAGCAAGGATGGAGGAGGCAGAGGGGAGATTAAGTGAAATAGAAGATAAAATTATGGAAAATGATGAAGTCGAGAAAAAGAGAGATAAGAAAATACTAGACCTTGAGGGTAGAATTAGAGAACTAAGTGATTCAATGAAAGGTAATAATATCCATATCATAGGAGTTCTGGCAGAAGAGGAGAGAGAGAATGGGGCAGAAGGTTTACTTCTGAGAACTTCCCTAATCTGGGGAAGGACATGGACATCCAAATCCAGGAGGCACAGAGAATTCCCTTCAGATTTAGTAAGAATAGATCTTCTCCGTGGCATATCATAGTGGAACTGGCAAAATACAAAGGTAAAGAAAGAAGGTAGCTAGGGACAAATGGGCCTTAACCTACAAGGGTAGACACATAAAGGTGGTAGCAGACCCATCCACTGAAACCTGGCAGACCAGAAGGGAATGGCAGGAGATATTCAATGTGCTGAATAGGAAACCTATGCAGTCAAGAATCCTTTATCCAGTTAGGCTGTCATTCAGAATAGAAGGAGAGATAAAGACTTTCCCAGACAAACAAAAACTGAATGAGTTCATAACCACTCAACCAGCCCTATGAGAGATCCTAAGGGGGACTCTGTGAATGGAATTTTGCAAAGACTACAAAGGACCAGAGACATTCCTACAAGCCTGAAACCTACAGATAACACAATGACACTAAATCCATATCTTTTAGTAATAACTCAATGTAAATGGACTAAATGGTCCAATCAAAAGACATAAGGTATCAGAATGGATAAAAAAACAAACCCAAAATCAATCTATATGCTATCTACAAGAGTCCCATTTTAGACCTGAGGATGCCTTCAGATTGAAAGTGAGAGGATGGAGAACTATCTGTCATGCCCTGGAAATCAAATGAAAGCTGGAATAGCCATACTTCTATCAGACAAACTAGATTTTAACCTAAAGGCTGTAGCAAGAGATGAAGAAAGGCATTATATCATAATTACGGGGTCTATCCATCAAGAAGAGCTAATAATTATAAATGTTTATGGTCTCAATTTGGAGGAATCCAAATACATAAATCAATCACAAACATAAGCAATCTTATTAATAGGAATACTGTAATTGCAGGGGACTTTAATACCCCATTTACAGCAATAGGCAGATCATCTATCAAAAAATCAATAAAGAAACAATGGCCCTGAATGATACACTGGACCAGATGGACTTGAGAGATATATTCAGAACTTTTCATCCAAAAGCATCTGAGTATACATTCTTTTTGAATGCACATGGAGCGTTCTCCAAGATAGATCACATACTGGGTCACAAAAAAGCCCTCAATAAACATAAAAGAATTGAGATCATACCATGTATATTTGCTGATCATACACTTGAAACTTGAAATCAACAACAAGAAAAAGTTTGGAAAGCCTCCAAATGCATGGAAGTTAAAGAACATCCAACTAAAGAATGAATGGGTAAACCAGGCAATTAAAGAAGAAATTTTAAAATATATGGAAGCAAATGAAAATGAAAACACAGCAATACAAACCCTTTGGGTTGCAGCAAAGGCAGTCCTAAGAGGAAAATACATTGCAATCCAGGCCTATCTCAAGAAATAAGAAAAATCTCAAATACAAAATCTAACAGTACACCTAAAGGAACTAGAAGCAGAACAGCAAAGAAACCCCAAAGCCAGCAGAAGAAGAGAAATAATAAAGATCAGAGCAGAAATACACAGTATAGAATCCAAAAAATAAAGAAACAAAACAGTAGAAAAGTTCAATGAATCTAAGAGCTGTTTTTGAAAAAATAAAATTGATAACACCCCATAGCCAGACTTTTCAAAAAGAAGAGAGAGGACCCAAATAGGTAAAATCACAAATGAAAGAGGACAGATCACAACCAACATCATAGAAATACAATTATCGGAGAATACTATGAAAAATTATATGCCAACAAACTAGATAACCTGGAGGAAATGGACAAATTCCTAGACACCCACACACTACCAAAACTCCTAACAGGAAGAAATAGAAAATTTGAACAGACCCATAACCAGTGAAGAAATGGAACCAATTATCAAAAATCTCCCAACAAATAAGACTCCTGGGCCAGATGGCTTCCCAGGGGAATTCTACCAGACGTTTAAATCAGAATTAATACCTATCCTTCTAAAGCTGTTCCAAAAAAATAGAAACAGAAGGAAAGCTTCCAGACTCATTCTGTGAAGCCAGCATTACTTTGATTCCAAAACCAGACAGAGACCCCACTAAAAAGGAGAATTACAGGCCAATATCCCTGATGAACACGGATGCAAAAATTCTCAACGAGATTAGCAAATTAAATTCAACAGTATATCAAAAGAAGTATTCACCATGATCAAGTGGGATTCATTCCTGGGCTGCAAGGCTGGTTCAATATTCACAAATCAATCAATGTGATATATCACATTAATAGAAGAAAGTGTAAGAACCATGTGATCCTGTCAATAGCTGCAGAAAAAGCATTTGACAAAATTCAGCATCCTTTCTTAATAAAAACCCTCGAGAAAGTTGGGATAGAAGGAACATACTTAAACATCATAAAAGCCATCTATGAAAAGCCCACAGCTAATATCATACTCAGTGGGGAAAAACTGAGAGCCCTCTGCCTGAGATCAGGAACATGGCAACTCTCTCCACTGTTGTTTAACCTAGTGTTGGAAGTCCTAGCCACAGCAATTAGACAACGGAATGAAATAAAAGGCATCCAAATTGGCAAAGAAGAAGTCAAACTTTCACTTTTTGCAGGTGACATGATCCTCTACATGGAAAACTCGAAAGATGCCACCAAAAAGCTGTTAGAACTCATACATGAATTCTTTACTATTGAATTAATAGTTGTTCCTTTTTCATTTTTTAGTAACTCCTCTACAGTTAACATTATACAACTTTAATTTATCATAGTCCATATTCAAATAATGTCTCACCGCTTCAGTTTCAGTGTAAGAATCTTACTACAGTGTACTTCTAATAACACCTTCTCTTAGTTTGTGGCATTATTTTCATACCTCTTACTTCTATAAATCACACAATACATTTTTATTCCTATTATTGTTTTAAACGGTCACTTATCTTTTTTGGATATTCAAAAATAATTAAAATGTATTTTTTATAACAGTCTATCTATGTACCATTCTTAGCACTCTTCATTTTATCTTACGTATCCAGATTTTCATGTGATATTATTTTCCTCCTTTTTGAAGAAGCACCTTCTTAATTTCTTGCAGAAAAGACATAATTGTCGCAAATTATCTCATATTTTATCTCAAAAATGTCTTTATCTTGGCTTTTTAAAAAACATTTATTTATTTATTTTCAGAGCGAGAGAGAGAGCAGGAGAGAGGCAGAAAGAGAGGGAAATAGAGAACCTCATGCAGTCTCTGCACTGCCGGTGGAGAGCCAGACATGGGGCTCGAACTCACGAGCCTTGAGATTGTGACCTGAGGTGAAATCAAGAGTCAGATGCTTAACCGACATAGCCACCCAGGAGCCCCTCTTTATCTTGACTTTTGAAAGACATTTTTTTTTGCTGTATAAAGAATTGCAAAATTGAATAGCTTGACAGCTTTTCAATATTTTATTAAATGTGTCTCTTGTCTTCTGCATAGTCTCTGGTGAGATGTCTGCTTTAATTGGTATCTTTGCTCTTTTTTTTTTATCGAGTTTTTTTAATCCTGATTTTAAGATTTTTCTCATCACTTATTTTCAGTAATTTTTGACTTTGCATGTTATCCTTTAAGTTCCCTAAGCTTATGTTTGTTAATAAGCTTTTAGGATCTGAATATTTATAGTTTTCATCAAATCCGATAACAAATTTTTGTATTTCTGCAAAATGTTTTATCCTTTTTCTTTCCTGTCATTCTGTCATTCTAGTAATTTACTTACACAAATGCTGGAACACTTAACAATGTCTCACAGATTGCTGATGGTTTGTTTATTTTTTCATTCTTTTTTTTTTTTCCTCTGCCCTTCATTTGGATGGTTTCTACTGATGTTTCTTTAAATTCACTTAGCTTTTTCTGGGGTCTCCTAGGTGACTCGGTCATTTAAGCAAGCATCTGACTCTTGATTTTTGGCTCTGGTCATGATCTCATGGTTTGGTTTGTGAGTTCAAGCCCTGCTTGGGCTTTGCACTGGTAGCATGGAGGCTGCTTGGGATTCTCTGCCTCTCTCCCTCCCTTGCTCTCTGTCTCAAAAATAAATAAGTAAACATTTAAAAATAATTCACTTAGCTTTTTCTCATGCAGTGTCTAATCTGCCCTTAATTTCATGTTTTTGTTTTTAAGATTTTTTTTATTTCTAAAAGTTCTATTTTTTTATATCTTAGATTATTTCCTTTCTCACCATGGTCATGGTTTCTTCTACCTTCTTTAAATTTTGGAATAAGATAATCTTAGCTTTTTAAATCTTAGTCTCTTAATTCCCTCATATCTGTCATTTCTGGGTCTGTTTCTATTTTTTTTCCTTCTATTTATGGGAAAATTTATGCTCTTTGCAAACTTGGTGAATTTTTAATAGATGCTATATATTGTTATGTTGTTGTTTGCTATATTTTAGTGTTTGTGTGTGTGTTGAATAGAAATGAATTTTTTTTTTGTATGCCACTAAGTTGATATGAGGTATCATTTTGAGACCTTTCTTTCTTTCTTTCTTTCTTTCTTTGGAGCCATATGCTATATTTTATTTCATGACTTGTCATTGTAACCTCATGCAAATTTCAGATGTACACTTCAGGTGTAAATATACTAGAGTTTTATATAATGCAAGTTAGTTTTTGTATTTTGTGTTTATTTAAGTTTATTTAAATATTCCTTAAATTTTATTTTCCCTTCCTTCTTTCCTTCCTCCCTCCCTCCCTTCCTTCCTTCCTTCCTTCCTTCCTTCCTTCCTTCCTTCCTTCCTTCTTTCCTTCCTTCCCTCCTTTCACTATTTATTATTAGAGAGAGAGGGAACACAGGGGAGGGGCAGAGAGAGAGGGAGGGAGAATTCCAAGCAGACTCTGTGCTGTCAGTGTGACCTGAGCTGATATTAAGAGTCAGATGTTTAACCAACTGAGCCACCCTGGGCCCCTCACTTTATTTCTTAATTAAACTTTTTAATTTTGAAATAACTGTTGGGGCACCTGGATGGCTCATTTGGTTAAGTGTCTGATTTCAGCTCAGGTCATAATCTCATGGTTCACGGTTCAAAGCCCTGCATCAGACTCCGTGCTGACAACTCAGAGCCTGGAGCCTGTTTCAGATTCTGTGTCTCCCTCTTTCTCTGCCCTTACCCTGCTTGTAGTCTGTCTGTCCGTCTGTCTGTCTCTCTCTCTCTCAAAAATAAATAAACATTAAAAAATAAAAAGAAAAAAAAGAAAATCGTAGCTTCACTGGCACTTATAAGAAACAGTGCACAGGGATTCCATTTGTCTCTTCCCAGTCTCTTCCAAAGGCAGGAGGATCTTGAAAAACCACAGTACAGTATCACAAACATAGAATCGACGTCAATACAGTAAGATATAGACTACTCCATCACCATCAGTTATGTGGCCCTTTAATAAAATGCTGTTTCCTCTCCAAATCCTGCCCCCTTTTAACCCTAAACAACCAATAATCTGTACTTCACTTCTATAATTTTGTCATTTCAAAATGTTACAGGGATGCCTGCCTGGCTCGGTTGGTTAAGCGTCTGACTCTTGATTTCGCATCAGGTCATGATATCATGGTTCGGGGGATCAAGACCCACATCGGGCTCCACACATCTCCTATTTCCTCTGCACGTCCCCCACATGTGTGCATGTGCTCATGCCCTCTCTCTCAAAACAAATAAATAAGCTTTAAATTGATGTTATATAAGGTGAATTATACAGAATGTGACCTTTTGGAATTGGCTCTTTTTGCTGAGCATAAATTCTGGAGATTTATCCATGTCGTGACATATGTCAGTCTTTTGTTCCTTTTTATTGCCGAGGAGTATTTCGTGGCATGGGTGTGCCGCAGTGTAACCCACTGAAGACTGGTACTTCCTACTTCATTCTTTCTTTGTTTTAAAGACTCTATTTTTTAGAGCCGTTTTAGGTTTACAAAAACATTGAGAAGATGGTACAGACGTTTCTCTTTTCCACTGTCCCCGCACATGCACAGTCTCACCTGTTGTCAACAACACTCACCATGCTGGTGCATTTTTTCCACTGTGTACATTTCCACGTGTACGTTGACACATCGTAGTCACCCGAGTCTGTGGTTTACCCTAGTGTCCACTCTCCATTTTGTGCATCCTGGGCTTGGACAAAAGGATAGTGATATCTACTCATCACTTTAATATCACGCAGAGTATTTTTTTTACTGTCCTAAAATTCCTCTGAGCTCTGCCTATTCGTTTCTTCCCACCACCACCGTCTTATTGTCTCCATAGTTTTGTCGTATAGCTGGAATCAGATGGTCTGCAGCCTTTTCAGGTAGGCTTTCTAAAGTTCGTAACATGCATTTAAAGTTCTTCCGTGTCTTTTCATGGCTTGAGTTCATGTCTTTTTAGCACTGAATACTATTCCATTGTCCGGGATGTGCCACAGTTGGTTTATTTATTTATTTATCTATCTACCGAAGGACCTCTTGGTTGCTTCCAAGTTCTGGCAATTATGAATTCAGTTGCTATGAATACCCATGTGTGGGTTTTTACGTAGAAATAATTTTTTAATTCCTTTGCGCAAATACCAAGGGGCATGATTTCTGGATCACGAGTCAGGGTAGGTTTAGTTTTGTAAGAACACGCATAGCTGTCGTACAAACTGGCTGCACCACTCTCCATTCTCACCGACAGCGAATGCCAGTTTCTGCTGCCACATCCTCACCAGCATTTGTTATTGTCCGTGTTCCGGATTTTGACCAAGCTCATAGGTGTCTCAATGGCATTTCGTTGGTGTGTAATTTGCATTTCCTTGACACTATGTGATGTGCAACATCTTTTTCTAGGCTTAGGTGCCATTTTTATAGCTTCTTTGGTAAAAGCGCCTGTTAAGGTCGTTGGTCCATTTCTTTAACGATGGCATGAATGTTAAATGTTATTTTCTATCCCTTTGGTTTCTGCAACTCTGTTCATTTTCCTTTTTTAGTCTCTCTGCTCTCTCGTTCAGATTTGGTAGTTTCTAGTGTTCCACCTCTCAGTTCACTGATTTCCTTTCCTCTTCCTCCTCTGGTCTCTGATTGAGCCCATCCATTGAATTTTTTATTTTGGTTATTGTAGTTTTTTTAGTTAAAATATTTCCACTTGGTTCCTTTTTATATCTTCTGTTTCTTTGCCGAGGCTTTCTATTTTTAAATGCATTTCAAGCATGTTCATGACTGCTTTTTGAAGCATGTTCATGATGGTTGCTTTAAAATCTTTGTCAGATAATTCTAATTTCTCTGTCATCTTGGTGTTAGAGTCTATTGACTTTTTTCCCCCACTCAGAGATCCTCCTGTTTCTTAACGTGATGAATCATTTTTGATAGGAACCTAGACATTTTGAATATTATATTTTGAGATCTTGGATCTCTTTAAACCTTCTGTTTTATCTGGCTTCCTCTAGCACTGTTCCTCCAGGGGAAGGGGGTGACACCACCTCTTTCCTGTCATGGGAGGGAGGAATAGAAATTCAGGTTTGTCACTACACATGACACATGGGTAGGGGAGGGGCTTCTCATTCTTGTTGAGTGTGGGTGGGATTTCTGGCTCTTTACTGTTGGCCTCTGGGAGGGGGGTTAGGAATGCCTCACTGCCTCTCCTCTTGTGGCCTTGTTGGGTATCATGGGCAGGTGGCCTCATTGGGAACTACGGGCAGGTGGCTTCTTTACCACTGAGCACTGGGGAAATTCCTGACTGGATGCTAGGTCTCCTTTGGTGCTGTGGTGGGGAGGGGCACTTAGTTACTGCTGGGTGGGGTGGGAGTCTAGGCTTGCCCCACATGGCCTCCATCGACTGGCCCTGAGGAGGCTGAGCCCAGGGGCAGGGGAGTGGGGCCAGGGCTCGTTACCACTTGGTGTGATGAGCATCCTGGCCGCCTCACCTGTCTGTCAGCACTACCGCAGTGAGGGTTTGTGGGCACTTGATTATAGCTTGTAAGGATGGAATCTAGTGCCCCCACCTTGGCCTTTGTTGGCATGGGTGGGGGTGGGACAACAATTTTTTTCTGTGGTCTTTGGCTAGAATACAGCACCTCGTGTCTCAAAGTTTTCTGTCTTTCTAGGTTGCCTCTTTCCTGGACCTCTGACTAGAGACAGCAGATTGTTTCGAGACCCCTCTGAGTCGGCATCTATTGGCATTTCTGTATTGCTGACTTCTTCAGCTCTGGGTCAGGGATATATGAGGCAACATGAAAACCTCGGGGGCCCCCTTTATGTTGGTCATTGGGTCCCAAGGTCCCTAGCTGGTCTGCATTCTTCTCTCTACCCATCAGGGTCCTGGTTTGTTTGTTTATGTATAATATTCAGGGTCTCAGTGGTGCTTAGTGGGAGAAATAGGGAAAAGTATGTCTCCTCAATCTTCTTGAAAGCAAAAGTATTTGAGACTTGTTTTTAAGCTTTTAAAAGGTGAACACAGCAGATTTTAGTCTGGGGTTAGTTTGGTCCCACCACTAAGGTCTTTCTTCCTAAGTTCCTAGTGAATGCCCCATGAATGAAAAAGTCCACCATGGCTGGTGGGGAGATAAACTCTTCCCAAGACACACCTGGATTTTGACAATAATAGTAGCTAAGAAGATCTTTGCTTTAATTTGATTTTTTTGTTGTTATCGGTGTGGTTCGTATAAAAACTAGGTACCTGCCTTTTAATGTCTGTTTGCTAAGAGTCATCTTGTCCTTTAAGAATTCTGTAGGTTTGGTCTTTCCATCCCTTTTGCTGATTCATCACAGTGTCTATGGGAATCTCGAGGCTGGAAGGTTTACGTTTGCCCTGGTCACTTCTTGCTCTGCGCTCCTGCTTCCCCTTGGTTCTCACTGCCTACGTTTTCTTCGCCTTCTGTATGTGCATTGGCCTTTTCCTGCACCTCCCATGTAGGTGGAGGACGCTCTCAACATTTGGGCTCTGGGGGTACCACTGGCACAGTGACAGGCTGCAGCCAACTGCACCCAACTCGGGAAGAATAAGGTGGGGCATTCTACCAGAACAATAGCCACGCACACTAGAGCCTGGCAAGCAGTTTAAAATCATGACTTATGATTTTAAACCTGGATGGCTCAGTCGGTTCCAACTTTAACTCAGGTCATGATCTCGCAGTCTGTGAGTTCAAGCCCCCTAGTCGGGCTCTGTGCTGACAGCTCAGAGCCTGGAGCCTGCTTCGGATTCGTGTCACCCCCTCTTTCTGCCCCTCCTCCACTCACATTCTGTCTCTCTCTCTCTCTCTCTCTCTCTCTCTCTCTCTCTCTCTCAAAAATAAGTAAACATTAAAAAAATTTAAAAAAACATATAAAATAAAATCATGCCGTAGATTTCCCTTTTCTTAACAGCCTCTTGATTAGTCTCAACATCGGGAGATTTTCCCTGGTTGACGCTTCTGTTTGGGTTCAAGCATTCTGCCATGTTGCTCAGCCGTCTTTCCTTAAGCTGTTCATTCGTCCCTCTTACCTGCAACCCCCTCCCCCAAATTCAAGTACATTTCTCATGTACAGCTGATTGGTTCCATCGCTGCACTGCAGCCCATGTAGACCTTGTCCAGAGAGCAGCCTCACCTTTCTCTCCAAACATGCTCCAAAGGCATCGTTTCCTGCAGAGAGATTATTTTTCAATTGTTTAGGCTTAGATATTGCAAAACTCCAGGGGGCCTCTTTCCCGCCTCCACAGAAGATACACTACGAGTGGGTCCTGGGGTTGTCTGACTTGGAAGCCTAGGTCTGTGCTGTGCAGATGGTGTCTCTTCGATCGTTAACATATGCCTTGAAAACAGTTTTTCTAGTTTGCCATTCGTCTTAAAATGTTTGTTGTTTTTTCCTGCTGTACCAAAATATTTATGTACATAAAACCTGCATTTGAAGTTGAATATGTAATGTTTCCTTTATGTGTATTTATTATTCAGACTTATTTATAAAATCGTGCTCCACCTAAAGGTTATAAAATACCACAGTTTCTTCTCCTGCGTTTCTTTTGTTGTCTTATTTTTATGTGTTTAGATCTGTGAGCCTGTTGCAAACATTTTGGAGTAAGAGAAGAGCTGAAGACTGCTTTTCCCTCTCACTTTCCAAGTAACTGTTCTGATGTCACTTACTGGTTGAAGAATTCTTCTCTGTTGATTTGAAATGTTGCTTTTTTCACATACCAAATTCTGATTTATACTTGGGTTTTTATCTTGATTCAAGGTTGATATTAAATTCTTATCTGAACACAATCCCCCCTAGTTTTGTGCATTTATATGTGGCCAGTTATATCCTTCATTAACGGTATCAGCATTCTTCCTAACATCTAATTGTTGTTAAATGAGATTATCTTCACCCCCTCCCCCACCATCATGACTTCACTTTATCTCTGTTATTCTAAATGCATTATCTTGGGGTTCAGGATCCTAGACTGCCAGAGTCATATGGGCTCTGAGAGTCATCTGGGTCCTGCCCTATCACACCACAGATGAGGAAACCAAGGACATAAAGTTAAGAACTTGGCTGTTGGCATACAGAGAACCAGGAGCAGGGCCAAAATTTAAATTTAAGTCTAGTTTGTGCTTCCTTAACCTGCATTTGCTCTCTCCGTCTGCCTCTCTATAGCATCCGTACCTGTATCTTTGTGATTTCCCTTCCCTAGCTGTCTTGGTCCGCTTTCCCCTATGCCAGTTCATGCTACGTCCATGCTACGTTCATGCTTCTAGAATGATCTTGGTAGAGCAGAAACTGTGCAAGAGAGAAGAGAGGACAGCATGTCGCCGGTGTGAAAAGCCAGGTGGTGTCACGGCCTGATGGCCTTCCCTACGTAGTGAGGAAGAAGACGGTGTGGTCGGGGCCACCGTGGGGTCCAGGCCGCCCTGCTCTGGAGGCTCGCTGACAAAGTGTGACTTGGGTGGGGAGAGACCTTCTCCCATTCCTGGTGCGGGACCCTGGGATGCCAGCTGTCTCCGAACCTCTTGCACAGTCAGGGGGGCATGACCCAGACCCAGGAGACATTGCTCAGTGCTGAGGGTGGTAGACAGGGGGGAGCAGAGACGACAGACCGGCAGGGGTGGTTCCCGGAAGACAAGGCACACTGGCTGCTCTGTGAGTCACGAGGCAAGAAGGCCCAGGGACAAGGGTGGGTGAGTAATGGTGCATGTGTACATTGTGTGCTGTGCTTCAGAGATAAGAGATGTGGGCAGTGTGGCAAGAAGGGGATATCTCTGAATGCTGGAGGGGGAGCCGGGAGAATGGCCTGTGGGGTAGAAAATACTGGAAGGGAGATGTGGGTGCTTTCCTGGCTGATGAGAAGATGATGCCCGGTTTTTCACTTGGGGAAATGCTGGGTCCTGACGCTATGTGTGGGGCATTTCTGGAACCGTGTCCTGTTCATTTCCTGTGGTACCTGACGCCCGGGCCTTGGTTGTGATAGATTTTGGAACTAGGTGGCCCTGGAGGCTGTGAAGGGCTGCTTACCATGTTTTCTAGGCGGACTGCACCGGCTTTTTCATGAAGGCTTCTTGGTGCTGGACAGGAGGAGGGTGGTGGCTAATACAGATGGCAACAGAACTTGTCTAAAGGCTCGTAGAGGCCCCCGGGGGTCTTCCAGAAATGACAGGACTATTCAGGGTGAGGTGATTCCGGCACTGTGGAGTAGGGGCAACGGCCCACAAAGTGTACATTTTACTGACAGTGTCACTCCATCTTTCTTCTTTTTTGACCCCATTTTAATAACAAGTTGAGGTGGCCTGGGAATCCAGGGGTTACACGTTTGTGCCCATGGTGCCTTGGACACATAGTGTGTGTTGCTCCAGATTGTTGAGACTGGCACCATTCAGAATGTGCTACCCTTGCCCCCAGGCATGTGGCCTGTACTTTTTCAAGGCTGAGTCCTGTCAGGAAAGGGTGGGGGAGAGAGTTGTGGGAAAGAGGAGAGCATCCCTCTCAATGTGGGAAGAGATTCCCGGAAGCAGGTTCGCATGGAAACGCAGACAAGGAGCAGGTATGTAGAACGCTCACAATTCTAAAATGAATTCTGAAATGCAAAGTCTGAGTAGTTCTGTTTCAAAAGAGTGGATCACTATGTAACAGACAGAGACATTAGCTAAAAGTAGTTACTTAGAACTCCTCCCTTGGAATGGAAGGCGTAGAAATTCACCTGCCTAGATATTCAGAGGAACAAGATGCCCAGCTGCCTTTGGCTAGGTTACCATTTTTGTTTGTGGACCTCCCCCATTTCAGTCATTTAATCAGCGATGTTGGAAGGAAGACGTCCATTAGGGTGGGTTCATGCAGTGTCTTGAGAAATGCTGTTTTCTCTACCTTGGGATTGGGACACCCCACAGAAGCAGGTTGTTACAGATGGAATGTTTATGTCCCCCCACAATTCATATGTTGCAACCCTGACCCCCAATGTGGGTGTTTGGGAAGTAATTAGGTTTAGATGAGGTCATGAGGGTAGACGACCCATGATGGGATCAGTGTCCTTATAGGAAGAAGAGGAGGCCCCCCCCCCCCCCCCCCCGCCCCAGAGCCTCCTCTGTCTACTGTATGAGGACATAGCAAGAAGGCTGCCCTCTGTATGCCAGGAAGTGGGCTCTCACTAAGTATCAAATCCACCAGCACCTCGATCCTGGACTTCCCAGCTTCCAGAACTGAGAGAAAAAAAATGTCTGTTGTGCCAGCCTCTCGGTCTGTGGCGTTTTGTTAGGATAGCCTGAGCAGACTAAAACCGAACATGTAGGTCCAGTGTCAGAGAGCTGGGCTCCTACCTTGGATTCCCCCCCAAACTAACCGGATGACCTTGGACCACTCTCAACTCCAGTTGTTTGGTCTCTGAAAACTGATAATGATACCTTCGTTGCAAGACCACTGTTCCATTTAGACCAAACACATGAACCCCTCACTCCCACTTTCCCCTCCAGCCCTGTCAATACATAATTCTTATTGTTTATTGATTTATAAAAATAGTAGCTCTTTTGGGAGCTGCCATTTTGTGTGGTGAATGTAATGTTTCAAAGGAGACATTTAGGAATTCTACTTCAGTAGGCAGGCACTAGATTTTAAGAATTTGGAAGTAATCAAATTTGACTTATTTTTAGAGTATTTGATTATGGAAGCTAAAAAGGTAACATCTACTCTAGAGGTAAGCACCAGTAATAAGCCACTACAAATAGTAAAGAAAAATTGCTGTGTACAGCTTTTCCTGTTTTTGATTAATAGGACCCGGTGCCATGGTAATGGTATTTAGCAAATTATAATGCTGCCATTAAATTATGGTCCTGTAGCAAATGGTTGTGAATTCAGTTATCCTGCTTAGCTTCTAGCTGTCTTGAATATTTCATCGAAAGCTGATTTGCCAGTGATGGCAATAGCTCCATGTTTCTGTAAGGAAAAAGACATATTAGGTGAAACTTGGGTTGAAAGTCAACCCGTTAATGAGAAGCTCATCCACGTCCTCCATTAGCCTGGTCATGGTAGTCACCTCCCACTGACGTGGGGCTGCCCTGAGATGCTCTCTTCTATGGAGATCGTCTCCAGTGCCGTTCCCTCTGTCCAGGCCCACCATCCAGATGCCCATAGAGAAGAGGAACCAGGTGATTACCCTCAACTTCCGAGCAAAACGTGCCGCCACGGGTAGGTCCAACATGGGACAAGGGAGGCTTCGGTCCGTTGAGCTTGGCGTAAGCCTGGTAGGATATCTCAAGGGCAAATTAGCACCCAGAGAGCGTAGAATCTGGTAAATAATAGGAAATATGAGTGTCAGTTTTCAGGGATTCAAGTTTCTTTAGGAAAGAGGGTCTGAATTAAATCACTTCTCTGAGGAGAGTTAAAAACCCAAGGCAGACAAAGATCTTCAAAGCAAGGTCAAGGCAGTAGGCATTATTTGCATGGCCCAAGGAAACGATTGTCTGGGGCTTGCGCGCTCTTTGTAAGAAGGCTGGAGAGTGAAATGCAACGGAAAGTAGGGCGATGTGGGAAGAAACAAATTGTTCCTACTGGCAAAAAAGCACTTGGTCTGTAGGTTTTATGACGGTAAAGCAAGCAGCGGCTTGACATACTGGAAACACCCATGGCTATGGAGTTGTGTCCAATACCAGGTTCAAATCCCCATTTGGTACTCACAACTTGTGGCCTTGGGCAAGATGTGCACCGGTAAATGGCAGCGATGACCCTGATGTAATTTTATTGAGACTTATCAGTAATTGACCTGAAGCACCACAGCATGATGCAGGTGGGCAGTGAAAGAGGCTGAGGCCTCGGGGGCCGAAGTGCTGTGGTCGGGGTTTCGTCCCCACTACCTGTCGTGTGTTTTGGGGCTGGCTCTTTTGCTTCCTTGTGCTTCAGTTTCCTCATATGGAAGGGGGCAAAGAGTAGAACTTACCTCAGGGTGCTTCTGTGAAAGTCAGATATACTTAGAACGGTGCCCGAGGTCTAATAACACTCCCGCGTGAGTGTTTGTTACTGTGGTCAGGCATATTGTTATTAGCACTCCTGGAGGAACTCTGTGGTCCCGAGCGAATATTGCATATGTGAATCATAGAGGAGGGAAGGATGTTCGGGAGGGAGTCAATAACTATCTTCATTTTATAGTGTAGGATGGCCTTGATTCTGTTTCTACCTGACGAAAGGGCACACTTCCCAACATGATTCATCCATTGTGATGTAGAGCTGGGATTTGAATTCCATTATGATATGCCTATTCCTAAGACATCCATTCTATGCAACCAAGAACAAACCTAACTGATTAACTGGCTCCTTGTCTCCAGGACTTGATTTATTATTAATCGGAGTCCATATAATATCATAAAGCCTGGCTGAGACTATTGTTGGGAGTATCTGAGCAGCCATGTAACTGTGAACATGCCAGGGCAGACGAGCTGACTTCTTTCTTGTGGGGGCAAAGGAAATCCCACAAAAGGGGGAGACGACGTTGTTTCTTGACATGGTTCTGGAAGATCTGCACGCTAGGCGTGAAGCGTTTTCCCCAATTCCTGGTTCTCCCAACAGTTAGGCAGAGGATTGAGCTGCACCTCCTGAAAGTTCAGAGTTAAGTGGTGTATGTCTGTTCTGGGTTTCAGCACCTACTTGCGGGGGGGCAACTCGGAGCCCACCCCTCCCTGTTGCTTGGGGCAGAAGTGCATGTTGCCGTGCAAGCGCCATGAGAGCTGAATATTCTGGAATTGTGAGATGACCCAGGGAGTTCTGCTGTCCTTGTCTTTGCTGAGCCAGTGTCACTTGGTCTGGTTCTTTTCTGTTTTTTTTTTTTTTTTTTTTTTTTTTTTTTTTTTTTTTTTTTTTAAAAACAAAGCATCAGGCAGTCTATCTTGACTGACATCATAATGGTTTACACATGAATATGTATAAGTAAAGAGTGATCATTAGGAATTTCTATACATTTCTTCTATGTACTAAATAAAGGTCCTTCTTGATGGTGCCATTAGATTAGCAAACCGGTAGCTGTGTTCACGACCTAGCTTTCAGTAAACTCCTGGTGAAATGTTTATTAAATTCCCATGAATAAGAAGGAAAAGTCTGAGTTTGGTGTTAAAAGACTTAGGTGGATTTTAAACCCACTGATTAATGGACTCAAATGCATCTGAGCAAAACCCCTGGGGAAATATATCACGGGGTCCATTCTCTGTCCCATAGCTTCCAGTAACTTGATCAGGGGCGTCAGGAAGGCATTAAGCACCATGCTCATTAAGATTCTGGATAGTAAGAAATAGAATGGATAGCATCAGGATTTATAATTATCTTGCTAAATGCCTAAAATCAACTGGATAAAGTTCAGATTAAATTGTGTCCAGTTGTATGTTGTGCTTTTAATTTAACAGTGTAACAAAATTTCCATTACACTTACTCACATTCTTTCTCTTCTCAAAAGATTGGTGCTAAGTGTCCAAGAATAGGGGAATAGTCAGCTAATTGTCATTTATATCCTCAGAGAACATTGAATGTCACACAGCTTTCCAAAAGCATAATGTTGAATAGAAAGAAAAACGAAATCCCAGATTATATGCCGGATGAGCCCAATGTGGTTTTAAAAGCAGAGGGCCAGAGAACCAAGTGTGATTTTTCTTCTTTTTCTTTTTGCATTTTCCAATAATTTTTCACATGAGTACAGGTTTTTATAATGACCGTAACATACTTTTAAAAAGAGGGAAAGCTTTGTATAATGACTCTAAGGTTAGAGAGCAACCTCCTTATTTATTCCACATGCAGTTGGGATCTGTAAACACCTTACTAGCTCAGATGAGTTTATCACGCCTGTGATGATGTAAGGAATTTGGCATCTTTGACGTGTTACTGGTGCTGCTGTAGGAGTTATTCTTGCTCTGATTTATGAGTTCAGGTTCTAATGTGGTTTAAGGCATTTTCCAGAAAACCGTGTTATGAGATAGAGTGCCAGGCTGTTTCAGTAGGGCAGTGGTTGGGCGGGACTCAGCATTCAAGTACATTTTCTGTCTAAAGAAGGCCAGTATTTTCCTGACGTGGGGTGCCCTGCAATATGCATGATTTTTAAGGAAGCACACTCAGGTGTTTATCCTGTTTGAGATGAAATTAACAAGCACCCGAATTTCAAATATATTTGAAAAGTACTTTTCCATCTACATGAAGGAGCTTTTCCATTAGTTTTGTTATTTTCGTTCTCCTGCTTGATTCTGGTGCTGCAGCTAGTTTATCTTGTCTTAATTTTAAATAATTGGATAGAAGGAGTTAATATTCAAATACTTTAAATGATACTTGAAAATGTACTCAGTTTGCCTAAAGATCACCTGCTGCATAGCTTACCTTCTACATAGCTTGTTTTAGCTTTTGCTATTTAATTTTCCCTACCTTAAAAAGGAGGCATTTCAAGTACAACAAATTTCTCTTGTACGCTGTATTTTTCATGAACTATTATATCTTCCATTATAAGTGCTGTTGTGTTCATTGGACCGTGTTGAACTCAAAATCACACATGTAACAGGTGTGGGGGTTTAGCAGTAACCTTCTATTTCCCTGCAACTGACTTGCATTGAAATTTGAAATCCTCTAACAGCCTTATGAACGCTCTACTCCATTTTCTTTAATAGAATGCATTTGGGAAAATGTAATTTGTTTTTTAAAGGATTTCTCCTGATAAAAGACCCTACTGCTATCTCGTTCCCAGTGATCCATTTAAGATTTCTTTATGGCTCATGATTTGAAATAAGATATTTGATTTAAAAAAAAAACATACAAAATATCTCACAACAGGTATTATAAAGAGCTTTGTTGAAAAAAAAAAAAATATCAGAAAAAATCCCCTGGATTTTCTCAAGTACTGTCTGCTTTCGTTCATTCACACATTCATTCATTCATTCTTTTGTTTGTTCATTCAACACATAATTATTGAGTACCTAGGGTGTTCAAGGCCTCGGATGCCCTAACTCATTTGTTAGCTCTTGAAATACGGATCTTGTTCTGTATTATACTTGAGTGTTTGGAGGCACTGAATTACACTGTTGAACTGTTTGTCACAATATTACTGTTGCTGTATTGTAAAAATTACAGTGTGTTCATTGTTCTCTCTCTCTGTACTAATTTCCTTCCTTCCAGCTGACGGTGAATTAAAACAGATGCAGAGATAAGAGGGCAGGACCGTCACCTTAGCTGTCACACGCAGGGACAAAGGGAGTGTTGGGTCAGATTCTGTTGGGACATATTTGAGATACTTTCTATCATGCACTTTGCACGGAGTATAGTTTCCCAAGAATGAAAAAGAAACACACACAGGTCAAGGTTTTGAGGTTGATGTGATTTGAACTGTTCTCTGTGAAGCAGAGAAAGCAGGCTAGAGGAATTGGCTTGCTAAGTCAAGATATGCACATTCTTGCAACTAGTTAATTTGTTCAAGTCCTTAGGGAACTGTCCCCACCTGCCACGGGAAATAATCGTGGTTTTTACAAAATCATAGGCAAAAATGGTGCTATGCAGCAGACTGGCCTTCAGCTTACCTGGTGGGTTCCTAATTCTGCATGTCTGTACTCTCACTTTGCCGGGCACAGGTCCCTTGAGTGGAATCCAGTAAGTATTTGCTGTGTGTTGAATTGACTGAGTCTTTTGCTTTTCAACTAATTGTGGCAACAATGGAGAATAGCATCAGTTTGTTGACACTAGCTGTTTATAATATACCATAGTAGAACGTGGAAAAGGAACATTCTCACAGCCGATGGAAGCTTCCATTATTCCCCCTTGCACTGTATTTTGTAGTGTAATTTTAAAAATCATAAGTCCCAGAAAAAAGGGTTTCACAGCCTTATGGGAAATTTCTCTTCCTTCCATCACACGTGGATTATTATTAGGAATAACTGAAAGGCTAAAATATCTTCATAGAGAACTGGGAAGTTTTGCCTTGTTTCTTTATTGCTAATGCAACTGCAGAAATAAATACATTTGATTTGAAATATGCTTTTTAAGAAGGTTCTGTTTTGCTTAGAAAAATCAGATGTCTGGCCATAGCAATATTTTTCTAGCTATGTCTCTGGAGACAAGGGGAAAAAAAAAAAAAAACCAAAAAACAAAATAAAAGGTCTCTGCACAGCAAAGGAAATAATCAACAAAGCCAAAAGGCAACCTAGTGAAGGGAGAAGATATTTACAAATGACATATCCCAGAAAGGGTTAGTATCCAAAATATATAAAGAACTTTTACAACTCAACACCAAACAAACAGACAAACAAACAAAAAATAAAACAACAACCAAAAAAACAAAAAACCCTAAGTAATCCTATTAAAAGTGGGCAGAAGACACGAACAAACATCTTTCCAAGGAAGGCATACAGATAGATGGCAACAGACTCATGAAAAGATGCTCAACATCGTGTATCATCAGGGAAATGCAAATCAAAACCGTAATGAGATATCACCTCACACCTGTCAGAACAGCTAATATCAACTCAACAAACAACAAGTGTTGTCAAGGATGTGGAATAAAAGGAACCCTCGTGCGCTGTTGGTGGGAATGCCAAACTCGTACACCACTGTGGAAAACGGTATGGAGGGTCCTCAAAAATTAAAAATAGAACTAACATGTGATCCAGTAATTTACTATTGGGTATTTCCCCAAAGAATATGAAATGCTAGTTTGGAAAGGTATATGCACCGCTACGATTTTTGCAGCATGCTTTACAATAGCTGAACTATGGAAGCTGCCCACGTGTTTATCAGTAGGTGAATGGATAAAGAATATTTGGTGTATATATACAATGGAATGTTCCTTGGCTGTAAAGAAGTATGAATCTTGCTATTACAACAACAAGGATGGATCTAGAGAGTATAATGCTAAGGGAAATAGTCAGAGAAAGGCAAATGCCATATGATTTCATTCCTGTGTGGAATTTAAGGAGCAAAACAGAGGAACAAAGGAGGAAGGGACAAACCGGGAAACAGACTCTTTACTACAGAGAACAAACTGGTGGTTACCAGAGGGGAGGTGGGTGGTGGGTGAAATAGGTAATGGGGATTAAGAGGACACTTACCGTGATGAGGACTGAGTAGTGTATAAACTTGTTGAGTCACTGTATTGTACACCTGAAACTAATATGCTATTGTATGGTGATTATACTGGAATTAAATTTTTTTAAAACATAAATTAAAAGAAAAATAAGGTGGGGTGCCTGAGTGGTTCAATCGGTAGAGCATCTGACTTTGGTCCAGGTGATGATATCTTGTTCATGAGTTCGAGCCCCACATCGGGCTCTCTGCTGATGGTTTGGAGCCTGGAGCCTGCTTCAGGTTCTGTGTCTCCCTCTCTCTCTGCTCCTCCCCCACTTGTACTCTCAAAATTAAGTAAATGTGAAGAAAAATTAAAAAAAAAAAGAAAAAGAAGATGCCTTCCTAAAGATTCAGAAGCTATAAGAACATATTTATATGTATAAATTTACTTTTAAACATATTTAAAAGTATGAGTCACCCTGATCTTCCTACTAGACATAATCACCATTTATATATGAAGATAGATGTGCATACACATATAGTTTCATATATTATTTATATGCGATATACATAATTATTTATATCACATAAAATTATAATTACATGTAAAAATATAATCTCAACTGTGTATATTTATAGAATATTATGTATTTTCTCTACCGTTATAAGAATTTTTTTCCTATCATTTAAATATAAATGTATATACCTCCTTTTATAAACCTGATTTTATTGGCTGTATAATATTCCATTCTGTGTTCAGAGTGATGACTTTTTCATTTAAAAATTACCTGTTGGTGTAACATCGTAGGCTGTGATTCTTTCTACCTGCAGAAGCACCATGCGACTATAGGAAGATATTTGTTAGATCAATTGCTAAAAAAAAAATCCACAGAATCTGGCCCAAAATAAATATCATGTTCACCCACTCCTATCCAAAACTAGAAAGAGTTAACATATGTGCTGTTACCATAAGCACAAGTGTGGGAAGGAAAGCCGTTCTCCTCCTTAACTGTTTTTAAATCACGCCCATAATGCGGCTGCAAGTGACTGTCAGGCCAAGATAGAAGCACGCCTGTATTGTAATGAGCACAGCAGTAGGGTGAACGACCCTGGAACACCAACCCGAAAGGGCAGGAAGGGATTTGGTCAGACCACTGTCTTATCCGTGTATACCATTCGACAACGGTGTTGTCACTTGCTAATTAAAGGCAAAGGATCTCTTCTCACTTTGTAAAACACATTTCATTCATATACATTATAGAAAACCCTGTAACTTCAGAGCAGAAATTATATGAATGTTTCTGGTTTGGATTGTGAACTCTTGATTTTACGGAATGACTAAGCCGTTTTGAATTCATAAATAGATCTGACTTAGTTGTGTCCACAATAGATGAATCTACCATCATGCCATTTGTTGGCTCTACTGATGGCCTGGCTTCCAGAATTAGGAGGGCTGCTGTCTAGACCTCCCGACGTGTGTGAGGCCCAGGCTGTGATCTTTCTGGCCTGCGGGACCACCCCTGTCAAGAAGCACCATCCCCATTCGGGCTCGGGAGACACATTTAATCCTGGTGCTGTTTGCAGACAGACTTTAAAAAGCTGTCCCGAGAATACATCTCTGCCAGTAGTTTAGTATGTCAAACCGAGGACAAGAATTTTGCTCTATTCTTAAAACGCAACTATTTGTGCATTGGGAATATTGGCCAATGAGGAGGAAAGCTGAAGGTCAGAAAAACAAGTAGGCTGCCTGTGTCGGAGCTGAGCTTCCGCACTGCATGGGATTCTGGAAGGGCCTTTTGTAGGTAGGAAACAACTATGGGGTGAGCACTCCCCTTGCCCCATGCTGCACCCTGTAGGGTGGCTGTTTTTTGGCTTCGTGAGACATTAAACCTCCGTATACTCAGAGGTACAGATGAGAAATTGAGAAATGAGTAAGCTAGAAGAATTTTTTGTTTATTTGAACATTGTTTATATAATATTTTTTTCCCCCGGGAAAGTAACAAAATCCTTAACGAGTGTGTGTGGGGTACTTGCTGACAGGAATATGCCTGAAGAATACAGGTGAATCGACACCGGAGCTGGTGGGGTTGCAGTGTTCTACAAGATTTGGTATCCCAAAAACTCTAAGGATGCTTTTATTAAAAAAATTTTTAAAAGGCACTTAGTATCCTTATATTGTCCGCGACTCAGGCAGAGGAGGTCACAGAGGGCGAGGGCGAGTACGAGTTCCATGCTGGGCAGGGTGACTGCACAGCGACCCGCCTGTCGGACCAGCTGTGCCGCGGGGCCAGACCGAGGCTTGACTCCGAGAACTCTTCAGTGTGAGTAAAGAAAACCAAGGAAAGGATAATTTATGGCATGTGCTTTGAGATTCCCTTAAATAGAAAAGACCAGCAGCTCGAGTGTTCTCAGCATGTCCGCTGTGTTCCGCGTGTCTCACTGAATGCACGGCAAACACGGACCCACAGAAAGGCCTGGAAGAGATTTGCGTGCAGGCACAACCCGCAGATTACCACAGGGGCCCGACTTTCTTCCTGGTGATGCCCACACCTAGAGTGACTGCAGGGTCAGGTGAGGGAGGGGCTGGGGGCACACCTTTCCCAGGGCCTGGCGCTCCTCACTGGCCTCCTGTCGAGGTTCATTTCCTTCCCCAAGTGCGTATATCGGACCAAAGAAGTAGCTTATTAAGTCATCACCCCCAGGTAATAATTTACTTGGGGAGGCATTATAAATTATCCATACACAGTCTTCGTGGTAAACTGAACGTAACATTTTAACTTTGAATGAAGTTAAAATTAAATAAATTCCTCAGTCTCTACTGAGTAGATTTTGAAAGCCCCCAGACTGAAGATCTGGAAAGTCAGGCCTTTGCGATGGATCCCGTAGCAGGGGACAGCGGAGAACTGGCCGCTATTAGGTGTGCTGACCGGCTTGCCTGCGCCAGCCCGTTGGGTCGAAAGTGACACAGAGCCGTCACCCTGCTGGCTGGCGTCCGACCAGCGGTGGGATCGCTACGTGCAGTGTTGAGGTAGCGCGTGCAGAAATAACTAGAAAAGACCATCACAGTCTGGCTGGGTTTTGGCAAACTCTGGCCCGATGAGCAAAAATTACTTGCAGAAGTTATTTACATCCTAACAGCTCCACATTTATTTCCCTTGGGCTGACGACCATCCTGAGGGCTATGTCGGACGACCCTGCTTTCAGTTTCCAGAAGATGGACTTAAAAGGACATCTGTGCTGAGACTGTGAGGGTGGGGCGTGGGTGCGTTGGGGTGTGCGAGATCAGGATCCCACTTTATGTGCAGCGCACTGCAGGAGGCTGCACACGGGGAGGCGCTAACCCCAGCCAGAGACACTGGCGGGAGGGCCGCTACGCACGCCCAGCGTGGACGTGAGGGCGGCCTGCACGGCCAATGGACTTGCCCATCGTCCTGGGAGGCTGAGGAGGCGCCGGCTGAATCACTTACTCTCCCCCAGGCCGCCCCAGCCCTGTCCCCGCCCTCACTGAACATGGCCGGTATTACACCTGCCCGGTGTCCTGGTCCTGTGCGGCCGGCCCTGGTCCTGTGATGCTCCCGGCCTGTGAGGGGGGCAGCCAGGTGAGGCTGCCATTTAGCTAGAGACAGAGGAAGTCAAGAAAGCAACTAAAGCCGTGTCCTAGCCTCATTTAGGGGCCTGCGGCTGCCAGCTGAGTTCATCAGCAGACACACAGAAGAAGTTCGGGGAGTTTTCCCTGTGAAATCTTCAGGCCTTTTTCAAACCTAAACTCCTATGAAAGTTGATCTCAGAATCTAACACTTTTAATTTTTTTTTAATGCTTCCTTTATTCTTGAGAGAGAGAGAGTGAGCGGGAGAGAGAGACACAGAGAGAGACAGAGAGAGAGGGAGACACAGATCCCATGCAGGCTCCAGGCTCCCAGCTGTCAGCACTGAGCCTGATTGGGGGTTTGAACTCACGAACTGTGAGATCCTGACATGAGCCGAAGTCGGACGCTTACCTGACTGAGCACCCAGACGCCCCTGACGCAAATATCTACTTGGGCTGGCAATATTTTATTATTATTTAAAATACTTAGAGAGATTATCGTGTTAGAGTTTGTATCTCCTACAATTAGAAAGAAGGAAGGCATTGGCATTCTGTAGACATCTCTTACTTTGTAGATCTCGTGACTTTTCACGTCAGAGGGGTGGGTGGTGGGGTCGGGGGTGATTTTAGGGAGCCGGTGTACCCTTAGGTTGACTCCCAGATGCCCCCTGGAGACTCAGAGTGGATATTTGAGAAACTCAAGAGCAGAACGGTGAGCAGTTGTGGTGTCTGAGGATTCCTCAGTGGATCAAAAGGGGCACCAACAAAGAACAGGTCCGCAAGGCTGGAGGAACACGGTAGAGGTGAAGGTAGAGGTGAGGGTGAGTCAGTGAGGGGGGCAGCTTAGGTGCAGAAGGGGTAGCACAAGAATCAAGGGAGTTCCAGCCAAGAGCGTGGGGGGCCGGGTGAAGGCAGGGTTAGGGTGGGCGTATTTGAGGAGGAAGGTGTAGCCCACTGGAGCAGAGCCCAGGCTTGGGACTGGGCCAGGCTTGGAAGAGGCCCGTGTCCTCCCTTCACTTGACTTTCAAGTGTCACAGCAGATGCAGCTGGCTGGAAGGGTCTGGAGAGTCGGCAACCCCATTGCCCAACCCTTGCTCAGAAAGTGCTCTGGGGAAGAATCCACAAGCTTCCCTGCACTTGGTCACTGCTCAAGACACATCTCTGAATCCCGGGAAGTCAAGGAGAAGAGCCAGTTTATTTCATGTCGGGAGGCAATTTTTAGAGGAGACGATTTTGTATCCATTGTCTTCATTATGCACATGGATCGTTTTAAAGCCCTTACTGAGCCTGTACTGACCGCGTGTTCGGGGCTGGACAGCGTGTGGTGGGAGGGCGCTTGCAGCCTGCCAAGCAGAAGCTTCCAAATGAAGGGGATAGACTAAGCTCTTCGCAGGCGGCCGGCAGGGAGGGCTCTGTGGTGCTGACTTCGGGCGAATTGGCATGGGCTGGAAGGCAGGGAGGGCCTCATGGAAGGAGCAGGGACTGGCCTGGCATTGCCGTGTCACTAAGTTTAGATGGGCAAGGGGAGGAGCGGAAGCATCCCATAGGTGGGGAAGCCCAGGGACATGCTTCTGGGTGTGAGGTTTTGCCATGGAAACAGTAGCTTTGGAGATCAGACTGGAAGGGAATGGGTCGAGTGAAGCGTGGCTGGGAAGAAGGTGGAAATGGGGAAGGACGTGGATGTGTGGATGATCATAGAGCCAGGTAGATGAGGGTACATTTTCCGCTGTAGGCGGGACTTACAGGCACAAATGTGAGTGTATACTGACCGTGTGGTTAGTGCTACTTGGCAGGTGCCAGGAGGGCGACAGGGCGTCCTGAGTCCTGCCGCAGATCACGGTGCGGGGCAGGCCCAGAGACAGCAGACTCCTGTTCGTAACAGAGTGCCGGAAACACACAACTTTGTGGTGGTTGTGGTCATTCAGCATTGAGTCTGTCAACTCTATTTTTTTTTTTTTTTCTGGGAGGGGAGATACTTTAAATATTGTCAACTTTCTCAGGAAATGAAGGAAAAGTAGCTTTTGGAAGTTAGCCTGATACTAAATCAAGAGGGGGAGCAGAAGCAGTTAGAGAGGAAGTTATTTCGGAAGTCTAGGCTGCATGCAGGGAGAGGGTCTGTCGGAAGGCTGGGGAAAGGGTACACGAGGCCCCGTGACGGGGAGAGAAACGTCAGGGTCAGATTGAGGCTGGATGGGAAGAGAGAATCCACGAGAGCCCCATGTCCTTCACACACAGAGAAGGGCTGGCTTTTGCTCCAGCGGAGCTGGCCCCCCTCCCCCCAGCAGTCGGTCCTGCAGGCCCAGAAACAGGTGACAGGCAGCGACACCCACACTCAAGGTTCGAAGTTGTACAGTCTCCCATTTCCTAAGCCTGAAATAATAAAACCAGAGCAGTTTTACAAATAAGTGCTAGGATGTAAAAAAATCAGAGCAAAACCAGAAACCCACCTTTTCTGCATTGGCGAGTATTAACAACGTTACCATCATCTGCACCTTTTCTTACTTTTTGGCGTTTCCTTCGTCACTGCTCATGCTATTGCCGTTGCCGGCATAGGCACCCAGTCTGCCCCTAGGAGTGGGGTGGGTGCTCCAGCCTAGAAATGAACCAAACATTGTCGTGATGATTACAAATAGAAACCTGACGTCAAAACGCAAGGGCTTTACACTGTTTATTAAATCATCAAAGAAAAACTCCCCCAAGCTCACAAAAGGTTTCCGAAATGCTGGGCGTGGGGGCGGGGTATAAATAGACGTGAGGCAGACATGAATTCAAAGATGGTTCTAGGCGTGCTGACAGTATGGTAAACAAGCGAGCAGTTGCCTTCCTGACACAAACACTGGGACTCGGCGAGTTCTGATTTCCAGCTCGGATTCTGTGTGACTGTGCCACCAAAATTAAGATTTCTCACTTTACATGTCACCGTTCTTGATGGGGCCAGAGCTGGTACAACATTACATTCCGTCTAGAACGGTTTCCCCCTCAAAGCAAAACTGCAACATCTCATATGGCAACACAGCGTTGTGTTCATGACTGCCTTTCCCTTCGCCTTTTCTTTTCTTTTCTTTTCTTTTCTTTTCTTTTCTTTTCTTTTCTCTTTTCTTCTGTAAGCAGAAAAATAATGTGGTTTGATGCAATGGCCCAACACAATGGGAGCTAATGAATAGAGTGTGTTGCACTCGAGAGACTGCAGTTCAATTACTTGCGGTGCCAATCAAGTCGGAAATATTAACCATGGTAACCGCAGATTTCCAGCTCTATAGATGCATCAGGGAGGCGGTTGCTCTTTGGTAATCATTGGGGTCCTGGGAAGGAGAAGGGCCCGGAGTGACAAAGCACCACTGAGCTGGTGAATGCCGCCTTCACAAAGATGGGCATTGATGGGTTACTGCTCCCAGAAGGCCTGCTGCGGAGGCCCAGGGCTTTATTCCCAGAGAGCTTAAAGGAGTCCAGGAGGGAAGGTACAATGGCAAAGAGATATGTATTTAGGGGGAGCTGAATAGGACAAGAAGAAAGAAAGTTATGTGCTGGGGTCATTCATTACTGCAATGACCTGGATTCATTAGGATTCGGGGGCCGTGAGTTACGTGTGGGGTAAGGTAGGTATTTAGGGTTGAATTGTGTCCCTTCAAAATTCATATGTTAGGGTCCTAAACCACCGTACCTCAGATTGTGACCTCATTTGGAAATAGGGTCATGGGAGGAGGCATGCTTAGTCAGGATCTGAGGTCATACTGGAGTGGGTGGAGCCAGTCTGGCCGGTGTCCTTATAAAAAGGGGAGATTTAGACCCAGACATGCACACGGGGTGAATGCCGCGTGAACATGAAGACCAAGGATTAGGTTGGTGCATCGGCAGGCCAGGGAACACCAGAGATGCCCGCAAGCCAGCAGCAGCACGGAGGGTGGAATGGAGCAGATTCTCCCTCCCGGCCCCCAGGAGTTACCCACTGCTCCCACCCAAACCTTGATCTTGGACTTCTGGCTTCAGAACCGTGAGACCATACGTTTCTGTTGTTGAAGCCGCTCCGTTTGTGGTGCTTTGTTATGGCAGCCCCAGCAAAGCCGTACCCCCAGATGTACTGAATCAAGAGCTCTCGGAGGAAGGCCCAGGTAATCCACATTTGAACAGCCTGTCAGGGGATTCTTAGGCGCATTCAAGCTTGAGAAGTACCCTTCTGAATCCTGGGTTTCCATTGCAGCAATCTGGGATGTTTTCTATAAAAACGGACCTTTGGAATCCCCTCCTCACCATCATCATACCCTTCCCACCCTGCACACACACACATTTCTCAGAGTAGGTTCTGAACCGAGGGCCCAGGTTTTCCTGTGGTGTGTTTGGTGCATTTTCTGTGTAGAAGGGAATTGCCTTTTCGGTAAGGAATCCTTGCTTTTTGCCTAATGTTTCCTTATTTGTAGCACACTTGAACATGAATCGTCGTTTGCTTACTTGTAGGTTGTGACCCACCGGTTGGGAAGAGTGGAAAGGAGAGGCTTTCACTCCCTCAGGGGTCCCTTGGCGAGTCAGGGGTAGGACACAGGCCTGGGTGGGGCCCCATCCCGCGGTTCCCCCGGAGAGCCCAAGGATGCCCTGACTCTGGAAGAGTCACATGACTGGTTTACAGCTAGAGAATCTTGGGCATCTAATGCTTGCTCATTTGTTTGGTTGGCTTTATGGGGAAGCAAATCCTAAAATGTAGCTTCGACCGGGTCCCCCACCCCCACCCCTCGTGGCCTCTGTCTCTCTATTACGTGGAAATCGGTCGCTGTCACAGTGGGCCCTTCACAGTGTACCCCAGCTTCCCCCCCAGGCCCATTCCCTACTGGACCCTGTCCCGTCCCCGCTCTCACGCTCTGGGACATTAGCTGTAATGTTAATGAAGACATCGGCTGACACGGCCCTTGGCGATGTATTAGCCTAAGCTCTTCTCACACATCAGTGCGCAGACAAATTCCCTCGGATCACAGTCCAGCGCAGTCTCTGAAGTGGGCCCAAGACGCTCATTTCTGATGAGCCCCCAGGGGCCGCTGGTGGGGTATGGATCACCCTTCAAGGAGCAGACGCTAAGCACCTTCTAAGTGATTTCATCCTTACCACCACTTCTGAGGCTGGCACTAGCTGTGCCCCTCCTATTCAGGTGGGGGAAACCCAAGCACAGGATGATGGAGCGTCTTGCCCTAGGTCACACAGCAAGTCAGTGACAGAGCAGGGACTGGAACTCGGGAGGCCTCTCAGGTCCATTTTCCTGTCCATTTCCCTGTGTTGCTTTGCACAGAGGCGTGGCAAGCTTCCCGGTAGCCCAGCTTCCCTCTCTCCTCCATGCCTCTCATGCAGGTTAACCACACTCTCCCTCCGTCGGTGTTCTCATCTGGGAAGTGGGGCTGTGACAACATCTACTTCATAGGGTTGTTATGGGAATCGAACCTGATTTTGCTTCTCCTTCTCCTCCTTATTTTCATTAAGTGATTAATAATGTGGGCTCAGGGGTGCCTGAGTGGCTCAGTCCATTAAGTGTCCTGCTCTTGATTTCGGCTCAGGTCATGATCCCGTGGTCATGGGTTGGAACCCCGTGTTGGGCTCTGCCCTGACGGCGTGGAGCCTGCTTGGTCTCTCTCTCTCTCTCTCTCTCTCTCTCTCTCTCTCTCTCTGCCCCCCCTCCCCCACTCTCTCAATAAATAAATAAACATTTAAAATAATAATAATAATAATAATAATAATAATATGGACTTAAATCCCACTGCCTGTGTGTGAACTGCCCCTGTAAGAGTCCTGCATGAGCTTGCATGTTACTGAGACCCTGTGCGTGTCAGTTTCCTCCTCAGCAAAGGGCATAACAAGAATTTCTTCCTCACAGAGTCATCTTGGAAAGGATGAACCAGATAGTACACACACAAGCGCCTCACGTGAGCCAGGCATGCAGGAAGGTGGTAAAAGTGCTCTTTTCATTCCGTCAACATGCACATCATCTCATTTATTCCTTTTGAGAGTCTTGGGAAACACCAGTTTATTTCTGCCGTACAGACGAGAGACAGTGGAGTCGCAGAGTTGACAGGCCTTCTCAGTCCCATGCGGTTCATTGTTGGTGGACCAGAACTGAAAGCCCCAGCCACGTTCATCCTTCCACAGTGGGTCCCGGTGTGACCTTCCCGACTAGTGACCCACCAGACGCAGAGCCAAAAGAGCAGGTGCACGTGTGAACTGTATCAGGTGTCTCTGCGTGTCAGTTACTTGACCCACCCCCTTGGTTCTCAGCTTCTTGTTTCCTTCGATCCCTTTTTATTCTGTCTTTACGTTGCTGTCACTTTGTTCGTGAACGTTTGTCCTCTGTGGCCCTTTAGATGGTCCCCGAGAGCCAAGTCCCCAGAGATAAGACGTTGGGGTCAGTAGGGGATATGGATTAATCCTTGCTCCTGGCAGAACTAACTTCTTCCTTCATCATGCATGAAACAGGGGTAAGAGTGGTTGGTGCAGACTTGAAAATCGCGTCCAGACTGATTTCAGGGCAGGGTGCACCCGTGCTCCCTACAGTGCTCTGAGGTGAACCAAGCAGCTAGGGTGGAGGTCAGTCTTTCCTTCAGTCAGTCGGAGCCTTTCCTGAGATTGGAGTGCTTCATTTTGGAGTTGGGGTATGTGGTTCTCCCCAAAGTGTTACACGTGTTATATGTAGCCTATACAAGTGTTATTTATAAGATTTAAGTAAATTTCTGTTAATATTATTTTCACATCAACAAGGATTTATCATAAGCTTGTGATGTGCTTATAAATAGGACAGATCTTTTTGGGATTAAGGGGACCAGAATTCACACACACACACACACACACACACACACACACACTCACATGCACACACACATCTCTTATAATGAACTCAAGGAGATTTGCTTGTAGCTTGGAGACCTTGAAAAGGAAATAATTAGGAGATATTTGTGATATTTTCCAATTACAAACCCAATGGAAGGACGCCTGGGTGGCTCAGTTGGTTAAGCATCTGACTTTGGCTCAGGTCATTATCTCACGGTCTGTGGGTTTGAGCCCCAAATTGGGCTCTGTGTTGACAACTCAGAGCCTGGAACCTGCTTCAGATTCTGTGTCTCCCTCTTTCTCTGCCCCTCCACTGCTCACTCTCTGTCTCTCTCAAAAATAAATGAGCATTAAAAAAATGAAGAACCCAATGGAAAGTATGGCCAAATGCTGGATGATTTTTTTTTTTTTTTTGTCAGCCAGAAAGTACTGTTTTTTTTGTGTGAATAGTTTGGATCACTTGTCCCTCTGTTGGAAGGGAGATGGAATTTTCACATTATCGGGGTGGAGGTGCGGCAGAGATGTGGAGGTCTGTTTTTCTCGAATGAAAGTGGTGATATTGTGAAAAGAATATCGTTCTTGCAGGCCAAAGACTCGCATTCCAGTTTCTGGTTTCATATTTTGTTCAACAGTGGGATCTTAAGCAAGTTAATTAACCTCTCTGAACCCAATTTGTTCGTCTGTGAGATGGAGTTCGTAATAATCTACTTTAAGGATTGCTGAGTAGAAGAAACACAATAATAGACATGAGCATATTCTGTAAACACTGCAGTGCTGTGTTCGTTAATGGGTTATCATTATGACAGTGTTCACAGCGTCACTAACCTGAGTGTGCAAATGTGGGATGATTCGGAGTGAGGGAGTGAGAGAACAGATCCTGTTGTCCCCATTGCTGTTGCTAATGAGCTTCCAGGCCTGAACCTGGAGAGCACAGTCCTTGCTGGTGGAGAGTAGACAGTGGAGCCTTGGCGAATGGTGAACCCACTCAGGGTAGAACCCAGAAGCGTAGAATTCAGTGGCATTAAGTGAAGTTTGTCAGTTGGTCACGGTGCTCTACAGCTGTCACCATTGTCTCGTTCCAGAATTTTCCATCACCTCACGTGGACAGCCCATACCTGTTTGGGAGTTACTCCCCATTCCTCCCTCCCCCGAGGCCCTGACCGCTACGAGTCTACTGTCCGCATCTGTGGAGTTGCCCATTCTGGACATCTCACATAAATGGAATCGTGCAGCAGGTGGCCTTTTGTACGTGGCTTCTTTCACCAGGCATGAGTTCAGGTTCGTGCGTGCAGTAGCCCATCTCCGCACTTCATCCTTTGTTACGTCTGAGGAATATTCCAGCGTATGTATCTGTCCCACTTTGCTCCCGTGTCCTGCAGTTGATGGACTGCGGGGTTCTCCCTCCCTTTGGCTGCTGTGGGTAGGGCTGCTGTGAACTTCTCCATGAGCGTTTTTGTTTGAGTCCTATCTGCTCTCGCCTCCCCTCTTTCATTCTCAGTATGGCTGGAATCATCTGTTAGAAGACAAATCTGATCTTCTCACCCATTTCTTCAACCTTCAGCGGCTTCCCTTGTGTTGTAGGACCTCATTAACCTGGTCTGCAGACCCCGTGAGTTCAGACTTTTGGGCCTCGAGTCAGCCTGTGTCTCTCTTCTGGTTCGGCGCTCTCTGGCCGCCCAGCCCTCCTCTGTTCCTGGAGCACAATGCGCTTCTGCGGCCGCTGGTCAGGCCCGCAGCTTTTTCAGCCCAGCCTGTAGAGTTCCCCTGGACCCCTTTTTCCCAAGCCTACTCTCCGGTACACTACAGGTTTCAACCGAAGTCTCACTTTCCAGGGACTCCTTTAGTGACTCCAGACTAGGTCCAGCCCCATGTTCTGGATTGTCTCACACCCTGCACTTGACCTTCGTAGCGTGTCTCACAATTGCAATTATAGTCCTTAGTCGTGAAGCCCCGAAAACCATAAGACCCATGAGGGCTGGTACATGTTCTCTTGCACACGCTGTAAATCCAGCACTGGGACATTTCTGGACACATACCAGGGGTTCTGCGTCAATCGGTCCAGTGTTAAAGGTCTCCGGTCCCTAGGAGTACAGACACAGGTAGCGTCTCTGCCCTGCCTCGCAGCTGCTCTGAACTTCCTGTGTTTGCACCATGTGGGGCAGAGACGGGGAGGCCCCTTTGTCCTGGAAAGAATTTGGGGAATGTGCATCATTTCCCGTGAGGTCTGTGTAGATGGCGGCGAACCCCAACTCCGCGATGGCTGCGAGGTGAGAGGGGCGGTCTTTTTCTGAGAGACTGGAAAATAAAATGCAGGTGCCATGTGGGGAAATTGCTTTCATCTGGTCCGTGACTGTTTTCTGTTAAACGGGGGAACTGCAACCCAAGCAAAAGTTGAGGATGTATGATGGCTGAAATGTATTAAACCCCGGGCCAACGTTCATACGTTTGAAATGACGTCAGAGCCATGAAGACAAAGTCACTTAATCTCCTACAGAGACGGAGTAAAGCTAGCGCCCTGTGGAAGATCACTGATACCGTGTTCCTCCCAGAACCCCCGGGGGGGGGCAAGTGGGGTCCGGTTGTTTCTGCCGTGGCAACAGTAACCACGCAGGCGGGCTCCCCGCTTCGGTCCTGCAGGAGGTGCAGCCAGCTGGGGGGCTGCGCTTCCGAACCCGCGAGAAGGTACCACTGCAGGTGAATGCCCACGACGCTGACAGAGGATGGGAAGGGCTTCCTCCAGGCTGGTGGCTTGGAGGGAGCTCGGCCACCAGCAGCTGCCAGTGGAAAGAGCAAGGGAGGTCCATTGAGACAGGCTCTCGGCCACAGTGACCTTTGGACCATCCTGACTGTTTTGCAGCCCACGGGTCATATGGAAAGACTTAATGAGGAGACTGCTTTGTTAGGCATCTTCTTTTTCCTATTGAAAAGATTTTTAGTGTGGAGATCTGATGATAAAGCATTAATCATCCTACAAAAAAATACTGGCCGACACCCACTGTGCGTGCTCCGTGCCCGGTGCTAGGCTGTGCTCCTTACATGTATCCTTGCTTCTAAGTCCCCTCAGGGACCTCCCGGGTGGGCGTCCTGATTAACCCATTGTATAGATTGAGCCAGAATTTAGAGAGATTAAATAACTTGTCCCAGGGTGTTCAGCCAGTAAGTCACAGAGGTGGAATTCTTGCCCAGGTTTTTAAAAATCCAGGGCCCTTGCTTTGAACTAGTAAAGTGAATTGACACAATTTTGGAGGTTTGGGACATGTGAGGGACTCTGTTAGGACTCCGACCTTTGCAGTAGGAAGTAGTAATAGGTGATGAAACAGAGAAATCCCTCGTCAGTGTCCCCAGGGAACCCATAGTGGATTTCTTCAGAGTCCTGCACACGCGCACACACACATGCTCACCAAAACAAAGGCAAAAACAAAAAACAGGCAGATGAGCCAGGAGCCTCCAGAGCCAGTGCCTTTCTGTCTGGCATACAGGGCCCAGCCACTTGGTTCAGGGATTGGAATCATGTGACCAAATTAAGGATGCAGTCACCCTCCTGGACCCTGTTTGTGGAGGTGCGTTTCTGGGTCAGTGCTACAAGTGACTTACAAGTCGATTACCGCTTTGGCAGTATCAGAAAGAGGTGGTTCTTTTTCATCTGTTCCCCTTACACAGCCTCAGGGAAGAGTACTGAATACCATGCTCTGATCGACAGGAAAGTGACGTAGCTCAGGGCTTAAGATTATAAACTCTTGGGACAGCTGTCTGGTTCAAGTCCCAATTGCGCTGCAAGTCTCCCTGTGACTCGGGACTAGTTACAGAAACAGTGTGTACTTCCCTTTTCTCTTCCAGAAAGTGCAGGTAGTGATGGTACCTTCCTTTGGAGGCTCATTTTATGTGTTAACTTGGCCGGGCCGTGGTACCCAGATACCGGAGGTATTTTCTACATGAGACTAACATTTCAATCTGTAGACTTTGTGTGAAGCAAACGACTCTCTGATGCTGGCAGGGGGCGGGGGGGGGGGCTCATTCCATCAGTTGAGGGCCCTGATGGAGAGATTAATCTCCCCTGAGCAAGAAGGAATTCTGGCAGCAAACAGCTTTCAGACACAGCCTACACCATTAGCAACCCCCTAGGTCTCAGCCTGCGGGCCAACTCCGCAGATTTCGGACTTGCCAGCCCCTATGATTACATGAGCCTGTTCTTTAAAATCTCTCTCCCTCTGATATACCAGGATATTACGTATACACATATACTATTGGTTGGTTCTGTTTCTCTGGAGAATCCTGGCTACTATACTACACTCTTCCTTGTTAGGTTCTTTTGAAGATTAAGTGTGTTATTACACATGAAACTCATGGGATGTGCCTGGCACAGAGTAAGAGGTCAACGTGTTAGCAATTACATAAAATCCAGTGCTAACTAATGCAGTCTGTATGCTCACTCTGTGTGGGGAAGGCATTGGGTGGGACATGGCATTGAGGAAGGCACAGGCCTTGCCCTTGGGAACAGGACAGTCCAGTGGAGGGACAGGCATGCCTTCTGGCAGTTGGAATATATGGAGGAGAAAAAGACAGAGGAAAGGAGGTGTCATCATTGTGTGCCTACTCTGTGCATTTTACTCTCAGATACCTCGACTTGGGGCTCAAGGTTAGTACCTTTCTTTAGGTCCGTCTAGTGTCATGAGAAGAGATGAGTTTAAGGTTATGTCAGGTCAGCCTCCCAAATGTGAGACTGGCTTTTGCTCTGGGAAATTGATTCTTATTCAGGAATAGTGTTAGAAAGTCAAAGCTACAAACAAATCCGTAATGCTAGGCCATGGTTCAGGTCAAGATCACATGTTTTCATAGCAGGATGTACGCTCATCTGTGGTAAGGTCAATTGGAAAGGCAGCTCCTGTCCTTGAGAAACCCAGAGCCTAGGGAGGGATGTTCCCACCTGAGCAACTCCAGTGCCGGCCTCTCTACAGGGGAGCTCAGCACCGGGGCCCCAGGAGCACAGAGGAGGGAACGACCTAGGTGACCCGAGGAGGCAAGGAAGGCATTCAAAATTCTGTGGGTGGATTGTAGTTTGGGGAGAAGCCGAGAAAGCAAGCCTCCCAGAAAGAGGCAGGGCCTGACTCAGGCCTTGCTTGTCATGGAGGAAACGCTGGGGAGTTTGGGCGCTGCGGGAGGTCTCCGTGTCCTGGGAGTGGGGAGGACATTAATGCATTATGAGGGACCTGAGGCCCGCTCCGCCTTTGCACACCCCTTCGTAACAAGCCATCAGCAATTCTGCGTGATTCGCGTCAATTGTGAGAAAGTCGTCGGCCAGTTACTAAAGAACTGCTTTTACTCTAGCCCCCATCTTTCACTGAATTTTAAGATAATTTATGCCACCATCCAGACTAGGAATCCCAGTTATTTGGAGACAGAAGCATTGCCGTACTCCCCCTTGGAGCTCCACCAACACCCAGCATGGCGCCCTGCGTGCAGTTCACTTTTATAGCAGTGAATGTGAACCTTTGCTTTTCAGCTCATTCGGTCCACTCAATCAACACTTAGTGCTTGTGCCAGAAACGTAATCAAAGAATTTCAGACCTTAGAGGGCCCTTGGATATCCAGCATTCACCCAACTCGTTAGAGGGATGAAGACACTGAGGACTTGAAATGTTAAATGAGTTGCCCCAAATTACCAGGTGGCATGTCTCCTCAGGTAGAGGTCACCCAGATGTCTACAGTCTAAGAAACAGAGTGATTGTGGAGGGTTGGCCCGTGTCTTCAGAGGTAGTCCAGTCGCTTGTTGGTGGCTGCTCTTCTCTGTTATTTAGGGGGTGGTGCTGGGCGTGTTGTGGGCATCTGCCCCTTGGTGATGGACTGCACCACTCACCGGCTCATAGCCTGGAGCATTAACGGTGCGGGCACAGCTGGATCAGGGCAGAATCACCTCGTGGTGTTGAGTGGGCCATTTCCAGACCTTTACTCACTGCTGGGGATTAGGGGGTGCTAGAAGGATGAGTCAGATGTGGTTCTTGCCAGCTTGAAACTCAAAATCAATTGGCGAAATAGCATAAGAACAAGAAACAGGACAAGAAAAGAGTGAAATGATCATAGAAGGCAGTTTCAGAGCGGCCCAGTTTCCAGGTTCTTGCTCTCATGATCGTAGGGCAGGGTCCCTGAAACCTCGGCCAGGGTCCAGTTTTGCTTATTCTCCACTGAGAGCCATTTGGGACCCTTGTGATAATTTGCCATTAAAAAGAGAAGGAGTTGAGGTTTCCATCCTGAAAATAAAGGAGGAGGAAACATCACGAAAGATCCAGGAAGCACTGTTTGCCAGCCAGGAAAGTTGGGAATTACGAACCAGAGAGTGCCGTCAGGGCATGCTCCAGATTTCATCACGGTGGACTGCATTTTCTACGGAGAGAAAAGGAGAGTAGGAAAACACTAGTTTGTGGCCCTGTTGCACAGGCCAAGGGAGTGTGTGAGCTATGCATCATGTCCTCGGTGGAATAAATGTTGGGGCCAGATTGATTTGGGATGGACTATCCCTTTGGAAATCGAAAATCGACTTGTGAATTCACCTTTGACTGAATCTCTTAGAAGCAGAAAACATAGCTTCTTGGTGATCTGGATTAGGTGTATGTTACCAAGGATATCCAAAAAGAGCCATCCCGCTCACGACAGGACATACGGCGGTTTCTGCGTAGGGGAGAAGAGACGTTCGCACTCACGTCACTAGAGTGATCCTTATTGGACCACATGGTTTATTATGACTACGTTCCCATAAGAAACTTAGAATTAGACACAGAACCAAGCCAGATCACCAAAAGATAATCGTAAGTACCTCCTCAAAAATGAGGCACTTGTAAGACTGTACCCATTCAAAGGAATCTTTGTATTGCCTACAATCCTTTGCCCAGGCTCTAGCACACAGTAAGCTCATACTAAACGCCAGAGGAATGGGTGGAAAAAGATGAATGATGATGGTAAAAAGGAGATGTAGAAACACATCAGGTTTATGTCTTTGACTCTGTATGAGCATGCATAAATAAGAAAATGACTACTCAGGATAATATTTCTCCATGGATGTATTGGGATTCCACATCAGAGGCTGGATACGTCATCTGATGTGGCCCTCAGAGCAGAGTAGATACTTCTGTCCCCATTTTATAGAAGCTGGTGCTTAGATACACCGAGTGACTGTGATAGATGTATGCCTTAGGAAATACATGCTCATTGACTGTAACAAAGGTGCTCTATTGGGGATGTGGATGGGGGAGGCTATGTGAGTGTAGGGGATGGGAGGGCATGGGAAATCTCTGTGCCTTCCTCTGAGTTTTTCTGTGGATATAAAACTGATCTAAAAAGTAAGGTGTCCATTAAAAACATATTGAGTAAATAAACAAGTGACCTGCACATGATAGAGTAGACAAAAGTTTGCTCTCCTGATTCCTGTTTAGTACCCCGATTTAAGGTCACTCCCGATTTAGGACTAACCAGGAACGCATTTCTGATCTACAACCTGCCCCTCTGGGTTTTGGCTGCGGAATCACAATAAGGATACATACTTACGCTCATTCGGTAGGCTGTTTCTGCGCAGGTGCGCATCACTGTGGTCCGTGCTAGAGTGTGAGTTTCCGGAAGGCAAGGCTAAGCTACCCGTTCCTTCTTTTGTTCTTCCTTCTTGCCTTCTATTTGTCTCTCTTGTCCCGCTGGATCATGAGGAGGCGCTTGTCTCTGGCTTTCTCATCGTATCATGATCTACTCACAGACTGGGGCTGTGTTGCACTCAACTCTCTACGCCCTCTTCCAGAGCGGTGCTTTGGGTAATAAGGGCTCAAAAATTGTTCACTGCAGAAAAATTATGAACGTTTACCTGCCTTTGTCTGTCACATATAGAATAGAGTCCAACTCGATTCTTTTTGATGATGATGATGATGATGATGACAAGAAGTAACAATACGAAAAATTCTTGGCTTACTGTCACGCCCTCAAACAAAAGATTACTTAATTGTATGAAGGAAGCCTTTTCCTTTGAGAACCTGCGAAGAAGTGCTTCATGTGTGTCATAAAATACTCCAGATGCTGGTGTGCCTCAGTCCCTCAGTGTGGTATGGTGGTAGTGACATTAATGGGAGAAGTGACATTAATAATTTGCATCCCAACTGGCACTGGTTAGGTGTTTCTAACTTGATTCAGGGGGCATTTTCTTCTGCTCACCATTCTGAACCACATGCCTCCAGAAGGCTAAATCCCTTTTTGACTTGGTGTTTATTGTATCATGTCTGGTGAGCCAAGTATCATGAACACGTCTGGAGCTGGTCACATTAGTTATTGCCTAATGTAAGAGAAAGGGGACAGTCGTAGCACAATAAGGTCCGGCTTCTGTTGCGTAGAAAGCTTAGGCTGTAGTCCAAGAATCGGAGGTCTTCTCAAGGTGAAGGTCCACCAAAGTAAAGGGCACGGGTCAGAATTAGAAATCGCCGACACAGGGGCGCCTGGGTGGCGCAGTCGGTTAAGCGTCCGACTTCAGCCAGGTCACGATCTCGTGGTCCGGGAGTTCGAGCCCCGCGTCGGGCTCTGGGCTGATGGCTCAGAGCCTGGAGCCTGTTTCCGATTCTGTGTCTCCCTCTCTCTCTGCCCCTCCCCCGTTCATGCTCTGTCTCTCTCTGTCCCAAAAATAAATAAACGTTGAAAAAAAAAATTAAAAAAAAAAAAAAAAAGAAATCGCCGACACAAAGTCCAGGACATTTCCTGGTGGTGTTGAGGAACCAAGACAGATAAGGGGGAAAGATCAGGCAACTGTTTGTGAGTAATATTTCAGAGAGTGAAAGCAGTATTAGACGCATCAGGTGAGATACTTGCTTCAAAAATAGAGGTTAATTTATTTGGTGAGTCAAAAGATTAGGTAGGATGTCATCACATGAGAAGATTAAATAATGTTCACTAGAGAGAAAAAAAAAGGTACGTTTAATTCCAGAGAGTTCAACTTTTGGAAGTATTTTGCGACTGGATTAAAAACTATCTTCAGCAACCGCCTGGCCAGCTCTTTATCCCCCCCCCCTTTTTTTTTTGAAAAAAAAAAAAAAATCCAAGTTTCCTCTTAATCGAGTTGGAACAATCCTAGTGGAATTTGTCCGAGGCTCTGTAAGTCCCTAACATTCCATCTTGCCATGTCTCATAAACACATAAAAGACTATTGTTGCACAGAGTTAGGTTTTTAATAATGTTTCAACTCCTTTACCTCTGGAGTCCACTTAAAGCCATCCTCTGCTGGGAAGCCGATCGCAAATATCAGAGCTTTTTTTTTTTTTTTTTTTTTTTTTTTTTTTTGTGAGAACAAAGAGGTAGTCTTTCTTGCAGAGAACAATTCTACACTGGCAGAGAGCTGTGCTAGATGACCTAATAGGTCTTTTCTATCTCTAATTTCTGTGATTCTATGAAAATCATCACCCACTATAAGAAACAGATGTTGCCTGGTAGACAATGGCTGTGAGGACCCAGCTTCCCCCATCAGCCCCTTTCCGATGTGTAGGTTGCCACCTCTCCGCCCCCGCCCCCCACTTCTCTGCTCTGTGGCAGCTGATGAGATATTTATATCCTTCTTCCTCAGCCTGCCAATTATAATTATCAATATCTGCACTGATAAAAAAAGAGGCATCATCCGAGTTGTGCACAGTATGTGATAAGCCAAGTTTGAGCGGAACACGAGAATAGTTTCTTCCAATTAGGAACAAGAGAGAGGTGCATGTGCTCACGTGGCCACAAGAGAGATCTCTGCCCGCCCCCCTCCCGCCCCCCCAGCACCTTGGTAGGCAGCCGTGGAGGTGGAGATGCCCTTAGGAGTGGCTGTTGCTTGAGACAATGCCGTCTGTACTGTAGAGAGTTAGAGCGTCGCTTGGAATATAATAAACAAAAGTGAAATCTTACACGAGGCAGCGCAGCTTAGTAATTGCCGTTTCGGAGCTCACGTCTCCGCAGTTATGTGCTCAGCACTTCATCTCCAGCTGCAGCACGATTTTTGCCAAATATAGATAAATGAAGTTAAAGTTATTGGCAACTGCTAGTTCTGTGTCCCTGTTTGGAGTTTATAGGTTTCATAGGAATGGCCTTACTTTCTTTCCGCAGCAGACAGTCGTTCTTCTGAAGCGAGAACTTTTTTCATGGTGTGGTCTGTAGGGCATTCTGACCGAGGCAGGAAATTCTATCAGAGATACATGGGCGGCTGGAGGAAGCGTTCCGTCCGGGCTGTGGATCAGTTGAAATTTAGAGGTGGGGGAGGGGGGAGGCAGACACCTAACTCAACCAGCGCATTTTAGGGGTTTCCGTACCTTAGCGGAATTTTAATAAGGCATCCGCAGACACCCCCTTTCATCATGGACTGCCTTACAGCGGCGATGGATGCCTCCGTCCCAATCTACAATTTCTCCGAGACTCCCCGTCAGAGAGAAGCGACCGTCGTCGTCTGAATAGCAGTGTTTGGTTCCAGTCTTTTACTTCTGTGACATCTGAGGCTATAGAGTTTCCTGTTAGAGGAGCAGGAATCCTAGCGGTAAGAATTAAAGGTGGTCTTAGAGGTGGATTCAACCTTCCATAGGGTGCAACTCCCTTCCACGCTGGATGGGCCCTGCCCTCTTTTAAATCCTCTTCGATGGACATACAGCTTAGTCTCCCAAGAGGCTTTCGCTCTCATTATCTACTCTCATTGGGGTGAAATACTTATTTGGCACTTTTTTAGTAGAGGCTAGCGGTCAGCCACATGCCTCCTGTAAGGCTCTCTCCTCCATCCAAAGCACGTCAGTTCTCTGTTATCTTATGGTGGCTTCATTTCAGGCTCCCTGTTAGTCTGGTGAATTTGCTGCTTTGGAGAAAATCATTTCTAGAACCTTACATAGCTGCAAAATAGGACGAGAAGACATATTTTGGAAGGACACCACCATGTGAGTTCAAGTCAATTGCATTTGCACACACACACCTCACGCGTAGGCTCATGCACACACACGCGCGTGCATGCACACACACACGCACACAGTCTCAACAGTCTTGACCATTAACTGGCCTGAAGCTACTTGGTGAGGTTCATGCAGTGAATTTCCTGTCCCTGTGCATTGCACTTGTACTCAGAGCAAGGTCACTCTCGCGTCTGTCTGTGAGCTGAGCCCTCTGTGTGAGCCACGCATTAGTCTCCCTCTCTCCTCCTCTGTCCTCTTTTACTTACTTCTTATTTTCTTTTCCATGAGTGACTTAAGCCCATTTAAAAGATTCATAGACTTCAGCAGTGAGAAAATAATTTAAATATTTTAAAGCATATCCTTTTCAGTTCACCCAGTATTATTGATCACCTCTATCAGAAATCACTGTAGGAAACACCTTTCCTGTTTATTGTCCTTCTACCAAATCTCAGGACCGTGCAACCCCACCTGTCTTGAGCCCTCTGCCCAGACAGAGTTGGGAGAACTGTCATCTGTGGCCCATGGAAGGTCCACCATCACACTGTCACGCTGGATTATAAACACACTTCTTTAGATAGCTCTGCCCTCCAAACTGGGTAATGACCACTTTTAATTCATTTTTACATTCTAACTCATAGCACTCTAGTGACTCTTGCGAAGACGGTCCTCAGGAAATAGTCACTGAATGAAGGGGTGTGTTAATAACAGAGATGATCTGGGGGGGGGACTGGCAGCAAAATAAAGGGAGGGAGCACCTCCGGATGAAGCTTACAAAGAGAGAAGGGCGCTTTAGTGACAGTCTCTGACGTATGGAGATGTCTTCCAGCATCCCCAGCAGCCTGGCCCCAGCCCAGCGTTGTGGAGGGACCAGAGCCGAGCAGGCCGTGTGCCTTGAGGTGGGATTCTGGGAAGCCCGCTGAAAGGCACACGCTGTTGGAAGGCGTTGCTAAGGGGCTCCTTTGCGAGCTTTGGCTGGTTGGGGTTGGATTTGCGCCTCACTGCCCGGAGCTGGAGCCACCCTGTCACCTGAAGATGTGCCAGGACCTGCTACTGCCCTCTTCTCCCTTTGAGAAAAAGTGTTGGAGGGTTGGAGGCTGGGGTGGCCTCTACTGCTCCTCTGAGCCCAAGGGGGTGACAATGTGTTTTCTACGGCCAGACAGCACAGGAGTTCTAAGTTACTTCATTTGAACATGAAGAAGATGTTCCCTGGAGGAAGGACCTTTAGGAATTCTATGCTTGTACCTCGGAAGGACTTTACAGAAATAAATAACCGTTTGTCCTGGGTCCTAAACAGGCAGAGAGGCCAGATCTGTGAGCATCTTTTCTCTAGAATGTTTTACAATTCTGAAGGGATCCAAGTGAGTTGCGGCAAGGTAGCTCTGAACTGGCCTGGCCAGGCTCCCCGCCAGCTCTAGACCAGCAGGGTCCCCACCGGCTTTGACCTTTAGGCTAGTCTATGATCGTTCTTGAGTGTAGGGCCTCTTCTCTTAAGCTGTGCTTTTCTTGGCTCATTTAGGCCCACAGCTACCATTAGCTTTTTATTTTTTTTAGTTTAGTAAAATTTACATAACATAAAATTAGCTATTAACCGTCTTATTAAAGTGGCATTTAGTGCATTCACAGTGTTGTGAGACCACCACCTCTATCTAGTTCCGGGACATTCTTCACAGCAGAAAAGGACACGCTGCCCCCGCAGAGGCTTTAGTTCTCACGCCCTTCCCCAGCCCCCATCCCTACCTCCCCCCCACCGCCCCTGCAGCCTGCAGCCCTTGTCACGAGGCTGTCCACTTTTGCATGTTAACATGGTGCGTGTTGGAAACAGTTCCTTTCATTCCTTATTGTATTTGCAGAAGTGTATTAAACACGCTTTATGCCGGGCCCTGCGCTAAGCATTTAATATCCATTAGCTAATTTAATCCTAAACAGGAAGACTCTCAAACAGTTACCATTTTTATTCCTACTTTGCAGGCGAAGAGACAGCGGCACAGAGCAGTCAAGTAATTTCCCAGCATCGCACAGTGAGGACGCAGACGCACGCCCTGCACTTCCTGACTGTCCCCGCTGCCACCGCTGGAGGGACAGGTCTGCTTTCTCTCCTCCACGGCCACGTGAGCCTTTCTATTTGTTACTTTCTTGTTCTGGTTTTGTTCTGTTGCTTCGCCGGCATTGGGCGCCAGGAGAAAGATCCAGTGTTAATATCTGTGTGGTAACTTTCCACTTTCCATGACTACCTCAGACTGGCCGAAGATAGGACAGCTGTTTCCTGGATCACAAGTCTTTGGGCTTCATCCTGACCTCTTTGGACAAACATGGTTTAGGTAGGAGTCCAAATGCTTCACGACATTCTTTTGGAAATTGAGCAAAGCTGGAAGTTTTGTCACTGAGAAACAACCAAAGTTCATGACCAAAGAGCAATGTGTTTGCTGAACTCAGGGAAAATGATTTTAAGTTATAAACTTTGATGTAATTGTAACCCTTGCCCCCGAATAATGGGGCACAAGAAAATGCCATAGACCCAGGTTGAAAAGGTAAAAACGTTCTGTGTGTGTGTGTGTGTGTGTGTGTGTATAAATATCATATGTTTTATGTATTTTAATTTTACTATAAAATACACATATAAGCCCCCGATGTGGGGTGTGAACCCATGATTCATGACATCGTGACCTGAGCCGAAGTCGCATGCTTAACACACTGAGCCACCCAGGCACCCCCAAAAGTAGCTTTTAGTCATTGAAAATGACTGTGGTCACGGGTGGGGCTTGGATTTTGTTCGTTGTTTGCCTCTGGGGCAGGCGGTGGGTGAGTCTCATGGTCTGTGTGAGTCAGCACCTGGGTGACAGCAAGCTCTTGGGTTTGTGTCCCATTTGAGGCCCCTGAGCGGATAAAGGTAACCATCATCCTGTGTGTTCACAAGACCCAGGAAGGCAGCGCTATCACCCCCATTTTGCAGAGGGGAAAACCGAGGCCTAGCATGCCTAGTCAGGAGGTTTTAGCGTGGAGTCTGGTTTCATTGCTGGCACTGGGAACGGAGATGTCGCTCTCCCTTATTACTGTGCAGCTTCCTTCCATTTAGATAAGCAAAACTCAGGAAATGAACACAGAATCTGCTGCTGGATTCTCTGTTTTGTTGCCATGGACAGAACTGAGAGGGGTCCTGTGGTCTTTCCTCTGCCATAGGTGTCTCTCCAGCCGCGCTGGCCTCTGTGCCTGTGGAGGATGGTGCACAGGGGCTGGGCTTCAAACAGACACGGGCTTTAACTGATCCCGTAAACCCATCTGCTTCCTTATGCTGTTTTTTTTTTTTTTAATGTTTGTTTTTGAGAGACAGAGAGAGAGAGAGGGAGAGAGTGCACACAAGGTAGGAGCAGAGAGAGAGGGAGAAACAGAATCAGAAGCAGGCTCCAGGCTCCGAGCTGTCAGCACAGAGCCCGACGCGGGGCTCGAACCCACGAACTGGGAGATCATGACCTGAGCTGAAGTCGGAGGCTTAACTGACTGAGCCACCCAGGCGCCCCTGTTTTTGCGTTAGTAGGAAAAGGAAATGTCAAGTCTGATTTTGTGACTTGGGGCTTTCCTTTTCACTTTGTGATGAAAAGAGTGGAAATGGAATTCTACAGCATCTCAAGGAAGCACAGCCATATAATTTTGGTGAGAGCACACCCTGGTTTGGTGAGATAGTGTATGTGGCCTGGCAGGAGCAGCTCCTCAGCTTAAATACCTGGTAATGAGTTCACGGCTTGGTGTCATCAGCTGTGAGGACACTGTGCCTGTCATCCTCAGTTCGGCAGGAAGTCCATGCCCAAGGTTCCAGGTGGAAATGAACTTGAAGAAATGCAGAGGAGAAAGCACAGCAAGAGAGAGAGCCCAGGAGTTCACTTGCCCCTCACGTGCTACCAGTAGGAGAGGAATGCAGCCCCGTCAAGTGTGAAACTCCCCGCACAGAATGGGGTGTGTGGGGCACATAGCAAGTACCGCTAACTTCCTCTGCCCTGCTGACGCGTGGGGCTGATCCAGGTAAGGCCAGGATGACAGGTACACGGGGGCTGACGTGACGCGTCTCATCGCTTGGTAGTGCACGCAGGGAGAGCACCGAAGGACGGGATTCTGAGTCTGAGACCTCGGTGGGAGAGATGGCCTGGACGCGGGCCGTGTGTAAGCAAGGGTTCAGAGGCAGCGTGCGACGCGCGTGGGTGTCCAGGTGACGGAGAAGGGTGAAAATGTGTATTCTTTATGAAGTCCTATGAAAAGCGCACACTGGACGTTTCCCAGTGGGCTTTCTGTCCAGGGTTATTCAGGGGCACAGCATTTCCTGTGAGCAGATACCCATCTTGATTTGGATGTAGAGATAATCCCCAGAAGAAATATGGATTGGGGTGCAACTGGAGAGACGGACATTCTGCCTTCCCTCTGGCAGTATTTGCCTCTTCAAAGTGACAGACTGACAAAAAATGTTTGGCTCATTGAGATACTTACTTTTACCCAAGATACCAGAGGCCCTTCTTTTTGTTTGTTTGTTTGTTTGTTTGGTGTGTTTGTTTCAATAAGTCCTAAATTATCAGGGTCGTTGTCTCATGATTCACTACTCTGCTTTTCATGTTTAAACGTGGTCCAGTGGTAAAAGAAAAACTTACCGAATCCCGCTTTCCTAGTTCTTTCCTCCCGTTGCCCATCAGTGGAAGAATAAAAGACAAAGACTGGTTTCAGTCCTGGCTGGTAACTGAGCTCTGCACTAAACTTGGCTGATGGGGGCTCCGGCTTTGTTCATGAATAGTCAGCAGTCACATCTGGATTCACATATTTACCTAAACGTAGACAAACCCAAATTATCTTGGATCTGCCTGATGTATTTCTATCCGATGCTGTATTTTTTTCCCTAAATATCTCGCCCCACCATCTCACGCCTCCACGTTTCTCTTTCCTCCAAAGACTTAACAACAAAAATATGTGCTTCTTTCGCCCCAACATTCTCCACCCCAGCAGTGAGTGTAAGGGTTTAGGAAATACACTGTTTTTTTTTTTTTCCTTTAAAGTGATTTCATGCAAATTCGTGAATACGTGTGACTGCAGAATATCAGGACATTTAACACAGTGATACCTTCGGCATGGCATGTTTTGACTTCTTCCTTTTAAATGCAGCCTGAAAAAGATCGTCTCCGCACCAAATAAGGGGCCGCCTTCAGGCTCACACGTGCACCCCCACTCCTGCTTTCCACCCCGTCCTGCCCTCCCATTTTTTTTTTTATTAGAAAACACTTGAAACTTATCATGTGCAGCAGATGGGAGTAGAAAATGCAACTCGAAGACAGTTATATAAATATATCCTTGATGTCTGTTTTGCTTTTCAATTTGCAACAGAAAGTACAAAGGTAGAGCGGCGCGCCAGCAAGGGCTGCCTGTGTCTCTTGACATCCATTCCAGATGTTGGCTAGACTTCGTGGAGCCAGGCTTATGGCGCTGGGGCTGGAGTCCGGGCCTCCTCCTCCAGGTGCGATGCCTCATGCTGATCCCCCCACATGCTCGCCGGCCTTGTCCAAACACTTTCAACTCCGGGACCAGCCTCCTGACCCTAATTTACCTTCCCCGATTCCTGGCGCTCCGCGGTGGGGTGGGGGAGGGTGGAGGGCGGTCTAGAGACAGGATCGCCGGCCCTTGCTTACCACCTTGCCTCTTCAAAAATGAGAACCTTGAAAACGGAAAAAAAAAAAAAATCCAAAAGAAAAAAAAATGGGGAAACAAGGGGGAAAAAAAAATGAACCCTGATGCTGTTTTGCTAACGCTGTTTGTGAGCCTGCCTGAGGCTCCTGGTGCCTGGTCTTTGCTGTATTTTGTGAGACGCTGGGGCTGTTGACCCCCAGGCCTGGCAGAGGGCTGATGGTGGCTCTCTGTTTGTACATGCTTGTAAAGGATTTTACACCGTAATATGTTAACTTCCTGATTAAACAGTGCTAAGCACAGAAGTGTATCATAAATCTTGCAGGCACCAAGTTCATTTATCTGAACGCAGGTTACTGTCTGGTGCGGGTAAACAAATGACAGGGGCATTTATTACGATGTGTGGCACCACAGAGTAGTGCTATTAATAACCTGTGCCCTGTGTCCCGTCATCCCAGAGATCCCCTTGTCTTTGAGCAAGCCAGCGGCCTTGACTCTCTCAGTTCAGGCTAGGGCAGTGCTCTTGAGGAGTTTGTACGAAGAATTCCAGGTGAGAGATTATTGGGTAAAATCAAGAATTACTAATTGGCCCCCTGCCGTCTCCCATGTTGGGCAGTTCAGGACACAAAAGGTGGCCAGTATCGAACGAGTTGGGGAGTCTCAGTTCTGTACAGAGTTCTGTAACTGGGAAATGTTTAAGGACACAGCCGTTCCAGGGGGAGTATTAGGAATGACAGATGGGTTGGAAGTTGGGGAGAGAAATGGGGGCACCGGGTCTGGGGCGGGGGGCCTGTATTTCTCCCTGGGGCCTTTAGAAGCAGGAAATGAACTGCGTTAGGCATTATTAGCACGAATGGGTCTATTCCTCTGTGTCAGTGACAGAAAACAAACCCTGACGGATTATCTTGCCTTTCTGTCTGCTTCCTCACAACAAAAGGAACCTGCCTTAATGGGACATATCTTTACTATTTGAATCGTGTGTGTGTGTGTGTGTGTGTGTGTTGGTAGCGGGGGGGGGGGGGTGGGCAGAAATAGACCAACCTATGTTGGGAAAATTGGGGGAAAATGTCTGAATTCGTACTTGCTGTGTTGCTTTGGAATTCCAATTCCCAATTATATGTGTTAATTAGGTAAAGTAAATGTTGGTCCGATGAAAGGTTGCTAGGTTATCATTCATTCTTCCGTGAACTAGCTTGACTGCCATTGGGCATATCATTTAATTTAAGCTTGATTTTTTTTCACCTTTAAAATGTGGAATAAGGGTTACCTTGAGCTTTAAATAAGATTTTTTTTAAGTGAGAGGGTCTAGCAGAACGTTAGACAGAAAATGTTTTTACTACATTTCAGAAGTGCAGAATTCAGCAGAAAGAAGGCTGCATCTAAGATGCTTTGGTGGAAAAATTCAAAGTACTCTGCTAGAAGAGTCTTACCTGTCATTAGATTTATTTTCAACAAACAAGTTTGGAGTTTGGCGTGCGGAGCAGGTGTACCAGGCAAGCGTCCCATACACGTGGACACAGAGATAGATGAACAAGTCATGACCTGTCCTTGGGGATCATCTTCTAAAGGGGAGCAGACCTCGGACACAATTTGGGCCGAATGGACTTCCTTGTCTGGCCCCACCGTGGGGCCCAGGAGGAGGCCTGTGGCTCGTGGAAGAGGAGGGAGTACAGAAGGACGAGTGGGTCTTAGCAGCATCCTAGGTCAGGCAGCAGCCTTGTCTTCCAGGACACATCTTTGGTTATCTTCTTCAAATAAAATGCCGCCGGGTGGGGCGCACTTTCATGGCCTGCCACCCCCCCCCCCGCCCAACTTCCTCCCTCACGTCCTACCCTCACGTCCCGTGTCCTGCCAGCAACTGCCAGCTTCTCTAAGCTGGCTCCGTCGTCTTTCCCCCCGCCCGCTCTTGCCCAGGATCGATTTGCCTCCATTCTACAGCTGGTCAGATCTTATTTTCTCCCCCAGGATTCCAGCTCAAAGGTCTCTGTGAAGTGTTTTCCAGCTCCTGGGTTCCAATTAATCATCCCCACCCCCCTGCTCCCCAGCCTTGCATGTGCAGTGTTTTACGTGTCCTTTGAAAATGCAGCTGTCTCAGAGGATGGGCAGGCCAGGGGCCCTGTCTCCCTCTCCTCCACATCCTTGGCAACAAAGAGGTGTTTCAGAGAGGGCTGTTGAAGAGCAGGATGAGAGGTTCCTCTTGGGCTCTTTCTTCGTCCAGGTCCAGGTGGTGTACGCCTTTCCCACCTGGCCTCACGGGCCCTTCCTGACAGTGCTGCAGGGGAGGCGGTGGCACATTTTGGGTCAAAAAACTGAAGTTTGAAGAGATTTCTTAACATGTTCAGGATCACCCAAACAGTGTTACGATGGAAACAGGATCTGAACCCAGGTGTTTTTGATTCCAGAGCCCTTGATTGGACATGGTTCTATGGGAAAAACCCACAGCCAGGCCTGGCAGGAGCAGCTGGTCTCTGGCCGGGGCTGGTGCTTTAAGCAGGTGGCCCCGGCGTGTGGCTCCCTGCTGGGTACACTAGGGTTCCTGTGAAATCGAGTGGAATCGGCCATGGTCCACGGCTCCTTAGCCTCTTGGTGTTGACACAGGACTGTGCAGGAGTGCAGAGTGAGCATGATGGGGTAAGACAGCAGGCCTGAGTACCTCACTCACCAGACTGTGCCTTACAGGGTTGCGATGACCCACATATGGCAGGTATGACAGAGCTGGACATGTGGGAGTGATAGGAGCACTATTTGGAGTCTTATAATAATACTGACTATTTAGCTTTTGCCCTGGGATTGCCCAGGAGATGCTTTTATGAGCACTAACAATTTCCACTGACTTCCAAAAGGAAAGAAGTAAAGATTGTCACGGGTAATTCAAACGTGGTGCTCTTAGAAGCTATTGGACTCAAGTTCACCCAACAGCTGGTTGTCAGGGAAAAATATTCTAGAGCCAGGTAGGCAAAATTATGACCAAATCCAGAGCTTGGCCTGTTTTTGTACAAGCCGTGAGCTAAGACGGCTTTAACATTTTTAAAGTGTTGTAAAAAAAAAATATATTTTTTAAAGGGTAAAGCGCAACAAGAGAAGACTATGAGACAGGGTCGTATGTGGCTGGCCAAGCCCGAGGTATTCCTGTCTGAACAAGTTTGCTGACCTCTTTCGTAGAGTGCTGTGTTTCCCGGTGCATTCCACAGCTACAGGTGTGAAGGCTCCACGCCCAGGGAGTCTGGGATTCGCTGGACTAATGCGCTGCAAGGCCCCGAAGAGCCCGTAAACCTCCGAATTTATTTGATCTACGAGCTCCTCCTCAGGATCACCTAGAGGACATGTGTCCCAAGACTGTAGTTTGAGAAGCGCTGATGTACGAATGTTGGCACAAAGGCCTCTCCACCAGTTAAAGTCTGAAAAAGGACAGGCAGAAGTCACAACTGACAGCCAGTTTCTAAAGATGTCAGTCTGGTAGGTCTCATACAACCTGACATGTCCCAACTGAGTTTCATCTCCTACGGGACAGTTAGTGTTTTCACTTTGCACCACGGTGGCAAAATTAAGATGGAGAAATTGTATTATTCTAGGCAGGTGGCTGAGAAGTATTCTAGAAGACCAGGACACGAGTCTTTTGCCCTCTCCATCAGTCCTTGAGGTTTGCCCCCGGGGACATGTGATGTTTGCACAGAAGGAAGTTCTAGACTAGAGCATACGTCAAGCCAAGTTGACTGGTTTGTTGAGCTCCCAGGCCACCAACAAACCTTGATTACTTATTTAATGAGCAGTCCTTAAAAGATCTGGCCAAGGTAGACTAAGTCCAGCCAGCGCTGAGCCAGGATTGTAACAGGGTTCAACCTTCCTTCCTTTTGTACTTCAGACATCTACAGGCATCTATTATGGGATAGGTGTTGTGCTGAGTGCTGCTGGATACACATATAACCCAGAGATTTTTTGCCCTCTAGAAACTCTTAGTTAATTCATGAAGTTGGTATTTATTAGGCACTGACTGTAGGCCTAGAAGGACTGTATGCCCAGTAGATCTGACCTTGGCCTTTATGGATCTCAGGATGGGCAGAGAGGACTGTGGAACAAGTAAAGTATCGTGAAGCTAAGTCCTGGGACCAGAGTGTTGGACAAACAGTCCCCACCCTCTTGGAGGTCACAGCTCCGTGAAGGAGAAGGACTTGTGCGTTGAAAGCCACAGGGCAGGGTGGCTCTTGCAGGAGGAATACTAAAGGTTGCTGTGAGCCACAGTGTTGACCTGGGGGGTGGGGGGTCGGGTGCAGGTGAGGAACTGTTTAGCTGGAGAAGAACCTTTTGGAGGCTGGGGGAGATAACGTTCACAGAGAAAGGAAAGGACATTTCAGACAGAAGGAATACTGTTGTGAAAGCAGAGACCTGTGGGAGAGCGTGGTGTGTTAGGGAAGGAGCCCGGACAGTGCGCGGTGGGAAGGGGCCTGAAGGGGTCTGTGGGCCGAACAAGGGGCCTGTCCTGATGCTGCGTCGCTGGGGGCATCTCAGAGACTTAAAATATGTGAACGGTGACCAGTGCTACAGAAGCTGGATTGATTCTATGTGCTTCCTGCTGATTCGTCAGATTGGCTGAAATCTCCGAAGCCCGCTACCTGGTGGTGAGGGAGTTTCTCCAGAACAGGCGAGGGTAGTTTCCTCGTATACACGTGTCAGGCCTCCAGCCGTTTGAGAAGAAGACAAGGACATCACTGAAACCCTGGGCCCTGGGTGTGACAGAAACTTTCAAAATTCAATTGTTTTAAATCTTTTCAGTGGAAATCTGCTGCTGCTTTTTCAAAAATTAGGAATGGGTGTGCTTTTGTAGAATGGCACAGGTAAGAACTTGCTGATACAGTTATAGATTGGTTCTTAAAAATGTGTTGGGTGATGCCTGGTCCTTGGCCAAAAGCTTCCGTTTTTCCATCAGGAAAAACTTGACGAGTTTCTGTTGAATCCGCTGTATCCCTCTTTTCAAAGTGCCATCTTACGCAAATTCATCTTTTTTAAGAGTGAACTTTGGCCTGGGTCTTACTGAGGAGTTTGGCAGGGGCCCCTTCAGTTGAGTGGGGGATGTGTGGGTTTGGAGGAAAGATCATGGCCTGAGCCACCAGCCGCAAATCTGGGTCTGCGTCTCTCATTCACTGGCCATCTCTGTCGGGGAGAGTCTCAGATTTTCATTGATTACAGTGATTTAAAAAATTTTTTTAATGTTTATTTTTGAGAGAGAGAGAGACAGATAGAGCACAAGCAGGGAGGGGCTCCTCCCCAGAGAGAGAAAGAAACAGAATCCGAAGCAGGCTCCAGGCTCCGAGCTGTCAGCACAGAGCCCCACACGGGGCTTGAACCCATGAACCGTGAGATCATGACCTGAGCCGAAGTCGGACACTTAACCGACTGAGCCACCCAGCCTCCCCGATTATAATGATTTGAAACATTAAAGGGAACTTGGACGTAATTTAGTCTGCTCCTTCAATTTATGAATGAAGTGTTTGAGGCCCATCGGGTGGAGAGGCTGAGACGAGATCGCCGGCGAGCAGGCCTGGACGGGGTCCCCGGGTCTAGCTCCAGGTGCCTGCTGTCCTTCTTCCCTGCGTGGCTCAGCTCTACTGCCTTGTCTGTGAAAGGAGAATAGTACCACTGCCTGCCTTCCACACCGGTTGTTCGTGAAGTTAATAAGGTCATGTGCAGAAGCGTATCGAGAACTGGAATTTCTAGCCCCTGTGCAGGTGAAAGAGCAGAGGCCACGCTCCCGTCCTTCTATCCCTTTTGTGCCTTTTATCCCTCATTTATAATGGTAACTTACACGTTACGGTACGAATGGTGTCTCGGTTATTCAGAAGCTTTAGATTATGTACTTACTTCTTAAACAGCTGCTGGTGGCAAGTACTGTGCATGGTACTTAGGACTCAAAGAAAGGGGTAGGGGCTAATACTTACTGAGTTTGTGTGTGTATTGCTTGTCACGTCCTCCCTGAAACCACCGGGGCTTAGGCGTTTTGATTGCTAACCCACTACTGAATAAGCTGAGAAGCTGCAGACAAAGCAATGTGACCCCACCTGTAGAGAGAGAAGTGGTCGGTGGCTGTGTGTGTGACCCGGTGACTCTGACTCCAGAGTCACGGCCCTTCCCGTGGTCGGCTGCCGACTCCTGCCCGCGAGCGTCTTCGTCCTGAAGTCCAGGGTCAAGCCGAGGTGCACGGTAGTAGGTAGCATTCACGGAGCGCTGGCTGCTGTGAGGTGCCCATCGAGGCCCCGGACAGACGTGCAGGTGCCACCGTGTCCCGTCCTCACCAGCATCCCAGTGAGGACCTACTGTGACCAAAATGGCTTCACAGATGAAGAACCATAGGTGTCGGGGTGGGTGGCCTGTCCAGCCTCACCTGGGGACGCGGAACTGGGCAGTTTGCAGAGGCCATGTTGTTCCTCCCACCGCGGCCACCCCGGGCTTCGTTCTGGCAAGAGAGAGGAATGTCTGTGGGTGTTCGTCACACAGTCAGAACTTATTTTTAATTTCCCGTCGCAGCCCAGTGTGTGTGCACTCATGCATGCATACACTTACACACCCATGCACATGCTCACACATGTACACACAGTGCAACCACACGCACACACATACACACACGTAACGACAGGACAAAAATTCGATGAGACGGTACTTGCCCTTATAGTGGTTCAGGGTTTCTCAGTCAGCGCTGTGGGCCTGAGGCTGGATCATTGTCCCATCGTGGGGCCGTCCTGTCGCTGTGACGTGTTTAGTGGCACCCAGGGCCTCCCTGTCTCCACACATCGCTAGCGCTCCCTGGAGGGAGGAAGACCCCTCTGGCGGAGAACTACTGATGTCGGTGACACGCTCTTATATTTTCCATACTATTCTGTTCTGTTTATTAAAGGAGAAAAGCTGGTTGCAAACTATGAAATTTATCTCCTGATTCACAAATAGGCCTTGGTTTGCCATTTGGAAATCGCTGCCATCGGACTGTGGGATTCGGGGGCGTTTTGTAAAGAGGGGGAGGTAGAAGACAGTGATTTCTAGAGGCAGTGTTGCGGGAATTCTGTAATTAACAAGATCGGTAGTAGACATTTGAAGATCCAAATATAGTATCCGGAAGGTCCTATTTAGGGGGACTGGGCCTTTCAGAATATGAAGACGGTAGGCTATTTGGGAGACACGGGAGATTGTTCGCAGATGACGTCTCCTCCGGAACGTCTGGGGAGGGATAAGACAGCCGGTAAGAATGTACTCAGTCCTCCCCAGGCCTCCCTGAAGAATCAGAACTCGGGTGCCGTCAGGATCTGGGAATGTAAAATGATAAAAGGGTTTTTTCCGTGAAGGATTTATTTGCAAATTCCACCCATAAACAAGACAAATGACTGTAAAGAAGTAAAACAAGTCAGTATAACCAGAAAAGCCTATGAACAGGAGGGTTTTGGCTTCTACTTAAAGGGAGGGCAGAACTGTACACAATTTTATTACGGCTCCAAGTCCAAAAGCAAGCTCAGTGTCAGCAGTGAATTTGCGGGGCCTTCGTGAATGCTTCCGTGGTTTCGATGTCAGTGCGCGCTGAGCCCCGTCACGAGCATCCGAGGGTGGCAGGCGGGGAACTAGAATGATGGTTTGGAGTAATGCAGGTCTGAGTCGGAGCCCAGGTTCTATGCACTTGCTACAGGACCTCGGTCCAAATGCTTAGACCTCCAGTCTTCGTGTGTCTTGTCTTTAAAATAGGGATGCTAGTCTCTGTCTCAACTTTTAACTGGTGTGGGTATTGAAAGAAACAAGCCCTACTGTGCCTGACACAGAGTATATATTCAGTAAATGCCATACAGATAAAAATCACCATTATTTTCATGGGTCGCAGTGATGTTAAATACAATCCTGGGACGGTGGACCCTCTAGGTTGCTACAGGGAGAGGTGAGCTTCTGGAGGCCATGTTTTAAGTTGATGACCCCATGCGATTTGCCCAGAAACAGTAGCTGCTGAGCAGAACCCCTCTACACCTCCATGGCGAGAGGTGTCAGGCTTTCACGAAGCAGTCCCAGCGAAAGAACCTGGTGAATCACCACCGGGTCATGTTTGGGCAGCACCCTGTAGAGAAAGCACTTTTGTAAATGGGCTGTGAGTGCCTGCCGACTTAGCTACTCATCCACTTGAAGGGAAGTCGGGAGAGTTTGATTTTCGCATTGTTGGGTTAGTCATATATACTAGGTAGCCATTTGTATGAGGATGAATTCTGAATTTGCATCTTTTTTGGTGGTACCTGTGAAAAAGTCTGCCGTAAAAATTGGTGTCTGTCAAAACTAGCATCAAATTAGATGCATGTCCGGCGAAAGAAGCGTACTGGTGGAAGTCACAGTGGTAGCTGACCACTCGTGCATGCGTGCTCGCCCAACAAGGTTGCTTAGAAACACCATGTTATCAAAGGGAAACTCAGGTCAGGTTGGAGCAGTTCCCAGACAGCCGGTTAGTAAAGATAATTTGCAATGGGAAAAAGTCTAATATCTGTGCCAGTAATTTTTCTTTTCTCTTGCTATGACTTTTTCATACTTAAGGAGCTCATTTTGGATAAGGTAAGGTAGATGTGGTTGGTACTTCCTTTGATAAGATAAAAGGCTAGATGAGAGAATATCTATAGATACATTTTATAAGCTATAGAGCACTGTATAAATGTACAGTTTGTCAGAATGACTAAGTAGATATGGAAGGTCAGGGAGAAAATGGTAAAATTTGGTTATTAAAAAAATGATGCATTCTAGAAATTTCTGGCAAGCACAGGTAGGAAAGGGACCCCAAAGAGTGACAGTTGTGTCCTCCACCCCAGTGTTGACATAGGTCAGTGAGTTCCAAAATATTTTATTGCCACAGCAGTGGCTCTTCTGGATGCCAGCACTCAACACTAGTTTGGATTTTGCCTCTCAAGGGACATTGAGATGCTTTTGAAAATCCCGTCCTTTGTGACGAATGGAGTCACAAGGCCCTCTTTTTTTTGTTTTGTTTTGTTTTGTTTTTTTGTTTTTAAGATGCATTAAGAAAGCCAAAAGAATATCTAGAGGAAACACTGAGAGAAGCCAGTAAGAGTGATTTAAGCTTAAAGGCTTACGAAGTCCCCTAGCCGGGTGGATGCCCAAACTCCCCCCACCCCCCAGTTTATTAAACCGTGAGACTTTTTTTGTGTGTGTGGTCCCCTGGAAAACTGTCGCGTAAAATAAGTAGGAGTATAGCTGCCGCAGGGGTGTTGGGGGCAGTGGACTCTCACACGCGCTCCTTTCTCCCCAGGGTGCCTTTTGGCACCCAGTGCGACTCCCCGCCTTCACCCAGAGACCCCGGTGGGCAGGCCAGGTGCTCTGTGGAGGCCTGGGGCGCCCTCGAGGGAGCTGAGGGGTGTCAGCCAGGGGCGTCCCAGTGCCCAAACAGCCCATTCTGTCCGAGACTGGTCTCATGGGAGTGAACATCCTGAAAGAGATGTTTTGTAGGATGCTTTCAGTGGAACTTGTGATCCACAAATATCCTCCTAGAATTTCCAGGCCACATTTTCAGCACATTTTTTTTTTTTTTCAAATCCAGTCCCTGGCCCATATGTGAAAATTTCCACATAATTATGAAACGCTCTGGTTGAATTCTAGTCAGCAGGAACTGAAGTCCTCTCCTCACCTATTGATTTACCTCGCTCTTCTTTTCTGGCACACGAGGTCAGCATCCCGCCCAGAATCCCGAGCTCTGCACTTCCATGTGAATATGTTCACAAGAAAAAGGGAAGCGCTATCCGTAAAGACCCTTCGTGGGGTGCCTGGGTGGCATCCGACTTCGGCTCAGGTCATGATATCGAGGTCCGTGAGTTCGAGCCCCGCATCGGGCTCTGTGCTGACCGCTCAGAGCCTGGAGCCTGCTTTGGGTTCTGTGTCTCCCTCCCTCTTTGCCCCTCTCCACTCTCTCTCTCTCTCAAGAATAAATAAAACATACCGAGGAGGGCACCTGTCGGGATGAGCACTGGGTGTTGTATGGAAACCAATTTGACAATAAATTTCATATTTAAAAACAAAAACAAAAACAAACAAAAAGAATAAATAAAACATGAAAAAAATTATTTGTGAGTTTAAGTGTACTGTGTGTATGTGCGTGTATATATATACACATATATATATATAGGTATATATGTACACCTATACATGTATATATACAAGTATACACATATATACATATGTACATGTATAGGTATTCGTATATACATACATATATATATATATACACACACGTATATGTATATATGTATACATACATGATTTTTCTCTTTCACTACTGGCCACAGACAATTACAGTCTGGGGTCCCAACTGCTTTCAGAACTGATACTCAGGCTCTGTTGCAAATTCAAAAGGTTGTACAATATTTGGGAGTCCTGCATCTATCTGAATGAAGTTGCTCCTAGAAAGGCCAAGGCTCAGTGTCCTGATGTTTAGCTTCTGGAATAAAGTGGGGTTTCCCCCTTCATCAGCAAAGGAGTTTGACTCTCCAAAGGGCTAAGTGATTTCCACTTGCTCTCCACTCCTGCCTTCCTGTGTTCAACTTCTGAAGAGAGTAGACAGCTTTAGAAGACGCCAAAGGGAGGTGCTTCTTCCCGAACACACACAGGTATTTTCACGGCACCCTGCACACCTTTTAAAGTGATAGACTGTATTGTTTAAAACCTGGCTGCCTCTCTTCCCTCAGTAAGAAGTCCAAGTCTGCCAATTTGAACTTTAATGGTCTCAGCTGTTTCGGAGTGGTATAATCACACTGTTAGATTCATTTTGCAGCTGGACTGGTGAATTATATTCACTCAAATCCCGGCTTTACCTGGTTGACTCCGGGTTTTCGACATCTGCACCCACATGGGCATAGAGTTACCTCTGGCCTCTCCCCAGCCAAGGAAGTCTTTAATCCTGGAGGAAATTGTTATTGCTGTCATCCCAGTGTTCTGTTGCTGCCGCGCCTTCTCTCCGAGAGGGTCTCCAGCCAGACGGAGAGGGGGCTCAGACACAGGGAGAAAGTCATGTCTGTGCACTTCTTGGGGTTTCTATCTCTGACAGATTTGTCAGGAGTTCTGACAACCAGCGAGGCCTGAAAACAGCTAGTCATGGTTACGGATCTCTCCTCAAGTTCACGGTCAGAACAGCTCCCCCCGGAAAGCCACGTCTGAGGGCAACCTTCACGGCTGCGCTGAATACAGTTTTCATTCAGATAATGGCATTTCAGTCTGGGGCTCGGCAAATGTTGTGACATTCCCTCTGTCTAACCAGTGGTCTTTCCAGCTCTCAAATGCTGGCTGATTTGCAGAGCCGCCTTACGTATCCGTCTCTGATGGAGGATGCCTTCAACTTCCGTGTTGAAGTCTTTACAGCTGATCTGTGCAAAATGTTTTCCACCGGTACAAATACGGCCGCATATTAATGTATTTCTGAATTTCCCGGAATCAGGGATGGGCTCAGTCTTCTTTTGTCCTAGTCTACACATCCAAGTGAATTCACATAGGATGTGAGAAGCAGGAGCCCAGGGACGAGGAAGCGAACCCGCCACTGCTGAGCGGTGTTGGGAAAACCGAGGCAGGGGAGAACCTCTCGGTAGAACGGAAAGCCGGTCAGGCCTGCTGGAAGGGACCCTTGTGTGTAGCCCCTGGTTTGCCTGTCATCCCGGGTTGTGTGGGGGAGGCACAGTGGGGGGTATGCAGTAAATACTTCCTGGCTTCCTGGCACTTCTGCTCGTGTTGAGGGACAGCACGGACTCAGAGCCCCTGCCCCCAGCAGCTCATAGGCCCCGGGCACAGGCGGCCTCACTCCCGAGCCGGAACCTGGGAAGGCTCCAGGTGTGTATAACCTTCCAGCGGCACAGAAGGCAGTTTTTCCAGGGTTGGGGTGGAGACAGGAGGAGGTCGAGAAGTCCTGACAGACCGACAGAGGTTTGCAGGGGAGGGGAAGACGTTCTACCCGCGGGAACTCGGGGACAAATGCCCAGAGACCTGGCACGCTGGGCCCAGGTGACTCAGGGAACTACATGGTTTCTCTCTAAGCCTGGCTCATTGGTTTAGCCTTCTGGGCTTTGGTTTCCTCATCTGTAGGTGGGAGATAACACCCATCTCTGGAAAAGTAGCTGAATCATAGACGTGGCATGAAAACATCCCGTTTTGCCTAAATCTTCCCAAAGGTATCTGGAGCAAAGATCTCACGAGGGAATTTGCTGGTTCCATGTCTCAACCCGGTTCCTTGCTGCCTTCTGTTCCAGGTTGGAAAGGAAATTATGGAAAAGCTACTCTTTTCCTTGTGGGGGCAAAGTGAACTAGATGTGATCTCATTCCATCCAGACCCCTCCTTTCAATAATTTGAAGACAAAAAGAATTGGGAGTCAGAAAATACAGGCCACAGACTTGCCACAGGCCGATAGAGAGGACACCATGAAACCGTGGGGACTTACAACCCAGATTTTGTTTTTCGTTAACATGAGTCTGGCCCCATGCCCTGGACCCGACTAGCAGCCCACAGCTGCTGCAAACTGATTTATCCTCCGATGATCGCTCGTGCCACTGCCCATAACGTCAGAGAGATCCTGCTTTTCAGGCTGTTTTTGAAAGACACAATGAAATTTTCTTAGCTGCTTTCTGTTCTCTTTGTCATCTGGCATTTGGGGGTGCTGTGCATGGTTAGCAACTATTGTTTTTTTCAAGTAGCTTTTGTTTAGAGATGTTTGGAGATGTTTGGAGGAGTACCAGGCATGATACGTCACAGGATTACCATTAAACACCCCTGACACCTGCCACACTGGGTGCTCAGCTCGGTGTTTTCTTTGGAAAATGCCTTTTATGACTTCCTTTTTGTTGTTACTGTTCCTTACCCCTTCAACACGTGTTGAACTAGAACCGAGGAGAAATCTGCCCTGATTTAACTGATCTTCTTCCCTGCCCAGTTCAGAAACTGGTCAGCAGGTCTCAGAACTGAGCCAAGACGTGGAAACACCTCAAGCAGGGGGTCCCCACGGGAGGTCATCACGTGGCGCTCAGCCCGGTGCACAGCCTTGCAGGAAAGAACCCAGATGGGGCACAGGGGGAAGGACGGCACAGCCCGGTGGGAATAGTGCAGGCCTTGGGGTCCAGCAGACCTCGCTTGAACTCCCTTTTCATCATTTTCTAGCGCTTGAACGAGCCATTTCATGCTTTTGAATCACGGTACTTGGTTTACACAATAGGCACAGTATAAGCCACCTCCTAAGAGTTGCTGCGGGAATGAACTTAGATGGCGTAACATCTACAAGACCTCCCCAACAGCGGCACATGGGAGATGCTCATGTGGCATCTATTACCGTGATTGTTTTTTTTATCTGGGAGGGGACGTTGTTTATGTAAGAATCCTCTCTTCCGCTTGCCCCCTGCCCCTTGGGAGGGTGTTTCCCATCCCACGGACTTGCCAGCTCCATCTGCAATTCCGAGTTCAAGATTCCACTCGAAGGGGCTTCTAGAGCCTTCTGCTAAGGTTCACCCGGTCTGACTTTAGCTCTGAGAATGTTTACCTGCATGCCGCAGCTAAATTGCTCATGAGAGCAATTTGTCACATCACTGCCCAAGAGAGGTTACATCAGTAAAGAACGGGATAAAAGGGGACTGTCTGCAAGGGGTGGGATTCGTGTAAATGGGAAAGTGTTATGTCTCCTGGGCCTGAGGGTTTGAGTGCTATGTAAGACCTGGTGCCCTGTGGCCCAGGAATCATCTCCGCGTGTACCTTGTATCGCATGGAGCTACCCCCGCCTTCCAGCCCGGGTTAGAAAGTAGCACTAGCAATCCAGTCACCCATGTTGTGCATTGGCAACAGCACATTTCCATTTAAGAGCGTAAATTTGTGGGTGTGAATCATGCATGTTGTATAAATTCTGCTATGTGATGATTTATTTTCCTGACACCAAATAAATTACACTCAGTGAACTTGGCCTCCATTTACATCACCTTGTCTATGCATCCTGGGTTAACCTAAAGGGAATTGATGAGAATGACAACTAATTTAGTGGATGATGAGGACCCTACAATTTGGGCCCCATAGGCAAATTATTTGAAAGGAGTGAAGAGTCAAAATAGCTCTTATGAACCCAGGGTTTTATAATTCCTAGAGGTTTTTCCAGATTTAGAAGCTCACCTAACACGTGCAGTACAAAGTTGAGCCTCCCTGGTGGAAGCGAAGCCCCACGCCAGCCCACATTTGAAATCCTGGAAGAGGCACTGATTATACACAGCCCTCAGTGGCCTACTTACCAGGCCTACTTCTCCGCTGTCTGCACTAAGGAAGTACAGAGAAGGCAGATTTTAAAGCAGAATTCGATTTTGAAATTAACTTTGTTGTAATAACCTAAGCTACCACGGGCCCCCTTTTAGAACCACTGCTAATACCAATATCCCTTTAGGAAGAAGTCCTGTTGCGACCTGGAAACTTTGTACCGTGTTCCCGGGACCTGATGCCAGTTGCTGACAATTGACTTGCCTTCCCTTTCTTCCCGGAACAAGTCTTATTAGATTAGGTGTCTTGCAGTCACAGACCTGCAGGCAACCAAGGAGCCCCCCCCCCCCCCCGCCACCCCCATGCTTCAACCTGAAACTGGACAAACCACGCCCACAGAGGGTTAGCGTTTTGTTCCGGGACACAGAGCACAACCGTGTATGGTTGCAACCACATGGAGCCCACAGACTCTCTGAAGACAGTATGGTTGGTTCTCTTCCCTTGCCCCCACCCATCACATCTCTGACCAGCTAGTCTAGGGACCAGCATCTTGACATCTTTCCAGAGTTGGTCATAAGTTCAAAATGTCAGGCTCCAGCCCAATTGGCTACCCCCTTGAAACTGGAAAAAAAAAAACCGAAACAGAACAGTGACACTAACTACTCATTTGTATCCTATTAAACTCTATGAAATGTTAGCCTTGATTATTTTTATCTCCACAGAATTAACTGAACCTACCCTCCCCCAACACACACACACACACACACACACACACACACACACACACACACACTTCTGCTTCCATCTTGTCACGCTTTTAATTGGCCACTAAATCACTAAATGCTTTGGGTGATGTTTTTAAATACCTCTGTGATGCCCCCTCTAATTGCTGCAATCTCCACCCCTAGCCCCCTGCCGTCAGGCTACCCCTCTTTGATGTCCCTTCCTGCTGACATCAGAGTGACTTTTATGAAACCCAGCCTAGTCATGTCCTTTCTCAAATTCCCCATGGATTCTTCTGGGGACTGAATTGTGTCCTATACTGAGGCCCTAACTCCCAATGTGATGGAATTTGGAGGTAGGGCCTTTGGGAGGTGAGAAGATTTAGCTGAGGTTATGAGAGTAGAGCCCCACGATAGGATAAGTACCCTTATGATACCAGAGAGCTTGCTCTCTCTCTGCACCTTGTGAGGACCAGTAAGAAGGTGGCTGTCTCCAAGCTAGGAAGAAGAATCTCACCAGAACCTGACCATACTGGCATCTTGATCTTGGACGTCCAGCCTCCAGAACTATGAGAAACAAAGGTCTGTGATTTAAGCCACCCAGGCTGCAGTGTTCTGTTATGGCAACCTGAACTAAGACAGGTTCCCTTTTGCCCAAAAGGGAAAGTGCCAACTCCTTGAGATGGCATGAGGATCAAACCCGATTTGGGTACCTTAGTGCTTAGTAGATGGTTTCTGACTGTGTGAATGAATTGAGCAGGGACATTTGTCTCAGAATTGATCTAAAGGTGGAAGTGGTGGGGGAGGAGGTAGAGCCTGTTCTGAGAGCCAAACTGGGGGTGTTGGATTCCGTGCTGCTGCTTGTCCCTGATGGTTAATTTTATGTCAGCTCGACTGGGCCCCAAGGTGCCCAGATATTTGGTCAAACATTATTTGGAGTGTGCCTGTGAGGGAGTTTCTGGATGAGGTTAACAGCTGAATCAGTAGCCTGAGTACATCAGATGCCCTCCCTGTGTAGGGTGATCATCTGATTGGCTGAAGACTGTGCAGAAGCAAAAATCTAGCAGGAACTCCTGTCTGACTTCCCCACTGGGACCTTGGACTTCTCTGACCTTTGCACTTGAACTGAAACACTGGTTCTTCTTGGGTTTTAAGTCTGCCGGCCTTCAAATGGGAATTACACCATCGGCTCTTCTGGTTCTCAGGCCAACAAACTTGGACTGGAGCTATGCCATCACTCTCCTGGGTCTCTAGCTTGGACTGGAGCTACACCATCACTCTCTTGGGTCTCCAGCTTGGACTGGAGCTACACCATCACTCTCCTGGGTCTCCAGCTTGGACTGGGGCTACACCATCACTCTCCTGGGTCTCTAGCTTGGACTGGGGCTACACCATCACTCTCCTGGGTCTCCAGCTTGGACTGGGGCTATACCATCACTCTCCTGGGTCTCCAGCTTGCCAGCTGCACATCTAGGGACTTCTTAGCCTCTGTAATCAGATGAGCCAGTTCCTTAGAATAAATCTGTCCTCTCTCTCTCTCTCTTTACGTATGCTTGTATACACCTGTGTATGTATGCACCACACACACACACACACACACACACACACACACACACACAGAGTTCTGTTTCTCAGGAGAACCCTGATGAATGGTGTCTGTAAGACAGCAGAGCCATGGCAGTGGACTGCAGTCATGGGGACAGTCCTTCCTTCTCCTCCTCTTAGCCCAGCTTAGGAGAGTGCTTCAGCATCTGTGATCTCAGAAGAAAATCGAACATTCAAGATGGGAGTAGAACGTGGCCTCCCCCAGGGACAAGCTGGTGCTGTGTGAGGGGCATCTTTGTTCCTGCTCAGATGATAAGAGTGCTCAGATCATGTGTGTCATCGTCACCAGGTAGACCCTGAGGCCTGGCCATTGCCCTCCGCTACCGAGGCTCTCCAAGCTTCAGTGAGGCTGATGGGTGGAGGCAGGTAGCATATGGCCCAGGGCCCTGCATGCTTCCACTATAGAGGGGCAGCTGTAGAAAATTCCCGAGATTTTATTCCTTTACCTACTCTTGCTCAATCCAGATATTGGAGGTGAAAGCAGTAACCATCTAGAAAATGAGTTGCTGCAAAATCTGGACAGTAGTTAGTAACTCCTTGAACAATTGTACGTTCAGCTGCAATAGTTTCTTTTCCATTTAGATTATAGTAAAATTGTGGTAAGTGGAATAATGGAGACCAGGGGAAGGTCCAGTTTTTGTGGCCTGAAGATTGTAGCAAAGGTGTTCAGTTCTTTTTAAGAAAAGGAATTGGGGCACCTGGGTGGCTCAGTCGGTTAAGTGTCTGACTTCAGCTCAGGTCATGATCTCATGGTTTGTGAATTCGAGCCCCTCATCGGGCTCTGTATTGACAGCTCAGAGCCTGTAATCTGCTTCAGATTCTGTGTCTCCCTCTTTCTCTCTCCCTTCCTCGCTCTCTGTCTCTCTGTCTCTCTCTCTCAAAAATAAATAAACATTAAAAAATTAAAAGGAAAAGAATAAAAATGATAGACAAATACAAATGAAAGTGAACATTTATTTAGTATGCAAAAACAAATTTTAAGAAGCTGAAAAGTATCACAACTATCACAAAAATCTTGAAAAATAGCATAAGATTTTCACTAATTAACTACTTGACACTTCTCTAATACTTTTATTCCTACATCTTTGGCTGTACATCCTATGCATGCTTCTTCATTGGACAGCGGTTTATAATATTAGAGAAGAGTAACTCAGTCTTCTTAATATAGTTGTTTAACACTTATTTTAATTATTGATAGTTGGAATGCATAAAACATACAACTCCACACACAAATGGCCTTGCTGTTTATACTAAAGCTGCAGACTTGCATCTCACAAATAAGGGTATTGAGAAAGAGTATATTTCATTGGATTTTCAGCAGTGAATTCATGGTGCATTTTTAAGTGCATGGGCTGCATTATCGACTGAATTCTTCTAGGAGACAGTTTCCATTTCCAGTAGGTATTGACGAGAGCTGCCTCCTCAGTTTGCCACTCTACATGAGTAATGGTTAGAAGAATTTTTCACACATTAGCTTCTGGTTCTAGACAGGCCTTTCTACTCCAAGAACGTATTTCCAGTGCCAAATGTGGTATGATGCGTTTATAAGACTATATGATCTCTGGCCCTGGACTTTCATGTTGCTGTGCCGTAGGAGTTGCCACACTGGGCAGCTAGAATACTCCGGCAAAGTGTTCCTATACTGGGACAGACAACAAGAACTTTATTAAACATGAAAGGGACAGAATCATATAAATATACCCCAGGAAATCCAAGTTATGTGTATCTTCACTCAACTTCTAATCCAAAACACAAAAATGTATAAGCCATGCCAATAAGAATCTGAGAGAAATATGATGGGAGGAGCGGGAAGTACAAAGAGGTCTTAACTGATTGCAGTTAAAATGTCTTTGTTTGACAAGTTTTTCGAAACTATAAGTTTTTCAGCCATATGGATGCATTGTAAGATCACCTCTCAAGAAACTCGTGGAAGACAACATTGCTACGACTTTAGCTTCTTGGTAAATCTACCTCTTACAGACACTTCAAAAATTACTGTACAGAAAAGTTAGGTTGGGTCTGTGTTTGTTCAGAAGTTTTCCTTAGGACAAAGGTAATATTGCAGGAAAATATATAAATTGCCTGGGCAAAACAAACTTTTAAGCTCTTTTAGGACTCCTGTTTGCATACCAAGAATTGCTATTCTAATTTCAACTTTTTCTCAGCCATTCTTTGGAGCAAGTCTCCCAAAGATTTCTTCATTTACCTAAAAGTGAATGTGGACACATACCACAAAATGAAGGTTTATGTAAATAGAAACATAAAATGTTGCTATTGGGATGTCCCCTTTCATAGCTTTTTAACATTATACTATGAGGCCTGGTTAATTGAATAAAACAAGAAAAGTAAATAAAAGGTATACAGATTGGGAAGGAAGGTGTAAGACTATCTTTGTTCATAGATTTCATGGTTGTCTATGTAGAAAGTCTGAAAGGATCTACCAAAAAACTCCTGGAACTAATAAGCAATTATACCAAGGTTGCAGGATATGAGGTTAATATATAAAAGACATCATTTTCCTATATACCAATAATGAACATTAAATTTGAAATTAAAAACACAATATCATTTACATACCCTCAAAAATGAAATACGTAGGTACAAATCTAATGAAGTATGTACAAGATTTACATGAGGAAAACTAAAAAACTTCTGAGGTTGAGTGAAATCAAAGAAGAATGAAATAAATGGAGAGATAATCCATGTTCATGAATAGGGAGACTCAACATTGTCAAGATGTCAGTTTTTCCCAACTTGATCTATAGATTCAATGCAATCCTAATAAAAATATCAACAAGTTATCTTATTATATTACAGACTGAATCAAAGTTTATATGGAGAGGCAAAAAACTCAGAATATTCAACACAGTATTGAAGAAGAATAAAGTTGGAGGACTGATGCCCCCAACATCAAGACTTACTATAAATCTATAGTAATTGAGTAATCAAAGTGAGCAAGTAATATACTATAGATCAAGTATTCAAGCAATACCGTTATTGGTATTAGCAAAAGAATAGACAGGTAGATCAATGGAACAGAATAGAGAGCCCAGAAATAGACACATAAATAAATATAGTCAAGTGTTCTTTCACAATGGAGGAAAGATAATCTCTTCAATAAATGGTGTTAGAACAACTGGGCATCTGCATGCAAAAAAGCAAAAATAATCTTAACACAAACCTTACATCCTTCACAAAAATTAACTCAAAGCAGATCATAGACCTGAATATTAAAAGCAAAAGTATAAAACTCCTGGGAGATCACATAGGCGAGAAACTAGATGATCTTGTGTATGGCTGCTTTTTTAAGTACAACACCAAGGGCACAATCCATGAGTGACTGATAAGCTGGATTGCACTAAACTTTAGAATTTCTGCTCTGCAAAAGACAACATCAAGAGAATTAGAAAACAAGCCACAGACTGGCTGTGTGGAGAAGATATTTGCAAAAGACACATCTGATAACTGTTATTCAAAGTATACAGAGAACACTTAAAAGTCAACAATAAGAAAACAAACATCATGTTTTAAAAATGGACCAAAGAGAGGCTCCTGGGTAGCTCAGTCGATTAAGTGTCCGTCTTCGACTCAGGTCATGATCTCATGGTTTGTGGGTTCAAGCCCTGCATCGGGTTTCTGCTGTCACTGTAGAGCCTGCCTCAAATCTTCTGTCTCCCTCTCTCTCTGCCCCTTCCCTGCTTGCATACGCTTGTGTTCTCTCTCTCTGAAAAACAATCATTAAAAAAAAAAAATGGGCCAAAGACCTGAACAGGCACCTCACCAACGAAGACGTATGGATGGCAAATAAGCACATGGAAAGACGTTCCATATCTTGTGTCATCAAAGAAATTGGATGCAAATTAAAATAACAATCAGATACCACTACACAATTCTGAGAGTGGCCGCAATCCAGATCACTGACAGCACCAAATGGTCGTGAGGATGTGGAGCAACAGGAACTCTCGTTCACCATTGGTGGGAATGCAAAATGGTGCAGCCACTCTGGAAGACAGTTGGGCAGATTCTTACAAAACTAAATATACTCTTATCCTATGATCCAGCCATCATACCCCTTGGTATTTAGCTCATGGAGTTGAAGACTTATGTCTACACAAAAACCTTTATATGGATGTTTGTAGGATGATTGCCTTGTAGAGAGCAGTTGTTTTATATCAGGATGTACTTAACATTTAGGAAAGTAGAAATGATACTTAAATTCACAAGAATAACAACTTTTTAATTTGGAAGAATCTCTCTAAGTTTTAGATCAGTCTTAGAGATGTAGGCTAAGAAGCCAAATCATGGTATCTCCCATAGCTTTATCTGTGTTAGATGATACAGAACTCACTAATCTGTGTTCTTATGTGGACATTACAGGAAGCTGAAATGCAACTCTGTGAAGTCACTGTTGGGGTTGGAGAGCAAAATCTGAGGAAAATCATGTCATTATTTTAAAATGTAATCTGTGTTTTTCCATTTCTTTATATCTTCTTCAATTTCCTTCATAAGCTTTCTATAGTTTTCAGCATACAGCTCTTTTACATCTTTGGTTAGGTTTATTCCTAGGTATTTTATGCTTCTTGGTGCAATTGTGAATGGGATCAGTTTCTTTATTTGTCTTTCTGTTGCTTCACTATTAGTGTATAAGAATGCAACTGATTTCTGTACATTGATTTTGTATCCTGCAACTTTGCTGAATTCATGTATCAGTTCTAGCAGAGTCTATCGGGTTATAAAGAAATGGAAAAACATTCCGTGATCATGGATTGGAAGAATAAATATTGTTAAAATGTTACTACTACTCAAAGCTATCTACACATTCAATGCAATCCCAATCAAAATTGCACCAGCATTCTTCTCAAAGCTAGAGCAAGTAATCCTAAAATTCGTATGGAACTACAAAAGGCCCCAAATAGCCAAAGTAATTTTGAAGAAGAAGACCAAAGCAGGAGGCATCACAATCCCAGACTTTAGCCTCTACTACAAACCTGTAATTATCAAGACAGCATGGAATTGGCACAAAAACAGACACATAGACCAATGGAATAGAACAGAAACCCCAGAATTAGGCCCACAAAAGTATGGCCAACTAATCTTTGACAAAGCAGGAAAGAATATCCAGTGGAAAAAAGACAGTCTATGTAGCAAATGGTGCTGGGAGAACTGAACAGCAACATGCAGAAGGATGAAACTAGACCATTTTCTTAAACCATTCACAAAAATAAACTCAAAATGGATAAAGCACATGAATGTGAGACAGGATATAATCAAAACCGTAGAGAAGAAAGCAGGAAAAAACCTCTCTGACCTCAGCTGCAGCAATTTCTTACTTGACACATCCTCAAAGGCAAGAGAATTAAAAGCAAAAATGAACTATTGGGACCTCATGAAGATAAAAAGCTTCTGCACTGTAAAGGAAACAATCAACAAAACTAAAAGGCAACCAATGGAATGGGAAAAGATATTTGCCAATAACATATCGGACAAAGGGCTAGTACCCAAAATCTATAAAGAGCTCACCAAATTCCACACCTGAAAAATAATCCAATGAAGAAATGGGCAGAAAACATGGATAGACACTTCTCTAAAGAAGACATCCAGATGGCCAACAGGCATATGAAAAGATGCTCAATGTCACTCCTCATCAAGGAAATACAAATGAAAACCACACTCAGGTACCACCTCACACCAGTCAGAGTGGCTAAAATGAACAAATCAGGAGACTATAGATGCTGGCAAGGATGTGGAGAAACGGGAACCCTCTTGCTCTGTTGATGGGAATGCAAACTGGTGTAGCAGCTCTGGAAAACAGTGTGGAGGTTCCTCAAAAAATTAAAAATAGATCTACCCTATGACCCAGCAATAGCACTCCTAGGAATTTACCCAAGGGATACAGGAGTGCTGGTTCATAGGGGCACAAGTACCCCAATATTTATAGCAGCACTTTCAACAATAGCCAAGTGTTGGAAAGAGCCTAAATGTCCATCAACTGATGAATGGATAAAGAAATTGTGGTTTATATACACAATGGAATACTACATGGCAATGAGAAAGAATGAAATCTGGCCTTTTGTAGCAACGTGGATGGAACTGGAGAGTGTGACGCTAAGTGAAATAAGTCCTACAGAGAAAGACAGATACCATATGTTTTCACTCTTATGTGGATCCTGAGAAACTTAACAGAAGACCATGGGGGAGGGGAAGGAGAAAAAAAAAAAGGTTAGAGAGGGAGGGAGCCAAAACATAAGAGACTCTTAAAAACTGAGAACAAACTGAGGGTTGGTGGGGGGTGGGAGGGAGGGGAGGGTGGGTGATGGGTATTGAGGAGGGCACCTGTTGGGATGAGCACTGGGTGTTGTATGGAAACCAATTTGACAATACATTTCATATAAAAAATGTAAACTGTGCAAGAAATAAATTATTTCTGACCAAGTTCTCTCAAGGAGCTTAAACTTGATTAATTCTCAGTCTGGATAAACTTTTACCTCTGGCAATTACATGCCACTATTACAGTGATTATTTTATAAAAGCAAACAAACACTATCTGGAGTTAATATTTGCTCATGGGGAAAGTATGCCAAGAGCTTAGAATACGTTTACTGGAGATTTTGCTTGCTAGGTTTGTGTACAAAGTTTGAAACACCAAAATCCTTTTAGCATCATTAAAAAAAACCAAAATAGCACACAAAGAGTTGTACCCAGTAAAGCTGAATGAAATCCGATACAGAAATAGGCAAAACCTTAGGAATTTTGGATAATCAGCCAAATACTGTCCATCCCTAATGAATTCCAGTCCAATTAACTTTGCTGTTGAGTTAGTCTCTGAAATGACCTCCGCTGAAATCTATACTATGTGCCCTTGTGTATGTCAGAGAGTCATAAGTAGTGGCTGAAGTCTTGCTAATTTGAAGGTTAGGTTAATATTATGCTAAACAGACTGTGGTCTGTTGGTTTAACCTACCCACACAAGAGTTAACAATGGGATGTTGGCTAATATTCTCAACAGGGAAGAAAAAGAAACTTATTTCTGACTTTTGTATCTGCTTAGGTGTCAAGATTAATAATTTGTTTTAACAGAGTTTTCTTTGACTTAAATTCCTGGTGGGCATATGTGACTACGTTTGAATTTCAGAAAATGTGTTAGATATCTACACATCCTCTTAATTAAGCCAGGGATCCGAGAGAAACTAATATTTTATGCTGGTATCATAATCCAGGTATAATATCCTTCTTAAATTCACATATGATTAACCTTTATATCAAAAAAAAAAAAAACATAACCATGATCCATGACCCTAGGTTTGCTACCATAATTCTCTCTATTAACCTATAGGCTGCAGGCTCAGTCAATGAAAAACGACTGGTGAGTGAGGGCAGAGGAGCCAAGTGGGCCACCATCTGGTCTTTGAATGACTGACTTTCTTCAAACTTTATTGACTCCTGAATGTCTTGGGCCTCCTTGTTTATTGAGAACCTTAGGTAAGATTTCCTGTTGGCAGTGAGTAGGAAGTTAGATCTAAAATTTCTTTTCCACTTTTATACCTTGGTGTGTGCCTAAAACATTTTTCTTAGGCTGAAAGACAATAAAAATATGTCTTATGTGCTAAGCTTTATGTATGTATCTGTTCTGAGGAGCTATGGAGGGGATGCTTTGTCATTTACTACAGTGTGTGTCTGTTTCTTCTCTGGAGTTTAGGAACTCCTCTTCAGAGGCTGGGTTTAATTTATTTGTTTCTAAAGAAGGACAGGTATTTTAGTTGTTATAGAGCCTTGTTTAGGGGAGAGTTTAAGATAGGAAGTAAGAAGCTCTTTCATAGGTAAGTCACTCAATTTTACTCCAACTCTGTTTTCTCATTACCAGAACGGGTCACAGGGAGGATTAAATGAGTAAATGCATGAAAGTGCTTAGAGCTACGCCAAGCGGCCCCCACCAAGGACAGAGGCCACACTGAGTGACCACCAAGGACAGAGGCCACACTGAGTGGCTGGAGGGGAGGGCACTGACAATCTTAGATTTCCAGCTCAGGGAGACTAGGGAGGGCATGGTGCTGAGAACCACAGGAAAATATAGACACTAATGGTGATTGGCACTTTAAATGAATTCTTTGTCTGCTTTTCATGATATAAATGAAAGTCTTTTAATGATGACATTGCTACCTCAAAGAAAAATAACAAACATGGAGAAATCCACGAGTATAATGTGAGGAGATTTCTATCTGCTTAGGGCTTTGAAACTAAGAACCGTGCATACTCTATACTAGAGGAGCCACCACCAAAAAATCGTTAATGACCAATCATTATTCTTTCCAACTAAGAAAGCGTTTCTCTAAATGTCTCAGAGTACAGGCTTGGGGAAATAGATGAGCAGCTACGATGTATGCATATGTGTATGTGCAAAGTTAGTGCAGAGTACGTCACCTTTGCCGTTTGCAGCTGGACTGTGCCTTTGGTAAGCTCACAGATAAGACTTACATATACGTACAGTGAAACTTAATTCAGCAATTAAAAACTTCAGAAGGAAGTCACTGGATTTGAAAATGACATATTTAAAAAGTAAATGAATAAGAACTTAAAAATTATTAGTATTTGTATTTTATTTCTATTACACTATACCCTTGTTTACTTATTAAATAAACTTTCGTTATGTACCATGTACGTGGCACTATGAATATATATAGAGATATATGGGATAATGAGTTAAACATATTCCCATTTTTATGGAACTCACAATCTAGTGGGAAAGATAAAGATTAAGCCATTATTAAAGCACTATTGTTAGTTAATTGGATTTTATCTTACTGGAAATTATTATTACTTGATTGGTAGAACTTACAAAGGAGTACACGGTGGGGAGAGAGAGGATAGCAAGTGAATCAGAAGTTTGGTATGCAAAGGGCAGATCAGGAAAGGCTTTTTAAAAAATGTTTTATTTGAAATAATTTCTGAAGGATAAAATAAAGAGCATGACACAAAGGAAACATTTATGTGCAAATGACTAGAGGTGGAAAAAAAGCATATAGATTTTAATGAACTGGAAAAAAAAAATAAAAGGCCAGTGTGAAGAATCACAAAAAGCAAGAGAGAGCTGTCATATTCGTGAACTATAGAAGCTTCTGGTATTTTATCCCCAAATTTTAATGCTTAATAAGCTATCGAATAAAGAGAGAAAAACCAATACTAGAAACTGACACATACAAAGAAAGAAAATAATAAAAGGATACTGACTATCATCACCTTATTTAACATAGAATTAGAGGTGGTGACCAGTGCTGTTAGTTAAGAAAAATAAGAGATACAAGGAAAAGTAAAACTCATTACTTGTAGTTGATACTATCATAAACCTAGAAAAAACAAAGAAAAAGAGAATCAAGAAACCATTAAAATTAATAAGAGAGTTTGCAAGGCATCTGGATACAAAATCAGTGAAATCAGTACTACTTGTATTCAGCAATTACCACCTGGAAAAGTTAATAAATGATAGTAGCTGTATTCACAATAGTAAACCTAATGGTGATTAATTTAAACAAGAATATTTAATAAGGGCATGAAATATTATCTCAATAAATGGAAAGGCATTCTATGTCATTGATGGGATTTACCTACTTACTTACTGGGCTTTGAAGGGCCATGTGGGGATTTGAAAGCCTATTTTCTCCTTGTCAGACAAGCAACCATACTGTTCTTTACAAAAGCAGACTGGGACATAAGGATGTGACTTGTGCTGGCCTTCTGGTATTTCTAAAAGGTAGTCACTGGAATCCATTCAGGAAGCTACTGAAACATTGTTAAGGGTATATAGGTTAAAGACTTCTTATTTCTTTAAGGCTCAAATATCACTTCATTGGTGAAGCCTCTCCAAAATGTGAGGCTCCCATTTTTGTGTTCACAGCACTGTAAAAATCTATCTAATCACCCTTAGCACATCATGTTTACATTATGTGTGCATGTATTTCCTCCCTTTTTTAACTAAGAAATTTTTATTTGAGTATCGTTGATACACAATTTTATGTTAGTTTCAGGCATACACTATAGTGATTCAACATCTCTATAGGTTATGCTGTGCTCACCACAAGTGTAGATATCATCTGTCCGCATACAATGCAATTACAATATCATTGACCATATTTCCTGTGCTGTACCTTTATTCCCATGAGTTATTCATTCCATGACTGGAAGCTTATGTCTCTCCCACTCCCTTTCACCCATTTTGCCCATCTACTAGCTTCCTTCCCTCTAGCAACCATAAGTTTGTTCTCTGTATTTATAGGCTTGATTCTGTTTTTTGTTTGATAATTCATTTGTTTTGTTTTGTTTTTAGATTCCACATATGAGTGAAGTACCATGACTAATCATCAGGGAAATGCAAGTCAAAACCACAATGAGATATCACTTTATACCTATAATAATGGCAAAAATAAAAAAGACAATAAATAACAAGTGTTGGTGAGGATGTGGAGAAAAAAGAACCCTCTTGCACTGTTGGTGGGAATGCAAATTGGAGCAGCACTGTGGAAAACAGCACAGAGGTTCCTCAAAAAATTAAAAATAGAAATACCAGGGGTGCCTGGGTGGCTCAGTCGTTTAAGTGTATGATTTCAGCTCAGGTTTGGCTCATGATCTTGCAGTTCTTGGGTTCAAACCCCATGTCAGTCTCTGTCTCGACAGCTCAGAGACTAGAGCCTGCTTCAGATTCTCTGTGTCTCTTTCTCTCTACCCCTCCCCTGCTCACGCTCTGTCTCTCTCCCTCTCTCTCTCAAAAATAATAAACATTAAAAAAGTTTTAAAAATAGAAATACCATATAATCCAATAATTGTGTTACTAGGTATGTACCCAAAGAAAACAAAAACATTAATTCAAAAAGATATACGCACTCTGATGTATAGTGCAGCATTATTTACGATAACCAAGATATGGAAGCAATCTAAGTACCCACTGATAGATGAATAAATAAAGTAATTGTATGCACACTTGTGCTTGTGTACATGCACGTGCACACGTGCACACACGCACATACACACACAGACACATGAAGGAATATTATGTAGCCATAAAAAAGGATGAGATCTTGTCATTTGTGAAAATATGGATGGAACTAAAGGATATTATACTAAGTGAAATAAGTCAGACTATATGTTTTTTATACTAGACTCTGAGTCTTTTAAAGGCAAATACCACGTCTTCATTCAGTTTTGTATCTCTTTTTCCGAGCAGAAAATCTGTGAAAAAGCAGGTGATAAACAGTTGTTTAATTCATAGAAAAAGCACGATTTTGTCTTAGTTTTTCTTGCTTGGCTATAGATTTCTATGATTTTTGGATAGAAATCTAGCACTTTGTTTAAAAATGTTACATGAAGAGCCCATGAATTCTGGTTATAACGTCAAAGCCATTGTGTATAACAGTTCCAGAGGTACTAGGGACTTAGAAGTCCTTAAGTCAGAAACGTGGCTGTTGTTAGAGCCTGTGACTCTCTTGAGCATATCTCAGCTGCATAGATGTTTACACTGAGATGGGAGCAGTACACTCTGGGAAGAGTTCTTTGCTGGAGTCGTCTTAGATGTCCTTAGGATTATTGGCTTCTAAGCCTGAATATCCTAGTCATAGATCCATTGGTACCACATCACTTCGGGTACCTCAGATCTCCATGTTGGTAAAAAAAATCTCAGGCGAGAAGCAGCGTAGGTCTTTGTTGTGATCAAAACATAAGCTGGGCATGGACATAGGATCATGTCTGCTTTTTGTGTCAACGTTGTACAGGGGTGCTGGCCAGCCCTCAGAGCCAGAGTTCCCGCCTTGAAGGAGGCGTTGAGGTGTTTCATGAGTGGCACGAGGGCGTTGTTTACGTCCCTGGTGACAGAGAATCATGGGAGAATAGGAATCGGAGGGTTTAATGTCTGGCATATGATATTCCTAGCCATGGTCTGAGTTACTGGAAGGCACCGCGGTACAGGAAACACACAGGTAAGTGGCAAGCTGTGAGGTAGAATGCCAGCTCACCCCCTGATCACCGTGTGACCAGGACCATCTTGCTGGACTGTGACATGCTCATTAACGAGCAGCTGCACGTAGTGGCTGGGAGGAGCAAATGAGACGGTACTTAGGAAAATGGGTGTTTTGCAACTTCAGTTGCCGTGAATGGATGTTTTTATTAATCCATATAAGCAACAATAGGGGAGAAGTTCAGGATGTTGCCTGGGGTCCGGGAGGAGACAGACGAGAGTTGGCAAATGGGTTCTGGTTCCTGCCTATCTTCCTGTGTCATTGGGCAGACGGAAAGAAAACCTGCTCATTCTTCATGTATGCCGTCTATCAAAAATTCGCTAAATAGAAGATGCAACATAGGTGAGGAGGAGCTAATGAAGGGCGGGCATAGCGCACCCATGCTTCAGAGCTTTGGTCTGTTCCCCCTTGGGCACAAAGCGCAGGACAGGTGGGGAGTTTAGCACCATGGATAAATGTTTTTCCTGAACGGAGATGAAGAAACGGCCCCAGAGATGAGAGACACTTGCAGGAGGGTCCTGGTGAAAGGAAGCCTCTAGATGGAAATCTCCTCTTGGAAATGATGAAGTGTGGACCAGTTAGTTAGTTGACCTCCGTCCCAGCCTGCCCTGGAGCACAGCAGAGCTGGAGCACAGATGCGGGAGAGACCGGAGGCACACGTGAATTCTTCGCATACAGACGTGGCAGGCGCTCATTTCGGAAGTCCTGGCTCAGGCTGAGAGCGAGTAGGGGTGGGAAGGTAGAGACCTGGACCTAGTGCTGACTCTGCTACTGCCAGGCTGGCCTTGGTGTCTTCCTCTAGGAAATATGAGGGTTGATGGAGCTGTTCTCTACCCTAAAATTCTGGGAAAGATAGAAAGATCATCTCTTTGTCTTCAGATGGTTTTATCAGTTTTACACGTTTCTCTTTTTTTTTTTATTAATTTTTTTAACACGTATTCATCTTTGAGAGACAGAGAGAGAGACAGAGCATGAGCAGGGAAAGGGTAGGGAGAGGGAGACACAGAATCCGAAGCAGGCTCCGGGCTCCGAGCTGTCAGCACAGAGCCCTACACAGGGCTCGAACTCATGAACTGCGAGATCATGACCTGAGCTGAAGTCAGACGCTCAACCAACTGAGCCACCCAGGTGCCCCTAGTTTTACAAATATTTATTAATCCAGGAGACTTCAATGTCGGGATGGGCAGAGATGTATTTCCTTGTTACAGAGATTTTACTCTGAGAATGTAATTTCTGATGTGGTTTAATATGTGTGTTCTCCAGGGACATTATTATTATTTCCCAGGTAATTTATATTTTCTTCTAAATACTTGAGTTTCAAACCCATTTTTAAGCTCCAAAGTTTAAAATTTTTTCTGGTGCCCTGTATTATTTTCCAATGGGAACTCTTGCCCAATTTCTTAGAACTTAAGATTAAACTCTCAGAAAAGTTATTTAGACCCTTCGTTTTAGAATCACATCTCTCCTATAGTTTCTCTTCTAAATTAGAAAAAAATTAGAAAGTTGCAATTTGAGAAATATCTTATTGAATTTCTCCTTGCCTATAGTTTTCTGATTATCTTTTTTGTAACAGTTTTGTTGAGGTAGAATTCACATACCATACGATTAGCCCATGCACGTTTAAATGGTTTTCAGTATATTCACAGAGTTATGCGACCGTTGCCAAAACCAATATTAGGACATTTTTATTAGCCCAGAAAGAAGTACCTTCCCTTTAGCTAACATTCCCCAAGACATTCCATTCCGGCCCCCAGCTCTAGGCAGCCATTAATCTACCTTCTATCTCTTTTGATTTGTCCGTTCGGAAAATTTCATATACATGGAATCATATAATAATGTGTTTTCTTGTGCCTGGCTTCTTTTACTTAGTATGTTTTCAGGGTTTGCCTGTGCTGTAGCACACATCAGTACTCCATTCCTTTTAATGGCCAAATAATATTTCATTGTGTGGCCATGCCACGTTTTGTTTATCCATTCATCAGTTGAGTTGATAGTTGGGTTGTTTTTATTTTTTGGCCATTATAAGTAATGCTGCCGTGAACATTTGTGTACATGTGTTTTTGTGGGCATATTTTCACTTCTCTTGGGTATATACCTAGGAGAGGAATTATTGGGTCACATGGTAACTATGTACAATCTTGAGGAGCTGCCAGGTTCTTAGCTAAAGTGAGTCACACCGTCTTATATTCCCACCAGTCACGGATGAGGGTTCTGATTTCTCCACTTCCTTACCAATACCTGTTGTAGTCTCTCTTTTTTATTACAGCCATCCTCCCGGGGTGTGAAGTGGTACGTAATCGAGGTTTTGATTTGTGTTATCTTAGTGACTATGAGGTTGAATATCTTTTCATGTGCTCATTGGCCCTTAGTATATCTTCGGCGGAGAAATTTGTCTTTGCGGCTTCTTCTGTTGGGACACACGTCACAGTGCCACTTGCCTTCTGTCCTCTGGCTGCAGGATGGGGCATTTGGCAGATAACTTCAAGTCTGCAGATTTTGGGAGCTGTAATACAGTAGGTTTAATGGCAAATAGTTTTATTGCTCCCTGACTCCATTTTAAAGAAGAGTAATATATAACTACTTTTATGAGAAGCATTATTGTTATCATGCATATGCAGTGTAGCACGATCCAGTCCAGCTTTCAACTTTAATGTCTTCATTTTATATACTTGATGAGGGTAATTTTCGTTTTCATAATATTGTCTTTGTGTATAATGAAATACTACTGGTTCAGGACAAATCAGCCTTAAGTATAAAAAGATCCTTAGTTTATCTTAGAAATACTAGCAATCAAATCGGAGAATTAAAGTAAAACAAATGATCGAGATTATGTTTCTGCTGCTTCAGGGGCTACTACAGGATTCTTAGGAACAACATTTCTATTCTTTCTCTTTGGATCTCTTACCAAGAGTTCACTGCCAATTTCCCATGTGGTTTTCATATGGAGAGAGTTCATGGCAATGCACCAGACTGAGTTCCCATCTCTTTAGACTGATGTCTTCTAAAAGGATGTCATCAATCATGCCTTAAAAGCCTCTTCTAAGAGTAAAGCTTCTAGTTTGGGTCCCATTCCTGACTTAGTTCACACCTGGGAGGTGTCAGTAAATTAGTAATGGGTCCTAGACTCTTTTCCTCTCTGTCTGTCTTCTCTCTCTCTCTCTCTCCCCTCCCCGCTCCTGCATTTCTTAAGAATCTGTTTGTTGTTGGGGATATAAAAATCAGTAAGAGCTGGTCATCGCTCAGGGAGTGAAGCAGGGATGTGCACAAGGGGCTAGTACACCAGTGAGGTTGCTGTGATGGAGAAGTACTGGGGAGCTTGAGGGAGCACAGAGGATAGTGCCTGGATGGCAGAGACGTTGAACTGCAGGAGACGTTCGGGCCAAGATTCGCGGGGGAGGAGACAATAATGAAGAGGTGCATTCTGGGAGACAAATGCGACAGAACGATGCAGGGCTGGAGGAGGGACACAGTGATTATCCGTGAGTCTGGGGGGGCAGGGAGCATATGCCAGTGGGCCCCATGTTGGAGGTGAGCCGGCAAGAATAACAGACAAATACCATTCTTAGTGGTATTCTCTCTCGTGTTATTTCTTCCCATGACCTCAGTCTCACTCCCTAGAAAAACAAAGAGCAAACGAACTATTCCTTCATCGGAGCTTGTCACAGATTTGACACTTGCTGTGATACCCATCGCAGGTCTTCCGTCGTCCATGGGAGTAACCCCCCATGCCTTCGCCGTTTCCTCATATGGAATGGTTTTGGGGACCATCACCATCTCAGTGTTCTCTGTTGGAAATACTCCAGGTTGCAAATTTCCCTATAAATATGGCTCTTGATGCAGAATCCGGCACTCCAGATGTGGTTTTCAAAGTGTGACGTCTCAGGGCTACTCTTTTCCCTTTGCCACGAGCACCGAACTTTCGCATCCAGTCACACCTGCCCAGGTGAGCTCATTTCAAACCTCTGAGCCTTGTTTACCTGCTAAACCAGGCTCTTTCATCTTGGGGGCATATTATTCTTGACTCAAATTACAGGCCTGGTTATTTATACATATTTATTTTCATCTGGTTAGCTTTGACTTATTTTTTTTCCCCAGGAATGCCAGAACCTTTTAAAATCCTCGTCCAACCATCTAATAACGTCTTGGCGATCTCTCCCCACCTAGTGTCGTCTGGAAATTTCAGAGTCATGAAATCTTCTGGTTTATTTCCATCCAGCAGTTTGGTGAAGATACCGATAGCAGCTGGGTTGAGCCCTTATTAAGAGCCCGTGTTAGTGCTTCGGCATTTAAATGACCCATGTGTGAAACTGGCAGTCGTGTAAAAAGTATTGTTCACTGATTGATAAGCAGACATCCCAGCACAGGGTCTTGGAGTTAAGACTGTGCATTTCCTCCGTCTCAATAAACTGAGATGCTATTAAAATGCGAACCCCTGGGTCTCACTTGAGGCCTCTGCCAGCAGGCACAGCTGGATCTGCATCTTAACAGGTAACTTCCTGAGCACTGGGGCCCGAATGAGTCAAGTAGTTAGGCTGTCCTTAGCCCGGGCCTGGAGCGGTGGTCTAGGACAGGCAGGCTACGTCTGGCTTGGTGTCACAGCTGTGGGACAGAGCATGAGTAAAAATATCTTTTTAATGTTTATTTATTTCTGAGACCGAGACAGAGCATGAGTGGGGGAGGAGCAGAGAGAGAGGGAGACACAGAATCGGAAGCAGGCTCCGGGCTCCGAGCTGTCGGCACAGAGCCCAACGCGGGGCTTGAACCCACAGACCGCAAGATAGTGACCTGAGCCGAAGTCGGTCGCTCAACCGTCTGAGGCACCCAGGCGCCCCGATGGGTAAATACGCTTAAAGTGATATGCTGGTGAAGTTATGCCAGAGAGGTTTTTGGTGCTCTTAGGAAAAATCCGCATTAACTCATGAGATCCTTCTTACGATGCAGCCTTCAGTCTGGGCCCGGGAGTGTCTTTGCCCTCCACGAGGTGCCTGCATGATGTCCGCATTACTGTGGCTTTAGTCACTGCTAGCTTGGGAGCATAGCTGTCCTGCATTGCTTGCATGAAGTGGCCGCTCTCATTCTCCAGCGCAGTACCTCTGGCCCCGCCAGACTCTGGAGCCGTGAGCCTCGGGGCTCCATTGTTTGTGAACTGCTTCCAGCTCTCACTTACCCCCAGGGCAGACAGCACAGGTTCGGGTGGGTGCTGGGCAAGAGTCTCCTGAAGCACACGGTCACCGAACCGCAGCTCTCGAGGTCCTCACTCTGTATTTACTTGTGTGACGGGGCTGCCAAGGTTCCACCTGTTCTCATGTGATCCTGACACCACTGGGGATTTCAAGATCACTATTTTTAAAGCTAGTCATGAATGCCACACCTTCCCTCTCCTTAGAAGATTCTCATTATCTGTTTGTTAGACAGCCCTCTGTTTTCTGCAACGTGATTCAACCCCACAGGCTCTGTCTTTATTTTAGGAGGCAGTGCAAGTTGTTGTTCAGGACTTCTGTCGGGAAGTTTTACCTCCTAGATTCTTCCCTCTCTTGGCAACCAAGCGTCCAGAGATCATTCTAGATCTTTCCAGCATCTGACCACTCCTCCACGATGACTTTGCCACTTAACTTTCTTATGGCAGTGTCTCCTCTGAAATATGCCTAAAAGTCTTTCTGTTGTTTTTTGTCTATATAACTAGTATCTCTAAATTCCTACCATTCTTTTTTGAGTCTAACATCACGAATGAAAAGCTCATTCAAAAATACATTTTTATTCTGATTGTAAAAGACAAGCATGATTGTTGGTGAAAATGTATTACTTAGAAATGTAGAAAAAAATGATTATAATTATACCACCCAAACACACTACATTTTGATTTATTTAATTGACTCTTCCTCAGTGCACACGTATTTTCACAGTTGTCACTGCTCTTTATCTACAATTTAGTTTCCTCCTTTTTTCACTTAGCAAGTTGTCTGCTTCAGGCCATTATATGACCATCAAAATACAAATTACTATGTGGTTATACACTATTGTTGGTCATCCATGGTGCCTCTTATAAATAGCATCATGATGAATATCTTTTATCTCAACGTTTTTCTCAGTGTCTCTCTCTCGGGTAACTTGCGCAGGGTAAAGTCAAAGAAGCCCTAGTATTATAGCAAGGGACATTTTTAAGGTTCTTGATACATAGTTCCAGATTGCTTTCCAAAAGAATCAAATCCATGGATGCAACTATTGGCAATATGTGGGAATATTTATTGGCACGATTTGTCCTAAGAATTCCATAGTTACACATTCTAAAGGGACAAAGTAGCATTCTATATTAGAAAGGTGAAAACATTTTTATAGTTGAAGCAGATCTTTTTTTTTTAAGTTTATTTATTTATTTATTTTGAGAGAGAGAGAGTGAGAGAGCAAGGGAGGGCAGAGATAGAGGGAGAGAGAGACTCTCAAGCAGGCTCCACACTTTCAGCACAAAGCCTGATGCGGGGCTCGAACTCACAAACCATGAGATCATGACCTGAGCCGAAATCAAGAGGCAGACACTTGGAAGCCTGAGCCAACCTCACGCGCCTATAGTTGAAGCAGACCTTAAGCCAGGTCCCGTGAGCACACGGTGAAGGATGCTCAGCAAATCCTTTGTCCGTGGGGTTTGATGCGGTGAGCATCGTCAAGAGAGTGACAGGCACCTGAAGTAAATAATGATGCTAGTAGGTAGACCTCTGGCTTTTCTTGTGACTTTTTCATCATTGTAAGAGCAAGAGTGTCCAACGTGATGCAGCTTCTTAATGCCTCATATGTGTGACCTGGGCACCAATTCATGCAGGCACAGCTCTGAAAATTCCAAAGAGTGATGGGATAGTCCACGAGGTTGGCTCTTTAGTGTAAATTGTCGCACTTTTGTAGTATGACAGATGGTCTAATGGCAGGCTTTCACCGAACTCTGATAGGTTTCACTAATCAGCAAAGTACATATGAAATTCAGATAGGAAAAAGTGGAAATAATAGAGAACTAGGCACTTAAAATTGGTCATCAAAGGTTGACAGGTCAACTCCTCCTGTCCCCCTGCACGAGATCGGCATAGTCCAGATTGCACCTGTTGGGCTAGGGGAATGAACAGTTCTGTGGTCAAACAAATTGGGATGAAAATCCTAGCCCTGTTAACTTTTGCAGGCTCCTGGGAAACTTGCTTGGCTTCCCCAAGATTCATTTTCCTTATCTGGCAAAATGGGAACATTTTCTCATAAATAACATTTCTTTTTAATCCAGCGGATTACGTGAGACAGCATGGATAATTGATATGAGTTGTAGCCTTCACATAGACATTGTTCAACCAACATCTATTTCTTTACTCATCCTTCTCTGCATAGCCCCCAAGTGTGCGACACATACAAGTCCTGTCTCGCCTTGCGGTCTTCAAAATGCACTTTCCCTATCCTACAATATGCTTCAGTGCAAATTGATCTCTTTTTCCTGTAATGTGCTAACCGTTAGGGCTCAGGCTACTCATCCTTTGCTTTTTCTTTGAATTTTCAAGCACCAAGTCATCCTCAGAGATCCCTGGAAGAATGTTTTGTGTCATAGCAATGGTTTATTATAGGTCTCTGTGTGTTCCCAACCAGACTCTACCACTCCAAAGGGCAGAAATACATCTTTGGATCCCCCTAGGATCACAGCTCTGTTTCTGAGAGGTACAGACCATTGGCAGGTAACCTATTGGTTTGACATTCATTCAGTATCCTACACATGTTTTTTTAAACTCATTTTCCTGAGTCCTAGAAATACAATCATCGATGAGGTTGATAAAATGCCTGCTTTCCTGGAGCACAAGTGCACCTCTATCATGTACATATCAGAAGAGCTCAGAAACAGAAGAAAGCAGGATGGATGAAACATGAGGTATGGGAGACTCGTCTTAAGCCTGAATGTGCGTTGCAGTGACTGAGGAATGGCCAGTTACCCGAAAACGACTCTCGCGGACATTATGAGGTTGCTAATGCTCCATTATGAACTCCTGCCCCCCTCCACCTCCCCTCCAGTGGCTCCCAGAGTGGTAGGGAAGGCAGACCTATTAATTAGCAGGAAACTATGGTTATGTGGTGAGTGCTTGTGGTACAGCCAGTGCAGGGTCCTATAGAAGCACACAGGAGAGCCCTAACCCAGAGGACCAGGGAGGCTCTCATAGGAGACAGCATGTCACCTGAGCTAGGAGGTATGCGGGCTGTGCGGGAAGAATGAGGGTAGGTCTTTCACAATGAAAGAGCCCGATGTGAATAAGCCTGGGGCCTCAGAGCCATATCTTAGGAGGGCTGAAAGTGGTTTAACATGATTAGACACTGCAAGGAGTAGGAAGCAGTAATTTACTGGGTCTAATGCTAAGTGGGTTAGAGACCAGGAAGGGCATTCTCATTTTTTAAGAGTCTGGACTTTATCCTGAGGGCATGAGAGGAAACCCGAAGGATAGTAATCATGGGGTGGTGTTACTGTGATAGAGCACCCTGGCTGACATGCAGAGAATAGATTTGAGTAGAACAAAATGTGGGTAGGGAGCCCTGGAGACTGTTGAAACGACCCAAGAGAGCCTCCACTGCCTCCTGGGTCGGAGCAGGGCCAGTGTGGGTGGCGGGAGTCGGCACATTTCGAGCCAGTGCTATGACAGAAGTACCAGGGCGTGACTGGTCATGGTCATGTGGAAGTTAGAGGGAGTAAGGACCACTCTGGGGTTTCTGATTTGGGTGATCAACAAGGAAGTGATTCTTCTCACTGAGCAAGGGAGCACAAATAATTGAATTGCAGCAGAAAAGTCATGAGTTGGAAACATGGGGAACTTTAGGTGTTCATGGGATAGGAGAAAGGAGACATACGACGAAGAAATCATGCATTTGAGTCTGAGACTCAGGGGATGACTCTGACCTGGAAATGGGGATACTGGAGGCATGCACACATAGGAGAAGATTCAACCAAGGGCATAGATGAAACTTCCTAGCCAGAGGAAATCTAGGCAGTGAAAAGAAGCACACAATTATGGCGTTTTTATGCAACAGATAATCGACTGCAGACAGACCTGCTTCAAAAGGTTATGCTACATTGTCACTCATTTTCTACTTATTCCTTTGCTCTGTCATTTATTTATTCATTCAAGTATTCATTCTTTTCTTTCTGACACCCAAGAGATCCAACAGGGATGAATCAAGAGATACAGGAGGATCCTGCCTTTTTCTCCATGGAATGCTAAAGAAACTTTAGGGACCACCGTCTGTACTGGTGGGGACTCTGCTTCATACCAGACCCAGACCTGGCTGTACAGATAGCCTTCCTAACTGGGGGACCGGTGACCCACGAGACCTCAGTCCAGAGTAATGTTTGTGATTAGGTGGCCTGTCACTGAACAACTGCCCATATTTCATCTTCGAGATGTTTTCTGACCCAGGGTCAGTGGCTCCGCCATCACCTGGGAGAACCTGCCTCTATGTTGTATGTCTGGTTTTTATTTCTCGCAAGAACAGGGAGGTTAGGCAGAGTGTAAGGGAAGTGCCCGATGCTCACTCCAAAGCTGTAGCAATACGTGGGCCACTGTAGGCTGCCACAGAGACACGGATGCTGTTGGCCAACGACGTCATAGCCCCTCTGTTGTAAGTTGTGTGATTGCTCAGAAATGTTTCTAGCTTAATGCTCTGGCTTGATAAGTGCCTTTTAGCCCCACAGTTTTAACGACTCATTAAGATAGTCTTCTTTGGCGAATTACTGAGGTTTTCCTTTGGGATCAGTTCTCCACTCCTCTCGCTATGCACACTCACTTGGACGGTGGTGTCCTCTTAAATCTCGGTGTGATGCTCCTTCCTCCAGCCTCAGTATTCCAGAATCCCCCCAGGTAGACCACCTCTCCAGAACAAATCAGGCTAGTCTAGATGGAGGGAATGATGCTAAAAGCTCTGACATCCCCTTTGTAGGGGGTGCGTTTGACTCTTTGACATAACATTGGAAAAGGACAACAGCAGCAGCCGGGGTTGGCACACGCTCTTCGCTCTGGAGACGTTGGCTGGAATGTTGGTGTCTGGGTCCTGGGCAAAGTGGTCCTAGACAGGCTTTTTCGTGGAAAACCTCCTCACCAGGGGAAGTTTTCAGAACCCGCCCCCCCCCCCCCAAAAAAGTGGGAGGAGAGCTACAGCAGGGAGTCATTTCTCTTGCCTCGGGGCCTAAGTCATTGCACTGGGGCAGCCCAGCTACCTGCAAGATTTAGCCGTGCTTCTCAGCAAGAGCTGGGATGTCACAACTGCCATTGTGGGAGTGTGCACAGAGTTCTGAAAAGTCTTACATTTATTTTCCACCACAGAGATGAGTCTTGTGGCCAGTCTCAAGCTTGATGGGCATGAACAATGCCCGCTGTGAGCCTTGCATCTTCTTTTTTTTTTTTCAATATATGAAATTTATTGTCAAATTGGTTTCCATACAGCACCCAGTGCTCATCCCAAAAGGTGCCCTCCTCAATACCCATCACCCACCCTCCCTTCCCTCCCACCCCCCCATCAACCCTCAGTTTGTTCTCAGTTTTTAAGAGTCTCTTATGCTTTGGCTCTCTTCCACTCATAAACATAAGCAACCTTATTGATAAGAATGTGGTAATTGCAGGGGATTATAACACCCCACTTACAGAAATGAATAGATCATCTAGACACACGGTCAATAAAGAAACAAGGGCCCTGAATGATACATTGGATCAGATGGACTTCACAGATATATTTAGAACTCTGCATTCCAAAGCAACAGCATATACTTTCTTCTCGCATGCACGTGGAACATTCTCCAAGATAGATCATATACTGGGTCACAAAACAGCCCTTCATAAGTATACAAGAATTGAAATTATACCATGCATACTTTCAGACCACAATGCTATGAAGCTTGAAATCAACCACAGGAAAAAGTCTGGAAAGCCTCCAAAAGCATGGAGGTTAAAGAACACCCTACTAAAAAATGAGTGGGTCAACCAGGCAATTAGAAAAGAAATTAAAAAATATATGGAAACAAACGAAAATGAAAATACAACAATCCAAACGCTTTGGGATGCAGCGAAGGCAGTCCTGAGAGGAAAATACATTGCAATCCAGGCCTATCTCAAGAAACAAGAAAAATCCCAAATACAAAATCTAACAGCACACCTAAAGGAAATAGAAGCAGAACAGCAAAGGCAGCCTAAACCCAGCAGAAGAAGAGAAATAATAAAGATCAGAGCAGAAATAAACAATATAGAATCTAAAAAAACTGTAGAGCAGATCAACGAAATCAAGAGTTGGTTTTTTGAAAAAATAAACAAAATTGACAAACCTCTAGCCAGGCTTCTCAAAAAGAAAAGGGAGATGGCCCAAATAGATAAAATCATGAATGAAAATGAATTATTACAACCAATCCCTCAGAGATACAAACAATTATCAGGGAATACTATGAAAAATTATATGCCAACAAATTGGACAACCTGGAAGAAATGGACAAATTCCTAAACACCCACACTCTTCCAAAACTCAATCAGGAGGAAATAGAAAGCTTGAACAGACCCATAAGCAGCAAAGAAATTGAATCGGTTATCAAAAATCTCCCAACAAATAAGAGTCCAGGACCAGATGGCTTCCCAGGGGAGTTCTACCAGACGTTTAAAGGAAATCCAGGCTTTTTCCTGGCTAGTCTTTCGGTACTGTGTTTGCTTGCTTACCTGCTGCCAGGTATTCCTGCTGTCAGTGGGTGGGAAGATGTTGGCAGGGGGTAGAGAACGATGGTCTCATGAAAACTTCACTGATATTTAGATTCTTACCCTACCCAGCACCATGAGTCACAATGAGTTGTATACCAACAAAATAACATTTCTTTGTAGTAATTTGAGAGATGTTGTATTTTTCTTTTTTGGGATATATATAGATATATCTGTTGAGAAAACAATAAAAAAACTGAATCAGATATAGTTTCTTAACCTAAACATAGTTCCATGCAAAAAGACATTTTATATGCATGACAAGATAATAAAATAGTAGGGGTGTGTGTGTGTGTGTGTGTGTGTGGCACTTCAGGACATAGCCAGTGCCCACTGCTGCTACTTTCTCCTCCCTAAGGGCTATCCCCCATCCATTCCTTAACCACACCAGGTACCTGGAGGCTCACCATTTCTTTCACTGGGCACCGCCTTGCTCTAGGATCCAGCTTATGTTTTCACTTTTTCTGAGTATTGTCCTGCTGTCTGTCATATCTGGGGCCAGATGGTATTTCCATTCTTCAAATAGTAATGGGTTAGAACTTCCAGGACCCAAGAGACAAAGGCCATTTAAAAAGTTTTACTAATATTTCAACATAATAAAGGTCATATAGGAAAAACTCACAGCTAACATCATACTCAATGATGAAAAAACTGAGAGCACTTCCTCTAATGTCCACTGTCACCACTCTTATATAACGTAGTACCAGAAGTCCTAGCCACAGAAGACAAGAAAAAGAAATTAAAGGCATCCAAATTGGTAAGGAAGAAGTAAATTTTTCACTATTTGCAGATGACTCAATACTATATATAGAAACTCCTAAAGATTCCCCCCAAAAGTACTAGAATTGATAAATGAACTCAATGCAGTCACAAGATACAAAACTAATATACAGAAGTCTGTTGTAATTCATTACACTAGTAATGAAGTAGCAGATACATAAGTTAAGAAACAATCCCATTTACAATTGCACCAAAAAATAATTAAATGCCTAGGAAAAACACTGAACCAAAGAGGTGAAAGACCTGTACTCTGAAACTTATAAAACATTGATGAAAGAATTGGAAGGGGACACAAACAAAGGTAAAGTTATTCCATGCTCATGTATTGGAAAGATCAACGCTGTTCAAATGTCCATACTACTCAAAGCAATCTAGATTTAATACAGTCCCTATCAGAACAGCAATAATATTTTTCATAGAACTAGAACAAATAATACTAATATTTGTATGGAACTACAAAAGACCCCAAAAAGCCAAAGCAATCTTGAGAAAAAAGAACAAAGCTGGAGATAACGCAATCCCAAATTTCAAGATCTACTACAAAGTTGCAGTAATAAAAACAAAAATAGACACTGTATCAATAGAACAGAATAGAGAGCACAGAAATAAACCCACGCTTATAGGGACAATTGATTTATGACAAAGGAGGTAAGAATATACTATGGGGAAAAGATAGTCTCTTTAATAAATGGTGTTGGGAAAACTGGACAGCTATATGCAAAAGAAGGAAACTGGACCACTTTCTTACACCAACACAGAAATAAACTCAAAATGAATTAAAGACCTAAATGTGAGACCTGACACTATATACTCCTAGAAGAACACACAGGCAGTAATTTCTCTGACATTGGTTATAGATGCATTTTTCTGGATATGTTTCTTGAGGCAAGTGAAACATAAGCAAAAATAAACTATTGACGCTACATCAAAATTAAAAGCTTTTGCACAGCAAAGGAAACTATCAACAAAATGACAAGGCAAGCTACTGAATGGGAGAAGATATTTGCAAACAATATATCTGATAAAGGATTAATATCCAAAGTATATAAAGAACTTCTACAACTCAGCACCAAAACACTAATACAATTAAAAAATGGGCAGAAGACATTTCTTCAAAGAAGACATAGAGATGGCCAACAGATACATGAAAAAATGTTCAGCATCATTAATTATTAAGGAAATGGAAGTCACAACCACAAAGATAATCACTTTATGAGAATGGCTAGAATCCAAAAGACAAGAAATAACAAGTGTTGGTGAGGAGGTGGAGAAAAAGGAACCCTTGTGCACTGTTAGTGGGGATGCACATTGGTGCAGCCACTGTGGAAAACAGTACGGAGGTTCCTCAAAAAAATGTTAAAATAGAGGGGTGCCTGGATGTCTCAGTCGGTTAAGTGTCTGAGTCTTGATTTCAGCTCAGGTCATGATCTCACAGTTCATGAGATCAAGCCCTGCATCGGGCTCTATGCTGACAGCATGGAACCTGCTTGAGATCCTCTCTCTCCCCCCCCCCCCTCTCTCTCTCTCTCTCTCTCTCCTCCTCTCCTGTGTGTGCGCATACTGTCTCTCTCTCTCAAAATAAATAAACTTAAAAAAAAATTAAAATGGAATTACCATATGGTCCTGAGATTCCACTGCTATTTACCCAAAGAACATGAAAACATTAATTTGGAAAGATATATATACCCCTATGTTTATCGCAGCATTATTTATACTAACCGAACTCTAGAGGCAACCCAAGTGTCCATTGTTGGATGAATGGACAAAGAAGATTTGGGATATATATATATGTATATATATATGTATGATATATATATATGGATACATATATATATAAATACACACACACACACACACGCACACACATATATACATATATGGGAGGTGGAGGGGATTAAGAGGACACTTACTGTGGTGAACACTGAGCAGTGTTTAGAATCGCTGAATCACTAGTTTACGCCTGAAACTCATATAGCACCGTATGCTAATTACACCTCAAGTAAACAAACAAACAAACAAACAAATAAATAAATAAATAGAAAGGTTTGCTACGTCTCATCTTCTCTCCTAGAATGCACTGACCCATAACATGCGACATCACCTACACCGTGTCAGCTGAGTTGACTCATGTGACGACACTGAAAGACCGAGCCCCTTTTCAGGGCATCCTAAGCTTTAGAGCCCCCAGACAAATGTTCTTCTGCTCCTCCGCTTGGGAAAATACATCATTCTTCAAAGCTCAGCTCGAAAGTCATTTCTGGGGGGAGCCGCCCCTCACCATGTCCTCTCCACGCCGCCTGGAGTATGCTTGATTCTGCTCTCCAGAATCCCTGCATTCTGGAGTCAGGCATTTAGGTAACGTGTGTTCAGATGTTACTGCAGTAACTCGGGTGCACGTCTCTCTTGCTCACAGGACTGTGCGGTTTTGAAGGGAGGGTCTGAGCTCTGTTGGTCTCTGAATCTCCATTGGGAAGCCCAGCTCTGTAGGCACGGATGTAAGATGATGCCCCAGTGAACGAATGAGCCCTTCCCGACTGGGAGGCTAGGGGAGAAGGAGGAATCAGCATATCTGGAAATTCTGTCAGTGTAAATGAGCAGAAGTTTCACGTAAAGCTGTGAAAAATAAAGCATGGAGAGTTAAGGAGATGGCTGTCACTCTGTAGAAAGGCTGTGATCAGAGACGTCTTCAGTTTCCCTGTCCCTGCGAGTAATGAGGAGCGAAGTGAGGGAGATTCTGACATCCATGTTAGACCTTCCAGAGTCACATAAAACACAGAAGATGGCATTTTGTTCAGCTGGCTGGTGTGTGTGTGTGTGTGTGTGTGTGTGTGTGTGCGCGCGCGCACGCGCGTGCGTATGGTGGGGAGTGGGTGGGAGAAGGGGGTCCTGTTACACGTGCTGTCAGTTACGTGCTCTCTCTGGCCCTCTGGTTCTTCAGCAGCAGAATAGAGATGGCAAGACACAGCCCCTGGGCTTGTTGTGGTTGTCAACCAGCTGGGTCAGGAGAGCCCCCAGCACAGAGTTGGTATTTAATGTTTGTTCTCGCCCGCAGTTACACATTTGAGCTTGGGAAAACAACCTTTTGACTGCCAACGTTGCCACAGTGCTATTCTTGAGCGAGGGCAAAAACAGTTTCAGTTTATCAAGCAGCGATGTATTCCAGGCACTCGACTAGTTCATTGTATGCGTCGTCTCCAGTTACTTCCAGCGACCTGACGAGAGCAGTCGTACTGATTCTGTCTTGCCGGTGTAAAAACCGAAATTCGCAGATGTTAACAGACTTGCACAAGGATAGTCTGAGCCTAAACCTGCCTTCCGCACGCTGTGGCAGTTCTTTTCCGCGTCACACGCTATGAGCTGCCTCTCTGTTCTCCTCTTCTGCTTGGGGATGCGAGAAGGCTCAGCAGCTGGAGTCGTGGACGAGAGCTGTCCTCGAGCATCAGAAGTACATGTGTCAGATTTGGGAAGTGCCAGCAGCCTCCGCTCTTCTGGATCTTAACTGTGGAGGAGCCACGCATTCATCGGAGGCTGGCTCTCTCACGCACATTCCTCTGGTCTGTTCAAGGATTTTGTAAGCACCTAGTTTCTTACGTTCAAACTTTTTTGTGTTACAAATACGTGGATTCATTTCCGTTTCCTGCGCTGGATCCTGACGCATAACAATCACAGAGCAGAGATAGACTGGAAATCCTGAGTAATGAGCTCTGAGAAGATGATTATGCACATAATCATAGCATCATTTGCATACAGTCACCCTCTTTTACATCGCCCTGCCTCCTCTTTTTACCCTTAACGTAATAGAATTTTAAAAACAGATAATAGATGATGTCTTTTCTTTCCCCGTCTGAAATGTGTCATTTGAAACGTACAAGTAAATACAGCATCCCACTGTGATCTCGAGGAATATTCTCGCCCAGATGAAGGGTCTTGTTCTGTTGTGTGTGAACGTACATTGCAGGTGGATGCCAGCTGTGGGTTGTATGTTGGGCCTTGACCATAACCATAGCTCCTTGAATTGAGCCTTCTATATTATGAAATGAATCAAGCAATCTAGTGATGGTGAATGACAGAAGACAAAGCATGACAGCCTGCGTTACGTGACTTGTCTCAGGCTAGGAAAAGAGTGATGGAAAAAGGAGTATTTAAAGACATTGCAGTTAGGTTTGTAGAATAGTTTATGTTTATAAATGTGGTCTATCCCTAGACAGAATATGAATGCATGATAATGTTACAAAACAACAATGTGTATTGATGTGTTGGCATGCAACGCTTTGCGCCTCCCTTCCCCAGTTCTGACCACAACAGGGAATCATGGGATTATCGGCCTCACTTTTTCCTCCTTGGTCAAATTTAAAAGGCAGAAGATGCAATGAATGGGAACATTCTCTCCAGAGAAGCAGCCAGCCAGGCAGAATGAAAACAAAACACTCAAGGTCTGCCCCTTGAGTGGTCTGGGAAAACAGAGGGATAAGGGCAGAGAGAAAGGTGTGATTCAAGACTGCGTTATAGATGGAGAAATGGAAGAGGTAGTCAAGAGTTCAAGACAATCCGTGTCCAGTTGGTTTCCCACTCGAGTGAGAAAGCAGGAGTAGGCTTGCCGGGGCAGATAGGTTAGGGTCAAGTGGACTCAAGCAGCGGGTTAGGAATTTTTACTTTATTTGCTAGGCAATGAAGAGGTTTAAGCACTGCTTTGATTTTGAGAGTTAGCACCACTGATGTTTTGGAGAGGAGTCTGGGAGTGCTGTACAGGCTGTGAGGAGAAGAGAGAGACTGTGGGTAGGGTCCTGGCGTGGGGACACAGGGTGGTGGCCATGGGGTTGGAAAAGATGAGCATGGTCATTTACTTTAGACAGTGTGCTGTGTGTGTGCATGAGTTTATGTGCATATGCTTGTGTGTGTGTGTGTGCATAGCTAAACACACACAAACTTGCAGATTTTAAACAATACTCAAAGGGGCACTTAGTTCACATTTCATATATACTAAGTGAGGATATGTGTTAAGCAAAGGTCCATACTACTGAGGAAGCTGACAAAAGCCTTGCTGCTATAGTTTACTGCCGTTATATTCAATATTTGTTAAATAACATAAAGAATATTATTAGAAGGTAGGGTTTTTTTTATTGGTGAAGTGAATGGTGTTTAAGATATGTATATAGACTCATGTCAAGAATGCATAAAAGACTCTTTAAACTCATTAAGAACTTACCAAGTAGAAAAAGTCAAGAGAAAAACGTACTCCTTCTAGCCAATAAATATTTGATTATTTCGTGATCATGGTAATGCAAATCAAGACCATGCTGACATCCATTCAGTTGGCAATAATTTTATATCATTTTATACCATTCAGTTGACAAAAGTTAAAAATTGGACAACATTGGGGCGCCTGGGTGGCTCAGTCAGTTGAGCGTCTGACTTCAGCTCAGGTCATGATCTCGTGGTTTGTGGGTTCGAGTCCCACATCAGGCTCTGTGCTGACAGCTCAGAGCCTGGAGCCTGCTTCGGATTCTGTGTCTCCCTCTCTCTCTCTCTGCCACTCCCCTGCTCACACTCTGTCTCTCTCTATCTTTCAAAATAAATAAATGTTAAAAAAAATGTTTCAAATTGGACAATATCAAATGCTGGAGAGATGCATATCATAGAAGAGCTCTTTTACACTGCTGGTAGGAAAGTCCACTTCTGAGACCGTGGTGGGGGACAGTTGGCATTTTCTTCCAAACACTCACCTACTCTATTGACCTAGTAGTTCCAAAACTCAGTTTATACTCAAGATAAATTTTTGGATATGTATAACAAGAGGTTTGTTCAAGGATGGTTGTAGCAGTGTTGTCCAAAAGAGAGAGAAAAAAACAAAAACAAAAGCGGGAAATAACCTAAGTGGCCACCACCTAGAATGTGGATGGGTAAAGCAATGCCATTAAATAGTCAAAGCAAACTATCACCACGTGGTGATGGTACATTAGCAAGTTACTGTAGGTGGGAAACTCGGAAAGACCACACCCGACATAATCTCCTTTGGTTAAAAATAATTACAATAAAACTGTGTGTCTACACTTATTTTTAGGAACACATATAGATGCAATAGAAGTATGTACACAGGAGAGCAAGAAATGGTGGGCGTGGATTTTGGTTACGCCTGGTGAAGGTGAAGTTTAGAATGGAAGCACCATAAACACCATAGATGTAGCTTATCGTCAAGGTCTCAGCCTGTGTTATGATTTTTTAGCTGCTGGGTCCACTGGTGCTTAATACATAATTAAAACTACTAATTAAATAAAACTGATGAAGAAACACATATGGACTGCTTAGATAAATTACACAGTCAATTCTGCCCTTGTGTGAACAAGCTAGAAAAACCCAGTGGGCCTAATTGCCAACATCCTTTGGAATAGGGCCCCAGGCTAAGGATTCCAAGCCCTTCTGTGTTCAGCTGACACGGGGAAGATTTCTGTCACATGACTTGAACTAGAAGATTGGCTGAATGATGCTGCTAGAATATTGTCACATCAGTACCGATGGGACATTTCATGCGAAATACTCAGCATTGGAAAGCATAGAGGGCTGGACTTCTCCAGTCCAACAGAACAGGTTGTTGGATGTGTGTTTGCCTCCTTATAGGTGAATGTGTGTGTCAGAATTCAGCGGAGACTTACTTTCATTAAGGTGTACCATCTGATGTTTCAGGGAAAAACCCAGAGTCCTTACCTGACTCCAGCTGTCGGTGGCTTCAGATATTTACCAAAAAGTGTCTCGTAATTGTAATTGTGACCCACTTGGCTTTGGGTGGGTTGCAGCAATGGGTTTGTTATGAGACTTGATGTGTGGAGAGAAAAGGATTGATTGGATGGGTAAGATGACAGTGTGAAGGGTTTCAGAAATTATACTGAGGTGTGGGTTCCTATGATAGGACGTTCTGTTGACCATAAAGAGAAGGCTGTAGAAAGAGCCAATTTAAAGACAGCAGTGACGAGTAGGATCTTGTACTTGTTGAATTTAAGTTGCTGGAGGAGCTAAAAGTCAAAGCACATTTGTATGTGGAAATTCAGGTTTGAAGGGGTGAAGAGGAAGGCCATAGAAATGCAAGTTTCTTTTTTAGCCATTGACATTGAGGCGATGGATGAAGCTTTAGGAGTCATGCGAACTTCAACCAAGAAGAGACAGAAAGAGGAGGCCGGTGTAGAAATGTGGGGGCTCTGCCCCATTGGGATGCCGGGCAAAGGGAAAGGGAAAGCATGCAGAGCAGCCCTGGTTTTGGAATAAGAGATCTGTGATGCTGTGATTTCAGGAGAGCAGACAATAACACAATAGCACCCCGAAAGCTTTGAGGGGCCTGGCGGCCTGTGTGTATCTTGGAGGCCCACAGAAGAACCCAAGAAAGGGGCTGCCCTGTGCAGAAACACAAGTAGATTACTGGGCACATCTGGCTGTACAGTTTTCAGAGCCCAGTGATAAATGAAAACAGGGTTCCTTGTTCTGAAGTTGTTAAGAATATCGACGCAGTGACCGCGGAGTGTTAAATGGAATTCAGAGCTCTACCAAGTGTGAGGCTGGGTGTGGCTGCAGAGATCGTACAGCCGTGAAGCCGGCCCTGCTCATGTGTGATGCTCAGCCGTGACACGGATGAATGACAGGACCCCGGGGGAAGGATTTTAATAAATGGGGTTATGAAAGGAGGGAGCCAGGATGGTAAGGCAGAGAGGAGTCTGGGAGAGTAAAAGGTCTTCCTTTTTTGAGATGAGGCTATTTGGGGATTTTTTTTCTCCCCCTCAGGGAAGAATGCAGGTGGCAGTGACTTGAAAATGCTGGAGAAAGAGCCATATTACCCAAATCTAGAACATGGCGCACGAACCTAGGTACTTGCACTTTGGGACATTGTAGAGGTTCCAGAGGTCAGATGGACCGATGTGGCCCGATGGCTGTGGACAAGCCAGCCGACCTTTGACCTGGAAGTTCTGGAAATGTGTTCCAGGTCCACAGCGTTTTGACGGGTGGTGAACTTGAATATTAATCAATTTATCAAACCCTGGACAACATTCAGAAAACATCTCTTCAAACAAGCGAGTGTCATAAAACTGAAAGGGAACAGCTCTTCATACGTGCCTACAGAGCTCAAGGAGGGACTCACCCAGGGGCCAGGTCAATCTGATGTCAAGTAACATTAATTAATCTGCTCCTCGGAACTGCTTTGGTATCATTTTGTTTTTATTTTGTTCCTGCTCATTGTTACGTTTAATTTTGCACGTGATCAAAGCTGTCTGTGGAAGCAGGTGAAGGAGATAGAGTGGATTCGGCAGATGGGTGGGTGACTCACACCCACTGGGTTGAAATGGGCCTAGGAACTAGATTCCAATTTTTGAGGTTCACATCAGAGTCCCCCTCTAGTGGGTTTGTGGAGTCTAATGTCAGAGAACTTTGAATGGCATGGGTGAGGACTTGATTCAGTCAGAGACACATGAGAAATTTGAATTTCTACTTTACCCCTTCCTTGCCAGATGACTTGGGGCAAAATCCCTGGGCCTTTGATGGCTCACCTTTGAAATGAGGTCCGAATAACCGCTTCTCATGGACAGTGTGAAGTGAAAAGTTTTCACCAAATTGAAAACCACCTGGCATCTTGCCCAAACTCCATAGATGTCGGTTCTTCCTCCTTATGAGTTGTGAAGAGAGAGGTAGGTGTGGGGGCCGTAGGATATGAAGAGGCTTGGAGGAAAATTAGGGGCAGAGAGAAACACACGTGCCCACAGGACAAGAGAGAAGCCCAGGGAAACGAGTGAGAAAACGTGCTAAAATGGTACAACTTGCAGACCCAGAGCCCATGGCCTTTTCAAGCAGCGGTCTCACTTTTCTTTGCTTCGGGAACCAGTGTGGCTGTGTTGGGGACACACGCACAAACCCTCAGTGTCGACAGAATGCCTATTCTAAGAGACCGGGCAGGCCATGGGCCCCGAGACACCGCGACATTCAATACGTAAGTGGAAAGTGTTTGCCAGCTCCAGTCAACGAGGCAAGCCTTCTAAAGCAAAGCTAAACAGTTCCACCTCTTATCAGTACTGTGCACGGTGAGGTTGCCCATAGTTTCTTAAATAGCCTTTACTGAACCTGAGATTAGTAAAAGGTTATTATTTGAAATTTTGAAAATTCACTTTGTCTGAAAGAATGAGGGGCGCCTGCGTGGCTCGGTTGGTTCAGCTTCCGACTTTGGTTCGGGTCATGGTCTCATTGTTCCTGACTTGGAGTTGTGCCCTGGGCTCTGTGCTGTCAGCTTCGGATCCTCTGTCCCCCTGTCTCTGCCCCTCCCTCGCTTGCACTCTGTCTCTCGAAAATAAGTAAACATTTAAAAAGAGAATGAAATAAAATGCACTTATAACCCGTCTCTCAGCTAACCGCTGTTAGCATCTTGATATGTTTCATTCTGTTTTGTTTTTTGTTTTTTTTTTTGGTTTTTTTGTGCTTCTATCTTTACGTAGTTGAGATTATATCCCGTAATTTACTGTGTTTTTGTTCCTTAACATTATAGAGTAAACCTTCCTCCAAATCATTATAAGGTTTTAGAAAACTAATTTATTAAGGCTAGAAGACATTTCATTGAATGCACGTTCTATAAATAAGCTTTAAATTCCCCTGCAATTGGACATTTGAGAACATTTCCTTTTTTACAACAATAGTAAATAATATGATAAACATCGTGTTCTATAAAAGCTATTTTATTAATGCTTCTTGGGCTTCTTTGTATTTCATGTATATTCATTCATTTGAAATTACCAGGTCAATGGGGTGCCTGGGTGGTTCAGACACAGTCAGTTAAATGACTTCGGCTCAGGTCATGATCCCGGTCTGTGGGTTGGAGCTCCGAGTCAGGCTCTGTGCTGAAAGCTCAGAGCCTGGAGCCTGCTTCGGGTTCTGTGTTTCCATCTGTCTCTGCCCCTCCCCTACTCGTACTCTCTCTTGATAATAAATAAACATAAAAAAAAAAAAGAAATTACCAGGTCAAAGGACATGGCTATTTTAAGACAGTGTGTGTGTGTGTGTGTGTGTGTGTGTGTGTGTGTGTGTGTGTGTACATGCATGCCCTTGTCAGATCATTTTTCTAAAACATTACACCATTTTACACTCTCAAGAACAATGCATGAGCTGGATATATAACTTTTAGGACCATAGCATCATGTGATATATATGGATCTATGAATCTTTCTATACCAAAGCTGAATCTTAGCAAACAATGGCCATTTTCTTTTTTTAAAGTTTATTTATTTATTTAGAGAAAGAAAACACACGAGCATACGAGCGAGGGAGGGGCAGAAGGAAAGAGAGAGTCCCAAGCAGGCTCCGTGCTGACAGCGTGGAGCCTGGCCCAGGGCTCACGTTCAATGGCCCCATGAGATCATGACCTGAGCCCAAACCAAGAGTCAGATGCTTAACCGACCAAGCCACCCAGGCACCCCAACAATGGCTGTTTTCTATTCAAAATCTTTGGGATTGTATAGTTTCTGGATGGCCCAGAAAGTTTACAAATGGCAAAACAAACACTTTCATCAAAGGACAACTTCAAAGCATAGTGTTGGGACTCACAGACTAAAGAGTTACCAAAATGCACACAAGCAAAGATTGGTCCTCCTGGGAAACCGAGTGCTTTAGTCAGGTTTTAACTAGAACACAAGAAATTTCTTTTATGCTGTGATTAGTATTTTACGTTTCTTTTTGTCTGGCAGCTACTTCCATGGTATCTTCACATAATATCTACTATCTACTAATTTAATCTGTCACACTCTGTGCCTCCATACATTGCTGCTTATATTTAGAATCAGTTCTCTCTCTCTCTCCAAGAACCAGGCAGGTTTCAGATCCTGCTAAGCCAGAGGATATGTGTGTGTGTGTGTGTGTGTGTGTGTGTGTGTGTTTTGTAACCCTGTTGTTATATAAAACACACACATGCACACACATTTTAAGAACCCACCCTGAAAAATATGGCCTTTGCTTAAAAAAAAAATAGGAGAAGAAGACAGTTTACACTGCTGTGTAGCAAAGACCATATTTTCTTGTATTTAGGAACAAAGACATGTCAGGCTTTATTGAGCACATCACTAACTATATAACTAGCGTTAAACACTCTATTTGCAACTGTTGCTGTGTATTTTGTGTGTGATTATCACCCCTAGATCTGCATCCTATAAAAAGATATTTCTGTTTGCTTAATTATAAAGCTCTTTATGAACAGGCTCATCTGTAAATAGCTTGGTGCAGCTGAAATAGAAATATAATTATAATGAAGGCAGATGTTTGTGAGATACTGGCTCATGAAACTTGTTCAGAATCTACAAAGGAGAAGCGTGGTGAGCGTGTGTGTACTGGTGGGCCAAAGCTGGGAGCTCGGTGCATTCACCTCTACACTTACTTTACAGTCATCTTTCTTTTTTTTTTTTTCTGCTCAACCTTTGCTTCTCTAGATCTCTGTAATTTGGAAAAGGAGAGGCTTTACCTCATGTTATTCCTGAGTTTCAGGGGAAAATAATTGGTTGATAGAAGAGTCTGAGGCACAGCCAAAAAGAATAAAATCACTATGTTGAGTTTAGGGGAAAGAGGCGGTGTTTACGGCTCTGGTTCCATCATTTATGCAACTTGGGTTGGGTTTTAGTGGCTTGAGATTGGAGATCAAAGATCTCAGTGTGGTTCAGATGTCAGAGATGAAAAGATCCTTTTTGTCACTGCAGATTTTCTAGAAAGACCCCATGGGTAGAGAGAAGGTTAAAAACATGCTGATGTAAGAAGCTTTAACTAGTCTCCACTCTGGAAAGTGGATGTGCTGATAAGCGATTCTAGTGAACTGATGCATAGAGGCTCGGGCAGACACAGGAGTTCGTGTGAGGTTTAAAAGAAAAAAAAATGTATACACACACACACACACACACACACACACACACATCCAATCAAGTAATTATTTCCAGGTAGACAATTGCTTTGTTTAAGCTTTTTGCTTCAAACTAAATTCTTTCTGAATTCTTTTGTAAACGGACACAGTCTTAAAATTACCGCATTTGCTTTGTCCAAGTTTTCTGAGCGCATTACCGTACGCACTTTGAAAGTGTTAGCGCTTAGTTTTTAGTTGTTAAGTAACTGACTGAATTAAGACACAGATTAATCTCCTGAGGTAATCTTTCTGTGGGCACTTTCTCTGCGGTCATGCTTTGAAGCCGTTTATAGCTATGTATTGGTATTTCAGAATGGTGTTGAGAGAGCCGTAGGCATTAATAATTATGATTTTCAAATGTAAATCAAGATGAAGTATTCCCCACATGTGTCCCATGTGATGAAATATATGTGCCCCTGACATACTAACTATAGATTGTACTTTTAAAAGTCCAGTTAATTACATTTTAGTTTCAGTAGGACGTTAGGATTTTCATGGTGGATCTGCCCCTTCCATCAATTCTCCCATGATGGGAAGAATTTCTCTCATTTCTCTATTATCCATGTATTTATATATCTGTTATGGATACGAATATAAATCTAACTGTCTATCATCTCCTGTATTTTTTGCACTTGAGCACCTGCCAGCCACCAAAGTTACCGCATGTACTGGCAACTGGAAACCAAGCATTATGAATGTAAATCAGCATTGTTACAAATGATATTCCTCGCTAATCTCCCATCTCAAGGGAATAGTCTCAATGAGTGAGCTTTTGGTGCACCGTCCCTTTTCGTTGTGTAAAATTTTCAAAGTTGTCACTGTTTATCTGGCTGGCAATCGGTCTGATGGCCTCCCTGGGAGCTGTGAGCACCCCATCGGACCAGGTGGTGCTTGGGGGGAAGCTCGACGTGAATCGGCAGTGAGAAGCTGCTGTCAGAATCTTGTCGGAACAACAAAAGATGGTAACAACAATTACGTATCAAATGCCCGCTATGTGCCAGGCCTCCTTAGAAGCACATACATAATTTACATACAAAGCGAATTATTACTCCAGCTCTCGACTTGAAGCATTGAGGCTCAGAGATATTTAGTACTGTCTCAGTTTACAATACAAATAAAATCGCTCTGGAGAGCAGTCCTACACATAAAACCTAGAATCTCTGTCTGATTTGGATTGTTTCTTTCGGTTCTAGGTCCTACACATAAAACTTAGAAAGAATCTCTATTTGATTAGGATTGTTTCTTTCGGTTCTAGGTCTTTTAAAAAATTCTCGATCTATATTTCCAGACTTTTCCACTGAAGGCAAATCTATGTATACACTTGCACCATATGCACCATGCAGCATTGAAAAGTGTCATTTACGAATCCTTAGTACATTGATGGGTAAGACAGGGTATCTCATTTTGCCAGTTGGTGAGGGTGAACCCATTTTCAAATGTGTTAGCCATTTGCATTGATTGTGTAAAACTTACATTCAGTCATTTTCATATTTAAAGAAAATTTTAAATATTCGGAGGTTTTATTGTTGATGAGTAAGTGCTCTTTACATATTAAGAACATTGGCTTTTTATCATACCTATTGTAACTATATTTCCAGTTTCTTTACCTTACTTGCTTTATAATGTGGCTATTATGATATTTAAGACATCATTCAGACTTACCAGTGGTGTGTTTGTTTTGTTTTGCATTGTTTAAATGCTTAGGGAGTCCTTTTCTATAAAGATCAGTTAGATTTACATGTATTTCCCTTTCCGTGCTTTCTTTTTAAATTTTCTTTCAACTCTAATATAGATAGAATTTATTTTTGGTAGAAGGTAAAGTTCTAACTTGATTTTAGTTAACGTTAAATTTTTTAGAAACAGTGGTCACATTGAATAAGCCATCCTTTCTCTCTGGTTTGTGATATTTCCACAGATTTCTGTAGCAGAGACCCCTGTACATTTCTCTGTGTTGGGGGGGGGGTGTTGTCTTCTGTTGCTATTTTCTCTCATTTGTTTATTTCTGTCAATTCTTACACAAATACGAAAATGCCTTTTTTGTGTGTGAGAGAGAGAGAGAGAGAGGGAGAGAGCATGCTTGGGGGGTGGGTCAGAGGAAGAGGGAGAGAGGATTTTAAGCGGGGTCCACACCTAGCTTGAAGCCTAACTGGGGGGCTCAATCTCACAGTGCTGAGATCATGACCTGAGCCAAAATCAAGAGTTGGACGCTTAACTGACTGAGCCATCCAGGTGCCCCATAAGATGACTTCTTCTTGGTTTAGTTTTTTTTTTTTTTTAATTTTTTCAATGTTTATTTTTGAGGGAGAGAGAGATGGAGAGAGACAGAGGGAGACAGAGAGTGCTTGCGCATGGGGGAGGCTCAGAGAGAGGGAGACAGAGGATCCAAAGCTCCATGCTGACAGCAGAGACCCTGACGCGGGGCTTGAACTCACGAACCAGGCGATCATGACCTGAGCCGAAGTCAGACGCTTAAGCGACTGAACCACCCAGGCGCCCCTCTTGATTTGGTTTTAAAATAAGTTTTACGATTTAGTTAGGTAAAATATCCTCCCGCTAGTCACTTGTGTTTAAAAATATTTAAAGTTATTTTTATATATTCTTCAGAACGAGTTATAGAATTATTTGTTCTGATATAAAAGATGGTAGCTGGGATTTTGATGAGAATTTCATAATCAATTACAAAAATAGTTTTTATGACACTTTCAGTGCAAGTTTACTGAAGGGAACCAATCTGTAAGAGGCCCGAAGGCAGTTAGGGGGAGTTGGATATAGTTTGTACTAATTGGTGACAAATGAGCTCCGTTTCAGAATAAAATGGTGACCGCGCCCTCCTGCCTACTCTCCCTGCAAGCGTGGTGCACGAACTTCCCACGAGCCATTTTCATCATACTTGGAGGCTTTTTTTTTTTTTTAACTTCCTTCCTTCCTAATTTAGGCTCATTTGAAATAGCTGGGGTAGATGGATATCTGGATCTTAATTACGAGTGCAGCGCTCTGGTACAGGCATCCAGTTACACTCTTCTGGTGAGGATCAGCATCGTCTCCAGCTTTCAGAAGAAGGCAGGCTTACATACTTCTCATTCTCTGCTTCTGTCTTCTTCCCATTAGGTGCTCCTCAGCCTTCCTTTCTATTTTCCTGATAACAGCTTTCACTGCAGCCCGTTCGGAGTGTTGGGCCCGCAGTGGGGTGGCTGTTCGGATGCTCTGTACGCTGTCACTCCTTGGGATCGCAGGGCTCTGGGGGTTCTGTATCCAACTGAAGACAAAAGCCCGCTCCTCGGCTCCTCGGGAGTATATGCCGCTTGGGGTCCAGGCTTGTCTGCTGGCACACACATCCTGCCACATCTCTCCAGAGCTGCTGGCTGGTCTTCAACTTGCCGGTCTAGAATCTTCTCTCATTCTTAAGTATTACCGAGGACTCTGTAGAGCTTTTGTGTACTTGGGTCATATCTGCTTTTATTTACTGTATTAGAAATTAAAATGGGGGGGCGCGCATGGGCGGCTCAGTTGATTAAGTGTCCGACTTCCGCTCAGGTCACGATCTCACGGTTCGTGGGTTCGAGCCCCGCATCGGGCTCTGTGCTGACGGCTCGGAGCCTGGAGCCCGCTTCGGATTCTGTGTCTCCCTCTCTCTCTGCCCCACCCTGACTCGTGCGTGCGCACTCTCTCTCAAAAAATAAATAAACTTAAAAAAATTTGAAACAGGGACGTGTCTAAAGCAGAAGGATGTACAGTTGCCCCTTCCACACATCCTGCCAGGGCTTGTCTTGCAGCTTGAGGAAGGAAGCTGCCAGGTTGGGAGAGGCCTAAGAGAGGGACCATGTGACGGGAGCTGATGGGAGCTGACAGCGGCCTCAGCCGAAGGCCAGTGGCCGAAGGAGGTGTGTTCTTCCAGCAGCTGAGGGGGCTCAGAGGCCTCTCTTTCCCTCCACGAGCCTCTGACGAGACCACAGCGTGGAGCACGCCTCCCTGCAGCCTCGTCACGCCTTGTGCAGAGCAGAGGACCTTTCTAAGCCGTACCCGGGCTCCCAAGCACAGAGACAGTAAGATAAAACATGTGTGTTCTTTCGCTTCACTAGTTCAGTGGTAGTTACCCAGCGTAGAAAGTGAATACACACGTGCTGGCCAGATAGCTGAGCAGTATTTCTGTGAGGCCAACAAAAACAATGGATTCCTTCCTAGATATAAAATAATGTCTATTATAAAAATCTGCCTCATTTGAAGGAAGCCAATCAGGAGAACTTAGAAACAAACTGATCACTCATGATCCTTCCATAAATTGGGATGGTTGCCACAGAAGCCCTCCAGGGCAAGACACCAGGAAGATGGGAAGGGGCCGTCATGGAGGAAGAAGCCACTTGGTAAGCAGCATTCCACACCTGTGGCTCGGTTGGCCAGCCACGAACCCAGGGAGCACGGAGCTGTGACTGGACAGGCGGCAGTCTTCGAACCACGTGCAGCAACCTCAGAATGTGACTGACCTGACTGCAGAACCGACATGGAAAGTTCAGGATCCGTGAGATCCATTGAGCCTGAATCCTGTACTGTCTCTAGACTTCCATTTGTACAACACAACGTCTCTGTAATTTGAATACTATTACTGCTGATGATATGTCATTTCTTGCTGCACTTCACATTTGTCATTTCACTTAACCCTTAAAACTGGGATTAGAGGAAGGATGGTTAACTTCACTTTAGAGGCAGAGAGATGGTCACATGGCCAATAAGCAGAGGGAGGAACTCCTACCCAGTTCTGTCTGATTAAGGCCAGTACTTTTCCCACCATACCTCGTGCATGTTCTCTGTGTATACTTAATACATTGGTGATTTCAGAGTCAAAATGAAATGTGAACGATATCCAGTCGAATCTGCCAATTACACAAAAATAAATTGAGGCCTTGATGGATTAGGGATGGATGGCAACTATTTCTATTTTGGGAGAATGAGGAAGTGAGATGCACAGATATGGTGTACAAGATGATGAATTACCACAGCTATTCTTTCAATTTGAAAATTTGAGGTGGCACAAAAACAGACGCTCAGATCAGTGGAACAGAATAGAGAACCCAGAAATGGACCCACAAACGTATGGCCAACTAATCTTTGACAAAGCAGGAAAGACTATCCCATGGAATAAAGACAGTCTCTTCAGCAAGTGGTGCTGGGAAAACTGGACGGCGACATGCAGAAGAATGAACCTGGACCACTTTCTTACACCATACACAAAAATAAACTCAAAATGGATGAAAGACCTCAATGTAAGACAGGAAGCCATCAAAATCCTCGAGGAGAAAGCAGGCAAAAACCTCTTTGATCTTGGCCGCAGCAACTTCTTACTCGACACATCTCTGGAGGCAAGGGAAACAAAAGCAAAAATGAATATTGGGGCCTCATCAAAATAAAAAGCTTCTGCACAGCAAAGGAAACAATCAGCAAAACTAAAAGGCAACTGACGGAATGGGAGAAGATCTTTGCAAACGACATATCAGATAAAGGGTTAGTATCCAAAATCTATAAAGAACTTATCAAACTCAACACCCAAAAAACAATCCAGTGAAGAAATGGGCAAAAGACATGAATAGACACTTCTTCAAAGAAGACATCCAGATGGCCAACCTACATATGAAAAAATGCTCCACATCACTCATCATCAGGGAAATACAAATCAAAACCACAATGAGATACCACCTCACACCTGTCAGAATGGCTCACATGAACACCTCAGGCAGATGTTGGCGAGGATGCAGAGAGAGAGGATCTCTTTTGCATTGTTGGTGGGAATGCAAGCTGGTGCAGCCACTCTGGAAAACAGTATGGAGGTTCCTCAAAAAACTAAAAATAGAACCACCCTACGACCCAGTAATTGCACTACTAGGCATTTATCCACGGGATACAGGTGTGCTGTTTCGAAGGGACACATGCACCCCCGTGTTTATAGCAGCACGATCAACACTAGCCAAAGTATGGAAAGAGCCCAAATGTCCCTCAATGGATGAATGGATAAAGAAGATGTGGTGTATATATATACAGTGGAGTATTACTCAGCAATCAAAAAGAATGAAATCTTGCCATTTGCAACTACATGGATGGAACTGGAGGGTATTATGCTAAGTGAAATTAGCCAGGCAGAGAAAGACAAAAATCATATGATTTCACTCATATGAGGACTTTAAGAGACAAAACAGATGAACATAAGGGAAGGGAAACAAAAATAAAAACAGGGAGGGGGACAAAACAGAAGAGACTCATAGATATGGAGGACAAACTGAGGGTTACTGGAGGGGTTGTGGGAGGGGGGATGGGCTAAATGCATAAGGGGCATTAAGGAATCTACTCCTGAAATCATTGTTGCATGATATGCTAACTAATTTGGATGTAAATTAAATAATAAAATAAAAAATATATACATATATATATATATATATATAGAGAGAGAGAGAGAGAGAGAGAGAGAGAGAAAGTTTGAGGTTACATTACATAAAATTCTTTTTTTTTTTTTTACAAACTGGTGTTGTACCTGTTTAGTATATATATTCTTAATGTAGGAAATCTTCTAAGAGAGACCTTGCCTTGCATTTATTAGAAAACTTGATAAAGGATGGGGAAAAGGCATGTTTTGCTTATTTTTAAAAACACAATGAATAATAAACCATCAACAAAGTGAAAGGCAACCAATAGAATGGAAGAAAATATTTGCAAATTGTATATCTGATAAGGGGTTAATATCAAAAACATACAAAGAACTATGCAACTCAATAGCAAAAACCCCAAGCAATCTGATATTTCAAATGGGCCGACGAAGTGAATAGACATTTTTCTAAAGAAGACATACAAATGGCAAACAGGTGTATGATACAGGCTCAGCATCACTAATCATTAAAGAAATGCAAATCAAAACCACAACGAGATGTCACCTCACACCTGTTAGAGTGGCTAGTCTCCAAAAGATGCGTGGTAACAAGTATTGACAAGGATGTGGAGGAAAGGAATCCCCCGTTCCTTGTTGGTGGGAATGCATGCTGGTGTGCAGGTATGGAGGGTCCTCAAAAAAATTGACAATAGAACTACCATATGATCCAGCAAGCCCACTTCTGGGTATGTGCCCAAAGGATGCAGAATCACTGTCTCAGAGAGATGTCTGCACATCCATGTTCATTGCGGCATTATTTACAATAGCCAAGCCTTGGGAACAACCTAATTGTCCATCAACAGATGAAATAAAGAAAACGCGATGTGTACATACAATAAAATATTATTCAGCCATTAAAAGAAGGAAGTCCTTCCACAGATGAATCCTGAGGTACCTAGGTGAAATAAGACAGAGAAAGACAGATACTATATGATCTCACTTGTATGTGGAATCTAAAAACAAACAAAAACAAAAACAAACCACAAACACACGCATAGAAACAAGATGGGTGGTTGCTAGAAGCAGAGCAGGGAGGAGGTGAGGGAGATATGGATGAAGGTGGTCCAAAAGTACAAAACTTACACTTAGAAGACAAGTAAGTTCTGAGGATGTAATGCACAGCATGGTGACAATAGTTGACTATACCGTGTTGTATATTGGAAAGTTGTCAAGAGAGTAGACCTTAACCGTTCTGATCCCAGGGAAAAGATTATAACTAGGTATGGTGACAGCTGTTAACTAGAATTATTGTGGTAATCATTTTGCAATACGTACATATATCAAATCTTACGTTGTACACCTTAAACTAACACAGTGTTATATGTCAATTGTATCTCAATTAGGGGAAAACCCCCACAAATAGAAATTCAGCAACCCCTGAATTTTTTAGATTGTTTTAAATACCAGATGTGTGTGTGTGTGTGTGTGTGTGTGTGTGTGTGTGTGTGTTGTCTGTCTGTCTAGCAAAACCCATTTCCAAACATAAGGAAACACTCATCTGTGTTCCATGTTCTGCCTGTGTCATGAACAGAATCAGTTAATGTGTCTAAATGCCTTTATGTACGGAAATGTAACCTATTCGTTATTATGTACACATCATTCAAATTGGTAATCTCACAATTATTTTTGATTTTGGTCCTTTTAGTCTCTGGCTGCTTTGGTAAAAGAAAACGATTAAATGCCCTCACATTTCCCCAAACATGACTAAATTGATAGTTTTTGCAGTGTAAAATCATGGGTTGAAAGTGTGTATCCTGTAGGATGTTGAAAGGATTTTGGACTTTCTCATACCTCTGCCCCTCCCCTTTCTTTAAAGAGGGTTGTTAACAAGACCTTAGAAGTTGTGATCTAAAAACCAGACATAAACACAGGGTGCCTACGTGGCTCAGTCGGTTGAGTGTCTGACTTTGACTCAGGTCATGATCTCGTGTTCATGTATTAGAGCCACACATCGGGCTCTGTGCTGACAGCTCAGAGCCTGGAGCCTGCTTCAGATTTTCTGTCTCCCTCTCTCTATGCTCCTCCCCTGCTCATACTGTGTGTGTGTGTGTGTGTGTGTGTGTGTGTGTGTGTGTGTGTGTCTCAGAAATAAACAATAGATAGATGATAGATAGATAGATAGATAGATAGATAGATAAAAACCGGACATAAACATAAGGTAGATACAGAATCAACTCTGAAATTATTTGAATGTCCATGCATGTCCAGCTGGCCCCTACAGACAGGAAGAATAAAAAAAGGGGAATCAAGCAGTAAATAGACTATCTTGTATGACTCTTTGTGTAGGATTTTTGCGGGGGCTCTGGTGTTCCAGTTCCATCTGGAACCTGTTGTCCAGGCATCCCACCTAGCTTAGCAGTGCTGTAGAGTCTCAGGTTGGAAATTTCATACCCCAAGGCATTGAGCCATCACTCTCCCCTCTTGTATTTACAACGTGGGACCTTGCACAGTGGCCCTGTCCCCATGGTTCTCACAATTGTCAGTCTAGGCGACAGAGGTGCTTCTATCCTTACGCTCAATTAAACACATCTTTATCTTGGAATCCATCTTCCTAGTGGATGAGCAGATCTTGCTGAATGGACACAGAGGTGTAAGAACATAGTGGCCCCTCAGTTGGCCTCATGTGTCCAGAAGCCGTTGGCTCATCTGGTCCCACTGGGAGCTGACTCCAGGGTTTGGTTGTCCCTCAGAGCACACAGCTTCCTCCCCATGCTGTGACAGGAAGTGGATGGTGTAGAAAAGGAAATAGATCTGATCAATCAGTGCTCAGTAAAACCTGAGCTTCCTGTAGTCATCAACAGGGTTTACAAACATCCATTTCTCTCCCACTACAACTAGATTCAAGCCCTAAGCCATTTCCAGACTTACCCTGGACCAAGTTACAGCACCGCTCTTGAAATCTCTCTTTAATCATTTGAACTTAAAACCACCTAAATAAATAGTGGTGTAATTATAAATGTATGTGTGCTGTGGGTAGAAGGCAGAGATAGAAGGAAAGAAGTGTGCAAGGAATTGAGGGTTTATAGTGGGAGCTCATCTATTCTTTAATGACTAACAGCATTGGGTGGGTTGTATTTTCAGAAACCAAAATGGACTTTCTAGTTCACACTGAAAAGCACGTTTCTGTTCTTGGCTTCAATTGTCTACATGTTTTAGGATTCTTATTTCTTTAAGCCCTAGAATTCTAAGCTATCTAGGTTAGTTGGAGATTTGTATTGAGGCAGACAGAAAAATGAACTTTGCCTTTTGATGACAGATGCCAGGCAAACATTCCACATGTCATAGCTGGAAATAAATGTGAGCCACAGATAGTTCTATTCCCTAATGTTTACAAATTGATTTTATTCTTTGGAGTCTCCTCCTCTTTGGTCCTGGTTTGATCTTAATTATCCATGCTTCATCAAGCCTTAGTTTCCTCTGTCTTTTGATATTGTCCAGAGTTTCCAATCGGCAGGACGTGTTGGGTGTGGTAAATCTCACTCATAACTTGGGTTTCCATTTCCAGTCGGTGATCATTTAGAGTGTTGAATTGCAGGGATCTGCTGGCGAGTTTTCCTGTGTGTGTGTGTGTGTGTGTGTGTGTGTGTGTGTGTGTGTGTGTTGCTTCTGTTAAACATTAAGTATCAGAAATTGGCTTCACCTGTAGAGGGGGTCTATCTTTATTGCTTTTTTTGCTCCTAACTTTTATCAACAAAGAAAGAGGACAGTTCTAAAGTTGGAATTAACTGGGGAGCCCATCTCAGGGAGAGCTGAAGCTCTTTAAAGGAATATCATTGTGGAGCATAGTAGTTACCCTTTGGGACTCATCTTCTCCTCCCCAGATGCAGGTGCCCCCTCCCAATCTTCTTTTTCCTGGCATAGTAGACACTCAGAAAGTGTTTGTGAAATGGACACATAGATGATGGAATAAATGTGTGCTGTCTGTGAGACTCACTGACATCCAAAGTTACAATTCTCTTCTGTAACATCATTGGGTCTTCGTTTTCACAATCTGGATTCCTTGAATGCAGTAAGTTAAAGAGAGACATCAAGAGATTGGCAGATTGAGGAAGATTGCCATTGTCACTTTCGTGTGGGTTGAGCTGGTGGTAGTTGAAAACAATTCCTGTGGTTCTGTTATGTGCATAATATGACACTGAATCTATGTGTCACATCTGTACTCTCCCATATGATAGCCACTAGCTACAAGTAGCTATTGAAATTAAAACGAAGTACAATCAGAAAACAGTTCCTCAGTCACACCAGCCACATTTCAAGCACCCAAGAGCCAGTTGTGACTTGTGGCTGCCATTTTGGATAGCACAAAGGTAGAACATTACCCTTGCCACAGAAAGTTCTATTACCACTACTTTATGTATACAATATGTTTTTATATTCAGTTTATCAAAGGTCAGGCTGATTCTCAGTAATTAAAGAAACTGACCTGTGGTTATATAGTTAACAAACACCTGCTTGTCTTGGATTCACTTGAATGTCAGTTTTTCTAGGTATTAGGCTATAAGTGAAATCAAGGAGACTAATTGGAAACCAACTGACAGACTGACAGGAGTGGTTTCTGTTGCCAAACTCCTTCATATGACATTTAATGGGTTCTGAGATGTGCTGGAATTTAAGCCCCTACAACATTTGACGCAAGGTTCCCTCGGGTATGTCAACTGAAAAGGTGATACACCAGTGCCTTAGGAAACCCGTCTAGAGCATCCTAGAAAGGTCCTAGATCTTCTAGTACAGCTTCCCCCCATGGAGGACCCCCTGCTTTAAGTTCATGCCGAGGTGGATCAGAGAATTCCAAACATCCACACCTGAACTGACCTAGAGGTCAAGTAGAACGATGCCCTTATGTCACAGATGAGGAAACTGAGGCCAGGCGGGAAGTGACTCACCTGCAATCACACAGAAAATACCAAAGATGCAGGACTTGAAGCCACAACTGTTCATTCCCAATCCATTGCTACTCCTGATGGGCCTGCTGATTGATTTCAATGAATGAAATCTGGTTCATGGTGTGGCATCATTCATTTCACCATTTAGGCACATTTGTACTAGGCATCCGCCATGTGCTGGACCCTGTGAATAGTGAACAAATTGACATAGCCTTGCCCTTATGAAACTTTGGTCTAGAAGGAGAGATAGCCCATAAGTAAATAACAAGCAATGGTTATGGACTCGGGACCATAAAAGCATCATGAGAAAGGAGTATGGAACTTTTGGAGGGCCTCTAATCATCGACTTGCCAACGCAGCCCCCTTTGTGAAATCGCTTTAGAGCTGGGATGTGAAGGGTGAGAAGGGGTTAAATTAACCAGGTGAAGAGAAGGAAGAACACACAGGAGAAATGTCCTGGGGGTGTGAGCAGGCTGTGAGAGATCCGCACGGCTCTGGGGGCTGGAAGAATAGTGTGTTTGCAGTGGGGAGAACAGGGGTGGTCTATGGTGAGGTGAGACCAGACAGGTAGGGGGCCAGACCATCCAGAGCCTTTAAACATGTTGTCCTCACTGTGAGAAGAGTGGGCAGGGAGGGTGGGACCGCAGGCAGGGATCGAGGTGGGGGCGGACTTACCGGATGCCTGTTACTCACATCCACACCACAGGTGACGGTGGCCGGGCCAGGGTTGGGCACGGAGGTGGGTGGTGGTGGGTGTTTTTGAGAGACCTTTATGAGGTAACATCAGGAGGATTCTGTGAGACATTGACTATGGAGATTGAGTTGAGGGAAGCTGTGGTCACTTCTAGGTTCCTGCCTTATGCCAGAGGATGGATGACGATGTTTCAGTGAGGTGGGGACAGTGGAAGACCGCCATTATGGGGATTATAGGGAGAATAGCACAAATCTGAGGTACTTTTCAAACATCCGACTAGATTTCTGAGGTAGGCATTTGGCTATCTGATTTTAGGGGAGAGATCTGAGTTGGAGCCCTGATGCTCTGAGTCCTTTGATTATACCTAGTATTTAAAGCCAGAGGTATGAGTGAGATCACAGGACAGAGATGTGAAGGTGAGAAGGTGAGCCCTCAGCTCCGGCATCGGGGGCCCTCGCGGGAGAGGGCGCCCTGTAACAGAGGAGGAGACTGCGTGTTCCGGGACAGCCAAGGGAATGGGCTTGTTCTAACCTGGAGGGAGTGGTGGTCAGTTTGAAAAGCTGCTGAGAGATACAGTTCGATGGGGACTGTTTCCACTGGATTGAGCGACACAGGGAGCTGGCTTGGTGTGGAGATGGGGGCCGAGGCCAGGCTGAAGGAAACTAGCATGGAAACCTTCATGAAGCTCAGAGATCATCTCGACTGTCCATCTCTCTTTTCAGGTGGGGAAACTGAGGTCCAGGTACGGGGAGAGATGCATTCAGGGTGAGGAACACCCAGGAGAACCATTCCTTCATGAGGCAGAGACCCCCTGATGGTGTCCACCTGTTTTCAGGGCCCCAGAAATACCAGACTCTCATTTGAGATTTGCTGGAGGGGGGGTGTGGGTATTCAAAGGGACCCCAGATGGTGCTGCTCTCTGGGCACCTTCTGGATATGCAGGGCTCCTGGTTGGCTGAGCAGAGGGCTTTGCAGAGGTGGGGCTGACTGCGGCTCTCCGTTCAGAGAGGTGGTAGAGGGGGGAAGGGCAGGAGGAGCCCATCGTCGAGAGCAGGGACCTGTACTCTTGGTCAGCTGCCCAGGCTGCTCCTCCACCGTCTTTCCCCGAGGGTGGGAAGCTGTTTGTCTGCTGAAGTGGCAAGAAAGTTGGGAGAGCCCCCCAGTCTGCAGTCAGGACTCTGGGGACAGAGGGAGGGGAGCCAGCGTTAAAGAGATGGACATGTGGAGCTGAGGCACAGAAACCGGGAGGGACCTCTGGAAGACTCTCCGGGCCAAGAAGGGGCTCCTTGTGAAGAAAGCCAATGGTGGGGCAGGGGAGGGGAGCGGGGGGGGAGTTGTGCCAGGCTCACAGCCCCAGCCTGAGACATGGCCCTGCCCGCTCCCGTCCCAGGTAGCTCTAAGCCCTGGGTACTTGCAGGTCTGGGTCCTGAGCTTAGGGGCAGAGGGGATGACACGAGAGGACCTCGTTCTGAGTCGGCCTAGAACAGCGTGCCTTCACCCTGAATCCACTAAATACAGCCCATTGTGCACGACTGTGCGAGAGGCCTCATACCAGGGGCATCCTTACTCATTCTCTGTGGCACAAAGCTGGGAGCTGTTTCCCTGTGAGAGGATCCATCTCGGGGACTAAGCTGGAAAGCCTTGTTTCACTGCTCTTCCTGCCCTGACTCCCTGCACCTGATGTGGGACCCTCACAGGCCTGGATCCCGCCCTTCTTGTCTCCCCTGGCCCTCTTCCCGGTGGTGGTGGTGCCGAGCGATCCTGCTCTGGGAGGCGGGCCGGATTCTCCCCGGAACGTTGGAGAAGGCCATGGCACTGGGCCCTCACCCTGCTGCGTCGCCCGAGGGCAAAAGTCCAATCAGCAGCCTCCCTGTGGATCCAGCTCTATCATCCTCAGAGCCCCCGCCAGCCTCCACAGGTGGCCTGGGGCTAGGGCCACACTAGCCGATGCCCCACGGCCCTCACGTCTGGCCTAATCTGTCCCTGAATGGCATCGAAGCCGCGGCCGAATGGCTCAGTTGCCTGTGTCCTCGGCAAGCGCCCCCCGAGGGGAGGGCACGAGTTCTTGATGTGCACACAGATCAGTGACCAGCCCCTCGGTCGCTCAGCCTCACAGTGCGTGGGTGAGCTGGCAGTGGTTCCCTGGGTATGGTCTGTGGTTCTCAGAGTCGGCTGCCCGTTGGAACCACTGGAGGTGCTTCTAGAAGTCTCCAGTGTCCGGGCCACACCAAAGACCAAGCAAACGGGAGCCACCGAGAGTGGCCCCCAGGCATCAGTCAGTTGTAAAGGCCTCAGCGTATTCTGCCAGCCGCCAACCTTGAGAACCCCCTGGTTTAAGGGAAACGTAGACTCCTGTCAAACAAACCATGTGTGCAGTTTCTTTTTCTCTTTCCCTGCATTCTCTCTCCTCACCTCTCAGTCTCTTTCCCTCCCTCCCTCCCTCCCTCCTTCCCTCCCTCCCTTCCTCTCTCTTTCTTTGTCTTTCCTCTTTCTCTCTGTCTTTCTCTCTCTCCCTCCCCCCCCTTTTTCTCTATCTCCCCCTGCCCTCTCTCTCTCTTTCTTTCTTTTTTTTTTTAATTTTTTTTAACGTTTATTTATTTTTGAGACAGAGAGAGTCAGAGCATGAACGGGGGAGGGTCAGAGAGAGGGAGACACAGAATCGGAAGCAGGCTCCAGGCTCTGAGCCGTCAGCCCAGAGCCCGACGCGGGGCTCGAACTCACGGACCGCGAGATCGTGACCTGGCTGAAGTCGGACGCTTAACCGACTGCGCCACCCAGGCGCCCCTCTCTTTCTCTCTTTCTCTCTTTCTTTCCCGCTTTCCCTTATTTCTTTTCTTTTGTGAGTTTCATTGATTTGGAAACTCTTCCCTTTTGGCTACTCGTTTCATAAATGTATTACAAAGATTTTCTTAACTGCCTATTGTGTGTTAGGCATTGTGTGTTCAGTGATTTAAAAACAATGTGACAACAGCAACAACAAGAAACCGGTAGGAAAAGAAAAAGAAAAAGAAAAAGAAAAAGAAAAAGAAAAAGACAGGCTCCTTGACCCCACAGAGTTTATGGTCTATAAGAAAGACACTCCTCAGGTGAACACAAAACAAATATCTTATTTTAAATTGTGACGCAGACTGTGAACCCAAGCGTAGAATGCTGACATCCTAATTTTCGGTGTGATGGGATTCGGAGGTGGGACCTGGGGGCGGTGATTAGGTCTTGAGAGTGGGATCCTCATGAAGGGCATTAGTGCTCTTACAAAGGACACCCTGGAGAGCTCCCTTCCCCCGCAGGAAGGTACAGCATGAAGACACAGTCTGTGACCCAGGAAGCAGGTTCTCACCAGATGCTGGGTCTGCCGGCACTTTGATCTCAGACTTCCAACCTCCAGAACTGTGACAGTAATTGCGTGGAAAAAGGCTATTATGTCAATATGAGAATGTGTCATAACTAGACATAAAAAGCTGAAAGATAGTTCCTTCAGTTAAGGCATATGACTGGACCCTCTTACTATTAAACATGGCTTTTAGAAATGCAGGGTCCACTAATTTCATTTTCTGTCAGTATTTAATGGCTTATCAGTGCTTTCCTCCCCTCTAATAATGAATTTTAAATAACAAAAGAAATGGCCAGCAGCTTTAATTTAAAAATGAAACTAGATATTGGAATCAATTTGATACTTAAAAAAAATTTTTTTTAATTTTTATTTATTTTTAAGAGAGAGAGAGAGAGAGAGAGAGCAGAGGAGGGTCAGAGAGGGGGAGACACAGAAACCGAAGCGGGCTCTAGGCTCTGAGCTGTCAGCATAGATCCTGATGTGGGGCTTGAAGCCACAAAACCTGAGATCATGACTGAGCTGAAGTCAGACAGTCAACCTACTGAGCCTCCCAGGCACCCCCAATCTGATACTTTTTTTATTTAAAAGAGAGTCTTGTCTAAGCCATTTGGCCCATGGGATTGTTCCCTAGCAGCCTGACCCCTCTTGAGGAGGGTAGCATTTAAACTATGACCAGAGAGGTGAAAAAGGAACCAGTCAGAGAAGAATGAGAATAAGAACCTCCCAAAGATAAGAGCACATGGGAAGGGTGGGGTTGGACAGACATGAGGACATCTGGGGACCCCCAGGACAGTGAGTGGTCTCAGCAAGGATCGGAGGGACCAGGCTGGGCGAGGAGTGAGGGTCAGCCATGCAGAATTAGAAGCAGGAGGCCGGCCATCATGAGCCTGTGTTGTTAAAATATCATCACGGAGAATTAATTCGTGGAATTAATTAATTATAAATATTCCACTTCCAAAAATGAAGATTTACTCAGAATAAAACCCTAAAACGAATTGGGAGTATGTTGCAGGAATCATCCTAAAAATGTAGGCTTATTATTGAACACCTCACATTTGGCAACTGTCGTGTTAGCAGAATGCCTTTTCTTTTGCTTGGCCTCCAGCAAACGGATGCGAGTCAATTTAGCGGGGAATTTGTGAGAGCGGGATTTGTTGCTGCTGTCTTTGTCCTTGGTGCCTCAGGTCACAGGATTCCAGCTCCTCTAGCGTGACCTTGGGCTTCATTTGCCTGGTGCCTTTTCTCTGCTGTTTCACCATTAGCCTTAAGCTTTTCCTTCGTGCTCCTGCCTTGGAGAGACTCTCCCTGTACACCCTCACCCCCACCCAGTGACAATCTTCTGTTGTCCTGCTTCAGCCTGCATCTCGGGCAGATCCCGTGCCTCTAGTTCCCAGGGTGGCCCTCTCAGGGAACAACTGTGTCCTCCCACCCGCAGGGGATGTCTAATTTTCCCAGCCCAGGACAGTCTCTGATATGCCCTCTCTGGGGTAGAATATGTTTTCTCCTCTTCCTTTGCCAAAGTTGCAGTGGGTTTCACCTGGGGCCTTGGAGCAATCAGGTTTGCTGTCTTTCTTTCCTCTAGTGTCTTAAGTCTCGTATTCCCTAAAGTAGATGGAGCGGTGGGGGCAAGGTCTGAGTGGAGCTTTATGGCCTCCTGCTGCTGCCATCCCCTCACTGCCCCCCACACACACACACACCTGCCCAGGGGGCCTCCTCACGTTCCTGCCCTTCCACAGTGGTGTTTGGTTGTTGTTGTTATTTTAAGTTTTTATTTAAATTCTAGTTAGTTAACCTATAGTCTGGTAGTGGCTTCAGAAGTAGAACCTAGTGATTCATCATTTAGGCATAACACCCAGCACTCATCACAAGTGTCCTCCTTAATGCCCATCACTCATTTAGTCCACCCCCCACCTACCTCCCCTCCAGCAACCTTCAGTTTGTTCTCTGTATTTAAGAGTCTCTTCTGGTTTGCCTCCCTCTCTTTTTTTTTACCCCCCTTCCCCTCCGCAGTGCTCTTGTAAGCACCTACTGAGGTCCACAGAGAGGAAGTGGAACTCAGTGTGAACCCCCTGAGGTTGGGACACCCAGGGATTCCATAGCCTCTGGTAGTGCACCCTCAGTTACATCCACTCCAAGAAGCCATTGCTCACATCCACCTCCCTTCCAGTTCCCATCTTTGCCTGTGTTTTGAATTTCTTAGTTGTACCGAGACCTCTGGTCTCTTATGGGTTCAGGAAATATTGTGATCTTACAGGTTACTGTCTTTTCTTTTTCTTTATTTTTTTTTAATGTTTATTTACTTTTTAGAGAGACTGAGAGTACGAGTCAGAGGAGGGGCAGAGAGAGAAGGAGACACAAAATTCAAGGCAGGCTCCAGGCTCTGAGCTGTCAGCACAGAGCCCATCGCGGGGTTCGAACTCACAAACTGCGAAATCATGACCTGAGCCAAAATCAGACACTTCACTGACTGAGCCACCCAGGCACCCCTGTTTTTCTTGAATTAAGGATGGGAACAACATTTTTTTCCCCACATCCTTGGTCTCCTCATCTTTTCAATATATTATTTTTTTAAGTTTATTATTTTTTTTAAATACTTTCCACACCTGGGGCGCCTGGGTGGCTCAGTCGGTTGGGCATCCGACTTTGGCTCAGGTCATGATCTCGTGGTCCGTGAGTTCGAGCCCCGCGTCAGGCTCTGTGCTGACAGCTCAGAGCCTGGGGCCTGCTGTGTCTTCCTCTCTCTCTGCCTCTCCCCCACTTGCGCTCTCTCTCTCTCTCTCTCTTTCTCTTAAAAAAAAGTCAATAAACATTAAAAAAAAATACTTTACACACCCAACATGGGGCTCAAACCCACAACCCTGAGATCAAGAGTCAAATGATTTTCTGACTGGTGCCCCTTTAACCCATTATTAAAAGAAGATATTTGGGCTTAGCTTTTTGGTTTTGTTTTATTTTTAATCCAATCTGACAATCTCCATCTTTAATTAGCAGGGTTAGGCCATTTACATTTAATGTAATTACTTATGTGATTGGTTATACATTGAGGAATTACAGCTACGATAGAACCATAGGTTGTTTTGAGAAGAGCATGTGGTTTGAGGTCCAAGGTTCTAGGCCAGTTATTTAATTAGAGACTTCTTAGTCTTGGGTCTTGGCTTCATTTTTTGAACCTCAATTTATTTACTCTTAGAAGGGTGTTATGACACCAGACATAAAGAATTACTTTAGGGATTGTGAAAATTGATGTAGCTGATACTGTATTAAAGCTATGTTCTGCTATACAAATATTTTATGGTTTTATGATCAAGGAGGAAACTGTGGTCAAATGGTTCCATGACAACTTAATAGGTTTGTACTTTTGTTCTGCAGTGATGATGATATAAATGGTGCCTGTAAAACATTTAGCTTCTTTTATGTAATTCTTTCACAATACTTGTCACATCCCTTGTACTTACTTGCTTATGTTTTTCTTGTCAGACTAGGTCCTCATTAAGAGCAGGAAATACAGTTTATTTATGTCTATATTTTTGTGTCTTGCAGAGTGCCTGGCACAATATATGCTCAATATGGGTTTGTAGCATTGAAACACATTTTAAAAATATAGCACTGAAGCTCTCTGCACCAGTCTGAAAATACAGCATTCCCTGGATGAAGCGTAGCTAAGCATTTCAGAATTTGACCAACCTCTGAGGATCTTACTTCAGAGCCTCGATTGCTATCCACATTGCCCGAACCCTTTGACACCCAAGACAGCCTTGGCTAGTCGGCTGGCGTCATGGGTGGTGAAAATTCTTTCCGAAGCTTGTGGGAAATTTGGCTGTCAGGTCACCGTCAGCTACACACAAATGTATTGCCAGGTTTCGCGACTTTGTATGACTAGTCTCCAAGCTGTAGTAATTGTTGCATTTGTGTGCGACTTCTCAACATTCCTGTGACATTACCACCGTGTTGCCACAGCTGTAAAAGGGTGAGAATTAAGTGGGGATTTGCAAACTTTTAGAGAAGCGTGGTTTTTGTATCCACGTGAACGCTCCCTTCTGCCGAGGTGGAACTAAACGGTTCTTCTCTGGAACTTCCGTGGAGTTTCTGTGGTTTCGCAGCGTGTGCCCAGGTCTGGGTCAGCTAGCTCTGTCTTTTCATCTGCCTCCGAGTGCAGAGGCCCACATAGGGGCTCAGAGGGGCTTTCTGAGTAGGAATACATGCGCACCACATTCCGAAGGCGATCCTCCCTACCTCGGCCATCTCTAGCCACTCCCAGCTTGCCCTAACTCAGCCGCCACACAACTGAGTTAGCGGGGGCCACACAACTGAGGGCCACATGTATCCTCACCCGAATTGTTTGTTCTCTTGTAACTTGTTTTTGTGTTGTTCTCATGGATTGCAGTTTCCTCTGTCCAGCAGTCCTGTCTTAAATGTTTATTTTTTGTCTTGGAAGGCCAGGTGTAGAGTAGCGTAAAAGTTGGCTTCTTTCAAGGGCGCCTGTGGCTCAGTGCATTGAACGTCCCGACTCTTGATTTCACCTCAAGTCATGATCTCATAGTTCATGAGATGGAGTCCACATTGGGCTCTGTGCTGACAGCACAGAGCATACTCGGGATTCGCTCTCCCTCTCTTGCTGCCCCCTACGCCCGCTTGCCCTCTCTCTGTCCCTCCCCCACTCATGCATGCTCTCTCTCTCAAAATAAATAAGCGTTAAAAAGAAAAGTGGCTTCTTTCTGAACATTTGCTAACTCTACATCTAACTCCATCCTTAGAGCTTGGAAGGATTTCACATGAGGATTATGCAGGAGTTAAGTAAACAGAGAGTTGAGATTCAACCGTTCCACATACCTATTTTGGGGAAACAAATTCAAGTTCTTCTTTGTAATAAAACACTACCCGATGCCTAGCGTATACCAAAGGTTGAACGGGGAAAGGCTCTTAGAAGTAGTTTCAGACCCCAGTGAAAACAATTTTGACCTGCTACTAAGGACAGGTTTGTACTGATATACAGCGGTCTAGGCTGGGTCCCCTTTGGTGCTGTGAGCCTAATAATTTATGCTGTTTTACCCTCTTCTTAGCTGCCTGGTGGTGGCAAAACTCTGAGACGTTTTCGTTGGCTAATTGGTAGCCGGCTAGCACTGGCCTCTCTGGAGACCCAGATTTCTTTATTGGGGAGACCCTTTTCTTTTCAGGAGAGTTTGGATAAGCGCCCCTACCCTACTTCAGTTGTCACTAGGACTAGGAAGGGAAGTGTGGATTTAGGAGAAGGTGCTAAGGAAAAACCAGTGAGGCCTGCTGACCGTGGCAGCTTTAAGCTCTCAGAAGACAATGTTGTGTCTTACACTCTCTCCTCCTGGCGTAGTCAGCCGTCAGACAATATTTAATGAATACATGATGAATGACTGGATTAAAGGTGTGTGTGTGTGTGTGTGTGTGTGTGTGTGTGTGTGTGTGTGTGAGATTTCGCTGTCAATGAAAGGTTCAATATGCACAGAAATTTAGTCGTGGAGGCTAGAGCTCTGGATATCTGCCTAACCATGATATGCCATGATTTACTTGGTAATGGACACAGCTTAGCAAAATGTGTTTTATCCCCACACCTCACTCATCGTTCAAAGATGCAGGCCAGGTGTCAGTGCAGCCTGGGCCAGGGAGAGCAGTTGGCCCATTAGTTATGATCTGTCATGCCTGTAGACTCTAGGGACCAGGACATTTACCCTCAACATCACAAAGAGAATTAGCACAGTAATGCCTTTGTTCCTAACCACCAAGGCCATTCATCCTGTCCCAGCCTGGCTTCAAGGTCTCTGGAAGCCCTGCCAGCCCTCCCACCTGCCCACCACCTCGTTCTAAGATTCCTCCTGAATGGCGTCTTGCATTTGCTACTTCTAGGTGGCTTTGTGGTTGAGCAGAACTCTGTGGCATGCTTCTGCCTTCCCGGAATACAAGGCAGCATTGGGTAGAATGATGGCGTTCATCTTCCTGTTCCGTTTTTGCTGCATAGTTTTAAATAAAATGAGAACGTGGTTTCAGTTTAATTCAAGAAGTGTTTGGCTAGTGCTTCTAGTGCACTGTGATGGGAGATAGAGAGTGATTCTTCATTCATGGTAACTAGCAGCACGAGGAATGCTTGTCTTCCCCTGCATGCTAGGCTGGGTTGAGGAAGAGAGAGTGGATTTTCCCTCAGATCTATCCTTCCTCAGTATTTTTCATGTTTGGTCATGAACTACATTTGGTCATGAGCCGCCGCCCTCACTGGTGTTCCCTTAGCCTCTTCACTATCCCCTTATGAAGAGAGGCATTATCATTTCCACTTTACAGATGAAGAAACTCAAATTCAGGGTCAGGGAGACTGTGTAACATACCCAAAGCAACCTGTACGGAGGAGAAGTAAATTTTTCAGGAACACAGAGCCAGTAAGTGGTGGAGATGGGACCTAAAGACAGGCCTCTGGGACTCCTCAGTCCTAGCTACTAATCTTTCTAAACTGCTTTATAAAATGAACGAATGGATGATCTGTGCCATGGCTTGGATGACTTTGAAGTAAATTTGTAGAGCTGTGATGGACTTTAAAAACACACAGGATAGAGTAACATGTAATTAAGTACTAAAGTAAATCAGAGATCATTGATTTTATGCTCTAAGAAACCTTTTCAATCCAGTCAAGTCCCATTATCTTCATATAATCAATGAAGAGTCTGAAGATTATTGACATGTAAGATCTTGTCCAAAGCCACAGAACCGATACCAAAAAGCCGAGTCAGCACATGATGGTAAGTTACCTTGACATTAATCCATTATTCATTTTGATACATACTCCTGCCTTGATGATTTCCTAGAAGCAAATGTTATTAGAGTTTTGGCCTTTATGCCAAAGTATTAGTGTTGGCCAAGTAGCGTATGGCTGTGCGTTCCAACCTAGGCGAACAGAGCTGGTTCCTCACCCTAAGTATGCAACAATACCTGGGTGAGTCTACAAGCCTCAAGGTCTTACCAGAAAATGTGTAGTGTCAGTCTGAACTGGTATTTACAGATAAAGAGATGTTATTAGTGGGGTAATTTGGTTAAATGAATATTGTGCCAAATTATCTCAAATTTATAAGATAACACTTATCACAATTTTATGGAAAATTGCATCCAAAATTATACCCTTATAAAGTGCACACATTAATAACACACCACAAGGACACGTAAATTATATGAGTCATATCTTTTTTGCAGTTGTGTACATTGAATAATGTGATGTTTTTGCAAGAGCCGAAGGTATACTATGCTCTTAAAACATACTGGCATTTTAAAGTGCTACATTAACATCACTGTAGACAATCTGAAGATACAGAAATACTAAAGACAGAGTGTTTTGAGCAAGATGTGATTTGTTCCCTCTCTAAATGGAAAAATTAAAAAACAAAAACAAAAGCCAGACCACACATATAGAGAGAATGGGATGAGCTCCAAATAAATGTTAGAAAGGGATGATATAACCTGTAGTCATTTTATGAAGTGTGTTACACTGAAATAAAGACATAAATATGACCTTCAGAATTATGAAGTTTCCAACAAGATGGAAACGCACTTTTCCCATTGATTCCTGGGAACTGGGGCTGCTTTGCCAGTGTGAAGAATGAGTACCAGCCCTACATCTAGAAGTGGTGAGTCAACACCCCCTCGTGCAGGTAGTTAGCCACATAGAATGGCACGCAGGACAATCGATGCACCATGCTGTTTTGTGCACGTTCCCACATCATGCCTTTGTTAATGCCGTTAGTGCTTCGAATGTCTTTTCTTCTTGCTCCATATTCTCTTGTCCTTGAGATCCTTGGGTGAACACCATCTTCTCTTTCAAGATCTGGTTTGAGAGTCGTAATCTTTTTGAAGACTTTTCTGACTCCTCTTATGGAATTAGTTGGTTCATTTGGCCACCCCTGGAATCCACTTTATTGCACTTGTTGGTATCCATGTTTGTCTCCCTACTAGACTGTAAAATAGTCTTAACTCTTTGAACCTAAATGCCATCACTGGTACTAACTCAGAATGGTGCACTTTTTTTGGACAATTGGATGAATGCAGGAATGAATGGATGGATGGATGGAAAGTAAAGGAAAAGCTAAATGAGACCTTGAGGGGCATAAAAGGTATAGCTGTCAACATCAGTGCCACCAACTGTTAATTCTATAGGACACTTGGGCTGATCATAACATTTGCACATTTGTGACCTACCTTTTTTGGTTTCTGGCACCTTCTTACTTTTACAGAACTTAGGGCACTTTGTCGATAGGCTTCGATTTTGTATCAGCTGTCTTCAGTTTTTAGGGTAGAGCTGGTAACTGCCACAACTGGGTTTTCATTGTTACAGGAATTTGATAGGAAGACCACAACTCAAGTCACACCAGTTAAGCAGTTACCTTCTATATCTATGTCTGAATCATCTGGCTCAGTTCTAGAAAAAAACACCTCTCTCTCTCTCTCTCTCTCTCTCTCTCTCTCTCTCTCTCTCTCTCTCTCTTTTCTCCCAAACTCCTCCTTCCTTTCTTTCTTTTTCAAAGAGTTTTTGAAGACCTACCATGTTCAAGTCACAGAGTCAGCCATTAGGAACACAACACAAAACCAATGCAACAACTACAACAACACATGTTTTCCCCTTCAGCAGAGAAAACTAATGCTCACCAACATCTGTCTCTTTCCTCTTGTTGGGTACACTGCTAGACAACATTTGTACTCCCCTTGTGGCTTTTTGGGGCAAATGACTGGATTTTGGCTAGTGCAATTGTAGGTGAAAGTGGTGAATGCCGTTTTTAAGTCTGACCCTTAAATATTCCTGCAACATCTGAGTTTTCTTTTTTCCACACCCGCCCCCCCTTCGGCTGACTGGCTTGATCAGATCCAAGAATCTCCACCTAAGTAAACTGACGACAAACCCTAAAACTTACTTTGATGTCCACCCATATTTTTCCTCCCCTCCCATTATATTTAGGAGATGCCTTTTCTTCTGGTGTAGGGCCACCTCCTCCCACTTACCCAGGAATTTTATTTTCTCTTCAACATCTTCTTCCATCAGTACTGAAGCACGTTCAGACTTCCATCCTCTTAAAAGAAAAAAGTGAGGCAGACAAAACACCCTTCTGCGGCTCTCCTCTCATTTACAGTTGAACTTCCTGAACTGTTTGTCTACATTTTCTGTATTTTCTCAACTCCATCAACTTCTAAACCTGCTGCAATGTGGATTCTCTGTGCCCTTTAACTTCCTGCCATGAAACCAGGCTTATTCAGACCACTGCCATTGTGTGTGTGTGTGTGTGTGTGTGTGTGTGTGTGTGTGTGTCAAACTCAGTAAATATGTCAGTACTCATTTTACTTGATTTTTTACAGCATTTGGTTTTGTTGAACTTCCTCTTCTTGAGAAAAATCTAGTCCCTTGGCCTCCATGATGACCCTTTCTCCAGTTTTGTTTCTTCTTCCCTGGCCATCTTTCTGAGTTTTTTTGAGGATCCCTTTCCTTGTACCATCACTGAAATGTTGATATTCTAGTCCAGACCATCCTTTTTCCTCCCTCCTATGTATATGCTTCTGGGTAGGCTCCCTCCACTCTCCTAGCAACACGAACTACCTGTCTGCTGATCCTTTCAGCTCTTTCTTCCAGCTTTCTTGAGCTCCAGCGTTAACCTAATCAATGCACGTGAGCATTGTTCCGTTTCCATAAATACAGATGTGTACCAGCATTTCTACTGGTTGCCTTCTATCCCTCCAAATACTATACCAGAAGCTTTTAAACCACTTATTGATGGAGATTTCCGTTGTTTGTGTTTTTCTTTGCTTTTCTCCTGCTCTAACAGCTTCACAGTAAATATCCTTGAACATAAATCTTTAAAAAGCAGTGATCTCTGGGGGCTCCTGGGTGGCTTAGTCAGTTAAGTGCCTGACTTCGGCTCAGGTCGTGATCTCACGGTTTGTGAGCTCGAGCACTGTGTCGGGCTCTGAGCTGACAGCTCGGAGCCTGCTTCGAATTCTCTGTCTCCCTCTTTCTCTCTCTCAGTGCTCTTCCCTCACTCACTCGCACTCTCTTTCTCCATAATAAAAAATAAGTAAACATTTAAAATAAAAAAAAAAAAAGCAGTGATCTCTATAGATAAATGCACACCCTGAAGTGAGCGGACCATGTGTTATGCTTATTTAAGATTCTGGCATGTATTTCAAGGTCATCCCCAGACTGGTACCAACAGTTCATGGCTGTGTCAATGTTTTGAATTTTCCAACATATCAATACTTTTATCTGAAAGTATAGGATTTCAATTGTATTTCTTTAATTAGAAGAAAGGTCGAAGATCTTTTTATATGTCTGTGGCCTATTTAATTTTTCTTTTCTTTCACCATGAATTGTCCATGTTTTTGAGAACACTAATATTTTACTTATTCTTTTTAATGCATTCACGGTACATTAAGGATATTATCTAAAAATACCTTTCTCCTGATGTCATTTTTTCTATAAGCTTTGTTTGTTGGGTTTCTTGGCCATACTACTATTTCTTTAAAATACTTTTCTGGCTGTGTCGATATACTTAAAATGGCTTTTCATATCACAAGATTATGAACGTATTCACCCAAATCCTTTATAGTGATTTTAATCTAAGTTTTTTGCATTATTGTTATGATCCATATGGAATTTATTTTGATATGAAGGATGAGGAGAAGATATGGCTTCATTATTATTTTTCCCCCAAATGGGCAGCCACGTTTTCTCATAGTCATTTCCCCTGTGACTAGGATCTGTCAGATGCAGTGATGTTTCTCATCAGCTTCCTCATCTGTAAAGCTGGACTGGCAATTTCGTAAGCTGTCTGGAGTCTGAGATACCCACTCGCCGAAGCCCAGCACAGGAGAGGAGACAGGGCAGCTGCAGAGGATTCTTGTTACACTTGTCCCTGGCCCTTCTACTCCTGGCCCAGAATCTTGGGCCCGCTGGCCCAGCTTTGGGGTTTTTTTTCATCATGACTGAGATCAGAAGATCCAGACAGGTGGTCTGGGGTAGCCTTCAGCTCTGTGATTGCTGGACAGTATGTCTCAGAGCAGAAGCAGGCAGGGATGACGAATGCCCCGCGGTACTTTCTTGTTTCGCATCCAGGGGATCTAGGATGTTAGTTCAGGGATCAGGCTCTGGGGAAAATATACTTCTGCTCCTTGCTCATCACGGGGACTTCTTGGAACTTCCTTTCTCCGAGGGAAGATGCCGTGCAACTAGGGAAGCAGAGCTTAAAGGGACGCAGCCACAGCCCAAGGACGCCTGGACCAGCAGAAGCCAGATGAGGCAGGAAGGATCCTTCTTGGAGGACTTGGAGGGAGCACGGCCCTGCCCACAGCTTGATTTCAGACTTCCGGCCTCCACGTGTGTGAGAGGATAGCCTCCGGCTGTTCCCGGCTGCTCGCAGTCACTTTTGCTAAGGCAGCCCCAGGAGATGGGCACCAGGCGTCTCCCTCCCTGAGTCTCCTCCCACCCCACCAGCGTTTCCTCACCTCCCGAATCAACCTCTGGTCTCAGCTCTGCTTCCCAGGTAACTGAAGCCAACACAGCTGCGGTAATAATTCTTGTTGCTGCTGTTATTGTATTATTTTCATTGGCATTGCGGTTGTTGGGAGGAACAGAGAATTCCCTGATAACATGCAGATCTACCAGAGAAAGCCATATCACACATCGGGCACCTGAGGTCTGTTTTCACCTCTGCAGTTCTGGAACTTTCTCGGGTATGCTGATAGCTCGGGGTGGATGTGAGTCTCAATGCAGCTTGACAGAGGACGTGATTCGACGCCCCTGGTTTCTGTGGAGGATGTCACAAGTCACACCGGCCCAAGCTTCAGCCTGATAACTCAAACTTCACCTTGGCCCAGAGCAGCGGGGGCCGCGGGCCGCCGCAGGGGACAGGTCGGGGCACCTGGCAAGCTGGTGCTGCTCTGCTTAGGACCTGCGGGCCCCCGAGGCCGTTGGAACATTATTTAAATAAGAGCGATGCTTGCAGATGTGAAAACAGAGGGAGCCTTTGAATATCATATTTACGGTGAGGGAGGGGCTGCGTGCGTCCGCGCTGGGCTGAATACAGATGAATGAATACAGCGGCCATGCCTGCTGGGGGCGTGGCTGAGCAGACAGCCCTCCCTGGGAGGTGGTCAGAGCCAGAATCTCCTCTCCGCTTGTCCTGAGGGTGAAAGCCATCCCGTGGCTGGGTTGCAGGAAGAACCCATTGCCTGGCCCGCTGGAGACGCTTACCAGCTGGAAATACATGGGCCAATTACCAAATCAAACAGCACGTGAATTGGGGGAACAAAATTAAAACAAACACTATGGCAACAAGTATCAGTGGTGAAATCTGACACTTGAGTGGTAAGTAGATGGGTTTCCTCAGCACTCCACAATCAACTGTCTGAGTGGAACATATGCTTTGTTCTGCACCCTTTGTGTGACTCGACAGCTGTCTGTCCCCTTCCATGGGTGATATTCTGCCAATCCATCTGATCAGGGGCTTGGGGAATCTTCATACAAATACGTACCCAGGGACTGGTTCAATGGATTTGACAATCCTCTGTCGTGATTTCCCCAGGAACGTCAAGGACTGTGTCTCATGCATTCATTCCACTGCGCACTTCTCCAGCAGAGGATACAAAAACAGGTTGTCCGTGAAAGGACCAGAAGGCATTAGGGGTCATGTTATCAATAGGTTCCCAATAGAGGGTCCTGAGGTCCGGAGAACAGAAGTGGTTTATAAAGAGATCTTCAGTATTTGAAAACACCTGATGGGAATCATATGTTTACTCACAGACAGAATGCACACTAATAAAACCACCCCTGTCTCTGCTTTGGATAGAACTCTGTATCCCCAGTATGGCCCAGCACTCCCCATGCGGACAGACTAGGGGCATCTCTGAGGGCACAGGCCTTCTCACAAGCTTAAACTTGCAGCCCGAGTCCCCACAGGGGAGCTCTTGTTATCTCTCGTGGTTTGAACGAGGGTGCCAGGATTCTAGTCAGTCAAGCCAAAGGTCCATGTTCACATAGTTAGTGAGCACTGAGGCTGGAGACGATAAATACGAGATGCTGTAAACCCAGTGCTCTTTGGGAGAAGCCCTTTGCCTCTACACAGGGGCCTTCCTTTGAGTATGGAAGAAGGCCTTTTTCACTTCACACCTTTTCATTCACAAAGCTGGGGGTTGGGGCGGAGGAGCTGGAGAACAGGTGCCAGTCTGAACCAACCAGAGCTTGCAGTCATAAGTCCTTCTGGTCGAGAAAATACAATTTTTACAGCTTTCAGGCACGTCGATGGGATAATGAGAGTTTACTAACGAAGACTCAAATGGTCAAAGTTGCCCTGGGACCTTAGTGACCAAATATCAACACAGGAGACCTCATACCTCCCTTGCATGTGAACAAGTGCTTCTCTGGGGCTTTGGGCTGCTATGGGGATCTACCGGTTTAACCCCCGACAGACACGAAACTTATTTACGGCGCTGGCTTTCTTGTAACAGGCTGGGAGCGTAGTAGGTTTTTGATGAATAGGCACTGGTTAGACATTATTAAGAGTTCATCCAAAACACGTATCAGATTTGAACAGCTCCCACCTTTAGCATCTCCGCTGACAACTGACCACCCAGAGGCCAATCCCCCAAATCCCTTGCCGGGAATTCAAGATCCCTTGCAAAGTAAGTCTCAGCTGACAGCCGTGTGGCCCTCCCCAACCGCCCCCCTCCACTGGGTCTCTTGGGTTCTTATCCCCGTATCTAGGCACACTCAAGATTGCCCTTCACCCACAGCTGCCTTCTCTGCTTTCCGTGCCTTTGCTCCACTCCGTGTGGCCGCTTCTGCCTTGACTGTCCTTGTTTTCAGCTTCTCTGTTGGGAAAATTGTCTCCCAGGCTTCAGAGCTGAGGCTCAACCCACATCTTGTATATAGTGTCCCTTTAACCCACCCGCCCCACACCCACCTGCTGAAACAAAATTAATTGTTTCTTCTTAAGCTTTCCATAACCCTGGGCATGGCCAGGGAATGTGTCTCATTGGTAAGTGGAGACTTGCCGAGAATTTTTTTTGCAAGATAGGAACAGTAAGGTGGAACAGGGGACTGCCTGGGGAGTGCTGGAGGCTGAGGGGGGAAGAGGAGAGCAGGGTCTCTAGGAGGGCAGAGCAGAAGCACCCACCCCGCTGCTCTGCAGGATAACAGATCCATGAACGCTGGACTCACTGGGTTGACCTTGGCCGGGGAGGCAGGGAAGGCAGCGATGCCCGTAAGCTCGCATGGAGAGAGAGCAGGTGCCATGGGCTGGCTCCCGCCCTGCCTTCACTGGTCTCAAAGGAAAGGCAGTTCTGGGCTGTGAGGCAGTTGCCATGGCAACCGGCCCAATCCGGGCCTCTGGGGGTAGAGTTCCACCCCCCCCACCACCCGGGTCGGTCAGGCCAGTGCAATTCGTAAAGCTGCCTGTCAGTTTTGGTGCTGAGCCCCCTGGCTGAATGAGTCTGCAGGCTGGAGAGACTGTCCTCTGCCACGTCAGAAGGCCCACAGCTCTGCAGTGTCAGGTGGCAGCTGAGGCCACATCCCTGCCACCGGGTCTGGCCAGGTGGAGACCGAGACTGCCTTCTGGGGCTCGGCTGGACCGCCGCGCCCTGCGTGTGACCAGGTCGAGTAGAATCCTCGCTGCCTCGTCGTCTGGGTGCGGGCTCTGAGGGCCGGGCCCGGACTTGGGGTTGACCTGTGAGTGGCGAGGGCTGCAGGCAGCGTGTGCCCTGCCCTGTCTCTTCTCCTCCGTCTCCGCGCGAATGGTGGCACATGCCAGACTCTGCAGCTGTGAAGGAGCTCCGTCCCTGTGGGGACTCTCTGGGCCTCAGCTCCAGCAGGGCGGCAGGGACAAGCACAGCCAGTGCAAAGGGCGAGGGGACACTGGGGCGGGAGGGACCCTGGAGCTCTGATCAGTCTGAGCCAGTGGGGATTGAGTGTCAGGACAGGCACACGTTTTTAGACAGTCCAGTCACCTGGGCATGATTCGCTTAGAAGTCTGGATCAATTATCTATTGCCGTGTAACAAATTGCCCCAAACCTAGTGTGTGAGAGCACCAAACACTTGTCTCGCAGTTCGTGTGGCCATGGCCCTGGGAACGGCTCGGCTGGGCGGGCCTGGCTCAGGGTCGCTCACGAGACTGTCAGCGTCTGAGGCTCAAACCCACTCTTGTGCTTGTGAACAGGCCTCGGGTCCCACTGGCCACCCACCAGAGACAGCAGTTTTTTGCCGCATGGGCGTCCCCATTCTGTTGCTCGCAACACGGTAGCTTCTGGAGCGAGCTTCCGAGGGCGGGGGGTGTGCAAGATGGAGGGCGGACGCCAGTCTCTTTATAACTTTATCTCCAGAGAGACATCCCATCACTTCTTCACGTTAGATTCATCCAAAGCAGATCAGCCCTGCCCAGACTCGCGGGGAGGGATTCCACAGAGGCGAGAGCGACAGGAGATAGGCATCATGGGGGCTCCCCACACACCAGCCGTTGAGCAATGATCGTGCTCCAGTCAAGCTGCTGAATTTTGAGGACACAGGAGGAGTCAGAAGATCATCCAGGAAGAACGTAATCCTTGAGTGGAGATTGGGGGCGGTGCAACTATAATTGGGCACAGAGGACCGGTGAATCATTATTGCCGGAATAAATGGGCAGTCACACAGCTCCACCTTTGACCAACCTCTACCTGAAAACCTCTGCATTGTGCACCACAGGGGGTTGATGCATAGGGTGTGTCTGTGGAATAAACTGTCCTTGGTTTGAAGCTCTGTGACCACAGTAGCACATCTCATGGCCACGTGCTTGCCCCATGGTGAGCCCCAGGGACCCCGACCCCACCTCTTTGTAGCTTCCCCCAAGCACCAGGCTTCAGAGCACAAGCAAACTGCATACAGGGCCAGTCTGCACTTGGCCCAGAGCCCTGCCCTCAAAGTGTTGGTCTTCCTACAGCTGTGTTCCAATGGGGTCATGTCCATCATCTGCCTGCACGCAGAGCTGTGTATGCCAGGGTGTCCACGGGAAGGGGACAGGTGGTAAAACTCCCCGGACTCACCTGCCTCTGGACTGAATCTTCAGCCCGGCTTCGCGGGAGGCCGTGGAGGGTGGTGCCGGATTGCAACAATCCAAATAGACTTGGGGTGTGGTCGCTGAGAGTGTGGGCCGTGGTTCCCCAGAGGCCTGACTGCAGTGCCCACCCCACCGCCAGCTAGCGCGGGCTTGCCCTCTGTCCTCAGCATGCATATGCTCTTTTGCAATGGCAGGACTAGGCAGCCCCAAGGTCTGGCGGGGACGACCCGCGGGTGCCAGGTTCCAGGAGCACAGCAGACACTCAAATACTGCCATCCCTCCTTCCTCCACGAGAGGACCAGGTTTCAGATCCAGTTCTGATTCTGTTCTTTTACTTCCAGGCCCTTTCCTGATACCAGAACACAGCTAGAAGTAAAGGGGCATCTCAAGTGTCTTATCGTCTTACTTTCCCACATTTCCCACGGATCCCACGTAGTACATGGTTTGCTCACTGCACCCAAAGCCAGTTGTAGGGGATGAACAAACCTTTTGTCTCCCGATTTGTGAAGTGTTTTAAAGAATTAGTCTGGTGCTCGCTTCGGCAGCACATACACTAAAATTGGAATCATACAGCAATTAGCACGGCCCTGCCCAAGGATGACCTGAACATTTGTGCAGCATTCCTTCTTTATTTATTTGAGAGAGAGAGAGAGAGAGAGAGAGAGAGAATCTTAAGCTGGTTTCATGTCCAGTGTGGAGCCCCCCCCCCCCCCCCCGAGAGCAGGGCTCAATCTCACAACCATGAGATCATGATCTCAGCCAAAATCAAGACTCAGTGCTCAACCGACTGAGCCACCCAGGTGCCCCAAGCATTCCAGGTTGTCAAAGAAGACCTACAGACGCCTAACATATATGAAAAGGTGCTCAGCATCACTCATCATCAGGGAAATGCAAATCACAACTGCAAGGAGATATCACTCTACACCTGTTAGAATGGCTAAAATCAACAACACAAGAAACAGCAGGTGTTGGCAAGGATGTGGAGAAAGGGGAACCCTCTTGCAACCTTTGTGGGAATGCAAACTGGTGCAGCCACCTTGGCAAAAAGTGTGGAGGTTCCTCAAAAAGTTAAAAATAGAACTATCCTATAATCCAGCAATTGCACTACTGGGTATTTACCCAAAGAATACCAAAATACTAATTCAAATAGATCATATGTACCCCAATGTTTACAGCAGGATTATTTACAATAGCCAAATTATGGAAAAAGCCCAAGCGCCCATCAATTGATGAATGGGTAAAGAAGATATGATATCTATATACGATGGAATATTACTCAGCCATAAAGAAGAATGAAATCTTGCCGTTTGCAATGATGTGGATGGAGACAGAGTATATTATGCTAAGCAAAAAAAGTCAGAGAAAGACAAATACCATATAATTTCACTCACACGTGGAATTTAAGAAACAAATGAGTAAAGGGAAAAAAGAGAGGCAGACGAAGAAACAGACTCTTAACTATAGAGAACAATCTGATGGTTACCAGAGGGGGGAGGGGTGGGGATGGGCTACATGGGTGCAGGGGATTAGGGAGCCCACTTGCCATAAAGAGCACCGGATGATGGATGGAAGTGTAAAATCACAATATTGTATACCTGAAACTGATACTCCACTGTGTGTTTCACTAACCGGAATTTAAATAAAAACTTAAAAAAAAATTAGTCTGAACAATGAGGCCATTCTGTTGTTCTGTTCTGTTTCTACCTATTATGAAACACATCTTCGGTGACATTCTAAAATTTTACTTACCCCAGTTCATTTGGGGGGAGTATTGTGTTTGTTTTAGCATCAGCTGAGAAGCAGCTATCCTGCTTGTGGTTTATGTGTGTTATAGAGAAAACCACCAAGCATTTCAGCTTGACCAGACTTTTGCAAAATATTCTTGGGAAAACCTGTGTCTTACACATGTGATCACAGTCCTTTACCTGAGCGAGGGGGTCTTTTGACCTGGAAGATCTTCTTTTGAATTGTATTAAGTATGTAATAAAATGATTGTGAATAGATCAGCACTAATTTAATCAGGGGCCGTCAACTCAAATGCCTTCAGTGCACAGAGGGTGGCAGGAATGGAGGGGAAGCTTCTGGGGTGCGGGTTGGGGGATCAAGATGGCCGAGATGGAAGGAGAGGGCCGTATCCTACCTAGAAACATTCACGTTAACTATTCAAATAAAATACAGCACTGGCCAAAACATGTTTGTAAGCCAGTGAGTGAGCCCCAATTTGGTGGGTTTCTTGCACTGTATTATCGCCGATTTGGAGTGACACAAATCCACAGGACAGAAGGACACCTCTGCAGACCTCCAGACACATGTCTCAGTAGATGGGTCTGGCCTCAGAGGCACAGCTCTGTAGCTCTGTGAGCCCAATTAAACACAACTGGGTCCCTGAGGCCAGCATGGGGTCCTTCCAGGGGCATGAGAACTGAGAACACAGAAAATGTTAACTGGAGGTTAGAGTCTCTGAGCAAACTGGGTTTCAGTACTTTGTCTCTGTTGACCTGGAACCCGGTCGAATTTCTGAATCTTGCTAATCCCCAGCTCCCTCTTTTGGAAACAAGGGGTCATATCCATACCTCCCCTGTGGGCTTGCTGGGAGGCTTCAATGTGGAGATTCAGAACATGCTCAGTGCTCAACGAGGGGGCACCTCTGCTCCGAGGGTCCTTCCTTCTGTGCTCCCAGAAGATCTGAGGGGCCCAGACCAGGACCTCAGAGCTGGTCGAAGGGCATGGGGACTTGTCAGCCTGGTGCTGGGCCCCTCCGGCCTCCATGGCTTCCTGAATTCACCAGCTTTCAGATGTGCTCTGCCTGATGCTGGAGGTGCCCCCGCTTGTGCCCCCCACCCCCTGCCTTGCTCCCACTCCCCCTGAACTCTAAAGCAAACGTCTCAAACGAATCACGTGGATTTGCTCCATTTCCTCCCACCCAGCCCTTGTCCACTCTGTCGACGGTGACCCCCCACTGCCAGATCCTTTCTTCATCTGCTCGTGCCACTGTAACAAAATCCTGCAGGCTGGGGGGGGGGGCGCTCCTCACAGCGCTGGAGGCTGGAAGTCCTTGATCAAGGTGATGACAGGCCTGATTTCTGTTGGAGGCTCTCTTTGTGGTTTGCAGACGGCCGCCTTCACACTGTTTCCTTACGTGGAAAGGAGAGAGAGGAAGCAAGGTCTCTTGTTCTCTACTTCTAGGGGCACGAAGGGCATCGTGGGAGCTCCACCCTCATGGCTTAACTGCCTCCCTAAGGCCCCGCCTCCAGATGCCTCCTAACCATCCTAACCATCCTAACCCCCCTAATTGGGGGTTGGGCTTTCAACATGAATTTGGGGGCGACACGGTCTAGAGCATCCGTCCTCATTCTTCTGGATCATGTCAACCTTTTGTACCATCACTGGTCCTTCCCCTCCCATCCAGCAGCTCTCGGGCAGCCGGCCTCTCCCTGAGCCTTCCAGGTTGATCCCCATAGTCTGTGGCCTGGTCGCTCTCCCCTTCCCCAGCGTTCTGGTCTCTTCCCTTTGCACATGGATCAGCGGCTCTCCCTATAGCCTTCTTTCCCACACGAATGGGCATCACCTCTCCAGTTGTCTCGTCTGGAGGGGGATCAGCACACATCATCCCTGGGAGGCACTTACAACTACAGACATTTGCTGCACAACTTGATTAAGAGTTGATTTTACTTTAATTTGGGGGAAATACAATGGCATGAATTTGAAGTTAAGATATATATACACACACACAGTTACACAACTGTATATAGAATATACTAGATTCCGGGCACGTGGGTGGCTCAGTAGTTTAAGCATCCGACTTCAGCTCAGGTCATGGTCTCGAGGTTTGTGAGTTGGAGCTGCACATCAGGCTCTGTGCTCACTGTTGAGAGCCCGGAGCCTGCTTCGGATTCTGTGTCTCCCTCTCTCTCTGCCCCTCCCCCTGCTCACACTCTGTCTCTGTCTCTGTCTCTCTCTCTCTCTCTCTCTCTCAAGAATAAACATTTATTTATTTTTTTTAAAGAAAAGAATATTCTAGATTCAGGCAAGTTTTTCAAGTAAAATACAATGTTTGAGGGATTGTCATGTGATGTGCACCCAGATCCTTACAGCTGGACGTGTGCATTGGAAGTACCTTGGGGGGAAATGCCCAAAAGAATGAGGTACAGGGCACCTGGTCTTGAAAATTAATTTCAAACACCAAAGACATGATCTTCCTGCCTGAGACAGTTCCCCCACTCCCTCTCACGTTCCTCCCTGCCATCAACCCCCAGCTGCACCGCTGAGGCCCTCAGTCTTCCTCTTTTCTGCTCCCAACGTGTGACAAACACGGAGGACCCTACTTCTGACGTTCTCTCCGGGGTCTGCCCGGGTGATTTTCACTCCCGGAGCGGCCACCTCCGTTCAGACGTTCAGACATTCAGACGTTCAGAATCTCACCCAGGGATTATTTCTTCTTCACATCTGCTAGTCACTCGGCAACTTCTCAGTTCATTTCTTCGTAAAATTTTCATTTTGCTCTGTTTTAGATGGAAACGAAAAGACATACAAAGATCAGAAGCATGTACTTTTAGATCTCTTGAGGAAAGGGCTAATGTGATTTTTTGTTTCTCAGGGTTATAAAGTCCTACAGATAAAGGTCAGTTTTTAATAAAAAAAAAAAAGCGTGGTCGACTCTGGGAAAGCTTGTTACGTTATGACCTTCCAGTGCTGCTAACTAAATGTCACAACTGTCTCGGGGAAGGCCGCTACACCAGGATCCGCACGGGGGACGACGAAACCCTGGTGGCCACGCTAACTCCTGTCTTCGTGACACCCTCTGTAATTACTGTCATCTTTCTTCAGCTTTGCTCCACCATAGCTGAAAACCATCCAGAAAACCGAGGCTTACTACCCTTGAGTCATGTGGCCTCGGCCACGCAAATTGTTCAATTCCAAGTTTATTATCCTTCCTTGGAAACAGCACCCTCTGTCATGTCTGGCAAGGACAGTCATCTTAGCACCCAGCACGGTGCCTGCCCATGGGAGGCACCCAGTATTTGTTGCCAGTATTTGTTTATTGAACGGATGATTTAATTAACACAGAGTCCTACATGCATATGGAAATGTATATTGACGTATTTCCATTTAAAACTTCTTCTTAATAGGATTAGAAAAATTCGTAAGTTCAGAACTACAGTAACTCAAGAAGGCCAATTGTTTTTTTTTTTTTAATAACTAAAAGTGTATGAAAATAACAATAGGAATACATTTCTTACAGAACCGTTCATGTTCTTCTTTGCTTTGACATTTGGCAAAAACCTGGGGTTATGTGTGTGGACCATTTTATCATAATCAATATCTGCTCATCACTGCAGGGAATGGAAAATAAAATGCAGCCAAAGAAAAGATTCCTGAATAGTTAGTATAAATACCTTGTGACTGTCAGTAATATGGGTTCCAACAGATCTCAGGCAATGGTTTGAGAATTTTTTTTTTTATCTTTCTTGGGTATTGGAAATGGGTTAAATTATTTTACCAGGGCACTTACACCCTGTTATCCCACACTCTTCCGGATTCAACATATCTCTAATTTAGCAGGAAATATTCCAAGTTTCCAAAACTTTGGAAAGTAGAATCTTTGCTACAAAACATATATTTTATTTAATCCGCCGTCTTGGAGCTCTTTGGGAGACAAGAAAGCCTTCATGAAGCGCCAACTTTTGAAATCAAGACGGAACAATGCCTCACCTGTCCTGGCCCACTGATTTCCTAAGGAGACACTCCTGGGGTCTTTTGGTGGGTTTGTGGAATGAGCAGCTGGAGGTGGCCCGGGTCACATGTGCTTTTAATACCGAGTTCTATGCTGGGCTTGAACCTGGTCCCACCCTTGAAAATCATGGGCAAATGTAGAAGAAATGCAGAAATGATCCAGCAGTAAGGAAAAAAAAAAAAAAGCTTTATCTACTGCAGATTTTACGGTGCTCGTGTGAATCAACTAAGCAACCACCTCTGTATTCGTTTTTTTCAGAGTAGCGGACTAATGAAGTTTGACTGGTTTTGCTTAGGCAGCCCTGGCGTAAGGTCCAGGAATTCTGTCCTGAGTCTTCCAAAGGAGCCATCATCTCCAGGAACACACTGCCGCACTGGCCTGCCTTGTCTTCCCGTGTCTCACTCTGCAGGGTTCCAGACTTTTGCTGAGTCTCCAGTGCAATGAATGAACCCATTCGCTGGAGTCACAGTGGTTTCTGTCCTACGTTCAGAATTCCCCCAAACCGTCTCTGCCGGTCCCCCACTGCTCTTCTTCCCGTTATCTCTTTGGCCTTGTCCTGCACTACTGACCTGGGCCGAAGAACCCCCCTGCTGGCCTCCTCTGACTGTGCCCCTACCCACTGGGCAAGCCAGCCCGCGTGCCACCAGGAGCCTGGGCCCGAGTGTTCCCCGCACCCTCCCCATCCACCACCCGGAAGGGATAACAAGTCAGGCCCAGCCCTGAAAGGGCATCAGAAAAACTAAGCTTTTCTGTGCCCATGGTCTGTCTCTGGGCAGGGAATGGGTTCCCTTTGGGGCCCGTGCAGGTGGGTTTAATACCATCTAGTAACCTTAAACACTTTAGTGGAGGAAGTGTCATTATTACCCCGATGTGTCATTATTCTCCCAACACTGTTTATCACTGAGGAACATTTATGGCCTTTGAAAGGGTGCTACTTTCTGAGTATTGACAAGGTGACCTCTCGCGGCACATCTCGTCCCTGCTCGTCCCCTCCCCCAGGCCCGCCCTCCCGTTTATCACCCAGACTAAACACCCGAGGGACCTGGGGGCTCCCTGGGGGGAGCCGTGTCAGAAGAGGCCTGGACAGGCGAGGGCCCGCAGGGGCTCAGACTCTCCAGAGTCTGGGAAGGGGCAGCACAGGAGAGGAGCGTGCGGTGGGCACTCCCTGGGCACCAGGCACCTGGCATACACCATCACGCCCACTGCACACAGGGCGGGTGCCGCCATCTTGCATGTCCCCGTGCTTCCCATTGCTTCCAGTATCTTCACGTGCTGTTGTCTTTCTGAAATGCTACGCGTCCCAAGACACGGGCGCTCGTCCCTCTTTTCTCAGATCCCTCTGTGGGTCACACAGGACCCTGGGTTGGGTTGGCCCCCTTACAGGACAAGCTGGTCTCGAGTAGGAGAAGAGGTGTGCTATGCTAAGGGTCGGAGCGCAGTAATCCAGGGGTGGCACCACCCACCATTTATTGATAAAGTGGTCATGGATTCTGAGGTTAGAAATACTGATCTTTATTTGGCCTTGCTCAGCCTATTTGCAGAAATCCCAGATTTCCTGGCCTAGCGTGGCAGTGAGGTCAAGTTTAGCCAAACTTTTATTTGGTTCAATTTATTATGAATCAATGTAGATCTTCGATGTGTCCACGAAGAGCCACGGATAAGATGGTAATCTCCTCTGTCTGCCTTGTGGGTCTTCTAGGCCCCAAAGGAGCAAATAAGCTCCATCCATCTCACCATGTTATTAGAAAATATCAAAACACATAATTGTGCCACATCGCCATGGTGAACGTTATTCTGCGGCACACTTTTGGGTTCTCCAAACGGAACGTAATTGCACATCCCCGCTCCCTATGACGCAGGCTCCACCCTCCCCCAAGACACCCATTCTGACTGTGTCCCCAGAGCTGTGATCATGTCGTGGTTATGAGGACGCGTGATGGCTGCCCTGGGCTTCCATTTGGGATATCTCAGAGGGTGGCCATTGTGTGTGAGGCACCGTGAGGGGTGCGGCTCCTCTCCCCAGCCATGCTTCTCCCAAACCCTGAGGTTTGAACAGCATGCCTTTAGCCAGCGCTCCGTCCTGCAGGGAGAGTTTTGCTGTTTCTCCCGTGGATCTTGTTAGTTCAATAAAGCGGAAGCTCAAATTCCTATCTCTCCACTTTTCAGTGCCAACTCCCAAGCCAACTCTTACCTCATTGGAATAATAAAGCCCTTGCAACCTCTACTTACCCTTCAGTCAGTCTCCAGCACCTCCTTCCTCGAGCAGCATCTCAATGGTAGGGTGGCTCTGGCCACACACTCCAGCCTCCCCCTGGGGCGGTGCACACAAGCTGCACAAATGTCAAATCATCGATTATTACATTTGCTGGGGATTGTTATCAGTGATGTCAATAAGCCCTTCCATTTTCACACTTGGCACAACTGGGCTCCAGGGAGGGGACACAGTCAGCCCCGTGTCAGCACTGTGAGGTTGGCCACTCAGGGGACTAGAACCCTTCACTACAGGGGGGCCTCACGCCATGGTCCTTCCCTGGCCCCGTGTGTGGGTTCCAGGCTTGTTCATTTCATTGGTTGTTGCTTTTTTTAATTTTGAAATGCTGCCAGCATCCATGTCTCTATTTCTGTTCTGCCTTGTTCCGAAAATTTTTTTGATATGGCTTACAATACTATGGTATGATAACACGGCAGTACATAGGTGGACTTTTAAAAGTCAGTGTGAAAAGAACGATAAAATGGTATGAAGAAACCAGAGGGGTAGTTTGCCATGGGACTTTTTGCTATAAAATCCTCCTGACTTTCGTGAAGTTGGGTTGCAAGTTAAAACGTGGACTTTACCCGGCAACCAAAGCAAAAAGGGAAAGAGTGCAGTTGAAGATTCACACTATCCATAAATATATAAAAATATATATATATACTTTTATATTTATATATATATTTATGGATATATATATATATGGATATATATATATTTATATCAATTGCTCAAAAGTAAGTTTTTTTCTGGCCATGTTTTGCCCTATATTCTGGATTTTTCTTTTTGTCTGAGGACATAAATACCATATCCCTCGTTAAATGAAGTGTAAGTTTATTTTGCTACCACACATTCCCTCCAGGTTGTTGTATCATTCCCTGACTTCCTTCCACCTAAAGGCTAATCTCCTTCAATCCACAGCTTGTGACTTTTCTTTGGTAACCAGGCCCCCCGAGCTTTATTTACTGTCCCCCCCCCCTTACCTCTGCCCAGGGTCATCCTCCTTCCCCAGAGCAGCCGCGGCTTGAGATGTTTGCTGTGGTTAACCTGCCTTCGCCTGGTGTCTGAGCAGAGCAGCGGGCCACAGGGGTATGGAGCCCCCGTCATCTGTGTGGTTGTGCTGCTCTCCTGCTTGCTGGCAGCTGGAGGGGAAGACGGGCAGGGCACTGGGTCTCCTGTCACACCTGCCTCCTGCTGCTGGGACTCCTTGTCCCCTCACCTGTCACCAGGACCCAGAGAATGCTCTAGGGCCCGGGTGGAAATGGCAGTTCAGGGGCCACGAGGCAGGACATATCCTGTGCCCAGCAGAAACCAGTGGAGAGTTGTTGCTCTAAAATTTTGATATGCCATCTATTTTCATTGCCTTTCAGTCTCTTTGGTGATTTATTATCCATATATATATATATATATATATCCCTTGCCTGTTTCCATGAATCATGTGAAGTGACATCAAATTGCAGATAGTACACAAGAATAAAGGGAGTAGCCGAGGGAGCCAGGGCCAAGTTTACTTGCCTGGCACCAGGTTTCTGGCTGCCGGGATGAATGGAGCCTTTGGGGTAAATTGAGTCCCATTACCCTCTAATGATGAACTGCTACTGTTCCTCCTCTAACGACTTCAACCCTGAACTGCTTTTCTCTTGGGCATCTTGTGGATTGACAAGCAGTCTCCGGACTGTGAGCGTTCCCATTAACACACTCAGCCAGCACATGCCCTACCATCACCCGGTAATAACACAGCATTTGTGTAAATGCTTTACAACATTGACTAATTGATTCTCAGGGGGAAAGGATCACTTATGTGCGTGGGGATTTTTGCATTCTGTTTTGTTTCCAGACCTCTGCTGTGGCCGCCAGAATCACTGGGCGGAGCCAGAGGACTTTGTGGTTAGAACACCACCCTTGGCCAGGACTGCCATTTTCCAGACGTTCCATCGCTTGGCCAAGAATGGCAGAGGTGGAGGTGGTGTTTGAGGAAGAAGGCTGGGGGTGAAGGGAGAGACTTTCGTCCCTGCTCAGCTGCTAGCATTGCTGGGTGATTTCCGGGAGGTCCCTTCACCTGTTTCAAAGGCTGCCAAAGGATGACATTGAATCCGGTGATCTCTGGGTACCTGGGGGGGGCTGAGCGTTCGGGAGTCAGTGAACTTCCCGACAAAGACCTTTCCTGCAGGAACATCGTACGTCACCCGGCTTGCAGATGACAAGATTCTGCCTCATTTGTGGTTCTCAGTCCTCTGCCCCTACTCCTTTCTGGCCCGTTACAAGAGCTGAAAGGGCAGAAACAAAGATAATGAAACACAATGCAAAGTGAAGCAGTCACTGAATCCCTCACTCCATACACAGAAAATTATCGCCAGCTGTTGCCCAATTAAACACAGCAATCTAGCGAGCTCCAGCAGTTTGAACGCACACACTGTGTACCCAGCCAAACCACTTCCGTGAAAACCCAGAGGACTTGAACACAAAAACACATTTTTCCATAAGCTGGGTTTGTGTCATCGTTAGAAGCATCCCAACTCAAAGGCTTGGTGAGCAAGTACCGAGCCCTGTTCACATTCTCTGTGTAGATTTTACACACACGGTGTCTTCAATATCTCCGGGAAGGGCATTTGAAAGGGTCCTTTTATTGCAAGTGCTTGCAGAGCCCCCCAGGCTGTTAATAGTGCTTTGCTTGGTGCACAGGTGAATGCAGCATGGTCAATACCTGCACTCCTCCGTCTACACCCGTTCACCATACGTTCGCTGTGCGTCTTCAGTGTGCCACACACTTTGCTGTGCTTCCGAGTATAGACTTGGATAAGACAGGTTTCCTGCCATGAGGGAACCCAAAGTCTGGCTTAACTGACAGGTGTGAAAGCTGTAATACAGTATTCCAACATTATAAGGGCTTTTCCAGGAGTTTGGACCAAATCAGCAAGCATCATAATGCTTGGAGGAGCCGGAGAAAGCTTCTAGAAGGAGCTGTGTTAGAGCTGGGACAGAGGCATGCATGGCTAGTTCTTGAAAAATCCGTTTATTTTTTTCTCTCTATTATTAGTAGTTGTTTTTTTTTTTAATGTATTCGTTTGCCTCTCTTATGTAAGAAATCTTTTCCTACCCTAAAACCATGAAGATATTTTCAAGGGATGAAGATATCACTTCATACTATCTTCTGAAACCTTGGTAATTTTGCCTTCCACATTTAGGGTTATAACACACATAGACTTGATTTTTGTGCAGGATGGAAAGGAGACATCCAGTGCAATTTTTTCTCCATTAGAAGTTTTTTTCCATTTTTTCCCCATATGGATACCCTTCTTCTAAGCACAGCTGCTGTGTTGAAAGCAGATAGTGAGAATGGGAATCTTCATTCCATCCTGTTGACAACTTCAGAGGAAAAGCTTTCATTGTTTTACTACAGGTACTAGGATTTTTGTAGTGTTTTGACTGATGCTTATTATTAGATTAAGGTGTTCTCTTCATATTCCCCTTTGTGTAGATTAATGTTTATCATGAATTACTATTGAATTTCATCAGATTGTTTTTATCCATTCATTAAGATCATGTGGAGTTTCTCCATTAATCTGTTAAAGTGGTGAGTTATATTAATGGAATTTCTAATGAGTCTTGAATTCCAGGTATTAATCCAGGTTACTCATAATGTATCAATTCCTTTATATACTGCTCGATTTGGAATGCCGGCATTTTTTCCAGGATGATTGCATTTATGTGTAAACATCAGATTGTTTTATAATTTCTCATCGACTTTTGGTATTAAGGTTCTTCTAACCTCTAATTTGTGGAGGATACTGTCCCCCCCCCCCACCCATTCTCTGGAAGACTTTGGGAGAGAAAGGTTGAATTTGCTATTGAAACCATCTGGGCCTGGAATATTCTTTATGAGGGAAAGGTTTTGTTATTGATCCATTTACATGAATTGCATCACTTCTAAAAAGTTATGTTTTTTTCTAGGAGTTTACTCAATTTCATCTAAATTTTTGATATTGGCATAAAGTGGCAAAATCACTTGCATTTTCATTTTGGCTCTTGTCCTTTCTTTTCCTCTTTTTCCCTCTTCTTTCTCGAGTGGTTGTGCCACACATTTATGGATCTTCTCAGTTTCTTTCAAGAATCAACTTTTTGGTTTTTGACCTTCTTTATTGTGTGGCTTTATTTTTTTTTTAATTTTTTTATGTTTATTTTTGAGAGAGAGAGAGAGAAGACAGGGAATGAGCAGGGGCCGAGAGAGAGTGAGACACAGAATCTGAAGCAGACTTCAGGCTCCAAGCTGTCAGCACAAAGCCTGATGTGGGGCTTGAACTCGTGAACTGTGAGATCGTGACCTGAGCCAAAGTCGGACGCTTAACCGACTGAGCCACCCAGGTGCCCTTATTGTGTTTGTGTGCCTTTAAAAAAAACAAAACTTTATTTATTCCTGTGTCAATCTAGATTATTGACATGGGTGCCTTATTGCTTCTGGGCCTTTTGGCTAAGATCAAGTGTATTGACATGGATGTCTAGCTCATTAATCCTCAGGGTTTTTTTTTTTTAATTTCTTTTCTATCAATGTACAGAAATCAGTTGCATTCTTATACACTAATAATGAAGCAACAGAAAGACAAATAAAGAAACTTATCCCATTCACAATTGCACCAAGAAGCATAAAATACCTAGGGATAAATCTAACCAAAGATGTAAAAGATCTGTATGCTGAAAACTATAGAAAGGTTATGAAGGAAATTGAAGAAGGTATAAAGGAATGGAAAAACATTCCATGCTCATGGATTGGAAGAATAAATATTGTCAAAATGTCAATACTACCCAAAGCTATCTACACATTCAATGCAATCCCAATCAAAATTGCACCAGCATTCTTCTCGAAACTAGAACAAGCAATCCTAAAATTCATATGAAACCACAAAAGACCCCGAATAGCCAAAGTAATTTTGAAGAAGACCAAAGCAGGAGGCATCACAATCCCAGACTTTAGCCTCTACTACAAACCTGTAATTATCAAGACAGCATGGTATTGGCACAAAAACAGACACATAGACCAATGGACTAGAATAGAAACCCCAGAACTAGACCCACAAATGTATGGCCAACTAATCTTTGACAAAGCAGGAAAGAATATCCAATGGAAAAAAGACAGTCTCTTTAACAAATGGTGCTGGGAGAACTGGACAGCAACATGCAGAAGGTTGAAACTAGACCACTTTCTCACACCATTCACAAAAATAAACTCAAAATGGATAAAGGACCTGAATGTGAGACAGGAAACCATCGAAACCCTAGAGGAGAAAGCAGGAAAAGACCTCTCTGACCTCAGCCGCAGCAATTTCTTACGTGACACATCCCCAAAGGCAAGGGAATTAAAAGCAAAAATGAACTAGTGGGACCTTATGAAGATAAAAAGCTTCTGCACGGCAAAGGAAACAACCAACAAAACTAAAAGGCAACCAATGGAATGGGAAAAGATATTTGCCAATGACATATCGGACAAAGGGCTAGTATCCAAAATCTATAAAGAGCTCACCAAACTCCACACCCAAAAAACAAATAACCCAGTGAAGAAATGGGCAGAAAACATGAATAGACACTTCTCTAAAGAAGACATTCAGATGGCCAACAGGCACCTGAAAAGATGCTCAACGTCGCTCCTCATCAGGGAAATACAAATCAAAACCACACTCAGATATCACCTCATGCCACTCAGAGTGGCCAAAATGAGCAAGTCAGGAGACTATAGATGCTGGAGAGGATGTGGAGAAATGGGAACCCTCTTGCACTGTTGGTGGGAATGCAAATTGGTGCAGCCACTCTGGAAAACAGTGTGGAGGTTCCTCAAAAAATTAAAAATAGACCTACCCTATGACCCAGCAATAGCACTGCTAGGAATTTACCCAAGGGATACAGGAGTACTGATGCATAGGGGCACTTGTACCCCAATGTTTATAGCAGCACTCTCAACAATAGCCAAATTATGGAAAGAACCTAAATGTCCATCAACTGATGAATGGATAGAGAAATTGTGGTTTATATACACAATGGAGTACTACGTGGCAATGAGAATGAATGAAATATGGCCCTTTGTAGCAACGTGGATGGAAATGGAGAGGGTTATGCTAAGTGAAATAAGTCCTACAGAGAAAGACAGTTACCATATGTTTTCACTGTTATGTGGATCCTGAGAAACTTAACAGAAACCCATGGGGGAGGGGAAGGAAAAAAAAAAAAGAGGTTAGAGTGGGAGAGAGCCAAAGCATAAGAGACTCTTAAAAACTGAAAACAAACTGAGGGTTGATGGGGGGTGGGAGGGAGGGGAGGGTGGGTGATGGGTATTGAGGAGGGCACCTTTTGGGATGAGCACTGGGTGTTGTATGGAAACCAATTTGACAAAAAATTTCATATATTGAAAAAAAAATTATTTTCTAACATATGTATTTAAAAACATGTCCTGAGTTTTGATAGGTAGGTAGTATTTTTGTATTTTATTATTTAAACTTATTTTCTGATTTCCCCTTAGGTTAATGGGTTATCTAGACATGTAATTCTTAATTTCCAAACATGTATGTTTTGTCAAATTATCTTCTTTGTTTATTTTTTTACTTCTAGTATGGCGTGGCCATCAGAGGACATACTTTCTATAAATTCATTTCTCTAAAAATGAATCATTGTTTTGTGACCCAATGTGTGGTTAATTTTTATAGCTGTTTCTGGTATGCTTCAAAGGATGATGAATTCTGCAGTTTGGGGAATAACATTCTGTCTTTAGAAGCCAAGTATGTTATCAAGTTGTGTGTATCTCTGTATCTCTACTGTTTTTGTTTTGTTTTGTCTCTGTAAATCACTAATTAATAAGAGTTGTGTCAACATTTCTGGAGTGGTGGTGGGTTTTTATGTTTATCCTTGTTCTAGATTTTTTCATTTTATGTGTTTTGAGGTTATGTTATTAATTGCATACAAATTTATAACTTTTTAGTCCTCTAGACAATTGGAGCATTATGTTATTATGCATTTACCCTTTTTATTAGTGAGTTTTGCCTGAAAATATGTATAATGTAGTTACATCAGATTTCTTTTGGTTAGTGTTTACATAGTATATGGTGTTCTTTCTTTTTACTTTTGATAATTTTTATTTATTTACTTTAAGTAGGTTTCATGCCTAATGTGGGGCTTGAACTCACTACCCTGAGATTTAGGAGATATCAGGGAACACCATTCAGTGTCAGCATTTCCTGCAGTTTGTCATGATCTGTAGAGAGCATGAGCCTGATGCACCATTCACTGGGGCACACCTCCTTGCGTTGGCAAACAGAGGGTCTCCAAGCCCTCCTGCCATACCTAATTGGTGGGATTTCACTAGTCCCTGTTAAAATCAAGTGGCTTCTATAGTATATCAATTCTAGCAATCCCAGTTCTCTGAGATTTTGATCCCTTCTTCCATGCTTCTAGAGAAATTCTGAGATTTCCACTTCACTTAATGTAGGCTGTTGCTTTCTCACAGGTCTCAGGTGCCATTGTAATGTGTTACAGTGTATTAGCACCATCTCTTATGGTCCTTGCCAGCATGTGAAATCCTCGGTCATAGAAGAGCCTCTTCTTATCCTCCATTATGTTTTGCCTGACCTTGATTCTACACCTTCAAGATCAAGTCTCATGCATGTTCTTTTAGCTCTTGCTGATATATCTTGCTGAAGTCTTGTGGCTGTTTTAGAGTATAGTCCCTTTCCTGTGTCTGTATGCCCAGCACCTCTCCAGCCATGTATGCTGGGACTTAAACCTAATTAATGATCTGGTGGCTAGGGACATTAGTGGGATAGATCTTAAGCAGGGGGCAAGGGTGGGACAGAAGCGAGTTTGGCTGCCTGTTGTCTTATGTGATGGAAGCCACTTGATTTTACCAGGAAGGAGCGAGTGTCACTTCTGCAAAGGATCTGCAGTTCTCAAGGGCATCCATCTAGGTGTGAGCGCCCCACACATCTGGTTCCACCTTCCCAAACAGAGATAAATAGCCTTGCTGAAGTTGAGAATTCAACCTTCTTTGGAACCTGCTACACTGAATATTAACTTACGGACTTAAGTCTCCAATTTTCTACCCCAAAGTATCAGTAACATTCAACAATCGCCATTAAAGACCATTTTCCTTACAATTACTAGACCCATACTTGAATTTCTCAAATTCATGTGGTATGGGACTCCCAGTTCATGCCCCTCAGTATATCCCTTCCTGGTTCATAACTGTGAAACTTTAACTGCTGTACTTTAACATGCCCTGGGCTCTTCATACTTCCTTTACTGGTCCTCAGTGATGGGGTCTTCACTGACAGTTAGCTAGGAGGTCATCCAGTTCCAGAATCCCTCTTTAGGGTCAGTCTTCTCAGACCAGGTCTGACACCAGCTGCCATAAATCAGATTCTTGGGAAAGCAGACTCTGAGATACAAATTTAGGGCAGGAAGTCGATCAGGGGTGTATCCTTGGGATCAATATCTGTGGAGAGTAAAACTAATAAAATTGAACAAATGGAAGAGTTTGACTGAGATGCAGTCAACACAAAGGCCTCAGCTGAATCCACTGGGAGCTCTGGATGCTATTGTTCTGCCTGGAGGCAAGGAGGCTGGGCCTTCACATGCCTTGCCTTGACCAGTCACCAGGTGCAGGCTGTCCACATGGAAGGGGAAATGACTTTGTGGAGATGGCTGTCTTGAATTGCAGGCAATTGGGGCAATTCCTAGAGAGTGACTTAGCTGTGAGCTGTCAGCAGCTGGTGGAATTGCTCTTGGGAGGACTGTGGGGCAGTTGCCCAAAACAGGTGGTGCTGTGATTGGCCTTCATATTTTGAGGGGCTCGGGCCGCTGATACCAAGGTCAGAAAGTAAGTGTGGGCTAACTTGGGAGAAAGTTCAGTTGGGCTGGCTTTTCTCACCAGTAGGAACATTGGATCCACATGGATTGGGAAGTTTCATGTTGCAGAGATTCTGCTAGAGAGATGTACACCAAATAGATTGAGACTTTAAATGAGATGAGTGTTGGGGCACCTGGGTGGCTCAGTCGGTTAAGCATCTGACTTGTGATTTCAGCTCAGGTCATGATCTCATGGTTCATGAGTTTGAGTCCCACATAGGCTCCATGCTGACAGTGCAGAGCCTGCTTAGGGGTCTCTCTCCATCTCTCTCTCTCTCTCTCTCTCTCTCTCTCTCTCTCTCCCCCTCTCCCTCTCCCTCTCTCCCCCTCCCACACTTTCTGTCTCTCTATTTTTCTCTCTCTCTCAAAATAAATAAATAAATAAACTTTTTTAAAAAATGAGAAAAGCGTCCCTCTTTTCTCCCTCATGTACTCCCTCCCTGTGAATGATTACGAGGAAAGGAAAGAGTATAGAGTTATAATGGGGGAGAAACCAAGCTCAGACCCCAAAATATTGTCCGATTGTAAGATCCTAACACACAGTGTAAAAAATAGAAGAAGCTGCTCAAAGAAATTCTGAGTCTTGGATATTGCAAGAAATGGCCAAGAATAGGCAATAGAGAATGGTTGAGTGTTCTAGGTAAGTAGAAATCTTGTAGTACCCAGGGGAGTGATTTCTGTCATTGATTTATGTTTGTTTATACATCAGTAAGATTATAGAGAGCAGAGATGATCAGTTACTTGGTGTTATGGACTGAATTGTGTCCTCCCCCAGATCCCATGTGCTAAATCTCTAAACCCCAATGGGACTGTATTTGGAGATAGTGTCTTTAACAAAATTGTTCTGATTAAATACGGTCATAATCTGTACATTTATCAAATGCAGCCCTAATCCAATAGGACTGGTGTCCTTATAAGAAGAGGAAGAGTCACACCCACAGTAAAGAACATGTGAGGACACAGGGAGAAGGCCACCATCTGTAAACCAAGGAGTGAGGCCTCACCAGAACCCAGTTCTGTTGACACCTTGATCTTGAACTTCTGGACTCCAGAACTGTGGGAAAAGAAACTTCTGTTGTCTTAGCCACTCGGTCTACGATATTTTATTATTGCAGCCCAAGGAGGCCGAGACACTTGATGATTTCTGACCCATTCCATGCATATCAGTGTGCCTCAGGACAGTGGTTAGAAACTTCTCTGATGTGGAAATGTCACTTGGGAATATGTGCATCTGAAGGGAAAGCAAAACCACTCAGGTCACTGAAATGATTAAAGTTCAATTCAACGTAGTGGATACCCCTGAGTGATTGCCTCTGGGGAAGATGGGATAGAAGGTAGGGGAAGAATTGGTACAAGGTAGGCTTCAACTATATTGGTAATAATTTGCTCCTGTGGCTGGCTGGTGGATACCTTGTCATTTATATTCTCTTCTACGTCTATATCGTTTTGTTCACATGGACTATTTCATAAAACGTTAGAAAAAGAATAGTGAAACATTTTGAGTAGTCACTGATTCAGTGTTTATTGGACCCTTTTAAAAATAATATTAATAGAATAGAAGGGAAGAAGTAATCAAACCTATGCTTGATTTTCTTTTTCATTTTTTCCCTTTTCTCCAGCTTTATCGGTGTATTACTGACGTAACATTTGTAAGTTTAAGGAATACAACATGATGGTTTGATACACATATACGTTGTGAAATGATTACACAATATAGTTAAACCTCCATCCCCTCACGTAATTATCATTTGCGAGGGTGTGGTGACAGCATTTAAAATCTGCTCCCTTAATAGCTTCCCAGTATATATCACAGTCTGGCTAATTAGAGTCACCATGCTGCACATTAGATCCCCAGAGTTCGTTCAGCTTACAGCTGGAGATGTGTATTCTGACCAACATCTCCCCATCCTCCCCACCCCAGTACTTACCTTTTCCTGTCTGACTTACTTGACTTAGTATGATGCCCTCAAGGTCCATCTGTGTTGCCACAAGAGCAGGATTTCCTTCTTTTTATGACTGGATAAAATTCATATATACAGTTTTCTTTATCCATTCATCTGTGGATGGACAGGTTGTTTCCACGTCTTGGCTATTGTAAATAATGTCACACTGAACACGAGTGTGCAGAGATTTCTTTGAGATCATGATTTCGCTTCCTTTGGGCGGATACTCAGGAGTGGAATTGCTGGGTCATTCGGTAGTTCTAGTTTTATTTCCCTAAGGAACATCTGTACTGTTTTCCACGGTGGCTGCACCAATACACATACCCACCAACAGTTCATGAGGGTTCCCTTTTCTCCACATCCTCACCAACACATGTCTTTTGTCTTTTTGATGTCAGCAATTCTAACAGGTGTGAGATGATAGGTCATTATGGGTTTGATTTGCACTTGCCTGATGATCACTGGTGTTGAGCACCTTTTCGTGTACCTTTGTACCTCATGTACCTTTCATGGCCATTTGTATGTCTTCTTTGGAAAAATGTCTATTCAGATCCTTTGCCCATTGTTTGATCCACTTGTTTATTCTTTATTTTTATGTTTTGCTCTTGAGTTGAATGAGTTCCTTATATATTTTGCATAGTAAGCCCTTATTTAGATAGATGGTTTGCACATATTTTCTCCCACTCCGTAGGTTGCCGTTTCATTTCTTTAGCTGTGCAGAAGCTTTTTAGTTTGATAGTGGTTTTATTTTTCAACTCAGTTGTGTTGCCATTAACCAAACCATGCTTGGCCTAGACGTTCTTATAGTTAGACTTTTGCTTTTGCAAGGTCACTGACCTTATTTAAGGAACATACCTGCAATGTCTAGTGTCTTTAGTCAGAAGACACACATTTAATGTAAAGGGTTTATTTCTGCCTTGAGGCAGGACCATCAAGCTTTTCTGCTGATTCCATTCAGATGTCCTTGCAAAAGTTTTCATGCCCCATGATGCTTAAAAAAAAAAATCCTAATTATACCTGACATTTATTAATGGCGTCATAATGATCAAAGTGCTTCCAAAGGCCCCGATAACTTATTAGATCTGACCACCATAAGAAGGAGAGTATCTCACTTGGGCCGCCTTATCACAGGAGGAGCCCCGGCTGGGAGACCTTCCCTACGGGATCCTTCGGCAGGAAGCCAGGAGGAAGGGGGTGCATTTGAGCAAATGGCAGAATATGCATGTGCTATATGCTACCTCCAAATTGCCCCCAGATCTTTCATCAGTTGCTAAATTAAAATGGCAGAGGTGATTGGATTGAATGCAGAAGGCTAAGTAGAATGTTTGAGCACAGAGCACTGGGTGCAGAGGGACGGAGAGGAATCCAGGAAGGCTTTGAGCTCTTACTCCAGATTCAGAGTTTAGGCTGATTTTCACCAGATTTCAAATGCAGAGAAAGCGCCACCCAACACCTGGTTACATGAACAGCAGTGATGGGAGGTGTGTTTGGCACAAACAGGGCTGCCCATTATGAAGGTGCAGAAACACAAGCCCAAGGAGGGAGGACACAGATCTCAGCCAACAGTATCAATGCTAGGGGTTAGGGGCAAGGTTCCAACCGCCACATCAGTTCTTCCTTCTAAGCCCAGACTACCACCACGGAGCAAGCGAGGGTCGCGGGAACTCACATCCAGGATTCAGATACCATCGTAGCTCAGTGGTCAGCGAGGAGGGCGGATGGAGGGGGAGAGAGAGGCAGCAAGTCCATACAGGGGTTTCAGTGGGGTAACTGGGTATAAGTGAATGGTGCTACAAGGTAATTTCCCTCTCCAATTCTCCGGGCCTTTGCTGACATTTCCCAAGGCTCTGTACTATCTCCAACAATCAGTCTTAATTACAGGTTTCCTGTGGCCAGTGTCCGGAAGGCTGGGCGGTGTGCTGAGCCAGCAGGAAGTGATCTCATCAGCACGGCAGGAAGTTCCCACATTGTAATGGAGAAAAGGAAATCCAAATAAGTTAGGTTGAAAAGAAAGTCCTCATCGGCAAGAAAGGGAATTTGAAACATCAAAAGTAACTGCGAGGAATGTTGGGGGCATTTTAAATGGGAAATGATACTGACTTTGATTTTGGAGGAGATAACTTGTGTGAAAACAAGATAGAAGCAGGCAGGTCCCTTTTGCCTGCATAGTCACACCCTCAGTGTATGTTACTCAAAACTTAGGACATTACACAATTCTCTCAAATAAGGCTTGAAACTCTTTTATTAAGGAAGGTAGACTTAATAAAATGGGTAGCTGCCAGGCCTGAATTTGAATTGTATGTTGAAAAAAAAAAACAGTAATCCCCTTAGCTTCTTGTTTCCAAGGGAATTTTTTTTCCCCCAGAAATATATTGCTTATTGGATGGTGATTCTCTAATTTTGGAGACCATATGTTCTAGGTATTCTGGGAAAGATCTGGGTTTCAAATACCATGGCCATTGTTCCCAGAAGCAAAACATACTTGAGAATCCCAGAAGCGATGGTTATCTCTCAGTGAACACTTTCTGTGTCCCAGGGACTTATGTGCAGGATGTCATTTCGTTTTTCATGGCAACTCCTGAAGTGGGCATCACTGTTGTTACAGTCTTATCTGCTTGGGAACCAAGACTCAGCATCTCCGGCTGGCACGGGGCAGAGCTCTGAGGGCTCCAGGGTCTCTTATGGCGACCAACAATCTGCCCAGGAGAGCAGTGGTTCTTTTCCACCTGGTTGCCAGTGGACTTCCACGATGACCCCAGGACCCCTGCATGACCATCCAATGCCTTCCCCCCACTGCCGGCAGAACCTATGAAGGTGATGATCATGAATCATCTCCATCATTAGATTCCTGACCAGTTGGTTTGGGGTTCATCCAAATGGAGATTATCTAGGTAGGCTGACTTGACCGGGTCATCTCTGTAAAGGCTTTCATGAAGGTTCTCCCTGAAGTCAGAGAGAGGGGGAAGCCTGTGAGGGCCTGTAGATGGGGTCGCCCAGCAAGGACGTGACTCAGCTTTTGTCCCCAGGCTGACAGCTAGCGGGAGAGCAGGTTTTTCCTCATCAGCCTCCATGCAAGGATAAAGCCAGCCGACCCCCTGCTCTCAGCCCTGTGGCACCATGAGCAGGGAACCAGTGGGAGCACACCAGACTCCCGAGGAAGCTGGAGATGGTGACTGTGTGCTGCTTAAGGCCACCGTGTCTGTGGGCATCTGTTACGCGCAGTGGAAACCAATATGCCTGCAGATCAGCCTAAACTCTATTGTCCTTCATCCTTCCTTCTACAAATATTTATCAGCATTTATTACGTGTTAGAATGTGTGTGAGGAGTTGCAGCCACAGGGGTCCGCAGGATCAGATGAGGGCCCTGCCTTGTGAAGTTTATGACGTGGTGAGGGGGACAGATAGAAATCAGATCATTGCAGGATACAGGCAAAACTGGGCCCAAGGTAACTGAGAGGACCCTCCACGGTACGGGTAGAGTAGAACAGTAATCTTTCATGCAGCAGAGAGCACAAAAAAATGTTCCCCAAGGCATGAACAGAAGTTGAATATGAGTAGTAATTAGCTGAAGTGCAGGGAAAGGCAATGCAGGTGAGGGGAACAGCAATGACTAAGTCCCCGTGCAGGCAGAACCACACGTACAGGGCAGCCCCTCACAGAGGGCCTGAGGTCATGCACGGACATGGAGCCCGGAGACTGGGGGAGGGGGGTGGCTAAAGGTTGGAAGCCTACAGCCGTGTGTTCTAATGTTCTTTTGTAAGAACAATGGAAAGCCCATCTGAGGAGCAGATGAGGTGAAGGGAAAGTCAGGAGGCAGAGAAAGAGCAGGACAGGTGGAGAACACGTAGGGTAGCCCTCAGGACAATGACCAGAGTCTGAGCCAGAGCTATGTCTGGGGAGAAAAGGTGGGCACAAGCCGGTGGCAGATGGAAGGCAGCATGTGGGCTTGAAGAGTAAGTGGGCGAGAGCTCCAGCATTTCTGGTCTTGGTGGCCGAGAGGAGAGGCATTAAGAAGGAAGGTCAGGGTCCGGCTGACCCTCCCGGGTGGAGTCTGGGATACAGCCAGGTGGGACTCTGGATACTTAGAGCCAAGGTGTACTCACAGTGGAGGGGGCTGCGATTATGAGAGCGAACGGGATGCTCTGATGATGAGAAAGCAGACAGAAAAAGGCCAAGGACAGAACCACCTGGAGACCATCTATTTCTTTCTCACCTGTCTCGGTGACTCACATGTTCCCTATCTTAAATAAAGAAGTGGGTAACGTGTGCTCCCTTTGTCCAAACGGGCAAATAGTGGGAAACTGAAATAATAATAAGCAATACGCTATAAGTTACGCTGTAGTTTATAACATATCTATGTAATATGAAATAATAAAATTTGAATAATTGACTTTCGGAGACTGTAATGTGATATAATGGTAATTCAGGCTCTGTTATAGTGAGCCCAGGCCAAAAGAAAGACTCAGATCTATTAATACGTATTTAAGTTCGGTACTTTTAACTTTAAGCCATGATTAAGCTGGCCATGATCAGAAGCCCTATGACCATACCGAATCTACTAGATACTGTTTGTTTTGTTTGTTGTCAGTGGAAATCCTGTGTATTGCAAATTTTCATTCAAACAAATCTGGGGGGTGAATTTCAATTTTGATCTGAAAATGAATGGAGAGAAATAGTTCGCCTTTAGTTAAGGACTCACTGAACTGCATGAAGAGAGCTCATGTTTTAGAAATAAAAGGGCACGCATTTTTAGCTACGGGACGCAGTTGTCAGTATGACTTGACCCCCTCCTCCCATGCTGACCCTTTTCCCAGGATACATTCCACTTCCATGGGGAACTAGACAGGATGGGCTCCAATCTCAGCTCTGTCACAGACCATCTCTGTGACTCAACAGAAACTGCTTATTCCAGAAAATACTTCTTAGGGCTGCCACGAAGATTACAGGGGGTAAAAATAAGCGAGGTGTCTGGGAAATAATAATTGAAACATGGGAATAAAGGGGCTGATTTGAACTCCAGTTTTCGGTCCGTGCCCGCCACCCCCCAAAAAATCCTATCTTCTGAAGAAGTAAAGGAACAGAAACGTGAAAGGTATTCAGGATACCTGAATGCCTCCTGGGGTGCTGTGGGTTGAGTTGGGGAGTTTATGAAAACATTCTAGCATTTCATTCATCTTTAGCTGCTGCGTCTGACATATGGAAGTCTGTAATTTCACAAGGAAGTGAAACCTTACCTCCTACCAGGTGCCAATATATTTTAAGCAAAGAGATATTACAACTCTGGAATTATCGAAAGCCTATGTTCTTTCTCTCCCATTGCTTGAGGCAGACGTAAAAAGTCACATTTTTGAAATTAGCATATGACGTCATTGGGATGAGCTGTAATGGAGGTGACAGGGTGGATGTGGGAGACAGTGGAAAACTTGGGCTGAGGAAAGCTGGAGGGCAGACCTATTTTTAGGTTTTTGTTATGCAGGGCTATTCTGAGGCTCTAAAGAAACCATAAAACTGCCTTCTCTCAAGGTAAATTGATACTTCATTGCCCTGGATTCTAAAAACTTAACAACAACAACAAAAACCCCCGAAACTTGCTTTCTGTCTCTTTCCTCGGCTCTCAATCTCTCCAAAGGTTAAAAGTCAGGAGGTAAATGGCGTGTGTCCTCTCTCTGCACCCAGTTTCAGCTCATTTTAAGTGTCTAATTGACTCAAAGAGTCTTCACTTCATCCTGGGACTATTTCAACATAACAAGGAAATACAAGGGTGTATATGATCTACCGACATAAAAGCATCTTGAAAAAGTATGTGGAGAATGTGTGTGTGCATGCATGTGGTGTGCACGCGTGTGGATGCATGCACGTGAGCGTGTGGGAGTGTGTGTGGATGCAGATGGCCGTGTGGGATTGTGCGAGCAAGTGTGTGTGCACGCGTGTGGATGCGTGTGCTTGCGTGTGTGCGTGTGCCCGTGTTTACCTCCCCCAAGGAACAGCAGTGCCCAGTATTTACTCTGTTCCTATTTTTGTCCTTTGTCAGCACTGCTGTCATCTGGTAGGAATAATTTACCCGCTGGATGGGTCTGACTTGGCCTGGTAACTGAGCACATCTGGAGTCTAGACTTGGCGGCTCTGCGGGCAGGCTCGGGTCCCAAGGCTCCCCAGCCCCCGCGGCCCCTCTGTGTCCCAGCTTTGCCGTGCACCGAGGAGGACGGCCACCGGAGGACCCCTCCCTGGCCCCTTTGGTGACCCCCGTGTGCTCAGGGTGCTCTGCCAGAGGGCGGGGGGGGGGTGGGGGGAGGCAGGAAATTCTGACTGCAGCTTGAGAGAGCTGACGACTTGTGGTCCCACTTGTTGGGGCTCGTGGGGTGTGCTGAGTTGGAGAGAAGGGTTCTGGGGGGCATATTAAGTCGAGAGAAAGAACCCGGCGTGGCGAAAGGGGCGAAGGGACGCAGATGCTGCAGCGTATGGGTTCGGGTTCGGGTCCGCATTCGGCCATCACACCCGATGGGTCACCTGGAGCGTCTCTGAGGTTCAAATGCATTATCTGTAAATTAGGGGGAAGAGAGACCCCTCATACAGCTGTTGGGAGGAGTGCATAGATCAGTACGCTGAAATGCCGTAAGGTGGGAAATAAAACCTAGTCTCGTTTTCTAGCAGGCTTATCACACTCACAGATGAGAAAGTGATTCTTTGACCCAAGGCGAGAAACACAGCCTTGATGGTTGCTGAAAACATAGGTATGTGTGTGTGTGTGTGTGTGTGTGTGTGTGTGTGTGTGTGTGTTGGGGGGGTGGCATCGGGCGGAGTGGGTGTGCTGAGATCTTCCTGTGCGATGAGCAGGTTTTGAAGCGGGTCCAGCAGCAGTGCCTACTTTTAGATATAAGGTAACAGAGAAAAAGGCAACCGCATTCTTGTGGCTGCAACATTTCCCATGTGGGATCTTTTTCTCCGCTTGGTTCTTTTTATAAAATGAAACTGCTGTGCGGCTCTGATAAGGGGCTGGTGACTTCTACAGACCGGGCTATAGGGTCCCTCAGGAGCCGAGCCTCCCCGGACACGGTGTGCGTGACATCTGAGAGACCCTTAATGCGTGGGCGCTGCTCTCTGTCACTCTCCTTTTTTAAGCACAGTGGATCATTTTTTGATGTCTCACCTGCACGAAGATGCTGTAATCAACAGCAACAGAGAGACTCTCCATATGTGTACCTGATTAATTATATTTGTAATAAAGTGACACCTAAATAAATTTCCCATAAAGAATAATGATTTGGATGTCTACCCAGCAAACAAAAGCAAGTCTTTGAGAATTATAGGTTTGTTTTGGAAAATTTACGGTATTCTGTCGAGGTCGGGAAACCGTGGCCTACGGCCCACAAGACAGCAACTGCAGATCTCCTGCCAAACCTAAAATGTTTCCTCCCTGGCTCTTTACAGAAAACATTTATCGGTGCCTGCAATTACATAAATGAATAGGATTGAGAAGCGTGGCTTTGGCTTTTAAAATTAGGAATATCCGTCTGTCCGTGTAATCTTACCACGATACTGCCTGCCTTACACCTATCTGGTGTTCCCACTGACAGCTGTTTTAGTCTGTTTGGGCTGCTAGAGCAAAATAGCATGGACTGGGGAGCGTAAACAGCAGACATCTCTCTCTCAGCTCTGGAGGCTGGAAGTCCAAGGTCAAGGTGCCAGCAGATTTGCTTCCTGGTGACAGCCTCGTCCTGGCTCGTAGATGTCACCTTCTTGCTCTGTCCACCCGTGGCAGAGACAGAGAGAGAAACGCTAGTTTCCTTTTCTCACCTTAAAAGGGCACCAATTCCATCCAGAGGGCTCTATCCTCATGACTTTATTTAAACCTAATTACCTCCCAAAGGCCCCGTCTCCAAGCACCATCACATCAGCATATGAATTTGGGGGGTACACAACACTCAGTCTATAACAGCTGCACAAGAAATTGCTCACCGTGGGGTAGAGAGCTCTTCCCGCCGGATGTTAGCGTAACAGTCTGACTTCATTCCCTGACACGCCATTCTCCCAGCCTTGTGTGCCAGACAAGTGGTCAGGTTCCTATAAGGTTCTCTGGAAACAGAAATGAGGGGGCAGATCATTCTGTCTGAGGTCATCAGAGACAGACGAGTAGAGTGTATTTGATCTGGCCCGGAAGGCGAGGAAGGGGGCCACGGTGCTCTTGTCCCTGAAAGCGGCCCAAATCACAGAGCCTGGGGGAAGGCGCGAAGCCCCGTGGTGTTTGCTGCGGGAAACCGAGGCAGTCACGGAGCAGGAGGCCAGGTGTGTGAGGCCAGTCTAGAGTCGTGGGTCTGCTCTGCGTGTACTGGATGCCTGTCTTCCGGAAAGTGCTTAGGTTTCTGAGCGTCGACATTCTCACCTATGCAATGGGGATGGGGGGGTACCTGGGGGCTCAGTCCGTTGGGTGTCCGACTTCAACTCGGGTCATGATCTCACAGTCCGTGAGTTCGAGCCCCGTGTCCGGCTCTTTGCTGACAGCTCGGAGCCTGGAGCCTGCTTCGGATTCTGTCTCTCTCTCTCTCTCTCTCTCTCTCTCTCTCTCTCTGCCCCCTCCCCTGCTCATGCTCTGTCTCCCTGTCTCTCTCAAAAATAAATAAATGTTAAAAACAAAATGAAACGGAGATAGGGACAACGCCTGCTTCCGGAGGCTGCCAGGAGGAAAAGAGAGAAGCAAGGTGGCAGACCGTGTGTGTGGCACTCCTCGTCGCCAGCCGCTGCTGCCCTTGTCAGGACCTTGCTTCTGCCATTCCCGTCCTATTCCTGAGAACCCTGACCACAGCACTGGGTAGCGTGTGCCGTTTCTACAACCTGAGCCGTCGAAAGTCACAGCTTGCAAGCTGTCTGCCTGCCATTTCAGTACAAACGTACACTTGTGGCCGTGAAGGGACATGTGGAGCTTTTAACGAGACCGGCAGTCATAGGATTAGGTTTGGTTTGAGTTCTGCACCCGTCATTTTCCAGTTTGGTAACAGGCAGCAGGAGTCTAGCAGGTTGACCAGACGTAGCATTTCTGTTGTAGCGACGTGAAAACGTATGATAACGTGATCACTCAAGGGGCCGACATCCCTTAGTACATTTTGACATCGTTGGCCTGTACAGTTAGGTGTATAAGTAGATTTTAATAGTCAAGGGCTTTCCGTATAGGTCCATTAATATTTAGGACTCTTCTGTAGACTGAGAGGGACCATGTATTTTAAGTCGGGGATATTTTTTCAACAGTTACAGTGAAAATCCCTAGCGCCCAAGCTAACTATTTTTTTTATTTGTTTCTTTTTCCTGTAAGTGAAAGAAAAAAGTAAGTATTAAATCTTTTTTTTCTCAGTCACCAGAATCGCAGCAGCTGACGTTGTTCCACGGTGGTGTTTGCGGGTGCACCTACACGAGTGTGTACCCGCACAAGTCTGCCTGGGTGCGTACGTGTGTGCACGCACGAGTAGGTGCGCGTGCACGGCAGCGGGTCGAAGTGTGATATATGCTGAGGCTTGCAGATGAGGAGATACTTAAATATAAGCAGCATGGGCCCCACGGAAGGTTTGCTGACTCAAGGGCTGGAAAGAGAGTGGAAGTCTTGTCCCCATTGATTGTGACAAGGCCCAGCGTCCCCTGATTGCACTCTTGCCTTTGGATGGAGGTCTTGCCGGGTGAGCAGCAAGGCTCTGATTTTGAGTCATGAGCTGTTCTCCCCAGTCGCTGAGTTCCTTCTGAGCCTGATGGACAGGAGCCAGAAGTCTGCGGAGATGCTGGCTCACACTACACTTATCTGTGACAAGCCTGTTTGGCACACGAAGTGGGAATATCTTCATTGTCACCAGCAGCAGCAGCAACAGCAGCAGAGCCTGCTTTCCTGTGACACGCCCGTCCCTGCACTAGGACTTTTTTGTGGAGCCCCCAAACCAAACCTCTCTTCTCTAGGTCTAGTCCCAGAGAAGGTCAGCGTTTTGGGGGGGGGGGTGCTCAGAGAAGAGTTTAGGTGTCGTCATTTTAGAGATTCAGGACTGGAGGCTCAGAGAAGGGCTTTGCTCCACACAAGGCCACACCGCTGTTGGTAGAGCCAGAAATAGAACAGCCTCTCTAGCTTTATGTCTGGAGCTTTCTCTACCGCTAACATGCTTCCTAATCTTCTGAAGAGACTGGTGAGAAGGTCACGTAGTTTAGCGTCATTTGTAGCCATGGGGGCATTGCACACGGTGCCTGACAGGGGACAGACCTTCAAAAATGATCGTTTGGATGGAGTACTGAAAGAGTGGAGTTAAATTCCAGTGGCCTAGAGAAAATGTCAGGAGGCAGGGAACCGTCTGCGTCATCCTCTGTCAGAAGAAGGAGTTGAGATACTGCACGGAGCGCCGTGCTGGCACGTGGAACTCCATTAATTCCAGCGACAGGGATCATCATCGTCGAGACTGGGCATGTGTGCTTTTTCTCTGTTGCAAAGCTATCTTGCCTCTAGCCCGCTCTGCTGTCGGTGTTAGAATCAGAAGATTGTACATGAAGTTGAGAGGACGATGCGGTTGAGACCAGGCCCCGCGTTGTTCGTTCCCGAGGGAAGCTTCCATGGAAAGGACAGCACCCCTTCCCAGAGAGCCTTGTGGGCGTCTCCCAGATTCTACTACGTCGTCACCTCTGTGGGCTTGATGACATCGGCTCCACGAGCTGCTGCACGCCGCAGGCCCCATGTTAGCAGCCCTGACTTCTCTTCAACGCCACTGTCTTGAGTCAACGGCTGCCAACCCAGACTGTCTGATGGTGTTTCAGTGTATTTCGATTAGTGAACTCCCAACTATCTGCAAGTTGATTTAGAACATACTTAACGGCTTTCCGAAGCCCGGGATTATGTGAGAATAAGATAAAAAATAACAAAACTGAATCTGTGACTCTACAGTCACCAAAATGCTGGCGCACAAATAATCTTATTTATTCGCAATGCGTGGGGGATAGATTAGCCCCGTTTTACGCGTTAGGAACGGAGCCTCAGACAGGCCGTGATGAGCACAAGTCCGTTTGCAAGGCTTTGGGTTTTGCTGTGCTGTGTTGCCACAGCGAGCGTGGTTCCTGTGTGCAGGCCAGTCCCGGGCGGGGCCCGTGCTGATGGCACCAGGGCGTCCCTGGGTGCCCCCTCGACAAAGTACGCGGGCACCAGCTGCCATTCGTGGTGCAACCTGTGTGTCAGCCGCTCGGACTGTGGCAGTGGGGGAGGGGGAGAGAATGGAAGCTCCAGGAGGGCAAGAGGAAGGGAAATGTAGTGGTGAAGCATACTTAGGTGAGTTACTCGGTGGAGAGGAGCCTGGCCTCAAAGCCCAGCTCGCTCAGGTTTACTAGACTCCCTTTTTCGGATCTGTACAACAAAGGCGATCGCAGGAGCACTCCGGTGAGTCAGCTCTAAAAGCTCGTCTTTCGCTTCATCGAAGTTAGACCCGGGGTCCTTTTAAGATTCCTAGAACCTCACAGTGTGTCTTTGGATCGGCTCGGAGAAGCCCATGCCATGAGGATGGGCATTGTCAGGAAAGCTCAAAGTGGACAGAGGCCAGACGCGCAGTGGTCAGTGGTCACGGGCACCGACTGTCTGGGCTCCAGCCCAACCACTCCTCAGCTGTGGGACCTGCTTTCTGTGCCTGTTTCCCAGTCCCCTAAATTGGGGTTAACTACCTCAGGACGTTGTTCGAAGAATTAAATGAATGGATGAATGCAAATGTTTGCAATTCTAGCTCACAACAAGTGCTATCTACATTTTAATGATATGTATTATCATATCACTATTATTTTCTTATCCTATATGTGGGAGATTCCTCTCAGCCCAGGGGCTCTCTTGTGACTGGAGTAACACAGTCCTATCTCTCTCTCTTTTTCCAGTGTTCTCCTCCTGTATCTTTTTTTTTTTTTAATTTAAAAGCATTTTTTAATGTTTACTTGTTTTTGAGAGCGAGAGAGACAGAGCGAGAGTGGGGGCGGGGCAGAGAGAGAGGGAGACACAGAATCCACAGCAGGTTCCGGGCTCCGAGCTGTCAGCACGGAGCCCGACGCGGGGCTCGAGCTCACGAGCTGTGAGATCATGACCTGAGCTTAACTCAATGAGCCACCCTGTTGCCTCTCCCCTCGTGTATCCTGATTTTGGCCCATGGAATGTGAGAACTCTGTCCGGCGACTTTGGGGAAGGGTTCTGCTGTCTGATGGCAGAGTGAGGTGATGAGCAGGCTGTGTAGCCCCAGCCCCCTTCTTCCCTCCCAGACGCCGTTCCCAGGATGTAACGTTGGAAGTCACGGCAGCTGTGACCTTAAGAGGAGACGTTCTGGGTCCCACTGGGGATGGAGGAGCAGGAAGGAGGAAGGACCTAGGTTCCAGGCAGGTTTGGTCCGCCCGGAACCAGCCCCGGTACCAGCTCTATGGGTCTTATTCCTCATGAAATAATCAGATGTCTTTGTTGGTCCGTTATTTGGCTATATGCTCCCAGCGCCCTCGTAATACTGTTTCTACGTGCAGTAAACGTGTCCGTGCATCAAGTGAGACATAGCAAAGAGGAGAGACGTATTGGGTGCTCAGCGGTGCTGGTGTAGTTGCTCGGAGGAAGTCCTGGAGTTTGCTCTGTGCGTCCTCACAGCCAGTGTGGAAGAAGAAGGGAAAGCACCCGACTTCACAGGGCACACAACAAACCGAGTAGGCAAAATTGTGTAACTGAATAAGTAATAGATTTGAGAAGCCGCTTCTCACATTCAGTATTATAGGGGCGACGCTGAGTGGCATCATGGGCTCCTGTTTGACAAGTATGACCAAGTAAGTTTGGTTTTTAAAATGACTGCTTCTCATAAGCAACCTTCGACTGAAAGGTAAGCAAGGACATGATCTGAGAGCGAAATCATTGCTGTTTTCTTTATGTTTTCCTCCTTTTCTCAGTTCTGATTTTCTACCTCCATTTCACCAACTTTGTCCCCGTCTGTGTCTTGCTGATGAATTTGCTTTAAATCTTTTCAGAATCAGAGAAAAAAGTGATGTGTTGGCATAAAGACATCCCAAGTAGAGTTCCGTGGATTCACATCAGCAAGTGTAGACAAGAATGTATATGGTTCGTGTCAGTAAGTGTGGGTGAGATTGGGTTCTAATATCTGGACCAAAACGAAATGATTGCAGTCTTATGCCCCGAGCCCTCACTGGGGACTGTGGGTATGAGTGCCGGACTCTGGTGGCATCCTCAGGACGGTCGGGGCACAGGGAGCCACGGAGGGCCCTGAACCAACCCGGGTTGATTGTCAACACGGAGGGATCATACGTTCTAGGAATACATACTGTCTGGAGAGGAGAGAATTGGCAGGAAATTCCAACTGACTGTTGATGCTTGGGCAGTGACTCCTTGGCATGTTTATTTACACTCGTGCGTTGTTTTCAGACAATCACGCCAGCTTTTAGTTCAGACTCGCATTTACTCCTGGTGTGGCCGCAGTCTCCATCCCCTGTGAGGTCAGCTTAGAAGTGGTCAAGGAGGCACAAGGGGATTTCAGGGTTTGGGACTTCTAGCTCTTCCGGGACATTCTGCAAAAAACATTTCACTTTTATCCTAGGATGTCCGACAATTTGGGAAGAGCTTAGGAGACAGGAAAAAGCTACTGTTTATAAAACGGGCCCAGGACATGGTGTGAGAAGGCAAACCGAGGAAGGGGGCCTTTGGTAAGGCGGCCTCTGCGTGGCGGAACTTGGGTTGGTCAGTCCAGGGCGGGAGCCCTGTTCGGCGTTCATTGAAGGCATTTAGAAGGTGATAAAAGACGTCCGCTGGATTCTGAGTTAGGAAATGCTTCAGAAAACTCAGCCAGATGAAAGAGTTGACGAAGGGATGTTTTCAGGGACTGGAGCGGACAGATGGCCTGCAACTCCAAAGGCTGCACCTGTTAAAATATGCATTGGCCAGAAAGAGCCCGAGGTCTTCTGTGACCAGAATCTGGTGCCCAGACAGCCCCTGGGGTCAGCCCGCAGGTGGATTGCATAAAGGGCTGAAGGCCTCACACATCCAAGCAACGTGCTTGTCCACAGGACAGCGGCATGCTTCAGAATCGCCTTCTGCTTAACGGGAAAGGTAGGCTACATCAATTCTTGCTGTTATTAATTCAGCTGCCGTGGGTGGAGTTTTGGGGGGAAAAAAATCAGAATGAGAACGAACTCTGGGAGGGCTAGTGAGACTCACCTTTGACAGAATTTGACTGGGAAGCGGTGTGGAGAGGGGTCCCAGGGGCAGACCCCTGAAATCCTGAATGCTCCTGAAATCCTCTTGTCAAAGTTGACCGTGTGGTTCCAAATTGGAAGGTTCATTAGAGAACTGTGCGCATGGTAGGAGAAAGTCTTTGCTGGAATGTTCTGAAACCTGGCTTACTAGCAGAGTGACCTTATCCGTGACCCCTCACCTTCCTGAACTTCTTTTCCTTTACCTCCTAAGTCAAGATGGCTAAGGCCACGCGGCTGTGCTGTTGTGAGGTTTAGAAATGGTTCCTGAGTAACAGGGTGGTGCCCGTACATAGGAGGTGCTCCCAGAGGGAGATTTGGGTCCTCCCAGTTAGGGTTGATTTCAGCTCCCCATTTGGCACAGGAGCAAGCAAACCCAAGGAGGTGAGTGTGCTCCCCCCAGGGCACAGCCCGAAATGGGCCCTTCTGCGTCCTGCCACTCAGGTCACAGCCAGTTAGGACCACAGCTTTGGGGCTGGGGTCGTGCTGCATAAGTAAAAACATAGTTGGTTGGAGGGCATAGAACGCTTGCTTGCCCTTTACTGTGTTTTGTATGTTAATGAGATGATTTCCCTGGTGGGGGTGGAAGGCTGGATAGCCTGAGGATAGGGGGCTGGTCACCAAAAACAACTAGAGAATTAAGGATTAGATCTTTCGACCCCACCCTGGACCTCCAGGGAGGGTGAGGGGTGGAGGTGGAGTTCAACCTCCAAGAGCTAATGATTTAATCAAACATGTCTCTGTAATGACGCTTCATAAAAATCCCTAAAAGATGGGTTTGGGGAGTTTCTGGGTTAGGGAAAACTTCTAGGTGCGGGGAGGATTGTGTGCCCAGCTCTCCTTTGCCCCCCAGCCTCCTTACCTTGCCATATGTGTCTCTTCCATTTGGCTGTTCCAGAGTTTTATTCTTGGTAACAGGCCGGGTAGCCTCAGCAAAGTGCTTTCCTGAGTTCTACGACTTGTTCTAGCAAATTATTGAACTTGAGGAGGGGGTTGTGAGAACCACGACATTTGCGGTTGACCAGGCAGAAGTGGGGTGGTCTGAGCCCCGCAGTCTCAGCTGGTGTCTGAAGTGGGGCCATCTCGTGGGACTGAGTCCCTAACCCGTGAGGTCTGTGCTGACTCTGGGCTCATGTCAGAACACGACTGAAATGGTGGCCATCCAGCTGGTGTCGGAGAGTAGGTTGGTTGGTATTGGAAGCCAAAACCGCACGGGCTCCCACAACCGAATGGGCCCCACGTAATCCCAGGCAGGAGTCTTGGGAGTGAGGAGTTGGGGAAGGAATGGATTAACCCAAATCGTGTACTAAATGCTCCTGCAGCCCAGTCCCCATGGGGACAGAGCCAGAGAGTCCCTGGGTGGTGACGTTGGGTCCTTTAGAGCTGGTCACAACTTCCTGCCCATAAAGTCAAGACAAGTTAATACGAAAAGTTTTAGTCTTGAGAAAATAAGTCTATGTTAATTGTCCTAATAAAGAAAATAAAATAACATGACTGGACACTTTGTCGCTTTCAGGCACAGTTCTGAGACTTCCCATGAGTCAACCCATGCTGTCCTCACAGCAGTGACTGTGGGGCTGGCCCTCTCAGTGTCCCATCTTACAGGCAATGGCACAGAGGCTCAAAGAGACCACACGATGTGGCCAAACCGTGAGGCCAGCAAGGGGCAGTTAGCTTTGTGGGGGACAGACTTCTGTGCCTGTCTGCTCACCAGCAACGAAGGAAGGTGCCAAGTGTGGAAAGACCATTGAGGGGCAAAACCCACTCTCACTGCCTGGTGGCTGGCACATGATAGGACCAGCTCATTTCCCCTGGCTGGGATCTGGAACATGCAGTGTTGAAAATTAGACCAAACACGCGCTGAGTGTTGGTGTCACTAGAATCACTGAGGTGAGCAGCCCAGGGATGCTAAGGGCCTACAATTGGTCAAATGCAATTGAATGGCAAAGAGCCAGGAAGCTAGTGATGGGCTTCCAACATTGATAGAAACCCACACGAAGACCACTGGAAATGCAGCTAATTTGGTATCTGGGATGCGCCGGTCAGAGAACTATAGAACCATCTTCATGGGAATCTTGTTTCAGGATATGAGGTTGCCAAGCTGATGAGACTTGAGAAACTGCGTGCCCTTTCTGTTGCCTTCCACACCTGTGCCCACCTGTACAGCCAGGCTGCTCCCCCTTGTCCGGGGGCCTCAGCTCAAATGCCGCCTCCTCTGCGTATCACTTCCTGACACCGCTCGGTGCCTTCAGCAGCCCCCAGTGACCATCGTGTGTCCCTCAGTGGCTGGAGTGACCATCTGTGTTGCGCTCATTAGGTACAAGCATGTCTGTTGAGACATCCATTAGGGGAGGGCTTTATCTTTGCATCTCTGGCACCAGGGACATTACAAAAATCATGGTGGTTTCTTACTCAGTATTTGTGGAATGAATGAATGAATGAATGACTTTTCCTTAAGCAAACAGTTCCCCAAATGTACATTGTGTATGAAAAGAAACATAACAATTAGGAATATAACGACTTGCAGACATAGTCCTTGGTTTCTATTGCACATACATGGAATGGATTTTTAAATTTCTATTATTTTGGGCCTAACACCATAGATAGGGCAGACTCTGGAACACGATTGAGCACGTGGGCTCTGGAGACTGAGAATGTATTAACTCTGAGAATGTGTTTTGTATAAATCTTAATACTTTGATGGTGTTGGCATGCAGAGCAGTTAATGAGGCTGGGTGGAGCGGGGGAGCTAGAAGGAACAAAGAAGCCCTCCTCTTCCTCACAGGGTGCCCAGTCAGTGAAAGGACAGGACTGCCCAAACGTGCCCATAGACCAATGAAAGGGGCCACAAAAACAAAACAAAAACAAAACAAAAACTTAGATAATCGAGTAAGAGAACGTGAAGGAAAAGAAAAACAGAGAAGGGGGGGAATGATGGAAGGAAGGAGAAAAAAAAGAAAAGAAAAGAAAGAAAGGGAGAGAGAGGGAGGGGAGGAAGGAAGGAAGGAGAAAGAAAGGAAGGAAGGAAGGAAGGAAGGAAGGAAGGAAGGAAGAGAGAAGGAGGGAGGGAAGGAAGGAAGGAGAAAGGAAGAAAGGAAAGAAGGAAGGAAGAAAGAAAGAGAGAAAGAGAAGGATGGAGGGAGGGAAGGAAGGAAAGAGGAAGGAAGGAAGGAGAAAGAAAGGAAGAGAGAAAAGAAAGAAAAAGGGAGAGAGAAAGGGAGGGAGGGAAGGAAGGAAGAAAGAAAGAAAGAAAGAAAGAAAGAGAAAGATGGAGGGAGGGAGGGAAGGAAGGAAGGAAAGAAGGAAGGAAGGAGAAAGGAAGAAAGAAAGGGAGAGAGAAAGAGGGAGGGAGGGAGGGAAGGAGGGAAGGAAGGAAAGAAATAAAGAAAGAGGGAGAGAGAGAGAGTGCAAAAGAAAGAAAGAAAGAAAGAAAGAAAGAAAGAAAGAAAGAACAAAAAAGAAAGAAAATTAATTCAGGCAAGGATCAGCCAGAGTTGAAGGCTTAAGTTGGATGCCCTGAGCCCGCCTGTGCATGCAGAGTGCCTGCACGAGCAGCAGGGATCCAGGGACAGGTAGGCACCGCCAGACCTGGACGGTGGAGTGGGCAAATGGTGGGGTGGAGGTGACCACACACGTGAGCAACACTTGAGTATCGAACAGGTGACTCTCGATGGCTGTGGATAAAGTCAGGATTTGGAAAGGCTGGAATAAAGGGGGAAGGAACAGAAGGTGGTAGAACAAAATAGGAAGAATCGGAGTGGGGCGTGAGGTAGGGGAGGATGGAAAAGTCAGTCTCATTCAAATGCAGTGGGAGAGTTGAAGGCAAAGTGAAGGAAAGCATGGACTTTCAGGGGCACTGGATGGAGGACCCCCCTATAATTAGTCCCGTAAAGATTTGGGACGGGAGGAATGAAGGAACGAGATCCCCATGTCTGAGCGTCTCTACCAGTCATTCCAAACGAGTGATGGGGCTGTATCTGTTTCCACACTTGACGAAGATGCCATATCCTTTCTGATACATCATCAAAGTGGAGCGGGGGCCTGTAGAGGAGAAGGAGACCACCGAGGGGGCTGGAGAAACACGTAGATGTATGTAAATCAGCACTGCAGCCCAAAGCAAAAGGACACCAGACCCACTGAGGCGTTTGTTAAGGTGCAGAGGAGTTATTGTTTTGATTTTCCAACTTCCTGCACCTAAAGATTGTGTTACACGCTCTAAAAGACATGAGGAACATAAGATGGTAGTTGTATATGTAACGTATTTTGTCAGTAGAAGTTCTTGTAAGAAATATAAGTTGGGTGCAAAGGGGTTTGAAGAAACGGAGTGGATCTCCTCCAGCTTTGCCATCAGAGCGACGACAAAGGTCATCCAAATGCAAAGTGAATTAATGACGGCAGCATCTCGGATATTTTGGTGGAGGAGGGCCTGAAGATTTTCCCAGCGTCAGGCTAGGAACACGGCCTGTCGTGTGATTTTTACCTCCAAAGTCTTGGTCAATGGGCTGACAGTTCATTTTGCAAGTAAATAGTATTATCTGTACCATGTTATTCCTGCTCAGGCCTGAAGATCCAGGGAAGTCACGGCTCCACGAATAATCTTCGCAAGAGAAGAAACAGAAGAGATCTGTTTGCAATTAGTCTATCCAGTTAAGGGCAACTTTCCTTAGCAACTAAACACAAAACATCCCCATTTTATGTAATCTGCAGATTTAACTGCAGTCCACAAACACTGCAGTCAATTTTTTAGAAACCCGATCATTGAGTAGATAACGCAGAACACAAGCTGGTCATACAGGACATATGGTTTGGCCGTGGTGACATCTAAACTCTTTGTAATTGTGCATTTGAAACCCTATCAGGTATTTTTGAGGCAGAAACTGAGCATAATTCACTTGCTATGGCTCTTCTTAGTTGCAATTAGAGTTGAATCAGATGAGCATGTCTGTTGGATGACAAAAAAAAACAACAACAGAAAACAACAAAAAAAGGGAGCATTTACATATTTGGGTCTCTTGGTTAAAGCCCCAGGAGGAGAATTGTAGGGAGGGGCGCCAATCACCCAGTAGGCTTCTTTGGAAATAGTGGCCCCTTTTGGGGGATGAGAACACCAGAAATTATGGCTGAAGCTGTGTTAGACATCATCAAAGTGACTTTTTTAAAAAATACTTTGTTTTTAAGAGCATTTTAAGGTGCATAGCATTTTCCTTTTCAGATTGGCTTCCTTCGCTTAGGAATACACACTTAAGGTTGCTCCGTATCTTTTCCTTTTAGTGCTGAATAGTATTCCCTTGTCTGGAGGTACTCAAGGCGACTTTTTCATGTAATAGATGGCGAGATGGGCCCTCAAAGTGTAAATGATTTCCCCAAACATGCACGAAGCTCACGGCAGGGCTAGGCCGGCCCTGCGACCTCCCCCGTCTCCAGCTCCTCTATCCTCCGCAACCCAGAGGAAACCTCACCAATTGTTCTGTCACACAGGCTTGCACACCTGCAGATTTTGTCCTTTTTTCCTCCCAAAAGCTTCATGGGAAGCGAGGAGGTAGAAGGGACAGATTTGCATTTCCCTGCAGGAAAGCCTGCGTGGCCTATCTGGGGGTCAGGACAGGCAGGTCCCCTCCCCATGGCTTCTCAGACAGCCACGCCCGGAGCTTCCCAGACCCACAGAGGAAGTCTGTGCCTACCTGAGGAGCAGCCGGGTGGTACAGGCTCCCACCAGGGGACAGCCTCTCTCCGAGGCCCCTGGCCCAGGGTGGACCCCGCAGTCAGTGAGTTTGGGGTCTTCCGAAAAGTGGCCCTAACTGCAGAAGCAGAGGCTTGAGACCCTGGGAGGAAAGCTGCCTCAGCCCTGCCTGGGTCGGTGGGTCACCCCCGTCGCCCGGCATCGCTGGTGCCTCTGGCATTTGGTCAGCACCTACCTCGCGGCCCTCGCGACATTCTGCCGGTGTCGGGGCGTCGATGTCCGATTCCTACAGCGCCTGCCCTGGGGGACTCCCAGTCCGTGGCCACGCCGAGACATGACACGCGCCCGATGTACGGCACGTCCGTGGGGGAAACGTGGACCGCACGCCCCGAGGCCCTCCACTCCCTCCTCCGGGCTGAAGCAGTGCCCAGAAAACAAGCCTTCTCTTCCCCAGCCTGACATGGCACGCGTCGTGACGAGAGAGCCAACAGAGGAGGAGCTTGTGTGTGGGCTCCCGTTGCAAGACTTTTCCACCTTCTACCCCCCGCACCTGCATCCCTTGTGCTCTGGTCAGTGGAGACGGGGGCAAACCAGGGCTGACAAAGGCCGTAGAACACGTCTGAGCTGGAGAATGGCCTTGAGACATTAGCTAGAACGTCCTCTGTATTCAAAGGTCGTAGCAAGGCAAAGCAGGCTCATGGTGACATCGTCAAGCAGCCCCAAGGGTGTTCAAGTCCAGGGCCCCAAGTGCCCTCCAGACAGTTCTGGAAGCGTGGGAGCACAGGTCGTCTGAGGCCGAGAGCTGGTGGGCCCGCCTGAGGCCGGTTCCCAGAGATACACGCTCAGGTGGACTGTTCCCTGGAGCTGTGCTCACCTCCACCTCACCTGCTGACCGAAGTTTTCCGGCTCTCGGTGGTAAGAGTTGTACCCTCACGTAATGAGTTTCCTCCTCAGACTCCCAGCCAGGAACCGTTCTAAGTGTGACCCTAATTTTAGTCTCTTTCGTCCGCACGGCAGTCTATACTAACGGTATTATTATTGCTGTCTCCACTGTAGGGATAAGAAAACAAAGGCCCCAAGAGTAGCGTAAATTGCCCCAGATCATGTTGCTGCATTGCGAGGAAGAAGCAAAGCTGTGTGTCTCCCCACCCAGCCCCCAGTGCAGGGTCCTTCTGAGCTGGTGTCATGGCTCCAACCTTTTGCCCTAGGAGTGCGGCACCTGACACATAGCGAGTGTTCAGTTAACATCCAGTGACTGGATTCGTGCGTTTCTAATGAGAAATGATCTTCTTTACTATCCGCATGCTTTGCTTGATACCGTTTGTTAGAAATTGTCCATCGATTAAATGATCTGAATGTTTCCCTGCCCCCGTATTCGGCTAGTCCAGGAGGGAAAAACAGGCCATCAGAGATTCGTGACCTCCACGTCGGTTCTGATTTCCAGATGAATGTGAGTTGGGACGGGCGAAGGGGGCACCGTCTTCCCCCCTCGGGGAAATCATTAGTTCGGTGATTGCGGAGTCCTGTGCCGAAACAAAAAAGAACAAACAACAAAACCAAGGGACTCATCTTGGAGAAGATTCCAGAGAGGGGAAAATCTTCTTGAAATTCTCTGGCATCGCGAAGTCGGCTGCACGTTTTGAATTTACGTAGAGGGCAGGAACACCGAGACTCTCCACCTTCCCTCCCCTGGCCCCTCAGACTCCTTCATCGCCCATTCATTCCAAACACGCAGCCCACAAGTGCCAAGGCAAATAGGAGTCTTGGCTTAGCCCTGAATTGGCGGGCCCTCCTTCGGCCAGTGCTGATAAGGTTATACCAGCTGTGCCCTCCCGGCAGGACGGGCGCCGTGGTGACTTAGGCCGGGAGTTGGTATTTAGACAAATTGGGCACTATTTTCTAAGCTCTCCGTGCCATATGTCCATGCGAGAACGGGATAATGAGTGCATGTGCAGAGGCAGACGCAACCGCCACAGAAATATCATTTCCAAACGAGCAAAACCGCAAACACGCAAAAGGCAACCATTTCTACGGCAAACGTATACCCCCCTCCCCAAGTTGAACCATAATAAGAACAGCCGTTATTCTCCGTATCACAGGGACTCCTCATTCGTTTTGCATGACCAGAAACACGGAGTCCTTGCGACGTCTTTTGCACAGAAATGAGACTTTGCGTTCTAAATCTCAGTGAAGGTCTCTGAAAGTAACGTATCGTCTCCTCTGCCTTCCTGGCCTCTGAAGACAGAAAAGCTAACGGGGTTTATGACGATGCTGAAGTGAGCGGCGTCCCTCTAAGTCTGTGTCCACCCAGAATTTGTCGTGTGACTTAGTCCACTTAGACTGCCATGACCATGTATCACAGACTAGGTGGGTTAAAGTAGAAATTTATTTTCTTAGGGTTCTGGCGGCTGAAGTCCAAGGTACTGGCATGGTCGAGCTCTGTGAGGATCTCTGCGAGGGCTCTGTTCCTAGCTTGCAGACATTCCCTTCCACATTGTGTCCGCACATGGTGCAAAGAGAGAGGGAAAGAGCTCTGGTGTCTCATTCTCTTCTTACAAGGACAGGAGTCCTATCAGATTAGCAACTTATTCTTAAGACCTAATTTAACTTCAATTATTTCCCAAAGGCCTTATCTGCAAACATAGGTGGTTCAGGCTTCGACATTTGAATTTTGGGAAGGCATATTTTAGTTCATAGCAGTGACCTCATTTGGAACTGGTGTCTTTGCAGATGTAATTAGTTAAAACGAGGTCATCCTGGACTGGGGTGGGCTTTATCCAGTGACTGGCATCCCTATGAGATGTGAAAACAGAAACGGAGAGAGAAGAGAGTGCCCCGTGACGATGGCATCAGAGATTGAAGCAATGTCCCTACAAGCCACGGGACACCAGGGTTCTGACTGCCATTGTACGGCCGAAGAGGCAAGGAACAGATCGTCCCTCCGAGTTCCCACAAGGGAGCGAACCCTGCCCGCACATTGATTCCAGGCTTCTGGCCTCCAGAACTGTGAGAGAATACATTGCTGTTGTCGTAAGCTTCCCAGTTTGTGCCAATTAAGTATGGCAGCCCCGGAGAGCCAATACACTGAGTGCACGTCACCACAGTGGTGCCCTGCTGTTGAACGTGGCCTCCAGATCGGTGATCGCTGGGTACTTCCGATGACGTCACACGGCAGATACCAGCGAGTGTTGCTGAGGGAAGACAGAGGGTCTGATTACAAGTTTTCTTCCTCCACAGTGCTGTAGGCATAGAAAACCACTCATTAGGCCTAGAGGGGTTGGTAGGAATGAGTGGGTGGAACATGGACCAGTGCCTGGCACACGGGGAACGGACAGTACGTGTTACTTTTTATTTCATAGAGTTAAAGTTGCTGGTATTCTCTTATTTTTCTCTTTTTCCTTCTCCATTTCTTTTTTTTTTCTTCCTCCCTTCCCTTCCCTTCCTTTTTTCCTTTCTTCCTCTCTCCCTTCCTCCTTCCCTCCCTCCCTTCTTTTCTTTCCTTCCAATAAGATACTATTTATTTATTTTAATGTTTATTTATTTTTGAGAGAGAGACCGAGAGACAGAGTACAAGTGGGAGAGGGGCAGAGAGAGAGAGAGAGAGAGAGGGAGACACAGAATCAGAAGCAGGATTCAGGCTCTGAGCCGTCAGCACAGAGCCCGACGCGGGGCTTGAACCCACGAACCTGGAGATCATGACCTGAGCCGAAGTCGGATGCTTATCCAACTGAGCCACCCAGGTGCCCCAGATACTATTTATTATTTTAGCCCTTTTGGGGTTTAGAGTGTATTTCATTCATGCCTTCCCGCATTAGATGCCTATTGATGTCCTGGAGAGGAAGACAAGAGAGGTATGGTTAGGCCCATTTTACCAATGAGGAAACTGAGGCTCAAGAGGATCATTCTTTGATTGAGGTCACTCGGCTCACTATGATATTGCTCAGACCCAGTCCTGTACACCAAGCTCATGTCTCTAAGCTGCATTTACAAGAGTATCAAGCGAGGAGTCCGAAGAGAAGAGTTCTCGTCGTAGCTCCACCAAAAGTCACCTGGGGAGGCTGGTGCCCTAAGTTCATGCTGGATGGCATACCCCTTTTTACGGAATGTTTCAGTATGCTTGAAACTCATTCATTCCTGTAAGAAACACTGCCGGGGTGCACATGGTGTGCTGACTGCTGGCTTAGGCCCTGGAACTCAGACTGTGAGAAGGGCACAGAACCTGCTGTCACGGAGCCTGTGGATCGTGGGGAAGACAAGCAGCGGCTGTGACACAAACGAAGGAACGCTGTGCCAGTGGAAGCTCATGGCCCGGACTTCACACCGAGTCTGAAGAGGGTACAGCGAATGCCTCCCAGAGGACATCACGGTCCAGAGACTGGAAGATGAATAGCATGTGGTGAGGCAACAGGAAAATGTCAGTTCAGGCTGAAGGAAGAGTCAAGAAGTGTCTTTAGCTCAAAAAGAAGGGAGGGAGGGAGGGAGGGAGGAAGGAAGGGAGGGAGGAAGGAAGGAAGGGGAGGAGGAGAGAAGGAGGGAAGGAAGGAAGGAAGGGGAAGAGGAGAGGAGGAGAGAAGGGAAGGAGGGAAGGAAGGGGAAGAGGAGAGAAGGAGAGAAGAAGGGAAGGGAGGAAGGGAGGAAGGAAGGGGAAGAGGAGAGGAGGAGGGAAGGAAGGAGAGAAGGGAAGGAGGGAAGGAAGGAAGGAAAGAGAAGGAAGGAAGGAGAGGAGGGAAGAAAGGAAGGAAGGAAGGGGAGTAGGAGAGAAGGAAGGGAGGAGAGAAGGAGGGAAGACCATGTGGCTAACAACTAGGCTTTGAACATGGGCTGGGAGTGTAGTGAGGGAGAACTCCGGGCCCTTCTTCATGGATTTACAGGTACTGGGAGCCCTCGAAGGGTTTCCTCCAGGGGCATCAAGGTCAGACGTATCTGACAGGCCTTGTTCTCACCCCTGGTTGAATCTGGATTGGACTGGAGTGGAAGCAGAGACCAGTTAGTTGGTGGCCCAGACCAGGTGGTGACACTGCGGGGAGCAGGGCGCAAGGGACTGGCATTCGGTGAAAGGCTGGGGGGAGGGATGAGGAAGCTTCACGGCCGACTTAACTTCTTTTTCTGGCGGAGGAAGCAACACAGAGACACATTTTCAATAAATTATGTTTCAGTAACCACAGGAGCAAAGTGAAGGAGAATTAGTGGCAAAGTGAGAATTCGATTCTGCTGGGTTTTCGTGAAGCCGTGAGTTTATATTTGAATCCTGCTTCCCCTTTTCATTTCTTCACTTGTCTCGTTCATGCAGTCGCATTTCTGATGGTTCTGTGGGGACGTTTCTGTTGGGGATTTTATCTGGAGTTACCACTAAAATAGTTCCCTTACATGTAATAATTGTTTATCTGTTTCTGTTAACTGCATTTTCTCAGGTGCATATGGTATGCCGAGGGCTGACTTGAACGCCATATGAACTGAGAAACATATTGAAGACAGGCAAGATTGTGGGCAAAAATTTACTGGGAAAAGGACAGTCTTCCTAGGGAGGGATCCGAATGTCTTCTGGGATTTCCTGAAAATATTCGCTAGAAAACACACTAGGGGAAAAACAAAACAAAACAAAATGACCAACAACAATGAAGACTTGAGCAGCTGTGTGGAAGACGGGCCGTGTGATCGAGTCAAGTGAAAAGACATGGGGTTTGCAGGGGAAATGTTTTGGTTTGAGTTTCCTTTCATCGTGGTCTGATCTTGTCCAAGCCATAAAATTTCTCTGAACTCAGTTCACGGCTGTAATAGAGATAATAACATTAGTATTGCAGAATTTAAGTGATGTGCAGTTTTTAAGTGATGTCTGACACATTGTAAGCCATTCAATGCCGACAAATAATAGCTCTTAATATGATGATTTTCCTGCATATTTGGACGCCAGTGGCATATCCTATTTGAGACAGCAGGACGCCTTGTGTGATGATGTACTGAATGCTTGCTAGAGTTCACAAAGCAAGTACGCCAAGCAGAGCTCTTCCTTAGGGGTGGAGACTTCCCCTGCTTTACCCAAGCCAAGAAAATAGATTTATTTTGGAAAGTTTCTTGAAAAATTCATCAGGCTATTGTTTCTGGGGCTGGAGTTTGATTTGGTTTGAATTATGGCAGTACAACATAAATACTGTAAATAAATAACAGAGATACCCTTTAATTTTAGAGCTGAGGAATCTAAGTACGCTTTGTCCTGGAATTATAAACACGCAGCCAGTTTCCAGATAGAGTTACTGAAAACTGGGGCTCTTGCGAATCGCCCCAGAAGGAAAGAGACAGCAGGAAAGAGAGTGCAGGAAATCGTGCGGTCAGTGGCTGATGAGTGGTCCAAGTACGAGTCCTCCCAAGTCCTCAAGTACGTGTCTCACAGCACCTCTTGAAAAGTCTTAAAAATCCCCACCGGTGGGGTCCGTTGGTTGATGAAGCTAGAAGGGGCCTTAGCAATCGTCAGATGCGGACACCTCGATGATGTGGTTGAGCTTCCCCCACGAACTGCTTGCAGAGCCTCAAGTGCTGGCTTTTGCTCGTATAGCACTTTGCAGTTTGCGGAGGGTCCCCGTTTACGAGATCGCTCTTGAACTGCAGACAGGTGAAGTTCACCTGCCCATATGACTGTAGGCTCCCATTGCCCGAGATGGTGTAAGAACCGCTCTCGTATATATTCCCTTCGCTGATCTGTTTGAAATCGTTCCCATTTTGCAGGCAAGAGAATAGAGGCACGATATGTTGGAGCAATTTGCCTGCCTCACATGCTGAGCTGTGACACCAAGATGAGATGTGAACACCTCTCTTTCTGACTGCAAGCCAGCCATTATCTTACCATAACATTATAGTGAATTGCAAATAGAGTGAGTTGTTATTTACTTACTTACATTCTGCCTCTACTTGGAAAAGGAAAAGAACAAAGGAGAAGAAAGTAGAGAACAAAACGTAGCAGCAGGGACATACATTGAACATCTACAATAACTCATTGAGGAAGAAAAACACAAGAGAGGAGAAGTTAAATCTAACATCCTGGAGGTGGGGGGGGGGTGGGTGGTAGTGTTCTCTGTTTCTGGAAAACCATTTGCTTTCATTTCTGAACTCTATACCCACTTCCCAAAGTAGGAATCACTAGCTCCTTTGAGGACTTGCACCCCCCTCCCTCGGAATGGACCCCTTTATCCCTCGGAAATGGCTTGCGTTACAGGACAAGGATGAGATTAGGGAGCAGAGGCAGCACGGGGGGTCCAAGCCAGGACGGAGACCAGCGTCCGGCATTCTTTGATTTCTCCTGCCAACATACAGGTAGGTGGTAGGGAGCCTGGGTGACAGTGTGGCTCCCTGACCCTGGGAAAGAGGCACTTGAGATCGTCACTCAGTCCAAGGCCTCTGGGGCTGCCTGAATCAGGCACAGCCTGACCCCCGGCACTGTGGAAGGCCAATGGCGCCATGCAGGAGACTGAGGCAGAAGGTGGGAGGTCCCAGCTGGGCTTCAGGGGCGCCCAAGGGCGAGGCTTTGGGTAGCAAAGAGTCTGGCTCATCCGTGTCTGGACGAGCTCCAGACCAAGGTAGCAAGGGAGTGTGGACTTCCTTTGCCTGGAGGCTCTGTAATCACCAGACTCTCGTGTGAAGCTGGTTCTTAAAGTGATGTGCAGAGTATGAAAAAGCAGAGTGAGCCGTGGTCGGGAAGGAAACATCTTGTTTACAAATGTCAGGCGGTAATTAGCATATTTTAAAGAGCGGAGCCACAACTGCTGGCTTTTGTTAGTTGAAAACCTCAGCGCTTTCTTGTGGTTCTGCTTTAAGAGGCCGGGTAGACATGGAGACTCTGAACCCGGTTCATAAATAGTTGATTTCATATTTTAAAATCTTGCACTAAAACTGTCACCCCCCTCTCATGGATCACAGATGGTGAAGAACTAATTTGTTACTGTTTGATAACTGCTTTTATGTATCAAAGCTCTTATTTACTGCTCTGTGGGGGAAATGACAGACTAAGAGGGATTGTGTGTTTCTCTCCTTTTCTCTGTAACCGCAGAGCTTCTTGTTTGCTCCCTAGCATGTTTCTTATTTGAAATACAAAATTGTGAATCTTTTGCATATGCTGGCTTGATTGAGCCCACTTTTGGGGGGATTCGGAGATGCCTCTCCTAGCACAGACCCACGGCCTTCTTTCTTGATGGTTTTTAGTGTCCCAACGCTATATAATAGCAGGCAGACCAGTCTCCACTCCCCCTCTCAAGTCACAAAATGTTTCTAATTAGAGATGCAAATTGGGGCTTTGCTTTTGAAAACTGTCAGGGAAATGTATGAAAGTATAAGAATAGTCATGAGGTAGATCCAGATCAGAAGCTTCTAGTACCCAGGCAAACCCTCTTTTTTTTTTAACTACTTGTTTTTATTCGTTCATTCATTCATTCATTCATTCATTTCATATTTAATTCACTTTTTCACTCACCCAGCCAGTTGAATTCTTTCCTTTGTGGTAGGACCTCTGGTTAGATCAGAGCTTAGCCGTGGGTAGGTACAGTGGGGGCTCATGTCGGTACATACTCATCACCACCCTCACCCCTGCCTGACGTTGGAGTGCCCTGAGCACAGCACAGAATGCCTGGAAGAAAGTTCAACAATTGGTTAGCTCAGGTTGGCAAAGTACAGCTCATGAGCTAAGACTGGTTTTTATATTTTCAAAAGGTTGGAACACAAAGATTTCCTTGGTGTGAAAATTATGTAAAACTTCATTTAAAGGTTGCCTCCCACCTCGGGGCCTTTGCACGTCCTCCGTTTTCCTACAGAGATACTCTTTCTCCATACCTATTCTGTCTGTTCTTTTTCTTCTGATTTTACATCAGATGTGACTTCATCTGAGGAGACTTCACAACCCTTCAGACTAGGTTAGGTCTTTGGCTTCGGTGCTTCCGTTGGTTTCATTTTTTTCCTTCTCTTCCTCAATAGCAGCCCTTGTCAAAGTTTGCAGTTATATTCGTAGTACTGCTGTTAGTTATTTGATATCCTCGTATCAGCTGTAAGACCCCTGAAAGCGAAAACAAGGACAGTTCTTTCTGTCGTCACATCCCAGGTGCCCAGGAAGGGGCTGGTAGGCGGTAGTGAGTACCAGTTTCTGGGTGAAGGAAATGTGCCAACCCTTTGAGCTTTTCTGTGTTCCAGGCACCGTGCTGAATGCTGTTCACACAATACTGCACGTAGCACTCCATGGTAAGGAATTAATCTAATTTTACAGATGGAGAAAACATGGACGCTTCTGAGGATTCGGCAGAGTTCTGGCAGAACCCGTTTCTGTCTGACTCCAAATCTCTCCTGACTATTTTACAGATAAGGAACTTGCGTGTAACGCATCGTGATTCAAATCAATTCCCACTAGGAAAGAAAAGTGCCATGGAAAATATTGTATTCTATACACAAAAAGGTTTCCTCAGCATGTTTTATCAACATAATCATCGTCACATTATCATCATTAAGACATGAAAGAGAGGCGCACAATTGAGCGGCTCCCCTCCCCCTTCCCCATCACGCGGGGAGCAGACGGTACGGAATTGTGAGCTGTCTTTTGCTCAACTTTTAGTCATGTTTCCCTTTCTCGAATAATCACAAGGTGTTAGCAGGAGTTAGGGAAGAGCCAGAGGCCCCCTTATGTGTCCCGCCCAGAAGTGAGAGGGGACTTCTCAGCCCTAAAGCCCTCGGTTGGCTGAGATGCTGGAATGATTCTCTTCCTGCTGTTCCCAGGACCCTTCCCATCTCCCTTATTTTAGGAAACTCTCTTTGGCTTTTTCTTTATTTGAGAATAAATCGCTGACTTTCAACTTCATTGTGTTGTATTTTGAGGTTTGAGATGTTAAACATATTTTCACGTAAGTTATTTAAACTGTCCCCCTGCCCCCAGACACACACGCACTTCTAAGGCTGCCCAGGGTTAACTTTTGGAGCACTGAACGTGCGAAATTGAGAAAATGCATTTCACATGGCGCTCTTTGGTAAACGCTCACGCCTCCTCATAAATGTTGGGATGTGGCCTTCGCCCAAAGTCCGTGAGTGTCTGGGGCTCACGCGCCTCTTAGCCTACGTGTCCATGTTACCCTTTGCCCACATGAAGTTCGGGGGGTGAAATGGAAGCGTGAAGCCGTTTGCAGAATAAGTGGGAACAAGACGGAGGCTCCAGAGGGCAGTTTCAGGGTGCCCTTAGCCTTCCTCAGAGCAGAAGGTGATGGCGATGACCGTGCCAGCGACCATAAATAGAACAGCAGGCGTCACTTTGGTCATGAAACCGTCACACTCTTTTTTCAGCATTTTTTAGTATCGTCTCCTCACCACCCAGATGAGGAAGTGGAGTTGCAGAGGGCTTATGGGAGATTGCACACGTTACACAAGAAATGACCGGTGGAGCCAGGGTAAGGGTCTCCTCCTCGTCTCCTCAGGAAGAGAGCCACGTTTCTCCGCCACCTAAACTAAACTCTCTGCATCTGCTCACTAATTCCTAAAAGCTACAGTAATGTGGGAGAAAATCTAGAAAAGAAGTGTCCAGGTGAAAGGGTAAATTATTGACTTAAACCCACATTGAAGAACAAATTTGACGATCACATCCTTGGGATTGAGCCCCAGGTTGTGGGCGTGTCCCAGAACGACTGTTAATTATTGCCATCTTAACCCCCGCCCCCCAAGCCGAGTGTCCAGTGCAGGTGATAAGCCCTAGAGCTCTGGCTGGTAAATCATGTGACCTCCCCCCACCCAACCCCACCCAGATAGAGAGGACTGAGCAGGCTGGTTTGGGGAGGGGGAGGGAGGAAAGGAGAAGTGATCGGGGTGCCTAAACTGGAGGGAGAGGGCTCAGTCGCCTCTCTTAGGGTCTTTCTTAGGTCCGGTTCTGAAGTTGTGTAAGAACAAGACACATTCCACAGAAGTCACTGAAATTAGGGTAATGTCTGTCTGTCTGTCTGTCTGTCTTCTTCTTTTCCTTCGTCCCTTCCTCTCTCTCTCTCTCTCTCTCTCTCTCTCTCTCTCTCTCTCCCTCCCCCTTTACTCCCTTCTTCCCTCCCTTCCTTCCCTCCTTCTTCCCTCCCTTGCTTCCTTCTCTCCTTCCTTCCTTCCTCTCTCTCTTTCTCCCTTCCTCTTTACTCCCTTCTTCCCTCCCTCTCGTCCCTCTTTCCTTCCTTCATTCCTTCCCTTCTTCCTTCCTCCCTCCCTCCTTCCTCCCTCCTTTCCTCCCTCCCCTCTTTGCTTCCTTCCTTCTTCCTTCCTTCCTTCCCTCATTCCTTCCTCCCTCCCTCCCCCCTCCCTTTCCTCTCTCCCCTCTTTCCTTCCTTCCTTCTTCTTTCCTTCCTTCCTCCTTCCTTTTTCCTTCCTTTCCTCCCTCCCTCCTCCCTTCCTTTCCTCCCTCCCCTCTTTCCTTCCCTCCTTCCTTCCTCCCTCCCTCCCTCCTCCCTTCCTTTCCTCCCTCCCCTCTTTCCTTCCTTCCTCCCTTCCTTCCTTTCTTCCTTCTTTACCTCATTCCTTCCTCCTTTCCTCCCTCCCCCTTCCTTTCCTCCCTCCCCTCTTCCTTCCTTCCTTCCTTCCTTCCTTCCTTCCTTCCTTCCTTCCTTCCTTCCTCCCCTAATAGTGTCATTACTCTTTTTCAGCCCCATCGAGGTATAATAGACCACTGGAATTGTGAGATGTTTAAAGTGCATGTTGGGATGAGTTGTGGGCCCACTGTGAAAGGTTCCTCCTATGTAGTCAGTGATCACATCCATCATCTTACACACTTACCGTTTTGGTTTTTTGGTGAGAACACTGAAGTCCTACTCTCTCAGCAAATTCACATACGATACAGTGTTATCAGCTATAGTCATCATGTTATATCATACATTAGATCCTTAGACCTTATTCATCTTATAGCTGAAATGACCTCTCCCTGCCGTAGCCCCTCCCCCCCAACAGCCCCTGGAAACCACTTTTCTGTTGTTTCCCTGAGTTCGACTTTCGGATTCCACATGTAAGTGACATCATGTGGTCTTTGCTCTTCTGTGGCTTGTTTCACTTGGTGCAATGCCCTCAAGCTCTGTCCGTCTTGTTGCAAATGGTAGAGTCTCCTTCTTTCTCATGGCTGAGTAATATTCCATGGTCTATGCAGCAGGAGAGGTCTTTCTCTTTTTTTAACTCTTAATTCCAGTAGACTTAACTTAATTCCAGTGTGGTGATTCTGTACATCTGTAATTCTGTACATGACTCAGCGCTCATCATGTTAAGTGTTCTCTCAGCCCCCTTCACCGATTCTGTCCCCCACCCACCTCCCTCTGGTAACCACCATTGTGTTCTCTGTAGTTAAGAGTCTGTTCTGGTTTGTTTGTTTGTTTCTTATTTTCTTTATTTCCTTAATTCCACATATGAGTAAAACATGTTGTCTTTCTCTGACTTATTTCGCTTACCATAATACCCTCCAGACCCATCCATGTTGTTGCAAATGTCACAATTTCATTCTTTTTTATGGCTGAAGGATATTCCATTGTGTGTGTGTGTGTGTGTGTGTGTGTGTGTGTGTGTACAATCTCACATCTTCTGTATCTATTCATCTAATGATGCTGCTTGTATAATTTGATTATTGTAAATAATGGTAAACATAGGGGTTCACGTATCTTTTCGAGCTAGTGTTTTCATATTCTTTGGGTCAGTACCCACTAGTTAAATTACTAGATCATAGGGTAGTTCTGTTTTCAATTTCTTGAGGAACCTCCATACTGTTTTCCAGAGTGGCTGCACCAGCTTGCATTCCCACCAGCAGTGTATGAAGGTTCCTTTTTCTCCACATCCTCACCAGTGCTTGTTGTTTCTTGTGTTTGGGATTTTAGCCACTCTGATAGCTGTGAGGTGACATCTCATTGTGGTTTGATTTACCTTTGCCTGATGATTAGTGATGTTGATCATAAGTCCGTTGGCCATCTGTATGACTTCTTTGGAGAATGTTCTGTTCATGTCTTCTGCCTATTTTTGAATTGGATTAATTGTTTTTTGGGTTGAGTTGTATAAGTTCTTTATATATTTTTGATACTAACCCTTTATCAAATATGTCATTTGCAAGTGTCTTCTCCCATTCCATAGATTGTCTTTTAGTTTTGTTGATTGTTTCCTTTGTTGTGCAGAGGCTTTTTATTTTGGTGTAGTCCAATAGTTCATTTTTGCTTTTGTTTTCCTTGCCTCAGGAGACATATCTAGAAAAATGTTTCTACGTCCAATGTCAGAAATTACTGCCTGTGCTCCTTTCTAGGATTGTTAGGGCTTCAGGTCCCACATTTAGGGCTTTCATCTGTTTTGAGTTTATTTCTGTGTGTGGTGTAAGAAAGTGATCCAGGTGCATTCTTCTACATGTTGCTGTCCTGTTTTCTCAGCACCATTTGTTGAAGATCGGGATGGGTCTCTCTTAAGCTAGGACTTGAGGTTTGCACAGCATCCATGGCCCCTCAGCTCGATCCTCCTCTCACTGTCCCCGTGGCTGTGCCCCAGCCCAGTTGTGTGGTGTCCTGTTGGGTTTTCACACTTCTCTGTCCACCTCCCGCCATGGCTGATCACTCGGATTTGCTCACAGTGTGTAAAGAAACACTTCCTTCCTCTCTGAGTCATGGTCTCTTCCCTGATTCACAGTCATGACATCTCTGAGGTACCGTAGACGCCCTTCATTCAGCATCACTTCTTGACGATAGACAACTGTCAGCACCCGATGGAGGGTCCTCCTCCCATCGCTTCAGGCAAGACTGGACTCCTAGCCCACTCCTGAGAAGGTCTCCACATGGACCTCATTGACCTCTGGAGTCCCCTCGCCCCTTCCCTGCCTTCCTGAGACTCAGCACCCTGATCTCACGCTCAAGCTCCGCTCCACATCTTTGCAGCTTTGCACGTGTGACTCATGTATGTGGGTGTGTGCGCACACACGTGCATGTGTGGGGGATGGGGTAGAGAATAGCAAGCTCAGGTAAAGAACCCATTCTCTTACCCTCATGTGTTTCTGTTTGGGGGATAAAAGTGACGACATGTATAATGTTAAATGGTGAGAGAAAGGCTCACTTTATCCATTCCTCCTTGCACATTCTTCTTAGGAAGTACTAATGTGAATACTTTTCGCCAGAAAAGAATACACAGAGCCTTTCTACAGTACCATCGGCCCATGCAATTACAGTGCATGCCCGTCTTAAATATGTGGAAGTAGAGAAAAAGATCTATGTATGTTCCTTGAAGATGTTTATATTCCAACATAGGAAACAGATGTGAATATAAAAGAGAAGGGATGTGTTTCCACGAGGCTAAAAATATGTGAGTGGTGTTCGAGAGGGCCACAAAACTGCTCCTGTAATCCTTGATAGAGGACGCTGGGCCCACACTTTTCCTCGGGTCCACTTTATAGTTTACTCTGGAGACCGTACTGATTTGAGTTTTCAAGCTTTCATGCCCTGACCAAGGTACTGCCTCGGAGCTGAGGCATCATGAGGGCTTCTGGTTTTGTTGATGCTGTTCTCACTGGCAGAGCTTTTATGACTTGGAAGGTATCGGTTTCCATTTAAGTGGAGGATTTAGGGTATGCCAGGCCAAGGCATTATTGGCCAGAATTTTAGCATTATACGCAAATAAGTTCTGAATTTCTGCTTAGAAACAGGAAAAGGGTCATTTAAACAGTTTAAATATTATTAACTTGCATAGAAAAAGAGAAGAAAACAAACCTTGAAGTTATAATGGCATCCACAGCTAACTGGATAGATTTATTGAGGTTTTTGTTCCATGTTAGAAATATATCTACAGATGCCCCGTGGTAAAATTAGGTAGGCTTTTGGCACTTGGAAAACTGAAATCTAGAAACACATGGAATGAGCAAGATGATATTTCCAGCCATCAACGCATTCTACAAAATGATTGAAGAGAGCTTCTTCCTCACAACAGTGTTGGGCTCAGGGTCCAGTTCTGTGTTTCTTACCCTCAATTAGAGTAAAGGCCAAATCCCATTATGACAAACTGTAATAGATCATCAAAATTCTTGAGTGAGACCTAGAAATCTGTTATGTTAATGTGCCTTGATCTAAATGGGACTAGGACTTGGAAATCTTTTTGTTATACTGAAAATTCTGGCTGTAAAGATATTTGGCTGAGCATTCCTAGAGCAGGAAAAATCCCAGAGTATAACAATTTCAGATTACTTGGTGAGCCTGGCCAGACCCCAAATTGGTCCCAGGTGTGGGTTGGGGGGCACCCCTGGTCCAGGGAAGGTTTCTGTCTTGTCTGTTTATTGCACATCCGATGGAAGACCAGAGGTGTTAGGAACTGTGGACCCAGAGGGCGGGATGTGTCCCCTGGGCCTGCCTCTGTTTCTCAAGAGGGGGACTCAGGTCTGCTGGCCCTCCACAGAGATTCTGCCAAGTCACCTGACCTGGGGGGCTCTTGAATTTCCTCCAGGCTGAGTAGGGGCCATTTCAGCTCTCGGGGGGACACCTGTTATCATAAAAAGTTCTTCCTGACTCACCATTTCACAGAATCATGCGTGTCTGCTCAAGCTTTAAATGCAGGACCAGCTAAAAATGCAATTGCTAAGGTAGTCTTCTGAAATAAAGGATTATGCTGACACCTGTATCTGAGAAAACACATCTCTTCTGAAGGGTGAGGTAATGAAGGCATGTAAAAAAGAACAGAGGCCAGCATTATGGAGCCCAGTAATTTCTTCCTTTTCATTGATGGATGACTCCATCCAGTCCTTTGGTCAAGCTCAGAGACAAAACAAATACCACAAACATAAACAGAGTAAGTTCCCCTAGATGTGAAATTTGATGTATGCATCCTATGTGGAAAAAAGATCAACTTGACCCTCATCCACTAGAGGACTAGCAAAAGAAGGCATTCCTATGGGAGTCTGTGCTCCATGAAATCTTTCCATCTGTGTCAGAAGGGGAAGAAACATCCTTTCATACACGTGCGACTGAGCAGTCTGTTCCTTTAACTTGGCCAACTGTTGTCTAGGCTCTTGGAGCCTCATTCTCTGGCGTGTTTGTTCTCATCTCATCCATACCTCAAAGTCTTTCATGAAATTAATAGGGTCTTTGAACCTTTTTTTTTTTTTTTTTTTGGTCGTTCATGCTAACAATTGTGTCTGTGCATCCTAAGGGGAGTACTGGAGAGCTTTCTAGCGTGAGAAAGTTTATGTGAAATTTGGAAGTATGCACATAAGATTATGAGGTGTTTTCTCAGTGCATGGCTGGGTTTGCATCTTTGATTGACTTCCTGTTGACTGGCCTATTGCACAATTCTGTGGTGCAGAGATTAGTGTGTAGATTTTATCTGGGAGGGGTGCAAATAATTTCGGTCCAGTGGGGGGAGAATAGCCACAAAGATTATATGTAGGGCCCTATAGTATGTTATGCAGCTACACATCTAACTGAGCCATCTTTAGAACGTTCCTTTATTAAGTCATACAGAGATACAGCTCCTCAAATTCTCATTTGAACCAATATTAACATCTTAGTGGCTTCCTCACCAACTAATGAGCTGAATAAATCTTCGGCATGAGTTTGCATTTGTACGAGCACTGTGTTTTCTTTAGCCTTTTGAAAATTTTAGAATCTAGTCCTAGGAAATAACAAGGCATGGGGGCCTGGGAATTTCTCTTAAAACTGGTCACAATTCTCTGAATAGCATTCCATTTCTATCGCTATTCTCTACCCATGGAGCCTTTCTGAGAAGGATTTAGTAACTTCCTTTCTTCCCCCCCAAAATGTCCAACTCTATCTGGACATGCCAGTGCCATCTGGGTGAATATCAGACTCCAAGGAAGAGAGAGGAAGTCCAGTGGCTACTCCCTCGAGTAGAGACCCTGACAATAGGATATGGGAGCCCTGGTCAGAAGCAGGTGCCGCTCATGACTTGGACTAGCTGTGACTTAGAGGTCTGTCACTCCACACTGAGGTCCTCCCTGTACCCTCCCTCTGGATCCATCACATCAGCTGTCTGTCTGCAATGACTTGTGTTTGCCACATTCACCTAATGTAGCTCTTACTGCCTGCCCCGCTGGGACAGCTGGCCACCCCCTGCCCCCCACCCCCGGAGCTTTGGCCTTGCTTCCCGGGACTGTCTTCCTGTCTTCCTCAAATCTGTCCATGTAAGACTGTGCTTGGTCTCAGAATGGTATAGAGCTGTTAACACATGTTTTCCTTAGTTGTTCATGATAATTTGCTCCTCTGACTTCACCATTATCTACAAAATGTGTTCCATGATTCATTATGCGTCTCCTGCTTTTTCTCCATTTTTCTGTTCGGAGCATCTTGCCTGCGTAGAGTGCCCGAACATCCTTACTTTGTATTGCAGAGTAATTCACCTCCTCTTTTCCAGGCCAAGTCTCGGGGGCTTCAACTGCCCCAGTGCAGAACAGGCCCGTTAAGGTATCTTGCTAAGTAAAAGAATTATGGACTCCAAGAAATCAAGTCACTTCTCCAGGAGTCAGAAGCTTCTAGCCCTCTGTGATCAGAGCTTCTAGCCCTCTGAATAGCAAGCAACACATTTAACCTCACTCTCCACTGGCACGGGGGTTGAGCAGGAGGTGGCCCCAGCGACCGAGGAAGATTCTGGATAAGGAGGAGGTTTGCAGGGAAGGTGCAAATTCCAGCTGTGGGATGGTTCCAGGTGAGGTCCCTCTGAGACCTCAGAGTATCACGTGAGAGCTTCCAGGACTGGAGAAGTTGGCTCCAGTGTTGAAACGTCCTGTTCTTCTTCAGTGATGGCGAAACCCTTCCTCCAATTTAGGCTTCAAGTCACTGAGGCCACTTGCTTCTTTCTTGCTAAACCCTTCCCCTTTGGTTCTGAGTTATGAAGAGGCTGAGTGAGGGTCTTGTAAAATAATCAGGAGTGACGGACTCCTGAGCATGACCTACCGACAAAGCCCCGGGCTGTGCCCACAGCAGCCCGCCCCACGTTTTGCACACGTGTTCGCCTCATTCTGTGTGGTCTTGGCTTCAGTGGCCGGACATAAAGCTTCAGCTGCTGTTTCACAGCTTGGATTTTAAAGAGCCCATAAGGAGAGATTGAAACCCGAATGTCTAATGCTGCTTCGGATGCACCATCCATCACCCACACAGTCTGCGTGGAGCATTCGTTGCTAGAAAACTGTCCCAAACATGCTTTTTATATCTCACCCCCGACCAGAATGAACCACTCAGATGTGCCAATCAACCAACCAGAGTGTGCAGCTTTATATTGTTGGGCCAGAGCAAATCAAAATAGTTCAGGTTCTAAACCTGCATTATGGGCAGTGAAATGACCTTAAACTACGTGCCTGGGCTTGTAAGAATGATGGCCTGGGGGATCTGGGACATTTCCTGGGACATATTTAATTACATATTGTTGAGGCTGGTAGTTAAATGTAGTTATTATGGACCAGACCTTCTTGATATATTTTTGACCTGCCAAAGACCAACCTGCACAGAAATCTGTATTGTGCCCGATCTTTCAGAGGTGATTTAGGGAGTAAACGTTTTCAAAAAAGTAATTACTAGAAAGATAACTGGATAGAAAGCTGGGGATTTCACGTCTGGTTTGAGCTTGACTTCCAACCTGCTGCATGTCAGGGGTAAGACCGTTAGACTTTCGAGACCCCAGTTTAACATTTATTTATTTTTGAAGGAGAGAGAGAGACAGAGCATGAGCGGGGAAGGGGCAGAGAGAGAGGGAGACACAGAATCAGACGCAGGCTTCAGGCTCCGAGCTGTCAGCACAGAGCCCGACGCGGGGCTCGAACTCACGAGCTGTGAGATCATGACCTGAGCCGAAGTCGGATGCTCACCTGACAGAGCCATCCGGTGCCCCTCAAGGCCCCAGTTTAATACATAAGGTGAGGCAGTTAGACTGAACACTTTCTGGGGCTCCTCTCAATCCTACACTTCATTCTCTGTGTATTTGTATCTATGACCCTTTTAAGGAGAAGGAGGAAGATAGGGTTCCATCTTTGTCCCTGCTCACCCCGCCCACCCCAGTCCTGCTCCCACGTAGACATCGGCCTCCATCATTGTTAGGAGCTCTCCTCAAGTGTCTTGCTTCCTTAAAACCAGGTATTTATTGTTGGGACACCTGGGTGGCTCAGTTGGTTAAGCATCCGACTCTTGACATTGAGGTCATGATCTCATGGTTTGTGAGATCGAGCCCCGATTTGGGCTCCGTGCTGACAGTGTGCAGCCTGCTCAGGATTCTCTGTCTCCCTCTCTGCCGCTCCCTCGCTTGTGCACATGCTCTCCCTCTCTTTCTCTCTCTCTCTCTCTCTCTCTCTCTCTCTCAAAATAAATAAACATAAAAAACCCAGATATTTATCATTATGGTCTTCTCTCGTTGTTTTGGCTGAACATCTTTCTCTGGAGACCTTCGGTCACTTCCATAGGGGCCACATGCACCTGCCTCCCAGTGCAGAAGCTTCAAGTGTCAAATACTTTGCCATGAGGACCTCCGTGCAGCAAGGGCGCAGACTTGGGATCCGCCACTAGACAAGCCTGCCGTGGGCATAAACAGCGATGCAGAGACCACAGACAACCGTGGTGTGGGAGTGGTGGCTGTGGCCCAGCTGCTAACTGGGAGGCGGCACTAGCAGCATCTGGATGGCCTCTGGGGGCAAGATGGGGAGCCCACTGCTGGGCAGCGGCAAAGGGTCGTCTCCAGCGGACCGGTTCTGCGGCCTGACTGGGGGGCACCGCTCCTGGGGAGCTGCCCGCCAAGTCTGCTCTTCAAGTCCTCCCAGCGATTTTTGCGAGTTCGTTTTGCAACATTTTAGTAAGTCCCTTCATGCTTCACTCAGCCAGACGCCGTTTCTTGGGCTTGCAACTAAGTGCTCTCGCTGCCCTGGTTATAACTGGACAAAACAATGGGGTTTCCTTATTACGACCTTATTACGAGACCCAAGGCTGGGTTAAATCCTAAAACCACTCTGTGTTTAAATTCCCATCTCCTTCACTAACGTTCAGTTCTTCAAGAGCAGAGATCACGCCTTATATGTCTCCACAGCCCTAGAACCCAGTGCTCTCTGTTACCTGACATAAAATGAGTTCTATCATAGGAATATCAGCAAAGCATAGCAGGTGTTCAAAGGAGCTGCTTAAGGGATTCAAGACAAGCTGATGAGAAGAGTATCATTTGGGTTGGGCCCTAAAAATAGCTGAATCTGGAAGGGGCATTCCAATAGAGAGAAGAATGATGGTGAAGACACAGATTGGGACATTCAGGATCGAGCACTTAATTTGATGCTTGTGGCCTACATCAAGGTGTTTCTTCCCCCCTCCAGCCCCCCAGATCTAGTGGCCCTACTTTAGCGCTCCTCGAGAAACCACATAGGTCAGGAGACACAAATAGGCAAGAGCACTTTCATACATCAGAATAGCTTCCAAGTCTGCACATCTTAGCTTTAATGAACTGAATGCATTGATTGACTGCGTTAATATCTAAAGACAGAATTGGCGCATCAAAGTGGGTCGATCAGCAACAAATCGGTGTCTGGTTTACAAATCAGTCTTGCTAGCTTGGTTGATGGGAGACCGTCAAAAAAGTTAAAGCCTCCCTATTTTGATGATGACTAAGCAGGTAGGACCCAGGAGCAGACTGAGGACGGAGGGTGCCTTGCTAAGGAAATGCCATCTCACGGGAGATGACGAGCTAGGGGTCGTTGGGTTCCGGGATGCGTTGCCTAGCCATTTGCCCAAATATGCCTTTATTTCGAGCTCTCATATTTGGCGTGGCTAGAAAGTAGGGTTCCTGGAAGGGGTGTTATACCTGGAGAGGAGCGCCAGGAGAGGAGCACGGCGGCTCTCAAGGAAGCTTCCTTAAGGAGGCGTGCGTCACACATGGGGTGAGAGAGCAGCCGCCCGGCTATGGACTAGAATGAACGCAAGTCAGAGAAAGCGCTTTGCTTCCACAAACCCCCATCTGAGTGGACCGTTTGCCACCATGGGTTGCATGGGTCCAAGGTGACAAAGGCATGTGTCAGGACTGCATGACACGTTCGCTAGTAGGTACACACCTGAGACCCAGAAAGGGGACCCATTATCTGTGGGACAAAGGGCTGTGCTGCTCAAGGAAACCCTAACTGACAGCTTCTCCACGGGACAGGGCAAGGCAGAGTGGGCGCCGAGTGGGACCGTGGCTGGTGGTTAATGCCCGTGCTTCCACTGGCCCCTCTCACCCACCTCCTGGTCCCGTGGAGTCAGCCCCAGATCTCTCGGAGGGTGTCCCCGCACCACTGCTGATCCCTTTCCAGCATTTTCCACACTGCCCCTCCTGCTGCTGGAACAGGTTTCCAGCCATTTTGCATCTTTCAGAAAGAAGTTGGTTGAGACTCTGTACCTGCTGACCGCCAACCTCTGCCCCCTTCCCCATTTTGGAGACAACTTGGGTTTTATGGGTGTTTCTTCAGTGTTGGTTCGACGGTTCTTTAGAGGGAGGAGAGGTTACAAAGGCTCTGCCTGCCCCCTCCTGCCTCTCTCATTTCGCCCGCGCATCAAACTGAAGAGGCAGGTGCCGTTGGTCGCCTGTTAGAGGCAAGCCAGATGCCAGGGCGGCAGAGCCAGATCAGAGCCTGCGGTGTCCTCACTGTGTTCCCCAGACGAGGGGACGGTGACGTGTAGCATCCACAGGAGTGTGAGCTGCCAGGGGGTTGGCGACAGCAGCATGAGGAGTCTTTGAGAGTGGGGCGTGCACCTCAGAGAAGCGGTTCTCACACGCCACTGACCGTTAGAGACTTAAAAATTCCTATGGACGGCTGCATCCCAGACCGATTAAATGAGAATTTCTGGAGGCAGGACCCAGGCCTCTGAAATTGTTTAAGCTTCCTGAGTGATTCCACTGAGGTCAAGTTTGAAAACCAGGGCTTCAGTGCAGTGCTTCTCACATGTCAATGTGCCCAGGAGGGACCTGGAGACCCAGTGGTTTGGAATCGGTACTTGTAGGGTGGGACCCGAGAGTCTGACTTCCTAACAGGCTCCTCGCCATGCTGACTGTCGCATCTGTCTCCCACGTCACCTGCTGGGAAGCGAGACCTCAGAGAGGCGCGAGGTCCTTTGTTCCAGAATTAACTTGGGAGGAACTGACATGGTTCCCTGGGCAGGGTGTGCGTCTAGCCTGAGCCTGTCCTCGGGGTAGGCTGCCTCCCCGTCCCAGTTTCCTGGGTCTCAGAGCTGCTGTGCTCAGTTGGCGGACGTTAGGGACTTCACTTTTCCCTGCACATCCTGCCCAGCCCAGCTTGAAGCTTCCCCTGCGCTTGGAGGGAGTGTCAGACGCGTGCAAGGTGAGGAAACGTCATTCCGGGGGAAGCCGCCTTCACTGAGAGTTAGCAGACTCCCAATTGGAAGAGGAACATCTCAGCTGGAGACTGGAGAAGGCTGTTCTCCTTCAGTCATGGAATGATTGCCCGGCCAGTCGCGGCCGCTTGTGTCACTGAACGAGTGGGTGTAGACGACAGGAGGTGCTGGTGGAAGGACAGATGAGGTGACCGCAGAGGTTTCTTAATGCTCCCAACTCGTCACCAAGTGAAACTCGAACAGCTTTTTCATGTCTGAAACAGACCCACATAAAGCCAAGTATGAAGATTCCATCGATCATCAAATAGCTGTGTTAATAGCACATGGGAAACGTGCTACTTGGGTCCTACTAATCCACGATGAATGGGCTTTGGACCGTCAGGCGGGAGAGAACTTGAAACCCCGGGAGCAGGTGACACAGGAGAAGGAAGGTAGGCCGAGTGTGGCCCTCACTCTTCCCACCAGGTTGCTGCCCTCCAGCTCCTCCCCATGGCCGGGGCTGGGTCGGGGAGCGGAAGACGGGAGAGTAATGGTTTTTTCATCTTCTCTTATGCCGCTTTGCAAAACGATGCTACCATAGGTGCTGTTATATTTAAAGGGCAGATGCAGAAAACCCACAGAGTGGAAAAATGCAGGAGCGTGGTACCATTTGCAAACAGGTTTCCCAGGGAAAGCTGACTTCCTCGCAAGGTTTAGAATATACCGCATCCATTTTGTTTCTAATTACAGTGGTCTTTAAGGCAAGGAGTGTTTAGTGTTTCTCTCTCTGTCTCTCTGTCCCTCTCTCTCACTCTCTCTCTGACTGGCTAATGGAAGGAGTGTGCAGCTCTGAAATAGGCTTATGTGAAATCGCTTTCCACACCATTAGGGAGCTGGGATGATCTCTTCAGCAGAGCATCCCCAGCAAACACTGGCTGGGATGCTCTCATTTTAGAGAGGAAGGCGGCAGAGATCTCACTTTCCATCAGAGGAATGTCTGAGTAGACAGAAGCCTTCATATTCTCCTTAACAAGGTGAGGGAGGCGCTTGGTTGGGGTGGGGGAGCGCGGCAGGGAGCGAGGAGGGGAATGCAAAAACCAGATAAAACTTAACGAGGAGAGAAACCACTTCCCTGCCCAACTCAGACCTATAGATTTAACTGGGAAAGCTGGCTAGTTGCAGAAGAAGGAGTAGAATGATGAATCTGGGTTCAGATCTTGTGTCCACAGCTTACTGGCCGAGGGACTGGGGCAAATACCTCAAGCTGACTGTGTTCCCAGTTCTGGCTAAGCGCAGCAGGAGCCCCAGTCCTTCAGGGTTGTGGCCAGAGTGCGATGCGATGGTATCTGTAAGGAATCCGGTTCACCCTACACAAGCTAGTCATTATTATCATTAATTAAATATGCTTCATTAACTCAGTTCCTAGGGGGGAAAAAACACACCAATTAATTAGAAAGTTGATTACAAGTTTTAAGTCCGTATTATAAATATGCTCATTCTATAGTATTAATATTAATGCTCATTCTACAGTAGCTAGAGAAACGGTTTAAGATACTGATGTGTCACATAAAATGCCATCACTTTAGACATCAGTGGGGAAGACGTTTAGATGGAGAATGAGAAATATGAGTTCACACCTATTCTGTCATTTACATGTAACGTAAGTGCTGAGTTATCACTGCGGATGTGTTTGTGACGACGAGGCTGCTTTGATTCTACGGGCATTTGAATGTTCACACCTAATTCGTTATTTAAAATAGAAATCACTTTAAATTATCATTAAGGAAAAGATATTATGGAGTAATGTAACAGAAATCTTCGCTTCCTCCTTGACCATCAGCCCCTTGCTAATACCAGGGTGAGTTCTGGGCTTCAGGAAGAGCCAAGGATGACACAGTAATTAAGGACTGGAGTAGTATGCAATTAAAAAAAAATAAAATTTACATATAGTTAATGAGTATGCATTTTACTATATTCATTGGACACCTGTTACCATACTTACGTTGTACGTTACGGAAAAATTAATTTAAAAAGAAAAGCTGAATGGTTTGTTTTCAGATTTGGAATAGATCATACTTGTCCCCATGCCCATAGTGGCAGATGTTTCAACAGTCACAAGTGCTAGAACTGAACTGAAGTTTGAGCTTTGGTTAGACTGGCGCCCGAAGTCATTCCATCAGAGCCTTGTATTTTGAAGAGATGGGCATGTCCTTTCGCTTCCCTTTGTGGAGACCACCGTAATAATAATACATACCAGAAGAATGGCAGTACGGTATATGCAAGAGCAGTGAGGGTAGGATCTGAAATTAAAATATGTGACTGTAAAATCCCTTCTTTCCATATTTCCCCCTGCCCCTACCAGCAGGGTCCTTATTGGAGAAAGTCAGCGAGAAAGACATTAGTCATAACTTAGCTGAGTGTTTCGAAATTCAGCTTTGATTATCGGGAACCAACATTTGAAGGAATTAGCATCTAGTTTATCTGCAAACGACAGGATTTCATAGAACATGTACATAACTGGATTCGTATAAGCAGTACTTGCTCTGGAGAGCTGCTTACAGGTAAGCGTTAGAGAGAGTGGGGGTCTCCTGCTTCTGTGCTCACTTCATGGAGCACGTGAGCAGTTAGTCCCAGAACCTCCCTCAGTGTGGCAAAATGCAGAAGCCAGGGAACCTGTGGTTCGCTTCTACAGAATTCATCCTAACGCCCCAGGGGAGTCCCCCATCCAGACTGGTGCCAGAGCAGGAGAACTCAACAGAGGCATCCGCATGGCATGGGGGAGGGCCCCGTAGACTTTTTAACATGTCCTGAGTCTTTACTCTTTGCCAGTGGAGATAAGAGCCAATGAAATGGGTCTTTCTAGTTGTGACACAGACTACACGTGTCCCAAAGCAGAGATGGTGGCTGGACAAAGGACGTAGCAGGGGCTGCAGCGGGTCTAAGGGCCAATGAGCGAAGCTGAGCAGAGACTGGGCTCTGTTCCGAGGGATGCCCGCGGGGGATGCGGTCTGACCTCAATACGGCCACCTTCCTCCAGATGTCGTGCGAAATGTTGGCACACCGGGAGTGCTATAAGCCCATGTTGGAAGGGAGAAGAAAGGAAGGGGAAAACAATCTGAATTTACTGATAGACTGAAAAAAGAGATCAGAAGTGATTGAGTTGTCCTTGAATTAGTGAGGTTTACTTTTTGGTGATAGGTTGAAAGGTAAGCGCAAGATGGATATGAAGTTAAATTGTCAATGAATAAAGTAATATTTTTTTCATACCTGAGTCTGTGATTTAAAAATACGTATAGCCACAGGGGCACCTGGGTAGCTCAGTAGGTTGAGCATCTGACTCTTGATTTTGGCTCAAGTCATGGTCCCAGCATTGTGGGATCAAGCCCCACATTGGTCTCCACACTGGGTGTGGATTCTCTCTCTTTCTCTCTCTACCCCTCCCCTGCTTGTGCACATTCTCTCTCTCTCTCCCCAAAATGAATAAATATCTTTTTAAAAAGTTCTGAGTATCAAATGTCAGAACAATTTTGCAAAATACTGAGGCATGCTCAAAAGGAGGAAGAGAACGTATTTGAACACCAAAACCTAAGAGAGAGTAGCAAAAGAGAATGTAAAGTCTAAGCAGTGGGGTTCTTTTGGAATCATGGCGATCCCCAGAGCCAGTGATCAGACCTGGGCCCTAGAAGTCGGTGGCTCACACAAGACGCTATCGATCCTGATTTGGGCCAGCTGGAGAGAAGAAGATGGAGTCCCTGTAAAAGGATAGGATCCAGGAATGATCAGTGCTTCAATGGAATGTACCAGAAAAACTACATGTGGGACCTGGAGAAGCCAGAAGGAGGCTTACCATTTGCCCGGGGCTCTGGATGGAGGTGAAATGTCTCTACTAAGGAATCAGGCTCATGCCTGTGAGTAGGGTGGCACAACGAAGAGAGGTGCCGAGAAGTGACCGTAGAATCCAGTACAGGAAAATTCCAAGCCCTAGGCCAACGGCAAACAAATATAAAACGGCTCCATAGGAATAACTACGGTGTGGTGTAGGGGACACCCACAGAAATCCCAGACCCTGCTGAAGAGAACTTATATAACAAAATTATGCACCATTTGAGAAAATGAACAACCATAACAGACAGTCAGCCAAAGCAATGAACATGAAATTCGCGCCCTAGGGTCTGAAACAGAATAATCTGAAAGAAGCCATAAAGTCAAATGTTAAAAATGATTAAAAATACCAAAAAATGGAAATCATAGTGAAAGTACGTGGATACCATGATAAGAAGTGAATTCTAAATACAAATCAGGGGCACCTGGGTGGCTCGGTCAGTTAAGTGTCTGGCTTTGGCTCGGGTCATGATCTCATAGTTCACGGGTTCGAGCCCCACATTAGGCTCTGTGCTGACAGCTCAGAGCCTGGACCCTGTTTCAGATTCTGTCTTCCCCTCTCTCTGCCCCTCCCCTGCTCGCATTCTGTCTGTCTGGCTGTCTCTCTCTCAAAAATGATGAATAAACATTAAAAAATTAAGAATTCATTGACTATACACATATAAACTTTAAAAATAAATAAATAAATACAAATGAAATGGTGGGGGGGCACCCGGGTGGCTCAGTCGGTTGAGCGTCCGACTTCGGCTCAGGTCATGATCTCAGGTTCGTGAGTTCGAGCCCCACATCGAGCTCTATGCTGACAGCTCAGAGCCTGCTTCTGTCCCCGTCTCTCTGCCCCTCCCCCACTGGCACTCTCTCTCTCAAAAATAAACATTTAAAAACAAATAAAAACAAGTCGAATGGAATGTCTTGGGTTTAAAAACAGGTATAAAAATTGAGACTACAATGGCAAGGCAGAAAGCAAACAACACAGAAAAGCACAATGGCACGGTGCATGCATGGTATAAAGTTCCCAGTCTCCTGCACAGTGTAACTTCTTGTTGCTTTGCCAACACGTGTCATCCACACTGGCTGTGATCCATGAAGACTGTCACGTACTTCATCATGTATGCACTAGTTGAGAACTTGATGGGTAAATATCTGCCTCGCCATTCTCTTGGTGCTAGGAAGGATGCATTGAGTCCACGGGTTCAGCCTCTCAATGGACGCAGTAGGAAGTAGAACAGAGATGGGAGTTTCGGGAAGGTCTCTGCAGAGTGTCCTCGTTGGTCGGGGACATTTCATGCAGAAGAAGAGGGGAAAACAATTATTAGTAAAAGAAAATTTGGATGTGTATAAAGAACACTGCCCTCGCAGACCCGGGGTATCAGGCTTCTTAGACAAAACTCTCGCTTCTTGGGGGGGGGGTCTCGGGTAATTGACCTGCTGGATGTGGGCTGGCTGTGAGAAGGACCACTGGCCAGGTGCAGGTGTTTTCTGAGACTGCTTCCCTGTCTGCGACCCTGTGGGAAGGGCCCAGAAGAAATACACCAGGGGGACGTAGGGACCCTTCTGTGAGTGTTTCCTCTTCATCTCCTCTGAAAAGGGAAACCTGGCTGTGGTAAGATCAAGCAAGGGATTGAGGGATTACCTCCAGGTAGTTCCTTAAGAAGCTCCAGGCCCTTCGGTGGCTTCCCCGGAACAGGGGCAGCCGGCTCTAACAACGTACCCTCGCAGGTGCACCTCGGATCTCAGCCTCACTTGCTCGTGCCTCGGGTCTGTCCCTGCTCTCAGTTTTCTCACATTCAGCTCATTTCCGTCCCTCTAGCTGCTCTTTCTGCCTTCCCTCTTGAGCCTGATGTGGAGCTGGAAGTTCACCTCTACAAAGGATTTCCTGCCCTGGGCCTCCCCCTCCAGCCCTTCATAGTGAGGTCCTGGGAGAGGGAGAGGGAGACAGAGAGGTTCTGGACCAGGACCCCAGGGTCCCACTTTCTTGCATGGGAGTGTCAGAACCTTAGCTCCAAGGGACGGAGATGGAGTTTGGATTTCCATACCCCAGATATTTAGAGGGATCCCGTGACGATTCCAGGAAAATGGTTGGCTATGCCTGGAAACAATTCCATTTCTGGCCTCACCATGAGCTGCTCACCTCCCCGGATCCTCCCCACAGCAAATTTTCTTCTGGTAAAGAAAACACCCGTGGTGTTCAGTCCCATGCTGTGCACTGTAACCCTGGCTCTCCTGTAGCCACCCCCAGCCCTGCCTCTACTGAACGCTCTGCTTGACCTGCTTCTCCTTGTGAAATGCATCCTCATCACTGCTGCCCACACAGGCCGTGCTCCCTCTTTGAACCCCTTGCTCCTTGTGATGTGATCGTGAACACGTCGCTTGTGCCATTTCACCCGGAGAAAATGGGCGCTGAGGCATGTGCTGTCTTCCGTGAGAGGGACGAGTGATGTGCGGAACGTGGCGGTTATCGATGGGGGAGGGGAGGGAAGGGGGTGAGCAAACGTGTATGACAGAACTCAAGTATCCTTTGCGAAAACAGAAACCCAAATCCCAATCTTTTCCTCCCAAGATCCGGTGATCAAAACTTTGGCCAACTGACTTAGCATGTAGCTTGATCCAGGGAGGCTCTGAGCAAGGCTTCCTTGCGAAAGAAGCTTGATGAGACTCCGGAGAGAGAAGCACATGGGCGTCAAGAGATGCACTAGTGGCCTAATTCCCAAGAGAGGCTTCCGTTTAAAGGAAAAGGTGGGTCACTGTCAGAGAAGAGGTAGATTACTCAGACCTAGCCGGAAGCTGCTCCCCCGGGAGCCCGGGCCGATGCTGTGTGCTGTGTTCGTGCGGAAGCAGCTTACACGGGAAAGATTATTCTCCTTCTCAACTGGAAGAACCATTGAATCTGGTCTAATGAACCAAATCGATCATTTGAGTGCGGCCGAGAGCAAGAGCCTTGGATCCAGGTGCACTGACTGGGGGCTTTGGGAGAGCTGGCCCGGGAGGTGGCGCAGATCCCTCCAACCCCAAGGGACGTTTCTGATTTCCAGCCCTGACATCGAGATGAGAGCCTCCAGGGCGACCGTTCAGCCCTAAAAACACCCGGGAAAGCCTGGAGATTTTCCCAAGAAAGGAGCGCCTCATGACTTAAACCTCGTGATATTTAAAAGGGGCGTTTAAAATAGCTGCGGCCTGTTTTACAGCCCGGTTTCAAGCAAATGGGATATGTGGTTTATACTTACATTGTTATTGAGCTTCTAAAGTACCTGTGGGCACAGCCTGATTGCCCACCCATGAAAGGCAGGAGCTGTATTTTCTGCCTGGAGGCCAGAACACGCTGAGATTAAGCCACCATTTCCTATCTGTACATTCAAGAGTTTGTGTGATTATCACAAATTCAAACTTTATTTTGGTTTCCCCGTAAACTTCTGCCTGTTGTGTCTTTCCTTGTAGCATTTGGACAAGGCCCATCTGGTATAGTCTCTACCTTGCCACTCTGTGTCAGAGGCTTTCAGAGCCCGTCTGGATTTTGAGTCTATCATAGAGCTGTCTGCACAATTATCTGTGTGCATCTCAGAAAATCTGCCCTAGTTTTAATATATATATATATATGTATATATATATATATATATATATATATATATATATATATATAAACCTTTCTATACACAACATACAGTCAGCACAGCATCTCCACAAGACCTTTGTGATAAAACCTACTTGGATTTGATATTTGATCAAGAGGTTATATACCTTAACATACATATTGGATTAAATATATTCACATGTATATGATACATTCTGTATTTTTTATCCTGTGGATTTTCTTTTTTTTTTTTTTTAATTTTTTAACATTTATTTCTTTTTGAGAGAGAGAGAGAGAGAGAGAGACAGAGCGTGAGCAGGGGAGGGGCAGAGAGAGAGAGGGAGACACAGAATCTAAAGCAGGCTCCAGGCTCCGAGCTGTCAGCACAGAGCCTGTCGCAGGGCTTGAACTCATGATCCGTGAGATCATGACCTGAGCTGAAGTCAGACGCTCAGCCTACTGAGCCATCCAGGCGCCCCTATCCTGCGGATTTTCAGATGCATGTTGACCATAGTCATCATGGATCCTCATGCATATCTGGCCTAAAAGTAAAAATTTAAGGTATGTGTTTTAAAGTACGTAGTTCTTCATATACGCTGTGCCTTTGAACCTACAACAGTTAGTAAGATAGTGATAAAGACCACAGTTTTTTAATAAGGAAACTGAGGGGCGCCTGGGTGGCTCAGTCGGCTGAGCGTCTGACTTCGGCTTAGCACATGATCCCACAGTTCATGAGTTCGAGCCCTGCGTCAGGCTCTGAGCTGACAGCTCAGAGTCTGGAGCCTGCGTCAGATTCTGTGTTTCCCTCTCTCTCTGCCCCTCCCCCACTTGTGCCACGTCTCTGTCTCATAAAAATAAATAAACATTAAAAATCTTTAGAAAAAAAAACAAGGAAACTTAAACCTATAGCAAGTAAGTGATTGGCCAATGTCCCATTACTAGCAAAGCATAGAGCCAGAATTTGAACCCACATCTCATTGTATAAACTTGAGCTTTTCTCGTTAGGCTGTCTTCGAGAAACAGCACTTCTGTGCTATGTATTGCATATTTAACTGGTTTGCAGCACCTTCCAGTTCACTGGGCATTTCTCGTATCCTTGTTGTAGCCTAACCGTAAGAGAAGAAGTGTTGTCTTCATTCTGATGAGGACGAATCATGTGCCGACGGCCACACCAGCAGTAATGGGGGCAGCCAGGGCCAGCGTGCATGATCCTGCCTCTAAATACTTGGGCTTTGCTTTTGTCTCTTTACTGTTTTTCTCTTCACTTCCTTCCTCTCCTGCTTACCTTAGCCCCATCTCCTCCAAAAAGAAAGGAAGGGATATATATTCCATAACTCATGTTGAGGTATGGATTTTGGTGCATCATGTAATTGCAATGCCTTAATTTTTTTTTTTCTGATTAAAGGTAACGTGTGCTCATTTTGTAGGAAATTTGAAAAATATCCAAGTCTAAAGAGTGAAACACATACCATAATCTCATCACCCCAGAAACAACTGTTGGTATTATCTAGCTAGGCACTTATTTATCTGTGTATCTCTTTCATCTGTCTTTTCGTCTGTCCTTTCTGTCATCCTATTATCTACTTATGTCTATCTTTTACGTGTGTTTCTAGATCTCTATAACCTTATAAATACAGCCTTAACAATGTATAGCCTTAAAATTTCAGATCATAATGGGAATGCTTTTTCATTTATAAATGTACAATTAGTAGTTGCCTATGTAATTTTCAGAAATATGATTTTAGTTACTACACAATGTGATTTTATTTAATCACTTCCCTATTGTTGGTCGTGTCTGATGTTTCCAGGTTTTTCTTCTGCAGTGAATAACATTGTAGTGAACAACCTTCCCAGGTACACTTCAGCTTCCTCAAAGAATCAGGCATCTTTATAGGTTGCTTGTATGTTAGCTTTTCTTCCTAACACAGGGGTAGTGTGTGGATGCAGCAGGACCCCAAAGCAACCAAACAACTGGGGGCTTGGTGAGTGCTTTAAATACAGAGTTGACTGCAGACAGACCATCAGATACTCTGGAGCCTACAGATTTGGTGGTTTTGGTGATTTCTTGGCTCCACCAGCTTCATAAAAGCAGACATCAGAGTCTCTGTTAGAATATCAAATGGGCAAGGCTTGTTGTTAGGAAATGAGTTACTTCTGGCCTTAGGTTCCAGTTAGGTAGAAGAGTGGTTTCTGATACTCCAAGGAAGTAACATTACCTGAAAGCTCTTATCCGTAATTCAGCACCTTTTGGATAGTATATATTTACCAGAATAGTTTTGTGCTAGAATTACATTAGCTTAGTGAAATAAGTCTGACAATCTCTTTCAACAAATATTTTTAAAGTACCTACCATGTGCAAGGTACTTATGGGTTTCCCGAATTGTGGTAAGCCCTTGACTTTCATTATCCACTATATCATTCACAGTGGTTCTAATGAGGGAGTTTCACTAACACTCCTCATTTTAGGCATAAGAAAACTGAGGCTTAGCAAGATTAAGGAATGTTCCCCCAAATCCATAGATCTCCTAAGTGGTCAAGCAGGCATATAAACCAGGTTTGTCTAGGGGCGCCTGGGTGGCTTAGTCGATTAAGCGTCCAACTCTTGGTTTTGGCTCAGGTCATGATCTCCCGGTGCATGAGTTTGAGCCCCACATCAGCCTCTGTGCTGACAGTGCAGAGCCTGCTTGGGATTCTCCCTCTCCCTCTCTCTGTCTGTCCCTCCCTACTCATTCTTTCTCTCTCTCTCAAAATAAATAAACTCAAAAAAAACCTTAAAAAGTAACATACCAGGTTTGTCTGATTCAGGGCTTCTCCGTTTAGCACCATGAATATTTTGGGCTGGATCACTCTTTGTTTGTGGGAGTGGCAGTTGTCCTGTACATTTCGGATACTTAACAGCATCCTTGATCTCTACTCCCTAGATGTCAATGGCACCTCACCACCCTCTTCAGGTGCAATAACCAGAAACATCTCCAGATGTTGCCAAGTGTCCTGTAGGGGCAAAAATTCCCCATGTTGAGAGGTACTGTTCAATTCCATCATTAACCATTGTGCAGTGTTTCATCTCCTAGGAAAACAAATTTTACCTAATGACTTCAGTTTGTTAAAAAATTCGTTTCTCCCAACATGGGTCTCAGGTTGAGTAGAGACCTTCCTTGAAATAGGCCTGGGGGAGAGGGGAGCACAACAGAAAGTGCAATTGTTTTACTAGCCTTCTTGGTCTCCAACTATAAGGCAGGTTTTCCTTCTTAGTGTGGATAATTTCATTCCAGTCCTCAGAGAATGCACCTTTTTTTTTTTCTCCCATCAAGTAACATGCTGGTCAAAATAGGAATATTTTTATTAACATTCCGAACGTCTGGTAATTTTATTCATTTCTGTCTTCATTCTCCAGATTGCTGCCTTTTCCTTTCCACAAGCTGCCTTGATGTTTCCCAGTCATTTCCTACCTGGCACTTGGGGAAAATGGCAGCTTGCAAAATTGCCTCCTTTTGTTTCCAAGTTTGCACGGAGAGGACAAAAGTTTACATGAGTTGAAAAAGTCATTCCCTGAAATTAAATGATGATTGCTCTCCTTAGTTGTCCAGGGAGGAGCCAGAAGTTGCCAATGATCTCTGTCCAAATTGGTCATTAAGGGGGTCTGATGGCAAAGTGAATATTACCACCAGAAACTGCAAATTTCATTGCTACGTGGGCCTGAAAGTTCGTGTTCTGCATTCAAATATAGCAGCAAAACAGCTGTGATAGAAAATTGGTCATTTACCAGGGCTTAATGACTAATGCCCTACCCAATCTGAATTAGCAAGATTTATGACAGAATTGCTTTGTTCAGCTGAACTCTGCTGTTCTCGAAGAAATCAGAGAAGCCCAACGTGAGCGAGTGATAGTGCTGTCTGTGTCTGCTGTTTGGACCCAGACTTGTCCCACAGCTCAGAGGGAAGGGTTCCAGATGACCCACCAGCTCTGGGCCTGTGTTAACATTGATCCCCATGTCTCAAGACTGATTTAGGCATGACACTGAGGGGTCACCTTAGATAGTCCTGGTTGAGACCTATTTCTGGTCAACTCCAACCTTGAAACTATTGTAGGGTGAAAGGATGAACTCAACTGCTCAGGCCAGATTCCAGCTCATCTCTTCTTGCCCATAGAGTTATACAGAGAAGGATAATATGGACTGAGAGGCACTATAATCTAGTAGTAAGATCTTGGAAATAGAAGTCAAACTACCTGACCCTGTCACTTGAAAAAACTTGAACAATGCACCTGATCTTTTTGTGTCTCAATTTCCTCATCTGTAAAATAAAGATAATTAGAATGCTTTCTTAATGGAAATATGTATAGGATTGAACGACTTAAGCCATGGAAACCTCTTAGGACATTTCTTGGGTCATCATATGCATTCAACAAATGTTAGCAGTTATCACCATCGTGAACATCATCATAATCAGCCACTTGTTTTTTTCTTTTAAAGACTGGCGATCTCCAATACTGTTAAGTATTCATCCTCCATAAAGAGGAAACATGTTTTTAAAGGACAGTAATCTTTTAAACCTATAGACTGAATGTTTTGTTGACTCCCTTGTTTATTTGCTCACTCTTTTAATCATCCATTGACATATTCACGTCGGTCTCTATTCCGTACTTGTCAATAAATAATGTATCCAACACTGAGTTGAGTTCTGTGGATCCAAAGGAAAGAAGAAGCCCGTGCCTTCCTACCTTTGTAGAAATAAGAGATTAGTGGAAAGATCAACATGGGCAAGACTGGATGCAGTGAGTTATGGTAGGAGCTGAAACGGAGGTACGCATGCCATCGTGGGGGCACAGGGGCAACAGTGCTTTGTGGAAACCTTGACTGGGACGCTCTTTGGTGCCACAGGCTGCTGCAGCATGATTTCACTCATTATACCAAATCTGTGAAGGACATTTTATTATCTCCATTGTACAGAAGAGGGAGGTGAGGCTGTATGTCTCCATACTCCCTGTTAGTGGTAGAGCTGAAGTTGCCCAGATCTAGGCTCCGAGAGTACTCTTTCTTACTGAAAATTGATGAGAAGGGGTAGATATTCAACACAAGGTTGCCACAGATTAGCCATAATTTTTGTTTCATAATCTCATTCATAGTGAGCCAAGAATCCACCGAATCATCTATTCAATTATTTTTCAATACACAATGTTGAATATTGAATGTGGTGAGCCATCATTACCAACTGTCTTTCTCCTTGTCTTCCTAGGGTTAACCTCTGTGTATGTGCAGGTCTTTTGTGTGCATGTACAAAACATGTGTGAATATGCCCATATATACGGACATCCCCCATATCATCTTATATCACACAGTAGACCTTAAGGGCCTATGAGTTGATGGACAACATGGTGATCTCTCCCCTTGCCCCCATTTCTTTTACCAACCTCACTTTTCCACACGGCCAACAATCATTGCTATATTTTACCTGATTTGGCATAGGTATCCTCAAGTAAAAGAGCAGGAGACCATCATAAGCTGAGAGCTTGGCCACCTTTTAGCTGTTTCTGAAGGTAACAGTGCATCACTGCTCAATGCCGCAAGTTCAGTAATCCTGAGGATACATCCCCTAGGAGCAAAGGACACCCACTGTGCAAAAGTCTGCTCTAGTGGAATTAATAAATAACACAGTTGTTTCCTTTTGATGGCACGTACCCCTGAGCCAGGTGGCAAGTTCATGACAGGCAGCCTTTTCTCCTGCAAAGCTTTGGTCTCCAGCCACAGGAGGTGATTCACTGGGGGACCCGCACCTGTCAGAATGTAGTGGTTGTCATTGATTAGACCATCCCTCCGGGCTGGCTGGAGCCATAAGTACATCTCGGAGAGGAATGGACAAAGGCTTCCCAGAACAGATGTTGCTGCTGGAAGCAAGAAAGCCTCTCTCTCTGCCTCGTGTGCTGGAGCCCAGCTGGGCACAAGAGCCAGGCTCCAGCCACACACACGCCTTGGGCTCCAGCCCCTTGCAGGTAGCCAGACGTGCAGAGGCCAACAGATGAAAGGCTGTTCTCCAGATGTCCCCTGCTGAGGGTGAGACAGCCTGTCCAGAAATGTCATGTTTGGCAGCTGCTGAAAACCCCCCTCCTACTGCTATTGGCTCACGGTTCCTACAGGGCAGGAAAGATGCTTGCAATAAAGTCTCTCAAAAAGACAACATTAAAGGGAATTTTTGGCTTCACTCATATTGATACGAAGCTGACAATGTGATGCGCTTTCTTGGTATCTCATTAATGGCGTTTTATAATGTAATGAGAACCATAGTAATTCTGCTAAAATGTATATCTGATTATGTTATCCAACCATGGCTTCCCAATTGGTGGGTGCCAGGATAGGATTCAACCTGTGACGTGAGTTTTCGGTTTCAAGGTTGAAAGTCTCATATTTTAGAGTCACATTTGTGAATAAAATGTAGCTTTTTGATTTTCCAGTTTACACAAGCTTTCTCGGGAGCCCTCACCCTGCTGGGTGGCAGGGAAACTTAAAGGCTTGCAAGTTGATGAGCCTGCTGCCTCTTCTAGTCCGAACACATACTCTCAGTTGAAATGTTGGCTGTTAACAGAACTCAGCTCTTTCTCACTGCTCCTTTCAGGGCTGCTTTTAGATCTCATCCAGTCTTGTAAATGCTCAGATTTTCCAAGATGCCCCTCTGTCCCTTCTGCCCAAAATTAGGATGAATGAGGGACCAACTTGTTCTCAAGGGGTTTGGGAAGAAGAGAGCTTTGCATCCACGGAGCCTCATTCAGATCTTCACTGGTCCCTCCCTGCTCAGGGTTTTTCGGATTTGCTCTCTGGACTGTTGACCACCAGTGCTATCTGGCCTTTTAGGTAGTTTCCCTGCACTCACTACAGAAGTAGACCCACTTTGAGTCTGGCCTTGAACCTCCACATATCTTCCTCCCCAGTTCTGACCACAGCCCACTTTTGCCATAATGAGCTTTCAGCACTTTCGCATTTCTTCGTTGGGCACATTGAACCTTCAGCAGTCTGTCTGTTCTGTGTATGGCCATGGGTGGGATGCTGTCCCTGTTACATGTGGCTGTGGGGGCAGGGACCCTGTCTGAGGCTCATCTGTCTGTTCCTTGTAGCCAGCTCCTCTGTATCATCTCTTCTGTTGGGAATGGTGCCAGGTCAAGGGCAGGGGTTCCTCTGAAGGCCTGAAGCCCACCCTACTGTGCTCTCACTCTGACAAGTGGGCCACTGGCCCGGGTGAGTTTATGCTACTCTCTGCTTATCTAGATATTCCAAAAGCCAGCCCTACCTCCCAGGATGCAACCCTGCCTGGGCTGGTGAAGGAAAAACCTGAAGTCTGACCTTGCTGCAGTGTTTTCCTTCTTTCTTCCCATAGACTTCTTGAGATGATGGGTCAGAATCTGTCCCCCTATCCCATGTCTTCCTTCTTCACTCAAGCTTGATGGATACTGGAGGACCGCTACAGAGAGAGAATCTGACTCTGAGAAAACGTTTCAAACATAATATATACACGTGTATACATACATACATACATACATACATACATCCCTTGGCATGCATAATATCTCCCTTCATACACACACATCCATCTGCCATTGTTAATTTCTTAGCCACTACCTATCTCTCTAGCCCCATCTTTCCCCTTTCCCTCATTCATAACTTGTGGCTTTAGCACACTGCTTTTTCTCAAGGCTGCTCTGCTCTCTTTCACCTCTAGGATTTCATAGGTACTATTCCTTTCTCCTGGTCACCTGGCTGACATCTACCCACTTCTACATCAGACCACAGAAGCACTTTTGCTAGGTTTCCTTTCTCATACTTGGGGAAGCTAAGAATGGGCTAGATCCCTCCATGACTCTGTGGCCCCTAGGATGACCCATCTCACACCTTACTGTCGTTGTCCGATTAGTATCCCCATTAACTGCAGGAGTAAAGAGGCTGTACCTCTGTGTTGCCCATGTTTGATGTGGAGTGACCTGAGAACAAATAAATGAAAGAATTGAAAGTGAATGAATCTAGGGGGATCTTCCAGTGGTTTGATTTAGCTGGAGGTTTATTAGGAGTGTAAAGGACCCAAGAGGGAACTAAGGCCATGTGATTTCATTAGCATTATAGCCCACAGACCTTGAATGACTGGATTCTCGATCTCAATTTTTGGTTTTGGCTTTGTTTTATTTTTGTGTTGTTCCTGTAAATATGGCTGGAAAACTTGCTGACATTATTAGACACCTCACCTCACCATGGCTCTGAGTTTCACACAGTGCTCAGCTGTGATAGCAGTGGGTTTCTTTCCTAAGTCTGTGTCCAGCTGGAATCTGGTGGGGGTGGGGGGCAAGGAGGTAATTGGGGGCAAACCTGTGAAAATGTGCAGGGGCTCATCATTTCACGCAGTGGACAGTATTGGAAAGTTCAATTACTTCCTCTCACACTTCGTGAATCTACACAGCCAGTTTTCCCAAAGTCCACCTAGACAAATTTCTTCAGAACATTAACTTATAAGAGTTACGAGTTGGTTTCCGCTATTAATCCTCATAGCAATCGTATGGTAGGTCCTCTTATTATCTCATTTATAGATGAGGAAACCAAGGCACAAAGAGGTTAAGAAATTTCCTTGAGGTCACGCAGCTAGTAAGTGGCGAAATCATTCTTCAAACCTGGTGGTCTGGCTCAGGGTCTGTGCTCCCAACAGCCTGGCTAGATCGTCTCTCAAGAGAAAACTCTATACTATGTCATTTCAAGGAGAGTGGACGTAACTGCAAGTCAGTTTCTTCTCTGTGGTCTGAGAGAAGGAGCCAGGTGGCTTCTTCCTCTGCTCTTTGAAAGAGAGTAGCTAGATCCCTCAAGATATTCAAGAGACCCAGAAGCTCACTGAGGCAGCCCCTACAAGAAGCTTTAGACACCAAACTTCACACATCCTACTGAAGGCCGTGGGTGCCTTCCGTGTCTGTTTTGGAACCAGACCCTACCCGTGAACTAGAAGGATGCTCTGGGCAGGTTAAAGGCGAAGCCACTCAAGGTTGACCCCGTAAGAGTCCTCTTTGAAGTAGAAATGACTGTGTTTATAGCACAGACAAAATGGTGGAAGCGGGGCCAACTGTGAAGGTCAGGCAAAGATTCCCTGTGATGTGTTCAGTCCCCAGTAGCTCATTCCCAAGGGCCACTGTGGCTCCCTGGAATGACACTATTCTTTCCCAGCTGCAGTATCAAAAGTCTAAATAGAAAATGATCAGCACCCTTGACTAAAGGCAAACATGTCCACCGAGGTGTGCCTGCTCATCCTGCTGCTTCACACACACACGGGAATATGGTCGTGATAATCACGGGGAACAGAACAAAGAAAATGCTACTTGTTTTGTCCTGTCCGTGGGGCACCACAGATGCACTCACAGACATGGTTACATTTCTTCGCATCACAACCCCCTGAGGTTGCATCATTAGCTCCCTTGTCTCATCTAAAGAAACAACTTAGAGACCCAAAGATCACATCTGAGCAACCCACCTGGTCGGCGTCAGAGCCAAGGTAAGATTCCAGGTACCGCAGACCTCGAGCCCTTGCGTCTCCTCCTCACTGCACTGACTCCTAAGTAACTTCACTTGATAACCCAGAGACGTGAGGGTAAGAATGACGGAGTAGGAGGGGCTACTTGTCTATTTCAGTAGGAATCCAAGCCCTCAAAACCAGAACAGTAAAGTTGCCCAGCTCTCCCCCTCCTGGGGAGAAATGAAACTTGAATTTCCCCAGGCCTATTAATTCTGTACCTCTGCTTTAGAGAGAAATATGATACAACAGAGGAAAAATTTAAAAGTCAATAAATGCTCACACCCTCTGTGGCTGACTCAAAAATTTCTGCAAGTGCCCTGCATTTATAGCTGGAGAAAAGGAGACGGGCAGAAGCAGCTGCTTGCTATCATTTCGAAGAACTTCAGGCTTCCGACCAAAATAGTCTTTGAACTTTTGAAGCTCCCTTTCTAGTAGTCTCGAGGAGGAGTGAACCAATATCCTAGATTTTGAGATGATATTTTTAGCCTTGAAATCAATTGTGCACTTTTGCTCCCTCCTTCCATCATGAGTCCCTCATGCTGTGCGTTGCACATGTTGTTTTACTCAGGAGAGTATCTTGTGCGGGGCTGGTGCCCAGTGAAACTTGGATTATGACTCAATTACCAAAAAAAAAAAAAAAAAAAAAAAAAGAAAAGAAGACCTCAAAATATTTATAAGTAAAGAAAATGTTCCACGGAGTCAAGACATAATTTCAAATATGTTCATCAAATTTAAAAAAATAGGAAAGCTTATTTTTAAGCTTAATAAAAGTGCTTATTAAAATAGATTTGCAGATGCTGTGGTCCATATGCATATTGCGTATCTGTGTTCCCTATATGAATATATTAAGCTGAAAATGTTATATGCCATATGCACATATTCTTTATTAAAAGCAGTACTAGCGATAGAATTAAGACGAATCACAGACAACCGAGTCCATTGATAACCATCTTTAACAAGAAACGCTAGCATCAGACTTGTTGCTTTGTCCCTTTCATCCCTACGTGCAGCCTGTCAGAGTGCATCTTCTGGTTCTACCTCTATACTGTTCTTCAGATCTGCTCTCGTGTCATTACATCTGCTGCCATCATTTAGTCCACACCGCCTTTAGCTCCTGCCTGCCTGGGTCTCTGAAGCATCCTTCCAACTGATCGTAATTCCCTGCACTCCATGCTCCTCAAATTGATGAACCTGATGGCCGTCAATGCTTTGTTTTTGCATTCCAAGGATCAAACCTCCCGACTTGGATAACGACACCTTAGCTGTCCCTTGAGGACTAGGGCTGCATCAGCCTTGGGGGGCGTGCCATTGATTGGGGAGTCCTCCCTCCCCCCATTCTGAAGGTTGAGCAGGTGATCTAAGAGGGACAGTCGGACGCTAACTCTGGAGCTGGAATCTGGAACAAAGGCAGCAGGAGCTGGGAATGTTCGAAACTGGTGATCAGTTTCTTCCTGCTGTTTAGATGTCCAGCATGCCTTGGTACCCAGCCTTTCTAGGAGCCGCTTGTTCAAAGATTTCATCATTTCAGATTCTTTCACTTGGTTTTTCCAGAATTGTTTTGTTTGTAACTGAAAAGCCTTAACCGACCTTAATAGACTTGGAGAATATGGTGAGGAAATATTACCCCTCTGCTTACGATTTTAATGGTTTCCCAATGTGCTTAGAATACAGTGCAAGCATTATCAGGGTGCTGGGTGATCTGGCCTTGCCTGTGCCCTCAGTGGAAGGCTTGATGAGAACCTACGAAGCTCATTTACAGACCAGGGAGGTGAGGCCCAGATGGTTCAGGGACTTAACACTAAATCACACAACCATAAGCAGGAGAGCAGAGACTGAAATCATTCAGAGTCACTTCCAAATTATGTTAGGCAGGGTTCTCCAGAGAATCAGAATCAATAGGGTACAGATAAATAAATACATAGGTGGATATAAAAGATGGTTTATTAGGGGAATTGGCTCGTGCTGTTACAGAGACGCAGAAGCCCCATGATATGCCACCTGCAAGCTGGAAAGCCAGGACAGCCAGTGGTGTAAGTCGGTCCCTAGTGCGAAGCCCTGAGAATCTTAGGGCTGGTGGTCTGCATCCTGGTCTGAGCCCAAAACCCTGAGAACCGGGAGTACCATTGTCCGACGGCAGCAGAAGATGCATGTCTCGGGTCATGCAGGAAGTAAATTCTCCTTTCCTCTGCCCTTTTTTTCTATTCAGGCCCTCGACAGATTAGATGATGCCAGCCCACATTGGTGAGGGTAATTTATTTGTTTTTACTCAATCTGATGATTCAAATGCTAAGGTCTTCCTGGGACACCTCACAGAGACACCCAGAAGGAATGTTTTAGCAGCTATCTGGGCATCCCTTCACCTAGTCAGGTTGACATTTAAAATTAATCATCAAAAACTCTTGGCTCTTTCTTTCATTTCGTAGGCTGTTTGGTTTCCATTTCTCACTAGCTTATTCCCTGGGACCAGAGCACAGCAAACCACATTCAATTTTGCACATGGCAGGATGTATTTTCAGAGGCTCTGCAAGAGCTTATGTATCTTTCTTCTACCAAACTCAAAGAGTGTCAAATGACCCTAAACTCCAAATTCCTTGAAAGTTTATCCTAATATCAAATGACTTATTTAGTTTGTGTGACATATTTGAAGATGCTCCGTAAGTCTTTTTAATTACATGGAAAATTATGTTTGTGACAGAGCGATTACGGGGGAATTAGTTCAATATGGCACCATTTGGGGGTATGAAATAGTCATGGCAGAGATCTCATTGCAGACCATTAAATATTTGTCCCTGTGAGTGGAAGGGCATTGTGAAATGCTCCCACACTTATAATCCCTAGTTTTCCTTTCTCGGATACATTATTTGCATAAAATTGAAAGGAGACTTTACAGGAACCAGGGCTGGGAACAAAATGGGCCATGTCTCTCTCGTTTTGCTTCTGCCAAATAATCTGTAAATTATAGTCCATTGCCGTTTTTTCATTAATTGCACATATTCTTTTTCATTTGGCTGCAAATTCCATCACTTTGGCCAAAAATGTGTACTTCTGCGACAGCACAAAGTAAGCACTTTGAAAGGACAAGCAGTTCAGAGAGAGTAGGTAATTATACCAAGAAAACCAAACGCAAGAGGAGAATAAAGCCCCAAGATTGAAATGAGAGAAAACGATGAACTAAAATGAAGTCACCTTCCAACATTTTAAATAACCAGATACATGGTGGAGGAGTTAATGGCCAGAGGGAGGGCCGGTCCCTCTTCTAAGTATTTCCGTGTCTGTGCACGGGTTCTTTCCTGCAGTCCCCCTTTCTCTATGGCCAGGTGCCCCGCCACTTACCACCATTTGCCCTGGGTCATTGACTGAGCACCTCTTGTGTGAGACTCTTCCCCCCTCGCTATACCATGTTTCCTTTACTGCTCTTGGCTGCACAGTGTGTTAGCCATGGTGGTGCCCATCTTTTTTTTTTTTTTTCAGGAGAGAAAACAGAGTTGGAAACACTAGTGGATTTTCACAAGAATCCACTGAGTAATCCAACACAATCAGGCTTTCAGCCTACACCATTTGACTCCAGGGCTGGGCATACTTACTGTCTGAGTTCTGAATACCATTCTCTTCCTTCATCAGAAACCTCCAGAGATTGTGCTGATTGACATAGGGGAAATGTGTGAACACATTCTTTCGGAGAAGGCTTTGCATTTGTAGGTTTCAAGGCACCTATTAAACTTGTTGTATTTTCGGGGAGATTTGGGAGGTAGGTGAGCTGTGACTACTCTCCATCTTGATTTTGCTGAATTGTCCAAACTTGCAAACTCTACATTGGAAGGGTGAATTGTACTATATACAAGTTATACCTTAATTATAAAAATAGAAACAAATATCTCATGATTACTGGCCCCACTACTGAGCAAAAAGTCTGAGTTGAGTTCTCATGAGAGGTAGAATCACCAGTGTTCTGTCTCACCGCACCCCCCCCCCCCAGCCCGGCACGTTTGCAAACTCAGTCTTAGAGGAGGAGAGTAAGATTTATAGTTGGTTAAACACAAACACAAAACTTCTGATGTGTAGTCCATCCTAGAGTGGAAAATCACTTTTTTGTTTAAAGAAGCCGTTTGAGTTGCTTAGTGTTCGTAGACTGGAAATGTTTTTGCAGGACATTACTTCCCCATATTTAATCACATAATTATATGTATTTTAATAGAAAGCTAATTTGTAATTTCTAAACAATCAACATACTGCTGGGGAAGGGCTTTAGGAATAATGGAGCAGTTTTCTTTGACATCGTATACTTCTCTTCGTGGGTCTCAGAGTTCGTTCCAGAACCACTGCAATGCAATACCAATAGAGGAGCAAAGTTTTTTGTCTTTCCATAACTTCTTACATGTTTTGGAAAGACCAGATAAAGACAGCAATATCTGAACTTTTCAGACATGTTGGATCTTCGTTGCTTCCTGAAAGCAAAAGCTTAAGAAAAAATAAAATGTGTGCACACAACTTCCAAATGCTTCAGCACTAGTAGATCTGATACAATATGGAATTTTCTCAGAATCATTTTCTAGGGCGATAGTGTTTTGCTTTTTATTAGCATTCATTTCTTGACTGTGTTGAGGGCTTCCCTCCTTTAAGACCTCATGTCATATCAGTGTGGGTTCAGATAGGGAAATAGAGCCACTGTAAGTATGCTGGGAATAGAAGGGCTTAATATGGACATTAGGACTTATGTGAATATAGGGAGAACTCTGGGAGAAAAGATCAGGAGCGCTCCAACTGGAAGATGGGGACAGACTTGGGGGCCTCCACTTGAAACATAGGAGGTGGTAGCTCCCAAAAGCTTGTTGGAAAACGCTGTGATTCTCAAAAGTACCTGAGAAACCTCCTGCCAACTGCTTTGGTCTGTAGCAGACAGTCAGGTGTGCCCCAAACACCTGCAGGGAAGCTCTGTGAATCCCGCCTCTGCCTCCAGCTCTGGTGCAACGCCTCTGAAGAATTGAGGAGTCCCTCCCTCCTCCTCTGCCACCAGATCCATGCGGGCAAACTCTACCGTGAACCAGACAGGGATGCTGGGGGATAACACTGTCCCCAGTTTCTCCTCCCATTGCAGTGGGGTGGTGTGGGTGATGCCTTGTGGTAGATCATCTTTACCCACATGCCATTCTGTCCTCCCAGAACACTCTTCCTCTCACTCCTGTCCTTCAGGTCGCACTTTAAATGTCACAGCTTAGTGCAGCCTTCCTGGACGACAGCATCCAAAGTCTGGCCTTCCGAACTAACCTCTCATTAAACCCTACTTTTTCCTCTCATAGAGCTTATCACAGTGCGTAAGTAGGGTATTGTTGGATTTCCTGGTTGTTGCCTAGCTCCTCACTGGAATGTACGTTTCCATGAGATCGGCACCAGATTGGCTCCGTTTGCTGCTGTGCCTCTGCTTCCTAGTATAGCACTTGTTAACAAATATATATGTTGACTAAAATTCTGAATTAAATTTATCTTTCTGAGATATTCTGGAGCCACTCCTTACCATTTACCAGGTATATGTACCCATCTAAAAAATAAAGTAAGAATGAAACATCAGGGGCACCTGGGTGGCTCAGTTGGTTAAGTGTCTGACCTCAGCTCAGGTCACGATCTCGCAGTTTGTGAGTTAAAGCCCCGCGTCGGGCTCTGCGCTGACAGCTCAGAGCTTGGAGTCTGCTTGACATTATGTGTCTCCCTCTCCCTCTCTTTCTCTGTCCTTCCCCCACTTGTGCGCTCTCTCTCTCTCTCTCTCTCTCTCTCTCTCTCTCTCAAAAGTTAATACAGAAACATTAAAAAAAATTTAAAAAAGATTGAAACATTAGTTATTTGCAAGGCAGTACTCTAGATACTAGGGCATCCCACACAGAATGCGGTTCATGTCTGACCTTTAAATAATTTGGTCTTGAATACATTGGTTCCGATATAACTGAAAACCTCACCCCCAGAAAACCTTTTACTTATTTCCTACTTAAGTTTGATATGGCATCCAGGTCTCACAGAAAAATATGATCCTTTTTATTTATGTAATGTATGCAGTGGTCCATCCAGAGTAGAAGAGCTTATATTAGCTTCCAAGGTTGGGAATGGGATATATGAGCTGAGAAATTTGGAACTGGTCTGTGTAGCCTGGGTTTCCGACCAACACAAACACTATTGCCCAGGGAAAAAAAAAAAGCAACTTATAAAAAGGAGGTCCATGGCGCCAGCTTGCTGGGTCTTGAAGCTACATATTACTATTTAAAACATAGTTTCAGTCAGGCTTAGTTAGTTTTGACTTGGGGAGAAAATAAAAGTGTGTGAATCCCTTCTTTGGTTTTGGATAACACAGACATACTATAACTTCAAGATTATTTTTTTCCTCTGGAGGGGGAAGAATTAAAAAAAAATGTCTTCATTCGGATGTAGTATTGTGGCATCTACCCACCAGGTTAGATGTCTATCTAGTTAAGAGGGGGATTTTAATTAAAGAACATAAAATTTAAATGGTTTGGAAAATGTCAACATGGTTTCCTATTTTGAGCCCAACACAGATGATAGAACAAGAGGGTATAAATGAAAATTAAAGAAAAACAAATTCAGAACAGATGTCAGGAAGTGTTTCTTCTTTTTTTTTTCCACGCAGAGAATCATAAATGTGTGGAACAGCTTACCAGGCAAGATAGTTAAGGCAAAAAGAGGGAGGTCATTAAATAAACAATTAGACTGCAAATAGATTGCAAAAACAATGAGAAGTGGTGAACCAAATGGTCTCTCTCTTCCCCGGTGTTGGGATGTTGTGGATAAAAGGAAATCTTTGGACATCCCTCAAACCCTAAATGTCTAGACCGCGCACAGGGAGCTTGCAGATATTCTAGTGTCTGTATTTCTGGGCTTCCAATGTGAGCTAGTCGAGTGTCATCTTGGAGATTTTCATGTTGGAATTCTTCCACTCAAACACATGTGCTTTAGGGAAACACGAAGTGTGAAAACATTGAGTTCCAAGTAACAAGAGGCAAAGCAACTAATGAATAGACTCTGAAATGATGAATAGATATGGACAGAGAGCTGCATATACTGCCTGTATTAAGAAGACTCAACATGAACATTTTAGCTAATTACACTGGTGATTGTTTCCATTGAAATACGTGCTATTTTGACAAGACGTCCACTGTAGCAGATGCCTGGTTGCCAGGTTGACTGGCACCTGCCTTTACAGGGCATGTCCTGTCTTTAATGATTCTGTCCAGTGCCCTATATTGACTTTGTTAAGAGGTCCTGATGGTCGCATATTCCGATTTTATCCATAAATTACAAGAGTCAACAGTTCAGAGTTATTTTCCACACGGTAATCGGGGCACATGACTGACCCACAAGTTGACCATCGTACCTGTGTGTGTAAAGTTCTGGACAATGTCTGTGGTCTCTCCCACATGTTTGGCTCACGGAAAACAAAAGAATGGACTGAGAAGAAGTCAAAGTACTTTGTTTTTTTTTTCATACTCAAAACAGGAAAAGGTTGTTCTTTGGCCTAAGTTTCAAGTTGTGAACAAGTAAACCACTGTTCATTAGAGATAACCTCACAACACCACCACTGCTCTGAAAAGCAACCGAGCTGAGGCTGCCTCCCTCACTCCCGTGAGGGTCGTGCTGCAGGAAATTAGTGAACCAGTGATAGACCCAAGCTTCAGAAACTCAACAAATTAAAGACAGCCTTAGAACTGTAGACAACAGTCAGTCAACAAAGGCTTTACTCCAGTGATCTTGCTTCTGAAAATCAGCCTTTCTCCAGTGTCCCCACTGGCACAACTGAAATTTCTCAGTGCCTAGACACATCCACTTCTCAAAGTCCACAAACCTTTGCAGGCAAGATCCCCAAACTTCCTGTAAGTCCGGCTCTGACTTTAGGAGACTGTGCACAACTCCCCCTTGCAAGCAACTGGGAGGTTCACTGCTTTCACAGCAGAGATAGAGCTCAATTTTTTGTGAGTTCACAAATGTGCAAACCCTCTTAATGATTCATTCAACCCTTTTACAGTTGGTTCATATTTGTGAGTGACCAACACACTGATGTGGCACTAATGTGTTTAAATTCACTCTTTTCAATTCTTGTGGTGGTTGCTATTATCCTTTTTTTTTTCCATTAAGACTTAATTTTTTTTTACAGCAGTGTTAGGTTCACAGCAAAATTGAGAGGAAGGTATAGAGATTTCCCCTATATCTAACACGTACCCACAGCTTCTCCCATTTTCAGCTTCCCTGACAAGAGGGTATATTTGGTACTATTGAGAAACCTACACTGACTCATAATCACCCAAAGTCCATAGTTTACATTAGGATTCACACTTGGTGATATATATGCCATGGGTTTGGGAAAACGTATAATGCTGTGTATTCATCATTGTAGATCATTGTAGCATCTATTTTCACGGTCCTAAAAATCCTCTGAATTCTTCCTATTCATCCTTATCCCACCCCTTAACCCCTGGCAACCACGGATCTGGTTTCATAGTTTTGCATTTTCCACCATGTAATATAGTGGGAGTCATTCAGAATGTAGAATTTTTGGATTGGCTTCCTTCATTTATTAATATGCATTGAAGTTTTCTCTATGTCTTTTCATGGCTTGAGAGCTTATTTCTTTTTAGTGCTATGTAGTATTCCATTGTCTGGTTGTATCACAGTTGATTGATCCATTCACCAACTGAAGGACATTTTGGCTGCTTCCAAGTTTTGACAATTATAAATAAAACTGCTAAAACCATCTGCCTGCAGATTTTCATGTGGACATTAGGTTTTCGACTCCTTTGGGTAAATGGCAAAGCCTGCAACTGCTGGCTTGTATGATAAGAGTGTTTAGTTTTGTAAGAAATTGACACTGTCTTCCACAGTAGCTGTACCAGTTTTGCATTCCCACCAACAATGAATAAGAATTTCTGTTGTCCTGTAGCCTCATCAGCATTTGGTTGTCAGTGTTCCAGATTTTGGCTCTTCTAATAGATGGTAGTAGTATCTGACTGTGGTTTAATTTGTATTTCCCTAATGACTTATGATGTGGAGCATCTTTTCATATGCTTATTTGCCATCTGTGTGTCTTCTTTGGTGAGGTGTCTGTTCGGGTCTTTGGTACATACTTTAATCCGTTTGTTTTCTTATATCTGAGTTTTGAGAATTCTTTCTACATTTTGGACAGCAGGCCTTTATCGGATGTGTCTTTTGCAAATATTTTCTTCCAGTCTGTGGCTTGTCTTGTCATTCTCTTGATACTATCTTTCACAGAGCAGAAAATTTTAATGTTTATGAAGTCCAACTTATCTATTACTTCTTTCACAGATCATACTTTCGGTGTTTTATATAATAAGACATCACCATACGCAAGGGCATCTAGGTTTACTCCTTTGTTATCTTCTAGTAGCTTTATGGTTTTGAATTTTACATTCAAATCTGTGATACATTTGGAGTTAACTCTTGTGATGGTTGCTAAGTCTGTGACTAGATTCACTTTTTTTTCTTTTTCTTTCCTTTTTTCTTTCCTTCCTTCCTTCCTTTCTTTTATTTTTTATTTGTTTTTTTTGTTTGTTCGTTTTTTTTGCATGTGGATGTCCAGTTGTTCCAGTACCATTCATTGAAAAAAACTATCTTTGTTTCACTGTATTCCTTTTGTTTCCTTGTCAAAAATCCATTGACTATATTTATGTGAACCTATTTCTGGGCTCTCTATTCTGTTCATTGATCTATTTGTCTGTTCTTTTGCCACAGCATCTTCTTGGTTATTGTAGCTTTATAATACAGCTTTAAGCTGGGTAGCACCAGCCATCCAACTTTGTTGTTCTCATTTGATACTGTGTTGAATATTACAGGTCTTTTGCCTTTCCACGTGTACTTTAAAATTGGTTTGTTGATATCCACAAAATAACTTGCTGGAATTTTGATTGGGATTGCACTGAATCTATATATGAAGTTCTCATCCATGAACATGGAATACCCCTTCATTTACTTAGATATTCTTTGATTTTGTTCATCAGAGTTTCATAGTTGGCCTCACATAGATCTTGTATACATTTTGTTAGACTTATTATGCCTGAGTGTTTATTTTTTGGGAGTGTTAGTAACTTAAATGGCATTATGTTTTCAATTTCAAATTCCACTTGTTCATTGCTGGTATATAGGAACGTAATTGGCTTTTGCATATTAAACTTGTATCCTGATACCCATTTATAATCATTTATTAGTTCTGGGAGTTTCTGTTGACTTTTGGATTTTCGACACAGATGATCATGCAAACAAAGATAGCTTTATTTCTTCCTTCCTAATCTGTATACTTTTTTTTTCTTGTCTTATTGCATTAGTAAGAATTTTCAGTACAGTGTTGAAAAGGAGTGGGGAAGGGACATCCTTGCTTTGTATCTGATCTTAGTGGAAGAGCTTCAAGTTTCCCACCATTAAGGTAATATTAACTGTAGGTTTTTGGTAAGTATTCTTTATCAAGTTCAGGAAATTCCCCTCTATTTCTAGTTTACTGAGACTTTTTATCATGAATGCATGATGATTTTAAGCACCTGTCAAATGCTTTTGCTTCATCTCTTGGTAATCATGTGGGGGTTTTTTTGTTTTTTGTTTTTTGTTTTTGATGTGTAATGGAGTCCATCAATTTTTGAATATTGAGCCAACCTTTATAACTGGAAGAAATCTCACTTGGTTGTCAGATGAAATTCTTTTCTATGTTGTTGGGTTCAATTTGTTATTTTCTTGAGGATTTTTGCATCTATTTTCATGACAGATATTGGTCTGAAGTTTCTTTTCTTGCAACGTCTTTGTCTAGTTTTGGTCTCAGGGTAATGTTGGCTTCATAACATGAGTTAAGACGTCTGTTACCCATTTTTGCATCTGTGTGTATTTGAACTCTGAATTGACAAAATGCAAGGATAATTTTCATGATGAATTTTATTAAACAAGGAGAACATCCTTCTGAAGCTCCTTATTCAGTATACAATTATTCATTCAACATTAAAAATGGTGGGAAGTAAGGTATAAGCCAGTAAATATTAATAGCTAAACATAAGAGATGTGTGATCTCCTCAAGCAGTATCAAGGAAAATGATAAGTGGAATTTTTTGTTGTTGTTGTTTAAGAGAAATTTAGATGAAAAGATGACAGAACAGCAGTAGAACTCTAAGTGTCCTTCCACACTGTATGCCATAGTCAGTCTTTCCACTTAAGTGACTATTTGAGTGTCCTTCCACCAGAAGTACCTCTTGATCCCAAAACTTCAAACAAAATTTTACATGTCAGGACAGAATCCACTTCAGTAATAAAACATGATACTTCCATTTACTATTACACAGAAGATCAAAGATCTAAGTGTCTCACCCTTTTATGGCAAAGCACAGGTGCAAGTAATCACAATGCAGAAAAATTTTCCCTTTAATGTGTAATATTTTTTTCTCATGTAAAGTAATCCTAATAAGGCTATTGAGAGTGAAAACCCTTCCAAAGGAGATTTCAGAAACGACAGTAAAATTTCACAGAGACTTGTGTGTAGTGTTGAAGAAGAAAGGAATAAAAATTGATCATTTTGTTTGTTTTGGGCAGTGGAATACTTTTAAAAGTTGATTAAGAGATTCACTGTAATCCTGGAGCACCTGTTGAAGTCAGTGGAGTGTCTGACTTTGGCTCAGGTCATAATCTGACGATTTGTGGGTTTGAGCCCCACATTTCTGCTTCAGATCCTCTGTCTCCCTCTCTTTGCCCCTTGCCCCTCCTCATGTCTCTCAAAAAAAATAAACATAAAATAATAATAATGAAATAAGAAGAAGAAGAAAAAGAAAAGAAAGAAAGAAAGAAAAAGAAAGAAAGAAAGAAAGAGAAAAAAAAGAAGAAAGAGAAGAAAGAAAGAAAGAAATTCAGTGTCATCCTGAAGAATGAAAAAAAAGTTATGCCATGAAGGGTGGTATTATATGCTTGAGCAAATCAGATTTGAAGAGCAGTTCTCAGGATGTCAGCACATGTTCAGTGTACGAGTTCATAATGCTAGTGTTGTGTGTGGTTTTCAGTGGTCAAAAATGAAATAAGTAGATGTGATCATTGTAGGAACTATGTGGATGGACAGAGACTCTAACTGAAAGGAATTGTCTGTGGAAGTTCTTAGGAACAAGTCACTGAGGCTGATAAGGTGGATGTTTGCACAGGTGAGGGTAGGCGTGGTAGGGAATCCTCGCCGTGGTTTACGGATCAGGTGAGTGTTAGTAATGGAGCAATGGATTCTGAAGTGGACAGTCTCTGCATTCTGGATTGGAACCCTAAGTCCAGAATTTTGGAGGCTCTATTTGAAATTTTTATCTACGTAGTCTAATTGGGAGAAGGCACACTAGAGCGGGAGGTATGTAGATGGCAGGTGGATTTGTAGATGGAGGGGACGCTGAGTCCTGGGCAGTTTGGGAAACAGCCTAAGAGCAGGGACAGGAGAATCTCTATTAAGCCCAATTGTGGAGAGTGTGAGAAATGTTCTCCTAGTGCAATCCTGAGTGTAACAATGTGGGTTTTTTTCTGTATCCAAATTAGCATGTCCACCATCTCCTGAACTGATACCAGGACTCCTGGTATCAGGGCTCCTTTGCACAAGCATAGATGCAGAAGCGGAGACAAAAATCTCCATCCTTGTAAACTGGCCTTGTATTTCTCTTGCACCATCTCCAGCACAGAGTTAGCACCTCCGTTTGTGTCAGCTCCTCGTTTCAGGATCAGGATGTAGAATGGCGGGCTCTCCAGGAAAACAAAACATATAAAAGAAAGTCGTACAAAATAGAGCCTGCTGCTCTGGTATTTAAAAGCGATTAACTTTTGTCTAGAGATCTTTATAAGCCAGACCAGGAACAAGTAGGGAATGAAAGACTGTTTATTCCTGCTCTTAACCTTCCCAGCGTCTCAGGCATTCCTCAGCAACTGCATTTTTTGATTTTGAGAGTTGGTTTTCAGGGGAATGTTTTAAACGTTGGTTCTCGTGTTCTCATTCTCCTAGTGCGGGCTGCCAGGATACTGCACTCAGCTACTGCAATCTGCACAGCCCTATTTTATAAAAGGGAAACTCATCTCCAGTGAAACTCTTTCCCCTTCTCCGTGTTTTTGCGACAATATAATTCACAAAGGAAGAAAGGTGTCAAATTTCATGTTTTTTTTTTAACCTAAAAAATATAGGCATTTGGTAAAACCTACTTTTAGATAGATGATCAAATTGAAGGTATTTATATATTGTTTTCTCTTCATCACATATTCTTTATTAATTTATTTAAATATAGAGGGCACTCACCATGTTCAAGACAGTAGTCACTATGCCAACACTAGGACGAGAGTTCTAAAAAAGACATGTTCCCTGTTATCATGGAGCTTTATTTTTCTTGTGAATTCCTTGTATGAGGGCAAATTCCTCTAGTAAGACTAGCCCAGTGAGAGAAATCCACAAAAGCCATTGATCCCAAGTGGAAGGAACAGTTCGCTTGGAACTGCGGTCACCTGAGTCCCTCAAAACTGAGCAAAAAGAGGCTTTTGAAATGGATCTGAACTGGAACCCCATGCATCACTGATTAGCCATGTGCTCATGGTCACATGTTTGATTTCTCACAACCCAGGTTTTCACAGCTATAATTAAGCTACCTTTCTGTATTGTTGTAGGAGACAAGATGTCAAGATGTTCCTGACCATGGTCGGTGGTTAACAAATGTTAGCAATCTTTCCTCCTCCCATTTTCTTCAAGAACTCCAAGAATATCTTTGCACCCTGCCTTCTCCTGTTCATATTACTGATTTTTCCTGTCCATACAGCTATTTTATTATGCTACTAAATGGATAAATGCCTTCAAAATATTGATAATTACTGAACCAAAATGGGAAGTCCAGGAATGTGTCATTGGAATATTTGAGCAATTCAAAAGGGGGGTGAATCTGCCAGTGTGACTCTATATGATTAAAAGAAATGTGTGATGCAGTGCTTTCTTGGCCATTGGTAAGCTTTTGTCTAGTATGTAATTGCATCTAGGCACAGGAAGATTTTCTCCTTGTGAAGATGTCCTCATTTCTTCAGGTATCCTTTTGAAACATTCACAGAAAGACGCTGTTGATTTATGTAAACAACCATGTGTAATGGGTTATTGAATAGGGCTTTGCTAGACCAGATACCTTGAGTGGTGCTCAACGAGAGAAGAGGTAATTAATCCCCCATATTCAAAAGGTAGGTACTAGATCTCTCCTTGCTGGGCTGAATACTGTTGGCCGCTCTACTGTTGAGGCAGCCTCGTCCCTCCATCCAAGTAGCCCAAAGAACGAGCAGCTGGAGGATGAAAGGAGGGAAGCCGAGGTCACCTATATCCCCAGTGGTGTGGCAATGATGTGCTTAGAAGATGCTGAAGGAATTAGCTAAGCTGGAGCTGCTTTGTAAAAACAAAGACCAAGAGAGTGCCTGGTGCTGTGGGGCTTTGGGGTAGGAGGTGTGGGTGTGGGAGCTGGTGACGGGAGGGAGGGCACAGAAGTGAGAGAGCTCTCCACATGTCTCTGGGAAGCATGCGCTATCCACATTCCATGAGGCTTCTGAGGAACCCACATATCTGCATCTGGGGAAGAGCCTAGCATCTGGACATCTGTCCCTTGAAGGGCCCCAGTAATTTATTGTAACAGAAGCAATCAAGTGAGACGTGTTCGTGTTCTCAAGTCCTTTCTCTCGCTAGCCTTGGCAGAAGGAGCAGAGAGCTAAACAAGACAGGAACAGCCTGTATTCTCTTCCACACTGAAGGCCCCTGAGCTGGGGATCAGCCTGAGCCTGGGATGGGAAGAAGCTTTGAATCAGACTGAAGGGATTTTACATCCCTTAAAGTAAGTCTTGCTTTCTTGGAGATGCTCATAATAGAAACTGGCCAGAAGTCAATGTTAGGGTTAAAGGTGATGTTCCAAAGTGTCCTTGTGGGAAGCAGTGATTGTGGAAAACTCCAGCTTTCTGTTTTCTGCACTCACCCAAGTGAGTGAGATGCTGAGACCTTCACTGAACTCTGATCATGGACTGTGAGGAGTCCAATCTCCAGATGCTGCCAGAGCTAATAAATGGGCCTGATTCAAGGAGGAAACTCATGCTCTGAACCCCGCTCCCATGCTCACCACCATTATGGTTCAATGGCTTCAAATCCCTCAACCTCGTGTAGCTTTCTGCAAAGAGATTAGATTTTGTATTATTTTCCTCATTCTTGACATCAGCTCAGAATTAATCTTAGAAGACTTAAGTAATCAGAGCCACTTAATTAGAGACCCTTAATACTCAAGGGATGAAGGGAAAATCCCAACTATGCCACCCCACTTCTTCCACTCACATTACTCATGGAGCCTTGGATGCCCACCGAAGGTTCCAAGGGCCCACCTGCTGGTATTTGTAGTTCAAGAGACCCATTCCCTCCAGCTCAGTGACCATACACATACATTCATTATATGCATTGATCTGCAAGTAAAGAATGTGCCAGGGAAAAGGATTGACCTCAGAGGTGGTGGAAACCTGACAGAAATACTGAGAAAAACACTCTTTCTATAACTTTACTGTATGTATCTTCACTCAACTCTGAATTCTTTGGAGTGAGGGGCTCAGGGACACCAACTGCACACTGAGAGCTTTAGGTTCTAGAAACAAAATATTGAGGCTGATGGTCAAGTATTTTTTAGTGATTCGCCGATATTCTTTATGAATGGTAGGATGGATAAAAATATATCTTATAATAAAATAAAATGAAAAATAATTTTCCATTCTGTTAACATCAGCACAGTAGTTAGAATGTACAAACTGGAGGGATATACACCTTGTACTTTGCACCTGATTTCACTTAGTCTTCATAACAGGTATTATCCCCAGGATGAGACTAAAATTTAGTGCCATTGGGTAACTTTCCCAAGATCATGCAGCTACTTGGTGGCAAAGGCTGGATTCTATTCCAGCTGTAGCTGATTCCAAAGTGGATGTTCTTAGACACGGAGTGATAATACTGTTCACGTTTGGGTAGAGCTTGGATGTGAGACCTCTTCAATCAAACCTCAGGGTGATGCCTCGTCACTATTTCTGAAGAGTTTGTACCCAATTGGAAACATTTATTAGATGCCTACTATTGTAATAATTCCCCCTTTCCTTACATTCCATTTCCTGAATTAGAAAAGCAATCTGAATGTCACTGGTCAAAGGAGAATTTGGGCTGCTAGGTATTAGTGTCCCTGGTTATCTCTATGGGGGGGGGCAATTTTAAGAAAAGAGGGGGGTGGTATCATCAATAGAAAAGCAAAGTAGGGTGAATGGTAGGGGAAAAAAGGTAGTTTCTATGGTGAATAGAGAGAGGAAGGAAAGAGTGTGGAAGAAGCAGTGTCCACCTTCGTGCTGCAGTGGCTGAGTTACCTGAGAGGAAAGCAGGGACTGGAACCAGGCCACAGGGACTTGGTGGCTGATGCTCGCACATGAACACACAGGGAGAAAGTTAGGAAAGCCTGAGAAGAGACTGAAAAATCCTTATAAACCTTTTCTTCTTATCTCAGAAATTGGCAAAACATAGCTTACTGGAAATCACGGCCTACCTCAGAAGGCAAAAGGGGGAAAAAGAGTCTTAAGACATGAGACAAGAAATTTATCGAGCATTTGAATGGAGGACCAGATAAAGGCAAAATAAATGAACCCTAATCTGTTATAATCTGCAGCTAAACCAGATGAATAACAAGCATTTTATCGACACTACAAAAAAAAAAAAAAACAATCTTTAAAACTGGGTGGGGGAGTGGGGAGGATGATAAAGGAAAATCAATTCACAGATACGAGGTTCTTCCATTCTTCAAGACGTTGAAGAATACTTCATATCCATACTGAATTTCTTGCATTCATCAAGATATTGTTCTTCTTCGGGGCACATCCGTGTTCTAGGAAGTATCAGAATTCCCTTCCTTTTTAAGGCTGAATAATAGTTCATGCATGTGTAGACCACACTTTGTTCATTTCCTCCTCTGTAGATGGACATTTGGGCAGTTTTCACCTTTCAGCTCTTGTAAATACTGCTTCTATGAAGGTAGGTGCACAAATATCTGTTTGAGTCCTCCCTTCCAGTTCTTTTGAGTATATATCCAGAAGAGAATCTGCTGGATCATATAATAATTCTATTTACATTTTTGAGAAGCAGCCATACCGCTTTCCTCAGTGGCTTGAAACATTTTACACTCCTATCAGCAGTGCACCATATTTTGTTCTATTGGTTATAAAACCATTGATTTTCTAAGGGCTTGCAAAATTTTGCACATCCCCCGTGCTGCATTTTCCCCACACAGATATGGTGCTACCCCTTAAACCGTGGATTCTTCTTGGCTGGTGGCTATTTGAGAGCAAAATTTCCTTGGTAGGCTAGGAAACACGCTGGTAGCAGAGTACTCACGATTCTTCCAAATGTGTTCTGCAAATAATTCTTTCACTTGATCTTTGCAACCCTGTGAAACAGGCATCGTTATTCCAATTTCACATCTTATCGATAACTTACTTGTGCCGATTGGCTTGTGAGACTTGCAATGCACAATGTGCTGTAGAAGGAGTGTGGTGCTTGACGTTGAACCCATCTACTTGCTCTGCCGCTCTGACCTTCGACAAATACTGTGACATTTTTCCGTGATGAGTAGCTATCTGTGCTCCATGGCCGAGGTCCAGGCTTGAGCCAGCCTGGTACACAAGCCAGCCGACTCGCCTCTGCCTGGCTCACATCATCTCTTCTTGTTGTTACATGCAGTCATTCATACTCACTTATTAAAAACTTCATTTCTTTGTGAAATGGTATCTATCCCCCCCACCCCACCCCCGCAAAAAGCCAACTGCTAGTGCAGTGAAGATGAAGAAAAAGTGAGGCAAGCTACAACGGTAAGGATTCTTTGCCAGGACGTAAAAATGAGTAAATTAGAGAGAGAAATGAATTCAGCAATGGCTCAGATCTGAGGAATGAACAAGTTCACCAATTCCTCCCTACAGAAATGAGAAAAAGACATTTGTGAAACTGCGGTAAATGATCCAGCCAGTGAAAAAATTGCTCATCAAGTGAGAGATAAGACTTAAGTGAAAACTGAAGAGGGGGTTAATGTGTAGAGTGAGAATATGCACAGGAAACACAAGACTTATGATGGAAACAGGAATCGGCAGAAAGCCCAGATCCTGTACAAACATTTCCACGAAGCAACAGATGGGGAAGACTCCAGTGTGGCTTGTCAACCAACCTTTGCTGTGAGTAAAGTTGGTTAGAAAGCTTGAAGAAGCATTTTTCCCCCTTGGATTATACGAAGTAACCCGGAAAAATGGCACCAATATACCTCTTGGTTGATGACCGGTTTTCCACTACCCCCAGAAAGATCCTAAAAGGGAAGCATGGGAAACCAGAACAAGATGGCGACACTGGTTTCGAAACCTCCACTGGACTAAAAGTGTCTTCGCGAACATCTGAATCCATGAGGAGAGTGAATACTAAGATTAAAAGCAGCCAAAGACAGTCTTCTGGGCTTTGGGAATGTGGTAAGCTTTGTGGTTGAGCCAAGTTTGCTCCACCCTTCCTCAGGCTCCAGGGCATTTAGACTCAAAGATGAGAACGTCATGTCCACATATCATCAGTGCTGAAAACACTATGTTGGGAACACGGCATGTTTCCTTTTGCACAGGACAACTGTTTCGTCAAAGTGGAATTTGGGCTTCTAAGGGTCTCAAGACCTTTGCCTCATGTTAGAGATGGGGATAGAGAGACAGAAGTCACGCTGGTGAAAGATGACTGAGCCACGATTCCAATACTGACCAGACACTCCAAAGTCTACTCTCTTCCCACTATTCCCTACTCATGTTCAGTAGTTGGGTCAGGCAAACTTGTTTCCCCAAAACCTTGAAATCGGTGCTGAGAAGTGGACAGGTACAGAGTTCTTCTGTGGTTCCCTCCAGCCCACCCCTTTCCCCTGTCTACCTCTGGGGAGCAGGAGGGAGCTGCCGGAACAGTACATCCACCTAGGCACATCATGGATAATAGAGCAAACTCCCAAATGTGATAAGCTCCATTTTGATTGTATATGTTTTAAAGATTTTTTTCTATCAATACTGCTCACAATTTAATTACAATAATTAACGTAGTTTTCCAATATTATTTTTGCATTTGATTATATGCCTAAAAATGTTGCAGCTGTGTTTACCTATATGCCTTTTGTCTTAGGCTTCATTTAAAATGAGAAGTAAATATCATTTTTATATATAGCTTTCCACTTGCTTTGTGAACTATTTTCATAATACCCCAATTTAGCCACATACATCCTCTGCTGTGCTCAGAGCTCTCCAATTAGGGTAAGAGTGGGACAGAAATCAGGGGACAGCATCAGTTCCCTGGCCCCAGCAGGCGATGTTTCCAAGTGCTAGCAAAATAAATATATTTTTCTTCATAAAAACAATGTAGATAATTTGCAGTCATATTTGGCTACCCATAGCTTTGCAGGCAAAATGGAACAAAACAAAATCCTTTTTTTTTTTTTTTTTTTTTTTTTTTGGCTACTCTACCTCAGAGGAGGGAAAAAGAAAACGAGTTGCTGACCAGAAGCCAATTTCAGCTTGACTGTTCAGAAAAAAAAAAAAAAAAAAGGAGAAGAAGAAGAAAGAGAAAAGCCTTTTAAAGAGCACATGGCACAATTAAACAGCAGAACAGAGCATAAAGCCGCTTCTCAATTTAGAGTCTGGGTTTGGGCTGTAACACATTGGTGGTCGATAAACAGCAGGGAAGAAGCAAAGATTTCACTTGTCAGCTCAGCGTACTTCTTAAACCTGGGCGAGAGGTGTTAGTGCCTCAAACTGTTGACAGAATTCAGAGTCCCGAATGCAGAGACATAAGAGTACCTCGTTCAAATACATGTAGGGAACTTTGAACGCATTAATTGTCAATTGCGATTAATTATTTCCGTGAAGGTTGAAGAGACTATGACAGCCTAAATGCATAAAAGCCCATCGTAAAATTGTGAAACATACCTAAACAATACATCTGCTGCAAAGTCTGGGCATTAGCATATTTTTGTTCTTAAACTAGTTTAGTATTTAAAAAAAAGTGTCACGTATTTACCATGGCAATGCAAGGGGATTTTGGATGAGGGTGCTGGGAGAGGAGACAGAAGCTAGGGCAGGACGGGGCTGAAGAAGGCTGGCAGGTTGACAGGAAGGGAGAAAGGATGGCGGGGAAGCCAGGAAGGTGGGAGGAGTATACGTGAACACAGACACGCACGCACACACACATACCTGGGCTCACAGGTACCCTTGCCAGGCAACAATCCCCGTGCAGGTGTGACTACAACACCTTGAACCATCAATGCCAGGGATTCCCTTGTCTGCACATTCTAGGGGCCCTGGTGCCTGAGTGGGGAGCCCCTCAAGTGAAGGCCCATGAAGGGGACATGACATTAGTTGTTCTGTGGGGATTGGCCTCTGATTCCTGTTTAGAAGACGAGAGGATAGTTCTGGAATTCAACATTCCGAGGTTCAATTCCCGATGCTGATACTTAGTTGTAACTTCTTAACCATGTGAGCCCAGGCAGGTCACTTTGCCTTCTTGAACCTCAAATCCTTAACCGTGTAACAACTCCCTCCCCCGCTCCACAATGTAGGGGATGGTGGGAATTAAGTGGTAGTGTGGGCAGACGGTGTAGTGTGGCATCTCAGGGGCAGTACATGGTGTCTATTTTAATTATAAGCGTTACTCAGACAGATACACCCAGACCCTGGGAGGGGGTCCTCTGAGAAATTCACCCTTTCCATGAAATATCTAAACCATTATTGTTGATCAGCCTGGTTATAAACTCCTGTGAAGAAGCTGAGAAATATTGTGAACATGATGAAAAGACTGTTGAAATACTTACTACAACGGTGTTCATGGGTTTTTTCTCGAGTCAGATGACCACGGCGAGTATTGGATCAGACACTGGTTATTTGTACTGTTTCTGGATATTGCCAATTTATGGAAGTGGACATATTTGGGAGAAGACCCGATTTTGTAAAGAGTGCAGATCTTCCAGGAGGAAAAGTTTATTGGACAACTCACTTCTTTTGGAATTAACAATGAACTCTCAGTATTTAAAAAAAAAAAAGTTAATGTTTACTTTACTTTTGAGAGAGAGAGAGACACAGAACATGAGTGGGGAGGGGCACAGAGAGAGATGGAGACACAGAATCCGAAGCAGGCTCCTGGCTCTGAGCCGTCAGCACAGAGCCCGACGCGGGGCTCAAACTCGGGAACAGCGACATCATGACCTGGGCTGAAGTTGGATGCTTAACCGACTGAGCCACCCAGGTGCCCCGAACTCTCATTACCTTTTAACGTGAATAAGTTTTTGCATTTATCATTCCAGTTATCTTTCATTTTTGTGCAGTCGCCTAAACTTAAAAGATAAATTTGTTGAGGGGAGTGGCGTGCCTGTGTGTCTCCGTCGGTTAAGCGTCCAGCTCTTGGTTTCAGCTCAGGGCATGATCTCACAGTTCATGAGATCAAGCCCCACATCGGGCTCTGCATTGACAGTGCGGAGCCGGCTTGGGATTCTCTCTCACTCTCTTTCTCTACGCCTCCCCCGCTTGTGTGCACGCTCTCTCTTTCTCTCTCTCTCAAAATAAATTTAAAAAATAAAATAAATACAGTTGTTGGAAACTAAAAGTGGATTGGTTTAAAAAAATGTATATATAAGTATGTACACATATTATAAAATTGAGAAGTGTGTTATAATAACCACTAGAGTTTGGGAACAGTAATCAAGGATATACACATGTACTGTTAATTTAGTAAGAGGTTCCGCCTATTACATTTAATTCAGTTGATTTTTTAACAAATACATTTTCATTTTAATAAATTCAAGAATCAATATTATATCAAGTTTAAATAGTATCTTCACATCCCCCACAGCTAGAAATATTGCCTACCTGTGCTTCCAGTCTTTTTATTGTTCATGTTTTATTAAAAACACTTTTTTTTAATGTTTATTTATTTTTGAGAGAGAGACATAGTGCGAACAGGGGAAGGGCAGAGAGAGCGGGAGACACAGAATCCAAAGCAGGCTCCAGGCTCCGAGCTGTCAGCACAGAGCCCAACGCGGGGCTCGAACCCACAAACTGTGAGATCATGACCTGAGCTCAAGTCGGATGCTTAACCGACCGAGCCACCCAGGAGCCCCCATATTCTTTTTATATAAAGGGGATTGAACTATGCTCATTATTTGCACCTTGCATTTTTCATTTATACTAAGTCCGAGACACTTTTCCATGTCAGTAAATCTGTATTATTTATTTTGTTTTTAAGTGCGTACATAGTATTCGTTAACATAGAGGCAATATAATTTGTTTCATTACTCCTTTTTTCTGTTCAGTGTATTTCCAACCTGGACATATTACAAATAGCATCATGGTGAATATTAGTATAAATACTGGTGCCTACAATGAGGTGTTTCTTTGTAAGGGGGTTCCTGGAAGTGGGCTCGCTGAGTCAAAAGTTGATCTTTGTTTTCTTTTTAACTGATGTAATGAAATTGTCCTTAAAAAGCTTCTTCTCTTTACAGCACCCAGTACTGCATGACGTGGTCTGATTTTTTTCCATCTGTCTTTATTATTATTCTTTGAATATTTTATCAGTTTAAAGAATGAAAATAATATCTTCTTAATTTTCATTTTCCCTCATTATAAGAAAGATGGACCTCTCTAAATATCCTTATTACCCCTTTGGGTTTCTTCATCTATAATGTGTCTATTCATATCCTTTATCCACTATTATTTTGCATTTACTTGGTGTTTACCTCTTCTTGATGCATAAAGTTTTTACATATTTTGGATACACAGCATATTTGTGTGTGTGTGTGTGTGTGTGTGTGTGTGTGTGTGCATGTAGGTGTATGACAGTGTTTCTGCAACTGGAAACTGTATTTTTAATCTTTAACGTCTTCTTAAGAAAAGTTTGCATTTTTATGTAGTTATGTTTATCACTCTTTTTCTTTAAATCTGATTTGGATACCTTGTATAAAAATGGTTGTCTTACCAAATTTTATTTTAAAAAAACAGGATTCTATGTTTTCTTTTAATATTTTTTTCTTACAATTCTATCAGGACTTTATTTTTGTATTATATAGAAGACGACTGACTTTATTTTTCTCTAGATGTCCCATTCTTTCTTTTCCTTACCTAGTTTATTCTTTCCCACTGATCTGAGGTTTAACAAATTATTATTATACGAGTCAGGATAGGTTAGGCTACACGACAGCAGTACATGAAGCCTGAAACCTTAGTGGTGACCTAGGGCGATGTTCTCTATTAATCTCGTTTGCACCAATGCCCTTGGAAGATGGCGCGGGCTTAGCTCCGTGGAATTGCTGGGGAGCTGGGCTGATGCAGGGTTTGACATCCTGTAGCTGTATGACGGGGCCATGTGGCCGTCCTGGTAGCCACACCACAGAGAAAGTGACACCGAAGGATCTGGGGCACTCTCACTGCTTAGCCTGGGGCGGCTGCTGTGGGTCCTGTCTGCTCACCTGCGTTGGCCACAATTTGCCTGAGGGCCTTGCCTCATGGGGGAAAGACCAGGAGGACGAGGCGGAACTCACGTTTTCCTCCAAATCCTGTCTGTTCTGTGCATGAAGGTGGAGAGTGGGGAATTCCAAGAGCAAATTCAAATAGCGAGAAAAGCTGTGTTTTCTCTCGTCTCTGTTGTCCTTGAGTTATAAAAACAAGTAGGGAAATAAAATAAAATAAAATAAAATAAAATAAAATAAAATAAAATAAAAATCATAAAATAAAATATCATAAAATAAAATATAAAATAAAATAAAATAAAATAAAATAAAAATCATAAAATAAAATATCATAAAATAAAATATAAAATAAAATAAAATAAAATAAAATAAAATAAAATAAAATAAAATAAAAACAAGCAGAGAAGATTCCGGTAGCATGGGGTCATCAAAAAATTGATTAGAGGGGCACCTGGGTGGCTCATTCCGTTAAGCGTCCGACTTCAGCTCAGGTCATGATCTCACAGTTTGTGAGTTCGAGCCCCGCGTCAGGCTCCGCACAATGACAGTGTAGACCCTGCGTAGGATTCCCTCTCTGCCTCTCTCTTTCCTCTTCCTCGGCTCATGCTCGTGCTCTCTCTCTCTCTCTCTTTCTGTGTGTGTGTGTGTGTGTGTGTGTGTGTGTGTGTGTGTGTGTCAAAAAAAATTAAAAAAAATGATTTGAATCTATTCAGATTCTGAATTTAGAAACCAAGGGCTGGGAGAGTGGGGGATACCTGTTTGGCAAATGTTGCTTTCTCTGCCATAGTTATATATAAAAATAAGTGAATGTATGCAATAAAACCCAAACAGAGTGATTTGTGAATACAATCATTTCGTTGCATCCGTGCTTTGACAAACTCTTCTTAATTTTGTTTAAAAATTTTTAATTGTTGGCATCTTAAATTTCCAGTAGTTTACTGTTACCTTGTTTGCACGCTCTTAAATTAGTTGGAACTTATCCTCCTCTAACTACGTGTAGTGAAGATCTTTAGCTACAAGGAATCATTAAAGCCATGAAGCTTCTCTGGGTCCTGGTTTCCTCAGTGGGTCTACACAATAATAACACATCTGTATTGGAAGAACAGTGTGCGGGCTAACCCGAGCTCACGTGCAGAAGGAACTTGATATGCAGTGTTATAGAAGTATAGAATATAGAGAGAGAATTGTTACAATAGTTTCATGGTTGGTTATTTTGAAAAGTCTAGGTAGAAGACAATGTGGTTCAACACTTATGCCTCCGATTTGTGCCCGAGACAGGATCTTAGGCCAGTGGTTTCTAGAGAAGTTGTGTTCTCAGGCGAAAGCAGTAGGAAAGAGAGGGAAGCAGGCCAGGGCAGGGGAGGGCGCTGCGCAAAGGTGTGAGCTCAGCTGTGGTCCAGCCTTAGCCATCTCCTCGAACGTTCTGGGCCATGAACAGCATCTTAGAGCAGTGTGACCTGGAAGCAACAGGTCCTGTCTTTTATGTTCCCAAAGCGGTCATTGGCTGCGGGCTGTCCCAAATGGAAGGCAGAATCTTCCAGGCATTTCTAGCCCCGTTGATTTCCTTCACCGAAGGCAGTTCTCAGGAGGTGGGGCAGCTGCAGACTTTTGGACGCCACGCTCACAGCGGCTGGGACAGGAGCTAGTTACAATACGGATTGCCCTTTCCCAGTCCGAATTTCTGTAGCAGGAGGCCTGATATGGGGCCTGATGGTTTGCACGCTGACGAGCCACCACTGCTGGTTACGGGAGCCACCCCGAGAGACGCTGCTCTGTGCTTCTCCATGCTTTTTTTTTTTTTTTTTGAATTTTCTTATCTCACTTATGGTTTACAACTTTTAGTTTCTGTGATGAGCCTCGTTTTCTTGTTTCTGTCCTTAGCGGGAATGTCTCTAATGATTCACCCTTCATACCTTTGTTGGTTGTGGTTAACTGGGAGATTCGTTTTAGCAGGTTTAGAAAATTCCCTTCTGTTTCCAGAGAAAGCTATCTACCAGGAAGAGATGCTGAATATTATCAAGTGTTTTCCAGTAACCATCGTGATAATCAAGTTTCCTTGCTCTGTTTATTCACATTGCCGAATACTGAAACTTCTTTGAAGTCCTGGTGTAAACCTTGCTTGTTTTATATGATGATTCATTCTTTAAATGTACTTATTGATTTGATTTGCTAGTATATTTTTAAGGATTTTGTGTACAAGAACCTAAGTGACACTGGCTCATTTTCTTTTCATTGTTTCCTCTTCATTCCTTCCCTCCTCCTGTTCATTCTTCTTTCCTTTTTTTTTTCTTTAAATCTTGTTATCCTATTTTTTTTTCTCTTGGCTTCAAAATCCTGCTAGCTTTGTAGGCTGAACTGAGAATTAGTCTATCATTCTCTAGGCCATGTAGTATTTTCCATAATATAAAAATGATATGTTTTCCTGAATGTTTGGTTATAATGTATCTTTAAAACACTGTAGGTTTCGTGTCTCTTTGAAATATAGATGTTATATGGTGTTTGGGATTTCTTCTACATGCTTTTTAAGTGATAACTATAATTTCCAGAGTATTTACAAAGATTTTAAGTTCCATGTAGCCTTCACCTAGCTTCCTCTAAAGGTAACCTAACTATTGCGTGTTTGTCAAAACTAAGAAATTAACTTCAGTAAAATACTATTAACCATAGTATTTTACTATGAAATACTGGTAAATATTTCATACTGGTAAATATTTCTAATGAAATATTAGAACTTTGCCAGGTTTTCCACTAATATTCTATTTCTGACAGGTTCCAAAGTTCTCTTTATTTTTAAATGTTCGTTTATTTATTTTTGTGAGAAACAGAGAGAGAGAGAGAGAGAGAGAGAGAACAAGCAGGGGAAGGGAAAAGAGAGAGAGGGAGACAAGGAATCTGAAACAGGCTCCAGGCTCCAAGCTGTCAGCACAGAGCCTGACGTGGGGCTCGAACCCACGAACTGCAAGATCATGACCTGAGCCAAAGTCGGACACTTAACTGACTGAGCCACCCGGGTGCCCCCTATTTCTGTCAGGTTCTAATGTAGGTTCCACATCACTTTTAGACCCTGTCCCTTAGTCTTTTCTGGTCTGTGACAGTTTCTCATTCCTTATTTATATCTCATGACCTTGAATTGTCTGAGAAATACTGGTCAGATATTTTGTAGAATGTCACTGAATTTGGGCTTATTTGATGTTTTCTCACGATTAAATGGAGTTGATAGGTTTTGAGGAAGATGCCTGCAAAGATGAAGGCTCTTTTTATCTCATTTCATCAGAGGATACACAATATTGTCATGACATTACTGGTGATGTTAAAGTTGATCGGGCGATGAACGTAGTGTTTCCCAGGTTACCTCCCATAACATTTCTATCTATTCCCTTTTTTTTACTCAGTTTTTTGGAAACCAGTTATTAAGCCTAACCCGCACCCAAAGAGAGGGAAATTAAACCTAACCTCCTTGAGAGAGGATATCAACATTTAAAAAAAAATTCTGCTGTAAAGAAAATTTTTCTCGTGTCTCACTGTTAATGAATTAATTCATTTATTTATATTACTATGAACTCGTCAATACCTATTTTACTGGAACAGTCCTCTGTTATTATTATTTATTTTGTTGTTCAAGTTGTTTCAACTCAGGCCATTGTAGATCTCCTTCAGGTTGACTCCTGTGTTCTTTTGGATTCTTTTGCTGGAGAACAGGATTTAGTAACCAAGGTCATGAGACTAGGTGTGCCCATTGCTTCTGGGATGTCACTGCTTCTAGGCCGTCCTGGTGGAGAGAGAGCTAGGAAATGTATACATGCGAATTAACTTGTGTGTACAAACATGTCTATAATCCGTTCTGTACTTTTTGTGATTTAATTTTGCAGCCTCTTCTTTGGTAGATATTTGTGGTCCATATTTTATTATGTGATTATGCATTTAACCCGATTTTAAATTTTTGGTGATAATTCAAAACACATTGAAATTTTTCATTGAAATACTTTATAAAAGGCATCTTGTATCTGACTACCTTGCTAGAAATCACCACTAGTTCGAGTAGTTTTTGGATTCTTTAGTATTTTCTATATGCCTAATTGTGCCATGTAAAGAAAAAGAGGATTTTCGCTTCTTTTTTTTCCCCCAGTCATTATGATTTTTTGTTTCTTTTCATTATTGCACTGGCTGAGGCCTCTAGCATAATGTTGAAAAGAAGTTTAAAAAGTAAGCATCCTAGTCGTCATCCCAAAATATTGATTAGTTTTTGCATATCGTACCAACTTTTCACTACAGGAATACACCCTGCTTGGTCTCCTTTATATCTCTATATTGCTGGATTTAATTTGCCAATATTTTATTTAGGATATTTGAGTTAATGTTTCTAAAGGTTATTTGTCTGTAATTCTCTTTTCTGGTTATTTTACCATCAGATTTTGTTACTATATTTACTTATCTCTTCAATTTGGTGTTTTCTTAGCCTGGATTCTAAAATGCTAATTAGCCTGACTTGGGCACTGAACATATTTTTTCTCTGCATGCCTACCCCAATGCAGACTGACAACCAAATCTGGCTTTAGGGTTCTGCTTCATCGATATTCACTGGGTTCCTACTATGCAGCAGACCCTGTTCTGGGCACTTGTCAGAAAGAGCAGGAGAACTTAGCAAAATGAACATTAAAACAAACCAGTACTCAAGAAGTTTGATCTCGATGGTATTCTGAATGGCTCTTTGCCAGAGCACTTGGTGGGACCCTAACTTGGGTCTTCTGTTTTGTTGAGTGTGGATAATCCTTATTCTGAATGTCTATGCCATTCCGTACCTTCCAGTTCCAGTTCAGCTGCTAGCTTTGAAGCAAGGATTACTTCCTGCTCAGTTATCATTGTTTGTATTTGTCCTTGCTGCTTCCTTATTTCTCTCATCCAAGGTTTTAGTGCTAAAAAGTTACCCAGGTGATGTAGCTACAGAAACCAGTACTCAAATAAGCACTCAAATAAGTTAGGAAAGGATTTTCCCAACCCTGAGAGCTAGGCAGTTCCTAATGATTTATGTATTCATCTAACAAATATTTATTGAATGTCTGCTGTAGGATACACATAACGCTAGTATATATGTGTATATATTTTAACTTTTATTCAGTTTTGAGAGACAGAGAGAGAGAGAGAGAGAGAGAGAGAGAGAGCGTGAGTGGGGGAGGGGCAGAGAGAGAGGGAGACACAGAATCCGAAGCAGGCTCCAGGCTCTGAGCCATCAGCACAGAGCCCGATGCGGGGCTCGAACTCACAGACCGCGAGATCATGACCTGAGCCGAAGTCGGACGCTCAACCGACTGAGCCACCCAGGCGCCCCAACACTAGTATATATCGTACTGTATCCTAGGAAACCGATTATAAATAAGACATATTCATGCTTTCCTAGAGTTCATATTCCATTGGGAAAAGATGATTATCAAGAAACATACGCCTTCTAGCACTGCCAAGTGACATGAAGAAAATCACACAGACTAATTGTGACGAAGGGTGCTAGGAACCGGGACCAGCATTCATAGATTGTCCTGGAGGGCCTCCAGGAGGTGACCTGGATATTATCTGAGACCTGAATACTAAAGAATATGGTTAGTCGAGTACCTGGGGGAGGAGATTCCATATGAAGCAAGTGGAAAAGCCTTGATGTGGGAACAAGCCTGTTGTATTGCAGGGACAGCATATAGCAAGCAAGGTGGGGAGTGTGTAAGATAAGAACAGAGCATCGGTAGAGCTATGAAGTCACTGTGATGGGTTTGGGGCTTATTCTGAGTATGATTGGATAATGTCACAGGGATGTAAGCAAGGGCATGAGCCAAACTCTTCCTTAGACATTTTGCAGGACTATTCTGACTGCTGTGTGGAGAATGAAAAAGGGAGGAATTGCAGAAGTGGAATCAAAGAAACCACTTAGTGGCAACAGTAGCATTCCAGGTGACAGAGAGCATCTTGGGTTGGTCTAGGGTGATTTCAGCAAGAATAGAGGTGGACACACTTGTGGTATATTTGCGAGTAGAGCCAATAGAAGCTGGTGATAATACACGGGATGTAGTGACTAGTGAAGCACTGACAGTGACTCCTAAGCTGTGAGCTTTAGCAGCTGGATCAATGGCGGTACCATTTACTGTGGTGTCGAAGGCTCAGGAGGGAACAGATCTGGTGGTGGTATGAGGTTGAAATTAGGAGCTCTATTTTGAAAATGTTAAGTTTTGAGACCTATTAGACTCTCAAGTGTGTAGTGTATGTCAAGTATGCAATTATACTCACAAATCTGGAATTGAGGGGACAGCTCAGAGCTGGAAGGTAATTTTGAACTATTAAGGAGAGTATTAATTATTAGACTTCCACTGTACTCCTTAAGTATAATCAGAATTGCTCTTGAAATTTTCCGTGGAAGATGCCTTACTGGAGACTGATATACCACCTCTTACTAAGTCCAGCACAGCCAGGTTTTTCCTCCTAATTTGAGCATTTAGCTGTTTATAGCTTTTGGGGGGGGGAGGGTAATGTTACTGGATTGTGCTTAGCGGCCATGTTGAAGAAAAAAAATACTTATCTCAAGACGTAATCAAATCCAGCATGACAATCTCATAGATATCTCAAACTAAATATTTTCAAGATACAATTCATTCTTTCTTTCCAAAAACACCATCCAATTTGTTTATACCCAAGGACACCATTTTAGTAAATGGTGACTCTAGCAACCTTGTGGGTCAGACAACCAACCTAAGAATAATTGACTCTATGAGAAATTCACAGATATAGACAGATTGAAGGAGTGGGAGATTTCATTTCCTCCTCCATTTATTTTGAACATAAACAGGAAAATATGGCAGCCAGCCTCCAACCTGGCTCCCAATGATCCCCACCTCCAGGTGTTCACACCCTTGTGTAGTCCCTTCCCACATGGTACCAGGGTCAGTCTGTGGGATCAAATACGGTAGAACTTACGGTATGTCACTCCCAAGATTAGGTTATGAAAGACCCCAGCTTTCATCTAGAGCTCTCTCTCAGATAACCAAGTTTATCAACCAATCATGGATCTTATCTTGCTCTACAGGAAACCACCTGCATTGTCTTGAGGATACTCAGGTGGTTTCTTCCCACAGAAGAAGAACTGAGACTTTCATCCAATAGCCAACAAGAAACTGAGGAGTCTAGCCAATAGCCATCTGAATGAGCTCTCTTGGAAGTGGCTCCTCTAGCCCTTTGAAAGGTTTTGGTGATGCAGATCCGGCCAACAGATTGCAGCCTCTTGAGAGACCCTGAGCCAGAACTGCCCAGCTAAGCCACTCCCGGGTTTCTGACCCTCAGAAATTATGCGATGATCAATGTCTATTGTCTTAAACACTGAATTTTTGGATAATTTGTTTTGCAGCAATATGTAACTAATACAGCAAGAGATTATGCCTGTCTATATAAGTTATTTCTGACTGTGACCTTGATTTGGCCTCTGTCTTCTCTCTCTGTCTCTCTTTCAATCCAATTTGCCATATTTCCACTTGTGCTGCTGCTCTACTCTAACACTACCTCTCTCTGCAGGCATCCTTTTAAATCTGAAACAAGGTGAACATTTCACTTAGCTTTGGCTGAAGGACACCACACGGTGTGTTCGAAAGCAGATCATTGGCCATGTGCCTCAGTAGCATTTGTATCCTGTCAATCAAAGAGAGGGTGATAAATGCCTTCTGTGTACTTACAAAATTAAAGACCTGTGGATTCCCCAAATTTGGGGGCTATTTTTGAAAACTAGCTCTTTACTTCCAAAAGAAAGCATGTAATATGCCACTTGGAAAGGGAATTGGGAGATTATTCAATCCAGCTTGCTCATATTTTCACAGGGAGCCACCGACATCCAGACTAAGGGAGTAAATGGGCAGCACTTGTCTACCACCTAGTAAGAAGCGGGATGGGGTGAACGGGATCGTCCCGAATCCTGACCTTGGAGGTCGTGAGTCATCATCATTAATGATAAGCTCGGGCACAAAGAGCTTACCATGTGCTGGCATCTTTCTAGGTTTGCTAAGTCCACGAATTCATTTGTTTGTCGTAGTAGCCCCGTTAGGTACTGTTATTCTCACTTTGCAGACGAGAAAATGAGACACAGTAAGATTAGGTGACATGCCAGAGTTGGCACTCTGAGTGATTGGTAAGACTGAGATTTGAGCACAGGCAGTTTGATTCCAAAGTTTGTCTTTTTGTATTTGTATCATTATCTGTGTACTTTCAGACAACATTGCTCTCTCTTCTCCACATGCGTGTGCAGCAATAATATTGCCTACTCTCTTCTTTTTATTTTTTTAATGTTTATTTATTTTTGAGAGAGAGAGAGAGAGAGAGAGAGAGACAAGGCATGAGCAGGGGAGGGGCAGAGAGAGAGGGAGACACAGAATCCGAAGCAGGCTCCAGGCTCCGAGCCATCGGCACAGAGCCCAACGCGGGGCTCGAACGCACAAACTGGGGGATCATGACCTGAGCGGAAGTCGGCACTTAACCAACTGAGCCACCCAGGTGCCCCTTGCCTCCTCTATTCTAAAATGTTCATCAGCAGCAAAGTTCTGTGAGCATGAGTTCAATCTCTTTTCCATCATTAATACTGCTCTATTCCTTAAAACTAGAAACTGCCAAGTTCTGCCTCAAACTTCTTTTTTTCTAGTTAGAATGAGACATTTATAAATTTCTTTATTGCAGGAAAAATAGTAAATGGTGTAGAAATGCTATTAAAATATCCTGCGAGAATTATTTTTAACTTCTTTCACGTAGATGGCAATCGCTTCTGTATTTTGCTTCTCTGGATGAGTCTATCCTGGAGACATGCTTGTGAAGTCAGATTAAAGCCAAGTATAAATCACCTCTCAGGGCTGGTTCCCAAGCCAAATTCCAGACGTGATTTCATTAATACACCTTTATCTCCCCTCTTAACTGTGTGCTGGTCCCTCAAAACGCATTTTGGATCGCCAGTGCTAATTATAATATGGTGCTAATGGCCTTAAAAGAGGCTGCAATAACACGAGTAAACTTCTTTTACTTTCAAATTCAGGTCCAGAGGGCTCTGAGGCTGGTCTACAAATTCACCAGCCATCTGTCCAGAGTGATCATTTTGTTTTTAGCTCCAGCTCCTTCGTTTCTCATTTAGTAATGAGCTGGGAGATTACTTTCTAATATTGGCCGAAGAACTATCTCGTATGTAGCATGAGGGGGATGAGGCTGGTTTCAGATGTGCCCGAAGAACAGGAGTTAGTGGAAATGAAGCAGCTCCATTTTATTTCTAACCCCACAGGGAGAGCGATGCCCTCTCTGTCTCAAGAGGGCGGGTCCTCACCCTGTGATGCGGGTCTGCTGAGTTGGGCTCCCGGGGACTCAAGTTACCGCTGCTCCGGACTTGCCTTCGGGAGGTCCAGTGGAGCTTTTCATAAGCGAACCGTGCTTTTTCTTCCTCTCTTCTTTCTCTTCTGTGCTGAGGACATCCTCTAGCTCAGGCAGGGTGGGAGGTGCCAGGGGAGCAGACGTGCACAGGACGTGGCCCCTCTGCTCAGAGAGCTTGAGGCCTAGTAGTCAGAAGCCGCCTGGCACTCCAGGTGTTTGCAGGACGCTTTCCAGAGGCACGTCTCCCGGCTGCATTTAACATGCCTACCGCGTGTGGCCCCTGAACGTCGGTGGTTCACCCAGCAATACGGCAAAGTTAAACCCAACATGAAAACTTGACCGTCTCCAACCTGAAACCCGTCTCCCCACACGTGTGGGTGTATGAGGCCCACGCGATGGCCGCGTACCAGGAACTGACGAGATGATGGGGTGGCTCATGGAGAACTCGTGTTCACAGAAGATTCTCAAGTTCAGGGCCATGGCGATTGTCCAGTACTGTGGGAGCCAGGAAGGACAACGGCCACAACTGGGAAATTGCAGGACTCACACCAGACTCACGAGTTTCTGTGAAGAGTAATCACAGATGAGCAGGATTTTAGGGAAGAATCAGCGAGTGAGCTACTGAGCGTTTTTCTTAAATAGCGTCTCTGTTCCTTTGATATAAAGGCAAGATATTCTATCTCAAATATATTTCTTTAAAATTCCATGTTTTTTTGTAGACTTGAAAACGTGCTCTTGGGATGCCCTCGATGGTCTTATACTTGAGGTTTTTATAGTTTGACATTCTTCATTTTTCATAATCCTGTGGCTATGTCTGTGTTAACTATACTAAAAAAATTATACTATCTTCTACTTGCCTATTATATTAAATCATAACTTCCCTTGAAGCCAGAGATCATACCTCAACACATTATTTTCACTCAACACTGAGCAAATTTTAACCTACCTAAAAGTCCGACAGCCCAGGATGAATGAAGTGCAAGTCCAGGAGAAATTTTCTAGAAGTCCTGTTCCTGAAAATATTACCCGTTCTGCGGCATCGTGAGAATTCAAAAATGGACGCGGAGGGGAGGGAAAGTGAGGGAGGGGCAGGAGTGTCCTCTACAGAAGGCCTAAGAAAGCATGCGGTGGCTGAATGTCTCTCGGGAGCCCTGAGAAAAGGAGACAAGATTAGTCATCCCCGAGCAGAGCTTGAGCGTGCCGCTGACAGGTGCGTGAGGTGGGCCAGCGCTGGGAACATGGGAATGAATGTTCCAGCACCATGATGTCTCCAGAGGAAGCACATTTGTAAGTGCCAGCTCGTGAGGTCCACTGCCTAGGACGCAGATTACGGTCAGCACTCGACAGCTGGCAAAGGGAGTGAAAACACGGGGAAAGATTCGAAGGAGAAAGACAGAAGTTTAACTTCCAAAATAAACCACACTCTTTCTCTGAAATAGTTTTGGCAAGAGCTAGATACCATTAGTGAGGGGGAGGGATATCAAGTTTTTTACCTGTTAGGATCTTATGGTTCACTCCCTTCTCCTTACCCTGTTGTCTGTGTGTCCACACAGCCCGGGTGGAGTTTTCTCCTCTGAATTGAATGAGCTGTTGCCTGTCCGGACAAACAGACTAGACAGCCAGGGCAAGGGCTTCAATGCTGTTACTGGCCATGCCAGTCCCCGTGCTAGCCTTGATAGAAAGTGAATCCACAATAAACACAGTTTTGTCACTATTTGATTTTTATCACCGTTAGTATCTTAAGCATATGCTTTTGTAAGTTATCCAAGAACTTATGCTTATTGTAAAACATTTTGTAATTTTTTTTTTGTCATCTCTCCTATTGTTGTTTTTTAGTGAATCCTGGTACTAATACTTCATTTCTCATGTGCTCATGCCTTCATACTGGTTTTATGATGAACTCTGCAAGGGGAAGGTACAGGCCTGATTTGTATTTGCATCACCCCACATGGACTGAGGGGCTGTAACACGGGGTGTGGGTTTCCGTCTCCAAGTGCAGGTGGTCACCTGTTATCATTTAATATTTGATAACAATTTAGTCTTTGAATTTTTGCCTACCTATCAAAAAACGTACCTTCATCATCCCAGGATCTTCCCCCTTTGCTGATAGCCCCATTTTCCTGGGGTAGTCACAATTTTAAGGTCTTAGGATGTGATTGGGGCGCCTGGGTGGCTCAGTCGGTTAAGCGTCCAATTTTGGCTCAAGTCATGATCTCACGGTTTGTCGGTTCAAGCCCCGCATTGGGGTCCAGGCTGACGGCTCAGAGACTGGAGTCTGATTTGGACTCTTGTCTCCCTCTCTGCCCTTCCCTGGCTCTCTCTCTCTCTCTCTCTGTCTCTCTGTCTCTCTCTCTCTCTCAAAAAATAAACATTAAAAAAAATTTTTTTTAAAAGATCTTAGGAGGTGATGAAATTTGGGCTGGCTCTTCTGGTCAGAGTTGGTGCTGTAGAAATCATGTGGCACAGTGTCCCACGAGCTTGGTAGTGAGGACTGGCTACATAATCTGTAGGGCCCAGTGCAAAACGAAAATGTGGGGCTCTCGTTCTTTGCTCATTTTTCTGTTTGGTTGTCATATTTAAAGTTTATTTTAGGATGTCTCTTTAGTTTAAGAAAGCTAGCACTTTGTCTAAATTTCTGAGTGTGCCTTTTATCTTTAACTTGATTTAGAGTAGTTTTGTTATCAGACATATTTTATTTTTATACAGTATACTGTATCAATATTTTCTTATGGTTTCTACTTTTGCTCCACATTTAAAAAGGTCTTTCCCATTATTTCTAGTGGAGATTGAGATCATTGGATTTTGAATCTTGTAAAGATCACTCTGGCTACCGTTCAGAAAACAGATGGGGGGGCAGTACCCAAGATTGTGGGAAACAATGAGAAAGCAATTGCGGGAGTCCATAGGAGTGATATTAACAGCCGTGTTCGTGATGTTGGCGGCGGAGGTAGAAAACATGGATGCACTCCGGATCTGTTCAGGAGGCAAAATAGTAGGCAATAGATTGGATATGGCGAGGAGACAGGCTTTTGGTTTGAGCAAATGGATAAAGGATGTCATTCACTGAGATAAAGAAGCCGAGGAAAGAACCGGTTTTTATTTTTTCCCTTTCTTTATTCTTTAATGAATTAAACTCTGTGGTGCAGGGGGTGGGGGAGGCCATTATAAGTGTGGCCCGGTACACGTTAACTTTGGGTAGTTTTAAGACCTCCTTAGGGACTTGCTGAGTCCACATCTCAGGTTCCCGGGGGAAGGGATCTACCATGAAATGGTTCATGGTAATCAATGTCTTGGGCACAGACGAGATCATCTATGAAGACAGCATAGAGTACAAAGAGATGGGAACCGGGAAGAGCCTTGAAGAACTCCAACCTTTCACGGCTGGGCACAAGAGGATGATCCTAGTAGCTCCGAATGCTAGCCAGCCTTTGATGCTGTGGATTCACCAGGGGCTGAGGGATAGGATGCGTCTGGAGCTGTGAGAGGGGTACCCTGTGACTGGGCTGGATGCCGGGTAGGAATGCGTAAGGATAACACTGGACATCCCATTGGGCCAGGCAGCTCTGTCTACCAGGACGCTCTGGGACATCTCGTATTTTGTACATTTTTCTTTCTGCCTTTGTGTTACCATTTCTGCAGTATGAGAGGAGATTCAAAAAGCAGATTCCTCTCGCTCTTCCCCAACACTGACATCAAGTGTTTTCTTGCCACCTTAACTCATTAGTGATGCAAAAAGACTTATTCAAGAGAAATATGCTTTGTTCTTTCCAGGCAAGATGGTAGAATACATTAAAGATGCAGCATTTATACTTCCAAATTGGGGTGTGAATAACATGGGGAAAAGGGTTTTTCAGCATTTCTACCTAAACACCTGTTACCGTTTTCTTGCTGTTAGTGTGGTGTCATGGAAACAGCCTGGATGTTAAAAATATCTAGACCTTGGTTCAAACCCCAGCACTGTCTCCTGCTACAGCTGCACCTTAAGATAAGTCACTTAACCTTTAAGCCTTTTCTCATCTGCAAGATGAGGATCATCATATTTACTGCCCCAGGCGCACGTGAGAACAGAAAGAGGGACCGAGAAAGAGAACCTGGCAGAGGGCTCGTCACTGACAGGTCACTATCGCCTCCAGCTTCTCTCCTCTCCTCTCCATCATCCGCGCTCCGGTCGTAAGCCAGCCTGCTCGGTCTCATGCACATATGCTGCTTATTTCCTTCCATCACAAAACCACTGAAAGTCTCTGTATGTCCCTGTGAGCCATAGAGGATTTCTCAGGTGAAACGGTGCATTGTGTTGTAATTAACTTTGCCGCTGGTTTCTGCGAAACCCGTAGTTGATGAGTAAATATTCAGAGCTGGAAGGGATCAGGCTTCATGGTCTGAAACATCCGCGCATTCCGAGAAAGCAGACAGCGGGCGAAAAGTGTGGTAAGAAAGAGAAAGGGGGGTTAGGGAAGTGCTAGCCTGTGATATATGCCCGGCTGGACCCAGGGCCTCCTGGGGCACTCCAGTGAGTTCGCTGGTCTTTTGAGAGTGCCGCACGCTTCCTCACTGACTGTCCCCTACACCTAGAGAAAAGCCTGTGACGTTTCTTCTCTAACGTCTGATTCACGCACATCTTGTTTCAAAACGTCTGGCCGTGAGACCACACCCGATTCAGACATTCCAGTTCTGCCACGTTTGGGGAAAGGACAGCCAGCATCTTGTGCGGTCAGAAAAGGTCCCTAGATTTGCACTGTGTCCCAAGCTTTGTACTTCCTCCCTGATGGAGTGGGTTCTGCCAGACATTTGCCTTTCCCGGGCCCAAGAGTCCTCACCTTCCAGATGACAGATGGACGTGACTGCCCTTTGACCTCGAGGATCCCCTCAGGTTCTGAGGATGACCCTAGAAGCCTCCAGGTTGTAACCTCCACTGGCGCTGGTCCTGGTGTTCCAATGCCGGGTACGGATCCAGGTCTCCTATTTGCGAATCGCGTGTTTTTATTTTTTGCGTCTCACTGTGCAGCAAAGCATGTATTACAGTGAATTAATGCTGCCGGCACAGCACTCTGCTAAAACGATCGTTAAGCGCAGAGTGAAAGAAAAGATGCTGCAGCGACTCGTACGGTATCATTATGTAACAGAAAATTAAAAATCTGATAATTTGATTGGAAGTCTCAGGTGAGTTTTTGTATAAAAATGTTAACCTCAAGTAGCTATAAGCAGGTAAATGTTTTATTCATCCCACTGATACGAAATAAGTGCTTATGATATAAATTATGTATAATTAATACCCCCGGGGTAAAAAAATGTATGCTAATAGGTTGTCGGTTAATTAAGGAAGGAAAAGGAGGTAAACAAAGGTGATTATAATTTGTCCTGGGACCATAAACAGAAATCGTGCCTTAAATAATCTCTGTAAAAAAAACACATGATCCAGCAAATCCTTCGTTTCCATGCAGAACAGCCGCCTAATGGTTTACAGCCCCCGTTCTGTGCAGAAGTGGCTTGTGATGGCAGGCCGGGCCTGGCCCTCCCAGCCGCTGGGGCACCGCTGAGATGGCCTTTGATGAGCAGCCCTGGTCTCTTCAGGAATGTTCTCTGAAATACAGCTATCTGGGAAGCCAGAAGCTGCATTCAGAGAAAAAGGAAGACATCCAACTAATGAAAACTTGAAAAAGGACACGCACACAAAATGGCAGTCTTGTGCTTTCTGGCTAATTTCATCCTCTGCTTTCGCATCGGGGAGCAGATGCAGAGGCACCTGCTCCCACGTGTGAATGGATGCTGTTGCGGTGATGGATGGCGTGGGTCAGGAAAACGTGTCCTCGGAGCATCTCTGAGGCTTCTTCACCGCTCACTCATTCGTTCATTCTTTCCTTCATTCTTTCATTCATTTGACAGACGTTCATTGACCACATACTCCGTGCTCGGTGCGGAGGATACACATGCCCTCGGGAGGCTGTCGGCCTTGTCTCTTTTCCTCTCTCTAGTGGTGGTCTTCCCTACTGATGGGGTCTGTATATTCAGATGAAAACGTCTAGCAAAGAGCTAGGTAAGAAAATTTGAAGCTCTGTGGGAAAGTTTGACACCAAAAAAATAAAGAAAGAAAAGGTTTAGGGGCGCCTGGGTGGCTCAGTCGGGTAAGTGTCGCCTTTTGATTTTGGCTCAGGTCATGATCTCAGGGTCATGAGACTGAGCCCTCTGTGCTGAACCTGCTTGGGACTCTCTCTCTCTCTCTCTCTCTCTCTCTCTCTCTCTCTCTCTGCCCCTCCCTCACTTGCACACACACTCTCTCTCTCTCTCTCTCTCTCAAATAAATAAATAAATAAATAAATAAATAAATAAGGTTTAGGTTATCTGAATGAGCAGGGGTCTAGAAGGGGAGCTATCCAGGGATCATGAACACTCAGTGCAGGCAGACGCAGAGCCCAGCTGGAAAGGACAACCAGCTAGCAAGGCAGAAGAGTACTTGGAGACCAGGTGTCACAGAAACTAATAGACAGGGAAACTCAAGAAAGACAAAGCCATCCACAGTGTCACTGCGAGGAGGGGCCCCCTCAATACACAAAGATGTGTCCTCAGTGGATTGTGAAATTACACGGGCATGGCGGGGGACGGGAAGAGCAAGGTGGAGGGTACAGGCTTGGCTGTACAGGTGTGCACAGGTGTGCAAGCCAGTGAAAATGACCATCGGAGAAGTTTGGAGACAAAATGGAGGAGAGGCCTTGGGCAACGAAATAGATTTGAGAGGTCAGTTTAGAGGGCACTTCGCTTCGAGACTAATGCATGAGGGGGCAACGTACATTTGGGGACCGAAGAGACGTGCGTTTTTAAAAGATGTTAGAAAGAGTCCTGGAAAGAACTTGGGAAGGCATCTTGGGCCCACAGGGAGGGTTCGTCCTCTGAGAGCGCGAGGCCATCTTCCACCTCTGGGGCACCAGAAAAGTGAGGGGCGTCGAGGAGGCCGTGGAGCTGTCGGTCGGCATGTGGGCAGAGGCGCTGGTGCCGGCCCATTGGCCTCAACCCCCACCCCAACAGGAGTCTGTGATTAAATGCCAGAATTGGGGTGAAGGAGGTTGGGTGAGAAACTGGGATCTTGGAAAATACTGCGAGTTGTCACAGAGAGGAACAGGAGAGGAAGTTCACCCGGGACCGGAAAAGCCCAGCTACATCTCCTGAAGTACAGGTTCCGGTCACGGGCAGCTCCTCCCAGCCCTCACTGGGCGCTCCGTTTGCCTTCTATTATCCAGAAGAGATGGGGGATTTTGAGGGGGATTCCTTTGTCCTGTTTTCCATAGGCTCCTTGCAGTGCTTATTATATGCTTATTATGTCAAATCCTTTCCTGCAGCCCTGGTAACTACTGGTTCTTTTCATTCTTCTTCTTCTTCCTGAGAGTCACAATTTTCCAGTTTTGCTGGATGACCAGGGATTTCTGTGTACTAAGACCCACAGGCAGCCATCTGCCCCGAACGTTGTTCTTGTCTCTGTCTAGCACCTACAGTGTTTTTAAGTTCTTCCTGAGGAGAAAGATTTGACGAGCTGCACTCGCGGTGGACCTACCTTGTGTCTGTTGGGTTGTACGCTTCGATGGAGGTTGTTACAAGGAACCACGGAAAAACAGTTGACGGGTGTTACACACTGAGGGCAGAGATCCTGTAATCATTGATCTTTGGCACCTTTGAGCAGAGATGAAGACTTTCCAACACTCGTACATCACCATCAGTGTTAGCAATGGTTTGAATGAGTTAGTATTTGCAAACTCAGAAGAGCTTCTGAAATACCAATGGAGGTGAAGATTATTTTATAAACCTAACTGTGCTGGGGAGTGGGAAATGCCCAGTACTTGGTATCAGACAGACTCTCAGGCAGACAGTGCTGACTGACACGGTTGGGTGGCTCCGAACAAATTGGCCAACTTGAATTTCCCCATCTGTGAGATGAGGATTATGATTCCCACCTCCTAGGATACCGTAAGATTAAAACGAGGGAAATAGCAAGGTGGCATGTTTAAGTTTGTTTGTTTATTTAGAAAGAGAGCAAGCGGGGGAGAGGCAAAGAGAGAGGGAGAGAGGGAGAATCCCAAGCAGGCTCCACGCTCTCAGCGCAGAGCCTGACATGGGCCTCAAACCCACAAACCATGAGACCATGACCTGAGCCAAAGTCAAGAGTCAGACGCTTAACCGCCTGAGCCACTCAGGCACATTTAAAATGCGGTCAGTAAAATCTCCAGCCCGTTGTCTATCACCTAATGAAGAGTAGACACTCTTTTCATTGTATCTGAAAATATCTGTCATTGTCACCTTCATCACCATCTTCATAATCATGGCCCTGAAACTTATTATCTGTAGACTTCAAGCAATTTACTCTGTTAGGATATTAGATGCCACTCTGCAGTCAGAGGGTTTGTTAATGTAAGCATTGAAATGTTTTTTTGTCCCTAGTGAGGAATACACAAATATTAAGAGTGAAACTCGATGAAATTTCACAAACTGAAGTGCCATGTAACAAGAATCCAGATTCACAAAATGTACCCGCTGAACCCCCATGTCGTCTTGTAGTCATTATCTCCTCAAGAGTAACCACTACCCTGACTTCTAAAATCATAGAGTTTGTTTTCTGATTTTTAAATGTATACAAATGAAATTATCTAAGTATGTATTCTTTTATGTCTGAGTTCTTTTGATGGTGACTCATCCATCTGTTGGAGGAAATTGTAATTATTTCATTCTTATCACTTTATAGTATTCCATTTATGAATATGCAACAGTTTATTCTACTATTGACTAGTAGGTCTGGATTTTTTTTCCGGTATGAACCTATTCAAGTATTCCTGCTATGAATATGCTCGAAAGTGTGTTTTTTCAGGAATACATGTGCACATTTCTATTGATACAGATGTAGGGCGGAATTGCCAGGATGTAGGATGTATGCGTGTTCAGTTTTAGTAGACAACATCAGTTTCCCAGTGTCTTCCAATCACATGAAAATGTGGTTATACCAATTTAATCTTCTATAAATCTATGGATTCTAGTTGCTCTAGATGCAACTCTTGGTTTTATCCGTCTTTTAAGTTATAGACTTTCTCTCTTGTGATTTGTATTTATCTGATCATCAGTGAAGCTGAGCACCTTTAAATTTTCTTGTTTTCTGGTTTTTGTGATTCAGTTATTGTTTTCTTATGTGCCTATTCAAGTCTTTCTATTATTTGAATGTCTGCCTTTTTCTTATTGATTTTTAAAAGTTCTTTATATGTTCTGGACAGCCTTTTGTCAGATGTAGGTCTTACAAATATATTTTCAATTCTATGGTATGTCTTCCACGTCTCTCAATGGTGTATTTTGATATTCAGAAGATCTGAATTTCCATGGAGTTCTATTTATCAGTTTTGTCTTTTATGGTTAGCATTTGTGTGTGTGTGTGTGTGTGTGTGTGTGTGTGTGCATGCGTGTGTGTGTGTGTGTCTGTCTGTCTTATTGAAGGTTTGCTTACCCCAATGTTACAAATAAGTTCTTGAATGTTTTCTTTTAAATCTTTAAAAGATGTTAACTACTTACATACAGATCCTGTCATACTGAATTTGAATTTTAAGCATGGTGTGAGGCACAGGGACAAGATTCATTTCCATCCAGCATGGACATCCTAGTGACCCAGCACCATTTATTGAAAAGATGGCTCTTTTTTCATAGAAATATTTTAATACAAGAAATAGAAACCTAACAAAGCATTTGGAAGGGCTAGGGGTAACAAAGAATGTAAAACCATTGCCAAAGTTCTCCACTTGCAACGCTACCGCAGGAGAAACTTCTGAGAAGTGGGTGGGAAACCACTTTCCACCCAGACTCTTACTGGTGAGTTTAGTCGTACCTCTAGCTGTGACTTGCCAGAGAAAACTGACTCCTGCTTCCCTTCTGAGGTCAGAGGCACCTGCAAACTTATGGGGAAAGGGATTCTGGGAAATGCAGTTAGAGGATTCTAGGGGACCTAGTGAAGACTAGAGAAGGGGGCGGTGATGATGCCAAATTGAAAACCCAGTTCAGCATAGGCACTGAATGTTTTTGTGCCTCAGATGAGGAAGTTTTAGAACTAAGGTTGGATTAGCGAGTCTCTAAGGACTTCCTGGCTCTAACCGTCATTCAAAGCGTTGGGTATTAGAAAAGCTGTATCAGTACCTTTTATTCATTCTTCCAGGTGTTGTATCCTAGGCCGAGAATAGAAAAATAAGAAGGGAAGCTGGTTTCCGTAGAGGCATTCTGAACGCCACTCAAATAGAGGCTCACAAACACACGCTACAGTGCAGTGAGTTACTGGCCGTGGCTGTAAATACACAGAGTGCTGCAGAGTGTAGGCAAAGGAACAGCCAGAACAGCCCGTGGGGCTGCCGCGCGGGGTCCTGCCTGAGGAGCCGCGTGGGGATTGCGAGCCCAAGGAAAGAACAGCAGGTGCATCCAGGAATGCCTATGTTACCTGGGAAAAACGTAAACTCAAGCTTTGTTTCCTTTTATCTTGAATCTTTTGAGGAAAACCACAGGTGCCTTCAAGGAAACAGATGGAAGTTGTAATCTGTTGTGTGTAACAGAAGCATTAGGCAGTGTCTGTGTGGCTTTGGGCAAGTTCCTGCCTCTTCGCGCGATGATCTTCTCTCGGTAAAATACCCACGTTTCTTCGTTCCTCTTGGGGCAGGCTTTCTGGGGCTCTTGAGTTTTCTCTTCCTCCGCGCTCAGTCATTTACAATCACAAATCTCGAGGTGCCTCCGCTTGCTAGGTGGATTTCAGGGGTGTCTGGGTTGGCTTTATCTTCCTCATAGGTCTCTCTCCAGAACCCTTGGGAAACGGGGTGGAGCGGAGGCAGAGAGGGGAAGAAGGAACTCGGGGTGGGTGTCAGTCAATCACAGCATATTTCAGTGATTTCACATGGATTGCGAAGTGTTGAATCACGAGGAGGCTGGCAAGAGGGCCTGCTCCTCATGAGGTCTGTTAATATTAGGAATTATTGCCTCAAACGCCGCAGGTGTGGATCGATCCCTTTCAGTCCCAGTAAATGGGGCTGCAACTGCCTTTGACAGCCTCAAAGCCACACAGTGCTCGTGCCCCAGGGCAGACAATGATGTGGGGGAGTTGCTGATTTCAGGATAGAAAATTACAATGCTTATATAGTAAACAGCACCTGGAACTTTACTAATGATTTTTACAATTAACAGCAGCAGTGTGGTCTGATTATTCATGCACGCTTTCTATGAAAGAAAAGAAAGGAAGCAGATGTTGAAAAAAGTCACATGGCTTAGATTGTACTGGGGGGTGGGCAGTGAAAGAAGGATGGAAGGGTAGAGACCGAAGGAAGGGAAGGGTGTGAGGTGGAGACTGCGTCCTCTTGTCCTTTAGGCTGTCACAAGCAAATTGCCGCCTTCCGAAGCTGGAAAGTAACCTTCAGATATGCTTGAGACCTTAACGGCTCTTTTCTCCATGATGCATGTTTAAAATCCTATAGATCTGACAGTGTTTGAGCAATTTTACAGAAGCATTCAGTATTCACCAGAAACATACACGATTGGGCACTTCTCTAATTCCGTACCGAGGACTGGGCTACTCTGATGCACGTGCGGGATGCTGGCTGGGTTCTTCTGGATCCCACCGGGTGGGCTTATGGTTAATTTCAGGAAACTCCTATTTTCTACCAAGAAATCATCTGTATTGTATTTTCAAGCTTGATGACTGCTTCCATTTTTCTTCACCCATCACTGATCATTTTTTAATCCTTTGCTCAGCCTATGGTAAATTTCATTTCCTTTATCCTTGTATCTATTTACTTTATATATTGAAAAGATGATGCAGCCATATTAAATAGCGTTCTGAAGAATTAAATGTGTTCTTATCTCAATACACATATGCAACAGATAATTTCATTTTTCATATTTTATCCTGGTCTTTGTCTCTGCAAAGACTTCTTTTATGTAGTAGCAACCACAGGAAAATGCTATTTGTATATTGCCTTTTTTAAATTATAAAAACAAATGGAAATGTTTCCTATTTTCACATGGAAAAATATTTTATTTTCATGTACAATAATTAGCCAATTATTGATGAAGAATTTTGTACTATTTTAGGCAACACTACAGTGAATGCATTTGAGTAGATTTTTACTTCTGTTACATCGTTCCTTAGGGAAGATTCTAAATGATGGCATCATCTGGTCACAGGAAAGAGATAACCCTAAAAGGGCTCTGGCTTCTTGTTACTCTTTTGGACTGGAAAGTCTCCTCAGGACGTGCGTGTAGCAAATTCAGCACAGACTCATCAATACTGGAGTGACTATCTATGTGTGAGTGTGTGTGTATGTGTGTGCATGTGGCCTAATTTTTCCTAGTATTGATAACCAAATGGTATTATAAGGTGGTTTCTCATCTGAATATTTTTAATTATTGGCCAAGGAAATGTTTTTTTTAATTTTTTATTTATCAGATTTTATTCCATATGTGTCAAGGGAACTTTCATATTTTCCCATTTATTCACTACTGAGATTTTTTTTTTTAAATTGCAAAGACAGGGGCACCTGGGTGGCTCAGTCGGTTGAGTGTCTGACTTTGGCTCAGGTCACGATCTCACGGTTCGTGAGTTCGAGCCCCGCATCGGGCTCTGTGCTGACAGCTCAGAGCCTGAAGCCCGCTTCAGATTCTTTCTCTGTCTCTCTGCCCCTCCCCTACTCGCTCTCTGTCTCTCTCACAAATATAAAACATATGGGAAAAAAATTTTTTTTAAAATAAAAAAATTGCGATAGACAATAATTTTTATGAGTGTGAGTGTATATATATATATATATATATATATATATATATATATATATTTTCCTCCTTTCATTTTGCTCCACTAATGCTTAGAACTATCCCCGGCACAAAGACAGTACTATAAAAGTACTTGTTGAATGACTTAGTAGGATACACATACACGAAATCGCTGTCAATTCCTAAATATTTGGGAACAAAATATCACATGGCTGTTCACTTCCCATGGCAGCAGCGGAAGGTAGAAGAGAGGTGATAGTGCCTGGAAAAGAAGAGAATCATTGCCCACAGACTCGGGAAGAGATGGACTGATTAGGCTTTGATTGTGTTTTTGGTTTTGTCTCATGCTTCCCTGGATGGATGTTGGCTGGCCCATTACCATCAACAGAGTACGACAGCGTCGGTCCGCCCCCTCTCATCTAGACCCGAGGCTGGGTAGCAAGTCCACAGCAGGCAGCCAGCCTTGGCCTGGCCCCTAAGCTCCACCCCCATCCCATGTGATATGCAATTACAGAGAGGCGGTTAGCTGCAGGGCAAGAGCAGTGCCTGGGGACTGGGGTTGGAATGCAGGGCAAGAAACATCTAATAATAGCGTAGGGAGTCTGGGACTTGGAGCTTAGGTTAGGAATTAGGAGTTTCCTATGACCTCCTTCTTTCCACAGTCAATAGTTCCGCACTTATGTAAGGGCCACCCGTGCTCCTTCCCTGGATAAATCTGAGAGAAAGGGCACTTTGGGAGGACACAGTGGAGTCCTGCCCAGAGTAACCAAACGAATCCTTTTTAAATGTGTGTAACATGTATCCGGGCCCCAAACCCATCTCAGAAGCTCATAAGAAGTCTCAGCTGTGTGAACCAAAGCTGCAAGATTTTAAACTTCAGGAAATCCCATTTTACACTAAACAGACAAGGAAAAGGGCCCAACTTGAGTCCTAATGTAACCGGACCCTGTTGCCTTCTGGGTCCACAAAGCTGTGCGGAGGGCTGGCCCATGGGATCACGTGCCATTTTGCGTCCCTCTGTCTGTCCCTGAAGAGGTTGAGACGTAACAGAGAAGGAGCCGGAACAGGACCCTGGTGGAAAGATAAAGCTCTAGGGGACTCAGCTCCGCACGTAAGGAGCTTTCAAAGAGACCTCTGTGCGGGGCGCCTGGGAGGCTCAGTCAGTTAAGCGGGACTTGCGTCTGAACCATGATCTCACGGTTCATGGGTTTGAGCCCCGCACCGAGCTCTGTGCTGTGATGGTGCAGAGCCCGTTTGGGATTCTCTCTCTTTCCCTCTCTCTCTCTGCTCCTGCCCGGCTCGTGCTTCGTCTTTCTCTCTCAAAATAAATCAGTCCTGTAAATAAACTTAAAAAAGTAAAATAAAAAGGCTACTTTATTAAGGCTGTGGGAAAGAATTAGCTCTTGGAAATGGCAGTTTTCCCACTGGATAGAATATGGCTTTGCCCTTGCTTTTGTTCCTTAACTGATTGAATTCTAGCAACAACCCTGTGAGGTAGGTAGAATTATTAACCCTGCTGTATTATAAGGGGACTGAACCTTGTAGCAGGGGTGGTATGGAAACCCTTATCTCTTAAACATCCAAGGTCCCTGATGTAACTATCATGTCACATTGCTTTATTAGTCAGGATTTGGTAGGCAAACAGACACTCTATATTTTCAGGAAGAGAAATTTTGGTTCAAATCATTTATAAAAAATTAAAACAAAATAAAGATGCGTGATTTCCACACTGCTAAGGTTAAACTGGATGCTTGTGAGCATCGTCTGTCTTTGCAGGGCTTTGCCCTACCTTTTGGAACAGACCATGGCAAGGGCAGATTTGTGTGCCCTACCTTGTGACTTTTCCCAGCATCCCAAGAGAAATACATTCATTCCTAGCCTTCCCTGCAGTTAGGACAGGGCATAGAACTACATTCTGCTCAGTGGAACATTGTGGGGAGGCAAAGTCTCCCCGTTTCAGGACTGGCCTCAAAACGCTTCCTGAAAATAGTTACAAACAGAGAGGGAGGGAGGCAAACCGTAAGAGACTCTTCAATACAGAGAACAAACTGAATGTGGATGGGGGGGGGGAGGGGAAATGGGTGATGGGCATTGAGGAGGGCACTTGCTGGGATGAACACTGGGTGTTGTATGTAAGTGATAAACCATGGGAATCTACCCCAAAAACCAAAAGCACACTTTGCACACTGTATGTTAGCCAATCTGACAATAAATTATATTAAAACAAAAACAAAAAAACAAAACAAACAAAAAACGCTTCCTGAGCTGCCTCTGCCTCTCTTTTCTCTTACCACTCAGTCCAGGATTCCAGGTTGTCCAGAAGGCAGAGCTAGCAGCTAGAGGAGAACCCGGGTCTGCAGGGTCCTTTGTTGAGAATAAACACACCTTCACTGTGCTAAGCCGTGCAGATCTGATCATTGTTCTAGCAGCTAGTCAGGACTAATTACTCGAACTCTTAAGGGGACACCAAGACATTGGTGATTCTATTTTACTGACGAATAGGCAATCGTCAGTCTATTTCCTCCACTTCCCATAACACCTGGTAATATTAAGGGGTCCCTGACTAGTTTGTGAACCCCTTGTGGGCAGGGATTTTATACTAATCACTTTTGTATTTTGTGATCTCCCTTTCTCCCAGCATGCTGCCTGGCATATAGAGGGTGATCAGGAAATGTGTCAAGAAAAATTAATGAAGGACCACATGAGTCATAATTTTAGTATGTTCTCACCAAACGCATTTTTAAGTACATTAAATATTTTTGAATGCAATTTTGAAAATTCTTGAAGGCTAATTATGACTTGTTGATTTGCTAAAAAATGATAAGCAACTAAAAAGAGGGCTAAAATGTCATTTGTATAATTAAAACAGATTTATTTCATTTTTATTAATGTCAAAATTCTATTTTTTATTAACAACGCGTTCTTCATCATTTGCATCAATCCAAATTCATACAGCCTACAAACCAACGGAGTCCTGATCACATGTCTTCCTTCTGATAAATCTGAGTTGTTCTGTGTTCTTATCTCAGAAGTTCTGTCCGCCAAATATCTCATTATCCTACGAAGCCAAAGGAGGGCCGTGTTGTTCCTGCCACTATGACTGCCTTTGAAATGGGCTAACTTTTGTTAATTTCACATGTGTTTTCTTTTATAGTGTAACTAGTGTGTGTATATAAAACCATTAATTTCATTTCCTAAACCACCTCCTTCTCCGTGCATTTTTTATCCCTCTGATTTTGAACATTCCTGAAAGTAGCTAGCACAGAGTATCTCAGCGGCTGAATGCATGTCAGAGCAATGCTGCGCGAAATGGAATGAGTTACCTAAGCCCTCCTCTTAGTGACCCCGAGGAAGCTATTTAAAGGAAATGACGAAAAGATTTTAATGAACCAAGGAGGCGCTCCAAAGTCACATATCCCAATGCCTGCCAGAAGCTGTCATAGCTAAACTATTCCAGGGTTTATTTTATGCAAACAAGATGGATGAAAAGTGACCAACATTACATAATTGCCACTGTCTTGTTCATAACCACTTTCACGGAGAAGCCGCTAAGCCTTCTCAGTTCTGCGGTTATTAGCTGCTTCTCCTGGCTCCGGAAGTTTGGTCTCTAACTGGTGTCTGGGGGGAGTAGTCAGGGAACCTTTTACTTATCGTTCTTCCATGTGCAAGCGTTGCACGACCAGCAAGTTAGTGTTTGCATAGGCTGGGGAAGACTTGATAGGAGGCTGAAGGCTGAATGGCAGGTAGATACATGTGTTACCTGTCTTTTTGGAGCAATTGTGATGTGGTCTCTAATACGAAATGCAGTAGTAGCAGGCACCCAAAAATTGGACTCTCATTTGTATTCCTAGTAATTGTTATGAACAACAATAATGAGAAAAATACAGGCAGTTCAAGAATATAATGGCGCTGAAGACTGTCCATCAAGCCTCATCCTTTTGGATATTTGTAACCCCGATGACCTCTTCTTGATGGATAAAGAATCAGAGTGATTAGGAACCTATTCATTCACTCCATACATATTGGCTGATCCCCCTCTAGGGGCCAAGGACTGTGAAGGGCACCAATGACCCAAAACCAAGGGAGGCAGTCTTTACCCTTAATCGGTCAAGTTTAATGTGAATGCAGTCTTGGGGACTCACCGCTTCGGCAGGAGCGGTTTCCAGGTCTTGCGGTACTGCTCTCCTGAGATATGACTCTGCCCAGAACAAATATGTGTGCAGCGTGGAAGGTGGTTTTTACTGTTAGGAATTCTATTCCGTGTTTTCACGGATCCCCCAGTGACCAAAACTGAGTGTAAACGTTGGACTTGCCCTTTTATTAAATAAGCTTCTTTCAACATTTATTTATTTTTTTTTTTGGGACAGAGAGAGACAGAGCATGAACAGGGGAGGGTCAGAGAGAGGGAGACACAGAATCAGAAACAGGCTCCAGGCTCTGAGCCATCAGCCCAGAGCCTGACGTGGGGCTCGAACTCACGGACCGCGAGATCGTGACCTGGCCGAAGTCGGACGCTTAACCGACTGCGCCACCCAGGCGCCCCTAAATAAGCTTCTTAACCTTACCAACCAAATTATAGAGCCTTGCAGCTAGGAAAGTGTTTAGGAGAGTGTAAAACACAGAACTACAGTAGACAAGGATGTCTTCTGTGTGTTTGTAGCCACTCTCTGATAATAAGCTCAGAGTCCCAAGCCTTCTAGTGACAAACATCTAGTTGATCGATCTCTCTAGAGCTCCGCTGGCTCGCTGCTCTGTCCTCATGGCTGTGAGTCCTTCTCCTGTGGCCAGATACCATTCTGTGTGTTTCAGGGAGTTCTCTCCCTAAAGTTTGACTATGGAGAAGGGCACTCCCTCTTGTTGTTCCAGAAATTGGGTCACGTATCTTTTGTGTTTTAAAGATTGAAGAACAGGACTTGGGACCAGTAAACCTGGATTTGAACTCTGTCTCCGTCACTCTGGCTGTGTGGCTTTAGGCAAGATATTCATCTTCTTTTAGACATTCAACTTTAGCTTTCTCATTTTGAAAAGCAAAGATGAGGGGCGCCTGGCTGGCTCTGTCGGTTGAGCGTCCGACTTCGGCTCAGGTCATGATCTCATGGTCCGTGGGTTCAAGCCCTATGTGGGGCTCTGTGCTGACAGCTCAGAGCCCGGAGCCTGCTTCGGATTCTGTGTCTCCCTCTCTTTCTGCCCCTTCCCTGCTCATGCTCTATCTCTGTCTCTCAAAAATGAATAAACATTTAAAAAAAATAAAAAGCAAAGATGAAGGGCACCTGCATGGCTCAGTCGGTTAAGTGCCTGGCTCTTGATATCAGCTTAGGTCATGATCTTACAGTGCACGGGATCGAGCCCCATGTCAGGCTCTGTGCTGACAGCATGGGGCCTGTGTGGGATTCCCTCTCTCCCTCTCTCTCTGCCCCTCCCCTGCTTGTGCTCTCTCTCTCTCAAAATAAGTAAACACGAACAAAATTAAAAAAATAAAAGACAAAGATGGAAGATTGCATAAGAAGGCATCAAGCTTGGCATCTCATACAGAACAAGGGCCCTCAGAAAGCACTGGTCCTTCTCAACCTATCTCAGTGCCCAAGCTGCCCAAGCTGCCTCTTTGATAGCAACGAGAGGGTACGCTGTGGAGAAATTACACTCTGCTAAGTGTTTTATGTGCATTGTCTGACTACTTTCCCCAAAAACATAGGAGAGAGGTGCTTTCGTTATCCAGAATTCATGGATGGCAACACCAGAGGCAAAGAGAGAGTGAGAAGCTTACTCCATTTCACCCAGGTTGCAAGTGGTAAAGTCAAGTTTTAATCTCAGGCAGTTTCAACCAAGAGCCTGGCTCTTTTTCATCTTTTGAGATTGTCTCTGACCCTCATGTCCCTCTATTTTTTTCTGGTCACAAATATTGTACGTTGAAGAGCAGAAGAGAGAGAAAAGAAACACACACACACACACACACACACACACACACACACACACTGTGCGTGATCGGAGAGAGCCATGTATCTGGGCGTGATTTTTCCTCTCTAGGGTTTCATGTTGTTTACCATCAACACCAAGGTGGTAGCATTGATAACAGCTACCGTGTGCGCAGCTCTCTCTGTAATACACACACTGGCTGATCTCATTCCACTGTCCTACAATTTCTGCAAGGCAGGGGAGAGGTGCCCCGGCCTCATGTCTGTGTGGGTGGTTGTGGAGGTTTTACCCCCACGTGGCATCTTGCAAAAAAGAGAGAGAGAGAGAGATGAATCAGACCACCTCCTCTGAGGCCTTTCCATGGCAAAGCCCATCTTGGCCTGGGAACTGGGGCAACTGGAGGCTCAAAGCACCAGGAGGGAGCCAGGGAACCCTGCTGCGGACTTGCAGACTGGGGCCTGTGTGGTGTTTTGTTGGTTGGTTTCATTTTGCCATTTTCAATTCAAAGCATACTAACTCTGTAGCTCCCTTAATGCTGGGGTAACGATTGACCACCCATATTGGCTAAGTTTCTCCCTTGAAGTTAGCTCATTTGGAGGTGGTATTGTTGTTGTTGGGCCTCCTCTGTAGACTTTGTGCAAATTCTCCCTCCCTGTCATTATCTATCGTTCAAGTCTTCCTAATAATGAAGGGGCTGTAATGTGCAATGGACTCTAGAGTCAGTTTAATTAAGTCTTAATCTGGGGTGCCTGGGTGGCTCAGTCGGTTGGGCATCGACTTCAGCTCAGGTCATGATCTCACAGTCTGTGGGTTTGAGGCCCCGCCTTGGGCTCTGTGCTGACAGCCAGTTGAGCCTGGAGCCTGCTTTGGATTCTGCCTCTCTCTTTCTCTCTCCCTCCCTCTCAAAGATAAATAAACATTAAAAAAAAAATTTGAAAAGTCTTAATCTGGATTCTGCCATTGATCGCCTGTGATTCAGGGAGTTACTTCATCTTTTTGTGCCTCACTTTACTCATCTGTAACATGGGACCAATCATACTCTATTAGTGTGCTTGGGCCGTTGTAGCTAAGTGCCACAAAACCGGAGGCTTAAACAGTGCAAACTTACTGTCTCCCAGTGCTGGAGGCTGGAAGTTCTAGATCAAGATGTTGGTAGGGTTGATTCCTTCTGGGGGCCCAGAGGGGAAATGTGCTCTGGTTCTCCTTGGTTTCTACGTACATGGCTCTCATCTGTCCATCTCCCACCCCAAGCGATCCGGTTGGGTGAGCCCTCTGGGCCATGCATGTCCTAGCAATGGCCCCCGGCCTCTTCCTGCTTCTCCTTTATGCAGGCAGTGGATGTTTCTGGATGCCCACCATGCAGTCCCTCCTAGCTGGGTCTGGGTGCAGATGGGTCAGGCCCGGTCCCGACACTCAGGTTGCTCACAGTCTGGGTTTGGAGAAACGCTGATTTCCGGGGCTGGCACCAGGCCTTCCCTGTAGCTCCCAGCTTTGGCCTTCTCTTCTGGGAAGCTTTCCTAAACTGGGAGTTTGGTGGGTTTCTTCCCTCTTCTAAATTCCCCTTGTACTGACGCACACCATTCAGGCTATTAGCACGTACCTGCCTTCCCATATCCAACACAAAACTTCTCTGAGATCCGTCAGGGCAGGCCCAGCCCCGCGCTTGACTTTGTGTGTGTAAGGGGCCACTCGCTCATCTAACAGACGTGTGAGGCTCCCCACCTGCTTCTTGTAGAGTGGGCTCCTGTGTCCTGACCCAAGAGCACCACTGGTAGGGGAGGGAGTCCCCATCTGGGAACACTGAATGTCCTGTGTGGCACGGTGCTCCTGAACCTGGGTACCAGCCATGGGGAGAGACCTTCAAGAATACATGTGGACCCACAGCTGTGGTTACTATGTAGGACTGTGTTTGTATCTAAGCCCAGGAGCCAGCTGAGTGTCTCGTGCCTGGGAGCACTGGGAACCTGCCTCGATTTGCTGGCTCCTCATCTCAGAACACCCACAGAGCAGCTCAGGCCCTCAGCATTGTCTGGAAACCGCAGCCTGGCCTCTGCCCTGCCACACTCACCAGGCAGGCGGGAGCCGCCGTGCTGATTTCCTTGTCTTCTGCAAACCACCCTCTGAAATGAACGCCTCCTCTGGGCTGGACGTACTACTGGCATTTTCACCCGTGCAAGTGAGCCAGTAGGAAAGAGACATGTTGGAGACTGTAGCTCATCAGAGCCATGATTTCAGGGCAGAGGACTCACCAGGAAACCAGAAATTCGTCTCAGCATCCCGATTCTGACTCCGTAAATAAAGCCTCCTTCTCTCTGGGATTCTGATGCGCCTCTACAGAAAGAGACCCGTGATAGGGACCTTCTCCACCTCACAGCCTCGTGAAAGGGTGGATCACACAACCCTAGGACGAGGTGTTTGGATTCAGAGATCATTCCTTTGGGGCTCCTGGGTGGCTCAGGAGGCTAAGTATCCAACTCTTGGTTTTGGCTCAGGTGATGGTCTCACGGTTTGTGGGATCGGGCCCTGCGTCAGGCTCTGCACTAACAGAGTGAAGACTACTTGGGATTTTCTCTCTCTCTCTCTCTCTCTCTCTCTCTCTCTCTCTCTCTCTCTCTCAAAATAAATACATAAAGTTAAAAGAAGAAATTCTTTCAACATTAAGTTTCTAGTTTGACGTTGGGATGTAGACACTCAGCCATATTCCTGTCACATGACCTGTCTAACTTAAGCTGGTCTGTGGGTAAGATTTTGTCAGGTTATATTAGTCTTGTGTGGTCTTTGTAGGAGGCTTGAAGGGAAAAGGAGGGAAGTCCCAGGTGTTCCTGCAGACCTTCAGAAGTAAAGGAATGCCTGGGACCCTGAATTCCATATTTAATCACGTACCACTACAACGTTGTACTTCCTTCTCTGCTCTGTAAAGTAGGGGATGTTATAGAATAACAAGCTACAAAATGCATCTCTATTCTGTTTGGGAATGGTATTTTCCAATTCTTATACCATTTACTCTCTCATAGAAGTTTCATTGTCTTAATATAGTAATTACTATATGAGAGAGACCAAACACTATGCTTAAACAGCCTAAAGTCTGTTGTGATATATAACAGAATAGCACTTGATATCAATCCTATACTGTTCTAACAGCCTGTTAGCTCCTTTGAACGTGTTCCTTCCACCTTCTTCAAAGCCTCAGTTGCTGTTGATAAACACGCACACATAAGCACACATACACACACACAAACCAGACAGAGTCCAAAGAGAAGAAAGAATCTGCCTCTACTTTCCAATCCCCCAAGTATCCATGCCAGTGTGGTTCTTGGTTCTTAAACTTAGCACATATAAAATACTAGGAGTCTTTTAAAATGCAGATTTGGGGCTCACACCTCCTAGAGACTTTGATTCAGCTATAAGATGGGGATGAGCCCTTGAATCTTCATTGTTGCCAGTGTCCCAGGTAATTATAGTGCAGATGACCCATGGGCTACCCTTTGACAAACACCCCTCTACACCCACAAGTTCAATGCCAACCAATTTCTAAATTCACCCTGCCCCAAATAAAGCATTCCACGGGGGCTTCCGTTGCAGCAGTGGGCCGCCCCTTTCATTCTCTGACCTTTGAGAGTCTTTGTCAAATGTGTTCTCTCTTCCTCACCCCTCCAGTACTGTAATGAAGTGAATTCTCCACCCCCCGCCTTCTCTTCCTCTTAGTTGTTCACTCAATGTTACTGGAGTTTCTAGGTGCACTTGACATCTGCTAATGCAAGGCATAGCATAGTATTTACCTGTGAAGGACTCTCAGAGCCCCACACTGTCACAGGGGAGCTGGACAGGATCTGTGACTTGCCTAATGAGATCTATCAGTTCTGGAGGCTTCTGTATGTCCTTCTCCTGAGGCACTTACCACCCTATCTTGCTTTGCAATTTGTTTAATTCATGCTCCCGTGGTCTTAATTAGATTTAGGTTACACCTTACTTAGCACCTGGCACCAACACTAAAATCAATAACTGAATCAATACATTAATTCAGATGAGAAGCAGCCATACTTTCAATCTCTCTGGCCTCCAAGACAGAGTAATGCTTATGTTCCCACTCAGCCAAAGCTAAATCTCAATTTAAGAGACTTGCTCATTATTTGAGTACTTAGGTATCCTTCAAGGACAGTTTATTAGTCAGTGGATTGATTTGCCTGGAGAAGCAGCAGACTTCTGTTCCTTCGTCCTAAGCTGAGTGGCTTCCACCTCCCACAAGGCTTGAACTCTTCCAGCCGGAGGATCATGCATTCATTTAGTCATGTGCCAGATATTTTGGGGCAGTTATTTTGTGATAGGGAATAGCCTAAGCATGGGGATGACAATGAGGAAAATACATCGCCTCCATCCTGAAGGAGTTTACAGTCTGTTGGGAAGGAAGGAAGATGACCCCAAATGTTTACCTGCAGCTCTGTGCAAGCAACATGTGACCAACCCTTTCTAGTGGGCCAACGAAAGAATTGGGAAGACTCTTTGGGGAAAACATGGATAAGTGAGAGAAAGGCACTCCATGTAAATGAGATCTATGAACCTAAAAGTGAGAAGGTAGGTGCAAGATACAGTACAGCATTCATAAGGGACTTCAGCTTCCCAGGAGAAAGATCTTTAAACTGGAGATGTGCACATAGGACATTTCTTGAGGATTTCCCCCAGGGTCATCAGCAGGGGTGGCCAGAGGGGGTCTGTAAGCTGTGATGCAGTTGTAATGCAAGCCAGCGTCCACAAAAAGCTCTGAAGCTGGGACAGCCGTCAGAGTTGCCTTGCTTAGGGCGAGGACCACAGTGAGCAGCCGTGGGGCTCGCTGTCCCTGCCCCCAAAGGGCATTACTTTAAGCTAGGTAGCTCTCTTTGGCTGGAGACAGTTCTTGGAGAGGGATGGGCCCGAAAGCTGTCAGTTGCCAACATTGCCAGTAGCTGGTGGAATGGGTGCCTTGGTCCTTGCTGGAGGCCTGGGCCACAGGGCAGCATTCACTACAGTCCGCCCAGGAAGTACCAAATGTGAGCGTGCAGCTGTGAGTGTAGAGGTGACCGAAACACAGCAGAGAAAGTGTCAAGAGTTCGATTAAAAAGGGTTCTGTTCATCAGAGGCGCGGGCCCATTCCAAGAACCCCACAAGTGTGAAGAAAACAGACCGAGACCATGACCGGATTTGCATTCTAGAAGGGTCTCTGGGTGTAGCATCGTGAAGATGGTTTGGAAAGCCCTGAAAACCATGAGAAAAGGATTTGAGAGCTGTTTAGAAGGTGAAGGCTGTAAAAATGAATGGCTGATTTTGGTGGTCAGTGAGGGAGAGGAGGCGAGTTATGGAAACTGGTGTGTGTGGAGCACTTTAGGGTACACCGTGAAGACATAGGGAACCATACTCGTTCTTGGCATCTAGAGGTTAGTTCGCGTGGGAGCCCAGGCAGGAGAAGAGGTGCACTATGTGTGGGGCGCATTCATCATCCAGTTGCAAAGGAACGAAGGCGATGAAAGTTCCATAAAGGGACCTCTTGTTTCTCGTTTTGTCTCCATAATTCACATGTGACAAGAAAACTACTGGAGGAGGCTGGTGGCCCTGCCCTAACAAATTGTGTATTTTTCAAGATCGCCGACTCCAACTAAATTAGGATTATTGCTAGTTAAGATCACGTGAACACATAGGAATGCTTAAGTGTTTGTGAGGCTCTGAATTTGTTATCTTCATGGCCTCAGACTAATAGATTACTCACTTCAACAGCAGTTCTGTTCGGGGGTGATCTAGTGGAGGAAGAAGCAGCCGAGGAATTGAGGAGAGAAGATGTGCAATTAATTAAAAGGGTATTAGTTCTTGCTCCTAATTAAAAGATGAGTAAAAATAGGAATTTAACAGGTGTTTGGCCATAAAGATCATTATCAAACAGTTTTTAGCCTGTGAGGGAAAAGCAGGGAAAAGACACAGAAGGCATTCAGAGGGCATTCCCTAAATGCCTCTCCTTAGTGATGTGATGCCTTCAACACTTTTTAGACGTCCTCTCCTCCTCTTCCCCCCAGAACCAATAGTCATCTACCCTGCTCTATACAGCTAGATCAGACCTTCCATAGATCATCATAATATAAGTTAAACCATCTGATTAAAATTCTGCATCATAATTGAACAGAAAAGAAACTGGACAAAGCACACAAACTGTCAGTTTGGTTATTCATAAAAATCAGTTTCTCATCACCTATCCCTAGAATCTGAACTGCATGAGGGCAGGGATATACCTCCTCATTTGTTCATTGGTATATCCTCAGTGTTTAGAATCATGCTGCTATAAAGTGTACATTCAGTAAATATTTGTGAATGAATTAGTCAAGAGTGAATTAATTTCTCTTAAAAAGACAAGATTTCTGAAGGGGTCAGACCACTGGCAGCTTGAAATTGTACACTTCTGTGTGGCCGGTGCTCTTTCCGTTGTAGCATTGGCCATGTTGCTCTCCACGAACACAAAGGTGTGGGCTCTTCTGTGTTGGCTGAGATCTGAGCATACCAAGGTTATATTTTATATTTGTAAGTGATGCCTGTATTAGTTTCCTAGAGCTTCTGTAACAAATTGCCTCAGAATGGGTGGCTTAACACGACAGAAATTAATTTTATCACAGTCTTGGAGGCCAGAAGTCTCAAGGCAAGAGCGCTTGGCAGGACTATGTTCTTTTTGAAAGCCCTAGGGGAGGATCCTTCCTGGCCTCCTCCAGGTTCTGGTGGTGTCCTGCGAATCTTGGTATTTCTTGGTTTGTAGATGTCACTCCAGTCTCTGCCTCCATCCTCACATGGCATTCTCCCTGTGTCTGTGTCTCTTCTTCTCTTCTTATGAAGACACCAGCCATATTGGATTTAGGGCCCACCGGAATCCAGTATGACCGCGTCTTAACTAATTATATCTGCAAAGACCCTATTTCCAAGCAAGGACACATTGACAGGTGCCGGGGATTAGAACTCGAACATATCTTTTCAGGGGACACAATTCATCCCGCACAAATGTTCTTGTCAAGATTGACTGCACTTAGGGTGCCTGGGTGGCTCAGTCGGTTGAGCGGCCGACTTCGGCTCAGGTCATGATCTCACGGTTTGTGAGTTCGAGCCCTGCGTCGGGCTCTGTGCTGACAGCTTGGAGCCTGGAGCCTGCTTTGGATTCTGTGTCTCCCTCTCCCTCTGCCCCTCCGCTGCTCATGCTCTGTCTCTCTCTGTCTCAAAAATAAATAAAACGTTGAAAAAAATAAAAATAAATAAACAAGATTGACTTCACTGAAGAATTATACTCTTGGGGGTCTGTCTTCAAGGAAACCAATGTCTGCTGGTTCCTCCAAATATTTCCCCAGATCTCTGTTGGATTTCTCTTTGCCCAATTCTCTGAGATCAAATCCATGTAAAATCCCCCCATTCTCCTGAGACCTGACATATACCAGGATATTTTCTGAAAGTAGTTTAGGCATGGAAGGGGCAAGACAAAACAAAACAGTGGTTGATGTACAAGGGATGGGGACATGTTGAAGAGGTACATTAATGAACGACACAAGTATTTAGAGAAGGAAGAATCAGGACAGATTTCACCAGTTTTTCCTCTAGCCAGCTGTGTTTCTGATGATAACATCAGTTGTCACTTTATTTGAATTTTACTGGGAAAATTTTATACACACACACGCACACTCATACACAGACACACACATATGCATACATACACATGTAGAATATCTTCAAAATGGATTTTTTTGATTTCAGTTTTTCCTTTAACAGGCCCTTCTGAAATATTCTTTGCCATGCACTATATTAGGTACTCAAGGAACAAAGAATATATCAATGACTAAGTTGTGCCTAAAAGGAGCTAAAGTATGCTCATGATGTAAACTTAAAAGTGTCAGAAAATAGTGTCTCTTTTATTATTATGCTTCTGACATTAAGGCACTTGTTCAATAATTCTAGTAAACTTGATAAATGAAGTTCATCTGTGATCTTCTCTCACTTCAAGTCTGGATTAAGCACCTCCTTCTCCAACCCTGCATTTCTCTGCACATATCCCTGCATAACATTTGGCACAATGCTTTATAAATATTATTATACTCACTTGTTTCCTCCACTAGCTTGGAAGTCCTTGGCATTTGATCATTTCTCTATATTGATAGTGGAATGACTAACAGACAGATGTAATTTGTTACAAAGTGGTGCCAAGTACAGAATGATAGATATAGATCAAGTGCTTTGACATTTAAAGGAGAGCCTCCCTTTCCCTGTTTGCACTCTCCCCGCCTCCTCTCTTTCTTTCTCTCAAAAAATAAATACACTTAAGAAAAGGAGGGGCGCCTGGGTGGCTGAGTCAGTTAAACATCTGACTCTTGATTTCAGCTCAGGTCATGATCTCATAGTTCATGGGATCGAGCCCCACAATGGGCTCTATGCTGACAGCACAAAGCCTGCGTGGGATTCTCTCTCTCTCTCTCTCTCTCTCTCTCTCTCTCTCTTTCTGCCCCTCCCCCACTTCCCCCACCATATCTCTTTCAAACAATAAATAAATAAATAAAATTTAAAGGAGAACCTCAACTATCTGTACCTGTTTTCATTAAGGAGGGATTCTTGGAGGAGGCAGAAATTAAATAAGGGTCAAAGGATGGAGAAGAATTAGTGAAAAGAATTTTCAGAAGTCATCCCATTCAATGGTCACCACAATAGTTGAACATGCCTGCCCTTGCCCTTTGCCTGCTAAGAGGTCTCTAGCTCATATACCTCAACAAATAATTTGCCCAAAGAATAAGAATTTGTATTTAACTTAGTGTCCTCTTACTCAGTAAAAGGTAACTACAGTCTATGGACCTCAAATTGATTACAGCTTAAGATTTTTTAGATTCTGTTACCTAGAGCATACTGGGTTATAGTATATAGATGATGTTGAGTTTTATTGTCAGGGAAGACACTGATAATCATTTTTTTTAATTCCCAAGTGAAACTAGGCTAAAGCAACTTCATTCTAAGATAGCAGGTGCGCTAGGCGCACAGGCAAGAACCAACTGGAGAGATGATACCGTGTAGTTTCATTCAGTCAACTAACAGCTGGCTATAGAATACTAATGATATGCGAGGGACTGAGCTGAGTGCAATAAAGCCCAGATTTTAAGGAACTCATAGTTTAATAAACTCAATATATAAATAACTACAATATAATTTAGAAGTGACAAAATTCCACGGGTTCTCAGAGGAGCGACTTCTGGCCTTGAGCATTAGGGAAGTTTTATTAGAGGAGTCACCTGTATTTGCTCTTAAAGGACAAGTAAGTTTTCGGTCATGGAGACATAGTGATATTAAAATGTTCTAGGCAAAAGTCACATTAAGTTCATTTGACTACTGCAGGCTTGCTACGGGGGTGTGCTTATTCTAAGGCTGGAAATATGGGATGAGACAGATCATGGCACCCTTAAAAATTATGGCATACTGAGTAGGTAATAGGGAATGTCAAAGGTTACTGAACTTGATTGGCGTGACTAGGGCTGCATGATGCTCTTATAGTAGCTCAGGTGGGAGACAATGGGATAACAGCATAACCACAGGGACAGGAAGAGGGACCAAGTGAAGATACTGCACAAAACTAGACAGACAACATTGTGACACATTGGTCATAAGAGTCTGAGAACTAAATGTAACTCGCACAACCCTTAGGATCTATTTGTTTGATGAGGATATTGGTCATCCCGTCCTTATGTTCCCAATTTCAAAACCCAGTTATGTACAGACCCTCCCTGCAACATTTGCCAGTCATGGATTTTACCTCCATCTGGCCACTCTCTCCTTCCAGGTCAGATTCGACTATTTAGGCTCCTGATACCCCTGCTGACCTAGACACCTTAATTTGCCTCTTGACTGATTCTACCATAAATGCATTCCCAGCATGATCTGTGTGTCTTCATGGATGATTTTGGAGGTCCTAGGAAAAGGCTGTGTGATCAGAGCACATGTGGCCAATCGTGCTTTCGTGGGTATGCTCCGGATCCCTCCCCTAACTACCATTCTCAAGCTCTCCGCATCCCTGACATACCAGGACTCTCCAGATACTTGAGCCTTTCTTGATATTTTGCAGCTTGACCAGAGAAGCAGACTCACTATAAGCGATACAGATAAAGGATTTCTTACACCTTATATTTGCATAGTTACAGGATTTGATACTTAGCTCTTGTCGTTGTTGCTGCTGAAGCAGTCTCCTTAAGACCATTACTCCTGTGTCTGGTGTTGGGTTTGGAGCCAGTAGCATTGGTGGTTGAGAAGGAAAGGTGGGTGTCATGTGGAACATAGCAAGTACAAACTGGACCCAAGTCTGTCCCTCACCACCTGCAGTCTCAGGGAAGGGGTGTGTGGACCTGCTGGTGCCCTTCACTATGACACTGCCAGGACTCAGAGAAGCTGGAGGTAGGACAGTGGCTGGAGGAGCCCACAAGGTGAATCCACAGATGAGGAACAACAGGCGGGAGCCATCCAGAAGCTGGCTCCACACCAACCCTCCTAGCCGAACCATGGTGGCTGCCACCTTCTGGATTCAAAGCCGCATGCAGATTCCTTTTGTGACAAAACTGGACTATCCAGAGGCTCTTCTGGGACCACAGCTCTGGCTTAGCTGAACAGATCCACACACTCTTCTCTGCTTGCAGATGCCAGGCAGTGGGGTGCGGTTTGCAGACCCATTGAACCAGTACAGGAAGATGGCACCTTCAGGAAAGCAGGAAAGGCTTCCAGGGCTGCAAGACTCTCACAGATGGCTAGTAATAGGGATATGGAACAAGGGAAAGACCACTGGGTTTTTAGCTTGGGAATGGCAAGGACTGAAGGGTGTGCAGCCGAGCACAGGGAGATGGCATGTGAGAGATGTGTGCATCAGCATCCACACGTCCCATTTAGAAATTCCACCAGCGCCGCCTGCTTCTCTCTGCTGATTTGTACCTGGAGACAGCATTGCTGGAAACCGTTGTTGGAACAGAGCAGCGATTTAGAGTAAGGAAGGGAGGGCTGTGTATATCACAGGTGCCGACTCACCTGCACTTCTGAAGTGTATGTGGCTTGGGAGTTTGACTTGATTTAGATTTCAAACACCATGAATAAAGAGGTGAAGTTTCTGTTTGTTAGGGGAATCGGGTTTTAAAAAGTTTTTATATAAAAGTGAAGAAAGAATTATGAAAGAAAAGCTGGGACACCTGGGTGGTTGAGATGGTAAGCATCCGACTCTTGATTTTGGCTCAGGCCATGATCTCACAGTTTGTGAGTTTGAGCCCCACATCGGGCTCTGTGTTGACAGCTCAGAACCTGTTTGGGATTCTCTCTCTCCCTCCCTCTCTGCCCCCCCCCCAAAATAAATAAATAAACTTTATTTTAAAAAAAGAAACAAAAGCTAAGTTCAGAGAAGGTGAATCTTTTGATTTGTTCCAAAACTTTAGAGCCCACATGTTAATGTCTGCTCTTGACTTATGGCTCAGGGATGCTACCCAAATTAACCGAGCAAAGGATACTTTAATTAAAATATGCAAAATTTATTGAACACATGCTTTATAGGTTTTATTGGAGAATGCTTTACACATATAATAAGTCCCACAACAATACTGTAATGTAGTTTTATAATGTCTATTTTATAGGTGAGAAACTGGTTCTCACCAAGTTTAAGCAACTTGCCCTGAAATCACACAGCCTATAAATGGCTAAATGAGGAACCACACCAATGATCTGCTTCTGAAACACATTTAAAAAAACTTTCCTCTGCTGCTTCTCTTGCCTAAGCCCCTGGGACCAACCTGAGGCTCTTCTGAGGAATATATATGATCTAACTTTACTGAGATTTATTGTGTGGCTTTGTGTATGTGTGTGTACACACACATTTCTGTACATATACACACGTATGCACACCAAGGAAGGAAAGTGACTCTAATGTTTATATGAATACATATGTAATTACCATTTATTGTATTCTCCATACAAAGAGATTTATGAGAATTTGTGCAAAGGAATCCGATCTGGACTAGAGAAGTCAAGTACGTTTTCCTTAAAGAGAAAGGGTCAAGGTTAACCGAAAAAAGTGTCAAGGGAAGACAATGTTCAGTAGTAGAATACTGAAGACAAAGGAAACAGCACATGCAAAAGCCCTGTGGTGGGCAGAGTGAATGGATGTTTAGTTAATTGATCAATTTAACACCCAGAAACATGGGTACCTTTTTTTTTAATTGATAGCACGTGGCAGTACCTACTGTAGCCTGCAGTTCACTGGACAGCCCCCTCCTGGGATTTTGTGGATGTGGGGAGAAATGACACATAGGCACTAACGCATATGAAATTAATAACCAGAGAAAGGTTTCCTGAAAGAGAAAGTCAAGAGTGAAACAAGAGGGAGGGAGTAGGACTCAACTTGGGGTTTTTATTGCAGATGAGGGTTGGAGCCAGGGTGGGGGAAACCTCTCAGGCAGGTGCATGTATTGTTTGAAATGTCCATCAGCCACGTGATGCTGGGCCCAAACACAGTCTCCTCCAGGTTGCCCAGATGTAGAGCAGAGAGGCTAGGGGAAGGACAAGACCATAAAACTATCAGTAGTCACCAAAGACAGAGTCTTTTTTCTTGATTACTGCAGAGTGATCTTTCATAATTTTAGTGCAATAATTAAAACACCAGTAAATTATCAGCAAGGGTAGATTGAATGCCTCCAGAAGCTGAAGTCATAAGCCAAATGAAAAAAAGAAAGGGGTTTTCCTTTTGTCAAAATTATTTTCTGTTCCTGCTCTTCCTGTGGCATTGATGAGATCATAGGTAATCCTGCCTGCCTGAGCACTTGATTGATCTAACATTCTGGGAAAGCGTATTTGTGAAGGATTTAAGCAACTTTAATAAAAGCCGCAAAAAAAAAAAAAAGAAAAGAAAAACTTGTTATCTGTAGAGAAAGGAAAACGCCATGGATAATTTAGAGATATTGTGTGTGTGTGTGTGTGTGTGTGTGTGTGTGTGTGTCTTCAGCTGTATGGGAAATATACAAAAATTAAATCAATTATTAGTGAAGGCTGATGAAGACATCATTTCTGAAACTCGTAAAAAAACAAGTAATCCTATTAAAAGTGGGCAGAGGACCTGAATAGACATGTTTCCAAAGAAGGCATACAGATGGCCAAAAGATACATGAAAGGATGCTTATCACTCATCATCAGGGAAATGCAAATCAAAACCATAATGAGACATCATTTTACACCTGTCGGAATGGCTAAAATAAAAAAGACAAGAAATAACAAGTGTTGGCGAGGATGTGGAGAAAAAAGAACCCTCTTGCCTGTTGGTGGGAATGCAAACTGGTGCAGCCGCTGCAGAAAACAGTACGGAGTTTCCTCAAAAAATTAACAATAGAACTACCCTACAACCCAGCAATTCTACTACTAGGTATTTACTCAAAGAAAAAGAAAATATTAATTGGAAAAGATATGTGCATCCCTATGTTTATTGTGGCATTATTTACAATAGCCAAGATATGGAAGCAGCCTAAGTGCCCAGTGAGAGACGAATGGAAAAAGAAGATGTGAGCTGTATATATCATGGAATATTACTCAGCCATAAAAAACATCGATGGACCTAGAGGGTATCAGGCTAAATGAAAAAAGTCAGAGAAGGGCAAGTACCATCTGAGTTCACTCATATGTTGAATTTAAGAAACAAAACAAATGAACAAACAAAGAAAAAAGAGACAGACAAACAAACAAATGAAACATCAGGCTCTATAGAGAACGAACTTGATTGCCAGAAGGGAGGTGGGTGGGGGAATGGGGAGAAGGCAAGCAGGTCAAGAGAACACTTATCATGACAAGCACTGAGTGATGTATAGAATTATTGAGTCATTATATTGTACACCTGAAACTAACATAACACTATAACACTGTATGTTAATCATACTTCAATAATTTTTTTAATTGAAAAAGTAAAAATAGGAGCACTTGGGTGACTCTGTTTGTTAAATGTCTGATTCTTGATTTTGGCTCAGGTCATGATCTCCCAAGCCCCACATCAGTCTCCGCACTGAGCATGGAGCCTGCTTAAGACTCTCTCTCTCTCTCTCTCTCTCTCTCTCTCTCTCTCTCTCTCTCTCTCTCAAAAATAAATAAAAATTAAAAAAACAAAAATTTATATTCTGCTAGTAGTTTTTAGTCATATTCCTCTTAATATACCTCAAGGAAATAATTTAAAATGGAAAAAAAACCGTATTCTTGATGATCATCACAAATTTAAAATAACAAAACTAAAAGTGGTCTAACTACTCAATAAGTTTTGATTGTTAAGGAAACAAAAATATAGCCACTTAAATGAAACCTTAAAAAAATTTTTTAATGCTTTATTTTATTTTTTGAGAGACAGAGAGAGACAGAACATGAGGAGGGGAGGGGCAGAGAGAGGGAAGGAGACATAGAATCCAAGGCAGGCTCCAGGCTCCGAGCTGTCAGCACAAGAGCCCAAGGCAGGGCTCGAACCCACCAAGCGAGATCATGACCTGAGCCGAGGTCTGACGCTTAACCGACAGAGCCACACAGGCACGCCCCTTAAATGAAACCTTAGATTTTAATTGAAAAACGATGGATTTTTAGTAGTACAGAAAAAATATATGATGTAATATTTAGTGAAAAGAGCACTATAGTTAAATTCATACTTTAATTTGAACTATTGAATTACTTACATATGATAAAGTTTAGAGGCAGTCACAGAAAACTGGTCATAGTTGATGTGTTGGGATGTTAGGTTTATATATGCATTTTTACATATGCCTTTATTTTTATATCTTCCAGGCTATAATATAGTTTTTTTTTTCAATTAAAAAAAGAAAAAAGGAAAGCATTCTTTATTTGCATAACACTCCTGGTGCTCTCCAAGGTGTGGGAGGATGGAGGTAAAAAACACACAGGCGAAGAAAAGAAGAAAAATAAAAAAGAAATAAAGACACAGCTTTTGAATCCCTACAATGTACCACCATCTGCCAGGTGCTTTGCATGAGCTGACTGTTTAAATCTTCACAAAAATCTATTATGTTAATATTCATCTCATTTTTCAGATCAGCAACTGGAAATGCATAGAGTTATGAACGATCACTTACTCAATAAGTGATAGAGCAGGTATTGGAATTTGTATTTGGATAATCAAGACTAGATTTCCAATCTAGCCAACCTGTTGTTTCGAGTGCGTCCTGCTGAGCTTACCTGGATTTTTTTTTTTTTTTGCAGAAATCCATTAAAAGTTTGAGAAATTCCTTTTAGCTCACTCTTGCTATTGATTAATTGAATGGAATTTTCCTGCACAAAACTTTACATTTCCCAGCTCTTCCATGAACTCAAAGTTATTTTGAAACACAAATCTCCTTAAAATCCAATAAACACTTTTTATTTTATTCCACAAAACCATCCAACTTTTCTTACTCTCAGACATAATCATAAAAATGCTAATTTGGTCAATTTTACTCTATAATTTTGTCAGGGCCCTGTTCGGAAAACGTATCGGCCGTCCGTCTAATTGTACAATATTCCTCTGAGAACGGCAGTAAAAAATATATCACTTAGCCCTGAAGTCTCAACATATTTTTCTTTTCTTTTCTAGTTTTATTTTGTTTCTAATCCCTTTCCAGTCACCCTTCCTCTCCTTCACACCTTTGTCTTCGTACGCCCTGTCGCAATAGGTGAAGTGGAGATCTCGGGAAAGAGAACACTTGTCTGTTTGAGAGATCCCTGAAAACATTTCAGCCAGAAGATTCTTCTTTAAAAACTTCTTTGTTTGAAAATGTGGTTTGATAATTTGGGGGCTTGGAACCTGGTGAAGTCATAAGCTTCATTGAGAGAGTTTTAAGACACACCACTTTTTTGAGAGGTAGGAAAGCGAAGAATATGTGTCCGTGTACCCATCCACCCCTCCTTTCCATCACTGCACAGTATCTAGTAGGCCATGCCGACACGAAATGCCGGTGTCTTCCGGCATCCACACCACGTACTGCCCCCGTGCATCCGATGTCAGCCTCTTCTGTTACTCAAAGAGTGGTCCTGGAATCGTGACCCTACTCTGTATCATCATTATTACCTTCTCTAGTGGATCATCTCCATTGGTAGAACACATTTCTTCATATGTGTCAGTAAGAAGAAAAATACTTAGATCCCGAATATCCCTCTGGCATCACTTTATTTCTCTCCTCAACTTGGTGGCCTAATTACTTGAGAACATTGTCTACATTTGCTTCTCTACCACCTCGTTCGTGTTCTTCTGGAGTAGCTTCTGTCGTGCCCTGGTCTCCGTTTCTCTACTGCAAGTCAAGGAGTCAGCGATCAGTTCTCATGTGTTCAACCCAACAGGACCTGGCCCATCACTCTCAAAGGACTTTGTGCATTTGCCTTTCAGGACACAGTACTCCCTTGTTGTCTTTAGACCCCACTGACCTTTCCCCTTGAGTTTCCTTTATCAGCTGCTTCTTCCGTCTTAGATGTCTGCGGTTGGCGGACTGTAGGGCTCACCTCGTCCTCGTTTTTTCATCTGATATACTACCTGCACAGACGGCTTCATCCAGTCCCATGTCTTTATGGACGGACAAATCCCCAGATTGTCTCTCCAGGCCCAAATGGTCCCCCAGTTTCTGCTTCCTACCTGGAACCTCCATTTGAATATCTAATTGCAACTTAGTTTGAGCATGTCCAAAATAAGTTTTGACTTCTTCATTTCCTTCTCATGTTAGAAAACATCGCCAACATTCAAGAGGTGAGCCCAAGATCAGGGAGTCACTTCTGATGTCTCTCTTTTTCTTGAGCACCAGATTTGTAACTCTCGTGGGTGCTACCCCCAGAATACAGCCCTGATGGGCTGCTTCCCAGCACCCCTGTCCTCTCCTTTGCAGAAAGCTTGGCACTTCTCCATGCTCACCTCCCACCTCCTCCACAATCGCTTCTCCACCCAGCAGAGTAATTGCTGAAAAAAGCAAGCCAGGTCACTAAACCATGGCCCATCAAGTCCTCCCCTATCTTCTAACTCCATATCTGTAGAACATAATCCCAAATGGTGTCTCTGACCACATAGCCCATGCCGCCCAGTCCTTGCCTTTCTTCCTACACTCTGTCTTGTGTTTGCTCTCTAGCCTCCCTGGCCTTCTTGCTCCTCCCAGAACGAACTCCTGCCTCAAGCACGTGTACTTGCTGTTTCTGAAGACAGAGCCCATTCTCTGACTTCGAACGTGACCCCTTCAGAATGTTCTTCCTGTGCCTCCTGCCTCTTCTGTTAAATCTACCCTCCATTCCTCGTCGGTCTCCACTGCCTCATCCGGCTTATTCTTCTACATTGGACCAGGCGATGCTTGACTCTAAATTTCACTGTGTTGTGCTTTAAAAATTTTTTTTTTTTCAACGTTTATTTATTTTTGAGACAGAGAGAGACAGAGCATGAACGGGGGAGGGGCAGAGAGAGAGGGAGACACAGAATCGGAAACAGGCTCCAGGCTCTGAGCCATCAGCCCAGAGCCCGACGCGGGGCTCGAACTCACGGACCGCGAGATCGTGACCTGGCTGAAGTCGGACGCTTAACCGACTGCGCCACCCAGGCGCCCCTGTGTTGTGCTTTAATTCACACGTCTGCCTCCCCCCCTCACCCCAGCATGTAAATTCCACAAGGGTAGGAACTTGGTCTTGTTTACTGCCTCAAGAAGGGCAGATGCTTAATGAACATCTGTTGAATAAATGATCAAATAAATCACTTCTTCCACCAAAGGTACTGACCATTGTAACAATTGGGAAAGTATTTGGCTGAAAATCATTGAAACTTCAACTCCTCCTGTTTAGGCAGACAGACTACTGTGGCAAATGATGAGAGATTTGGAGGTCAGGGTCCAAACCTAGTGTAAGTGCTCAAGAGTATGGTCAGGGACCCCACTCCCTATAGGAAAGTGCAGAGACCTCTTCTCTTGAGGAACATATGATACAGAGAGCTTGAAAGTAAAACTAGACATTGTAAGAAAAACAAAGACTCTTCGGAGAACTTGGCAGGCAGAGCCATTGGCTTCTTGGTCTGGGGACCAGGAAACACTTTGCAATGATTTGGTTGTATCTTGAGGGAGGTTTGCTAATTGGATAAGAAGGATATTCTGAGCGGAGGCAGGGTTATTTGCACAAGTGTGAAGTTATGAGTGCTGAGGGCATGTTTAGAGATGGAAAGCCGGGTAGTGTGGCAGAAGCAAAGGATTGTAGGGCGTGATGGTGGACAGGGGGACTGGAACAGTGGGTGATACAGAACTGTTGCGGGACTTCTAGTAGAGAGGTAATGTCAGTAAGAACATTCTGAAGGCACCATCACTTTCGGTGGGGAGGAGGCACTGAAGGGAGAAAGACTAGACAGGGAGATTAATTTCGAGCCTACTGTCTTTGCTCCCAAACCCATCTGGGCAGATTCCTATACCACCCAGGCTAGATGTGAGCACAGCTTAGACTAGCGGTCACAATCTCAGATGGCCTCCAAGAGCCAGCAGGTGCCATCTTACATGAATCAAACCCATCTCTGGCACGGGCGGTAAGGAGCCACTGGCAAAGTGAAGGGTGACCTTCCACACACACCCCAAGGCCACGCAAATTTAATTTAGAGCAAGATGAAAAATGCAGCACCTGGCCAAAAGGTCCTCAGTACAAATTTTGCCCAGGGATGGCCAGCTTGTGAGCCCCAGTTTAGGGTGACCTGCTTAAACGGACACAGTGACACTCACACATTATGCAGGGACGTGCCATGGAGGTTCCCATCCCCGGGGCTTGAATTCAATCAGAGAGAATTCTCATTCTTGGCTCCTTTACGAGCTTGGCTGACTGGCGTTGGATTGGGCCAAATGAATGAGGAGATTCAAAGTGTGGACACCTGAGTTCGTTCAGAAACGGCGGGTTTTTTTGCAGCACACACAGCTTCTCTCACAAAGAGAAGGAGGAGTGGAAAAGCTGAGTTTCATTCAATACAAACCCGATTTTTAAATCCCGATTACAAAGCAAAACTTGAAAAATAGTTGTTGAGAGCGTACAGACATTCTTTCACATATTACTTAATTTTCATAATAGCTCTGCAGAAGAGGCGTTCTTACACCCATTTTATAGATAATGATACTCTCTGCAGTGTACCCGAGGTCACACAGCTGGTAGAGGCAATGTGTCAGATTTCTGTTAGTGCCAAGTCCCAGGCAGTTAGGACAGTGTTCATCTAAGTCCTTTGGAGTTAGGCTTGAATTATGAATCATTCTGAGTTTGAACTTGCTTCGCTTTTGCAACAGCTCAGCAGGTGAAGGACGCTGCCCGTTGCTTGCCGTGTCGTGGGTCTGAAGGCTGAACTGAGAAGCCGGTCATCGTGTGTTGAGGATTGTACCAAGCATCTAGGTCAGACTCAGAGTTCATTCATATTTGTTGAGCACCTACTACTACTCAGTAGCTATTTTTGACCGATGAGTTCCATCTCCACCAAAATCCAGATGTCATTGCCAACTAGCCATCCTGTCTTCTGTGGTTGGCGGGTGCTGTTTGTTTCACTGCTCTGGCATCCGCTTTTAACTCAGGTGTGTGTAGATGGCCGTGACCTTCTATAAGAGGAAGCTCCAAGGATTTCATAATTTTGAATCCCCGTCTTGCTCAGCATAGGTTCTGGCCTAGAGTAGATAGATGCTCCAAAAAAAAAAATTAAAATAAATAACAACAAAACAAAGAAGCTTTCCATCGGATACCATTCTCTCTCTTTATGCTCTGTCCAAGCCACCTTCTCACAGCAGAATAATTTTATTTTCACATGGAAGGAGCAACCACCCGTGGTTTGTTTTTTGTTTTTTGTTTTTTTTTCTCATCTCCTACGAGGGTTGGGGAGAAAGGAGAAATAAATAATATACTTTCTGAGACTTCTGTTATTATTTCTGGGAAAACATAATAAAGCTACAGCTGGCAGGCACTTATTTTTTTCTTAGCATTTAATAATAGAATTAATTGCTAAGTGGAAATCTTGCAACCCCCTTTCTGTTGTGTGTTGCCCTCTGCTATCATTATGAATAGATGTAAAAATCAAAGCTAATTATCATTCAGGATGTTTGAAGAAATAGACTGAACCACACACACAAAACTCATTTTACCCCTACGCCAGCTCCAGGTTACAAAGTTGAAACACACACACACACACACACACACACACACACTCTAGGATAGGGGCAATTAAATGTGAATCCTTTTACCATCGCATCGACTACAGTACGGCGATGTTGTAGAGCCCTGATGCTTTTCATTGCTCCCTAGGAGTTGGGTCTGTGTCAGCTTGAGGTCAAGGACTTGGGTTAGCCTGGGAAGATCTTTGTAGAGCCGGTTTGTGGCTTATTTGCCTCGAACGTGAAATGAATGGCTCTCTGAGCTACCGATGCCACCACACGTAATGTCAGAAAACAAAAGTGGAGGCCCTGAAAATGGGAGAAGGGGGTGGAAGTAAAACATCTCAGCTTAGAGAGGAAAGGCCGCACGCAGGCTGTATGTATGGGCCACAAGGGAATTTAGAAAAGGAAGACCCTTTAATGTTACGAGACACACAGGCATGGCAGAGAGCACAGGTGATGATAAGGAGGAACACCTTTTGCCCCCTTAGTCGTGGAAGCCCTGAATATCCCAGAAGAGAGCTGGAATCAGCAAGGGCTGTTTCAAAAAACAATAGTGGTTAGGAAACTGCTCTCTAGGCATGGAGGTGAAAAGCCTACTTTCAAGGTGTTTTGTTTTTTTTTTAATTTATGCAAAGTAGAGGATGAAAGTTAAAGCCCCTGTTCTCAAGTAAATATGAAATAAGCACAGATCAAAGGTTTTATTAACCCATTAATTAGTGGCCAAGCCGATACATCAGATTTCAAGAGCATTTCACAAGCTAAATGTGGATACAGGCACGGCTAGAGCACAAAATAGGTTAGAGTCCAACAGAGCCATGGGCCTTTGGGGTTATATGTTTCAGCAGATAGAAATTGCTAACATCTCTAACGGGCAAGCATTTACAAGTTCACAATGTCTGAGGCCTTTCATTGAGAGGAAATTGTTAAACTTAGTTCATTTTTCTAGAAAGTTTTTGGGTAGCCTCTGCCCCCATGACCTTGAGACGTCACGGTGCCCACTTCTTTGCTTATTTCCAGGTTTTGGATCACTTTCCTGACCATCCACAGGGTAGGCTTCCAGCAAGGTTCTGGGACAGGGATGGAAAGGGGCTTTGCCGGTGAAGCTGCTGGCCACAGGAAAGCGATTTGGGGTGAAATATGTCGTGGTTATACAGAATTCTTCCTGCATGTGATGTTAAGCTTTTTTTTTTAATCTACCTTTGAGATCTTCAACAAATCTACATGACTTTCTAATGTTTTGTAGAGTGGTGATCACACCAGGACCAGCTGGGGGGCTGCCCGTGGTAGGCACCCATGCTCCCTGTTCCCCACACCGGAGTGGCCAGGAGTTTTACTCATTATATTAGATCATCAGTCCCGGTAAGAGTACTTGGAGCTGGGTTCCATGGTCACCATGTTGGAGATGAAGTACCTGAGATGCAGAGAGGTTAAGTCCAGCCTGCCACACATTGAGCAAATGCCAAGCCAAGATTAAAACCAGTTCTGTAAACCTCTAGAGCCCGTTCTGCATTTTTTCCACGGACTTTGTAGGTGACAAGAGTCAAGGAAATGAGATGGCAGGCTCTGCGACACTTGGAAGTAAAATAGGCTAAGGCATTTTGTCGAATATGTTCCAGGAAACACATGAAGCACTATGTTAATTTGAAATATCACTTCATGTATTTTCCTTCAGTCATTTTGTCATGAGAGCTGAGCCAAAATCTTGGCTTGCTGCCCCATGTAGCAAAGACCACCTAGAACCTGGAGCCTTTGCTCAGCCTCGAGTTTCGTACCAGGCTTCAAATGCTCTTGCAAGACCGTGGCATTTCAAGGGAGAAAAGGACTTCACTGGGAAATCTCGGGCTGGAATTTAGCTTATCAGGAATGAATTCTGGAAAAATGTACCACAGAGTAACCTGCAGGGATGGACAGGAGGGAGGAAGGAGGAGGAAGCTGCCTGGCGTTGGTGGGGTTTCCAGGGCGCCCAACGTGTGAAGAAGACAGGTCGACCAGAAGAGTCTAAAAAAGAAGGTTCCAGAGCCTGGCAGACTTGTAACCAGGTGCAATGGAAGGTCTAACGTCACCGTCAGTGGGCACGAGTACAATACTAAGAGGAGCAGGTGGGACCAGACATACCCAGCCGCCCCTTCACCATCTTTCTATCGCATTGTCTCCCATTTTCCCACTGAGGTGTAAGAGCCCTCGCTACACGATGGATGTGAATCCTTTCATGGTTAGATATACAGAGCAAATATCTTCTCTCAATTCGTGGCTTGCTTTTTGTTTTTGTGTTTTTAGTTTCTTGAGGTTAACATAAAATTTATGTTGTCAGAGCAATCTGACATTCTTTGCCTTCAAGGTGCCTTTCATGTTATAGTTAAGAGAGCATTCACCGGGCACCTGGGTGGCTCAGGTGGTTAAGCGTCCACTTGAGCTCAGGTCATGATCTCGCAGCTTGTGAATTCAAGCCCCGCGTCGGGCTCTGTGCTGATGGCTCAGAGCCTGGAGCCTGCTTCCGATTCTGTGTCTCCCTCTCTCTCTGCTCCTCCCCCACTTGTGCTGTTTCTCTCTCTCTCTCTCTCTCTCTCTCTCTCTCTCTCTCTCTAAGTAAACATTAAAAAATAAATTAAAAAAAGAAAGCACTCACCACACTGAGGACAGGAAGATTGCATCTTACGTTATCTTCTAGAAGCTTGTTTGCCTTATAATGTTGAATCTGTTTATTTCATATACAATGTGAGATAAAATCATGTTTCATACGTATTTACAAATGGCCTCAACACCAGTTGTTGAAATGACCCATCTTTTCCCTCTGCTCTGCAGTTTCACCCCTAACATAAATCAAGTGTGTGTGTGTACGCACAGGTTATTTCCGGATTGGTCGTTTGTCTGTCCTTGTCCCCGTTCCACCTTGGTTTATATACCATCAATTTACAAGAAATTGTCATAGTCACCAGAGGAAGTCTTTCCACCTCGTACTTCAGAAATGCCCTGGCTGTTCTCGGCCTGGGGCTTTGTCATTTATGTTTTAGAATCATGTCCTCATGTTCCCCAGAAGGTCCTATTGCAGCTTTGATTGGGATGGCATTGAATTTTCAGACCTGTGGGGAAAATTGCCATCTTTACCACGTGGAGTCTCCCAATCCGTAAACACGGGGTGTCTCCCTATTGGAATTTCTTCACTGCATCTTCATTTGTATTTAACATTATATAGTATTTATTATTTGCTCTATTGTGTCTTCATTTTTAAATGCTGTTTTAATTTTGTAATGTTTTCATACATATTCTCTTACTTTTCTTACTACTGAATTTTTCATTTTGTTGTGAATTGGGTCTCCTCTTTAAAACTTGTATTCATCTTCCCGATTTCTGATACATAGAAGTGAAATAATTTTGCTTTCGTTTTATATCCTATACCTCATTAAGCTTACTTGTTTGTTCCAATATTTTATCTGTAGACTGTTTTTAATTTAATTTTTTCTTTTTTAAAATTTACATCCAAATTAGTTAGCATATCGTGAAACAATGATTTCAGGAGTAGATTCCTTAGTGCCCCTGACCCATTTAGCCCATCCCCCTTCCCACAATCCCTCCTGTAACCCTCAGTTTGTTCTCCATGTTTATGAGTCTCTTCTGTTTTGTCCCCCTCCCTGTTTTTATATTATTTTTGTTTCCCTTCCCTTATGTTCATCTGTTTTGTCTCTTCAAGTCCTCATATGAGTGAAGTCGTATGATTTTTTGTCTTTCTCTGACTAATTTCACTTAGCATAATACCCTCCAGTTCCATCCACGTAGTTGCAAATGGCAAGATTTCATTCTTTTTGGTTGCCAAGTAATACTCCATTGTATATATATACCACATCTTCCTTATCCATTCATCCATCGATGGACATTTGGGCTCTTTCCATACTTTGGCTATTGTTGATCTTGCTGCCATAAACATGGGGGTGCATGTGTCCCTTTGAAACAGCACACCTGTATCCCGTGGATAAATGCCTAGTAGTGCAATTGGCTGGGTCGTAAGGCAGTTCTATTTTTAGTTTTTTGAGGAACCTCCATCCTGTTTTCCAGAGTGGCTGCACCAGCTTGCATTGCCACCAACAGTGCAAAAGAGATCCTCTCTCTCCGCATCCTCGCCAACATCTGTTGTTGCCTGAGTTGTTAATGTTATATGTAGACTTTTCTGCATTTTCTTTGTACATAATCATTTCGCCTCTCAAAAGTGATGTCATTTTTTTCCAATGGCAGTAAGTGGGACATTCACTCTTAGTCCTTCCCTCACAGCCCTTTGGCACTGGGTCTCCTGCATTTCTCAGGGGAACTTTGCTTTTGCTTGTGTCCTTTCTTCCTTCTCTCTTCCCTTCCCTCTCCTCCCCTGCCCCCACCTTTTTGTCTTTCCTTCACTTGTGAGTTATCTTGTTTTAAGCTGCCAATTCTGTGGTAATTTCTTTTTTTTTTTAATGTTGATTTATTTTTGAGAGAGAGAGAGACAGAATGTGAGCAGGGCAGGGGCAGAGAGAGAGGGAGACACAGAATCTGAAACAAGCTCCAGGCTCCGAGCTGTCACCACAGAGCCCAACACGGGTCTCGAACTCCCCAACTGCGAGGTCATGACCTGAGCCGAAGTCGGACGCTTAACCGACTGAGCCACTCAGGCACCCTTATGTGGTAATTTCTTATGCAACCATAGAAAACCAACACAAGGAAGGATAAAAGCAATAGCAGACATTGAGAAACATCAAGCGAATAAATGATTCAGAAATTATTTTTGAAAAAAAGTAACTAAAGGCATATCCTCGTCAACTAAGACAACAGAAATAATTCAGAAATAGGGGAATTAAAATAGTAATAGCAAAGAGGTGAACAAACGTCTGAATCATTTAGAAATTTTAAAATATGGAAATAGCTCTTTAAATAAGTCCTAGATCCAAAAGGGAATTACAAAAAAAAGAAGTCAATTACCAACCTTTTAAAAAAATAATAGGATTGAAGATATTATGTGTGAATAGTTGAGAAGCATACATATTCTCTTCTAAGTCAGATTTATAATCCTAAGTATTTTTATTATTAAGCCATAATGGTAATAAATAAAACATTTAACCCAAACGATTAGTGAGAGAACAATATCAAATTTATGAAAAGGAAATGGAGGAGGTATACTTAAGACAAAAGCAGACATGAATATGTTAAAAGAAAGAAATGTGAAATATATAAATATCGAGAGTTGTCTCTGTAAAGAAAAAGATGAAGTATATAAAACACCAGCATATCTAATTAAGCAAAACAAATAGAAAACATAAATTCAATTAGGCAGAAGAACAGAAGGATATATAAACTGATACACTTGAAAAAAATCAAAAAGTCTCTAAATATGCTTTCAAATCAATATTAAAAGTTTTTAATGTTTATTTGGTTTTGAGAGAGAGAGAGAACAAGCAGGGGAGGGGCAGAGAGGGAGGGAGACACAGATCTGAAGCAGGCTCCAGGCTCTGAGCTGTCAGCACAGAGCCAGACATGGGGCGCGAACTCACAGACCGCAAGATCATGACCTGAGCCAAAGTCGGACGCTCAACCGACTGAGCCACCCAGGTGTCCCTGAATGAGTATTTTTTTAAATTTTTTTTTGTTTAGTGTTTATTTATTTTTTTATTTATTTTTGAGAGAGGGGCAGAGAGAGGAGACACAGAATCTGAAGCAGGCTCCAGGCTCTGAGCTGTCAGCACAAAGCCCAGACGCGGGGCTCAAGCTCATGAGCCTTGAGATCATGACCCGAGCCGAAGTCCGACGGTTAACTGACTGGGCCACCCAAGAGCCACTCAGTCTATATTTTAATGAACTATATATCTCTTCAATAATACCTACATCTCCTTAATAGATATCCTAATAATATTAATAATTTGTCTCTTAGTAACAAGTAAATTCTTCTTTCTTTTGTGCTTTCCAAGTTATATGATGGAACTGTATAATGTTTAAAGTCAGAAGCAAATTACACCTGCCGCTTATCGCCCATCCTCTTCCCCCCGTATCCGCAAATCTCTCGCCATTCGGGACCTCCACGACAAAGGGGATCGTCTCAGGTATCCAGCAATTTAACAGCACTAACCATTGTGCTCGCTGTCTCTTGGTGCGGGCAGGATCATTAAAGCTCACGTATCCAAGTGCTTGGGATTCCTTGGTTAGCTAAGAACTAAGCCGAAGCCACTTCGCTCCAGCTCTGCTAATCCAAGAAATGTTCCCAAATGTAGAATGGGAACAAATCTTTCGTAGGTGTGCACCTGATAGGATGAAATCACGCGTGCGGAGAAAGGATCCCGTACATGGGAAAAGATGACCACAAACCAGTGGAAGACGCCAGGGTCAAGGGGGTTCGTGATGTGGCCTCTGCCCATGGCCCGGTCCATCCTGTCTGACCGCCACCCCTAGGATCCCTCTATTCTGGCCTCACTGGACTGTTTCCAAAGCCCCAGATGCACCTGGCACTGGCCTCACCTGAAGCACTGCCTCCCACCTCTTCCTCCTACCTCCTGGTCCTCGGACCCCAGTGTAGACTAGCTCCTCTGGAAAGTGCTTCTGTTGCAGGTAGAATTTTTTAGATGCCTCTTTTCCCCGAGATTTCTGTGCCCTGGTTCGACCATCGGACCCTAATCTCGGGACGGCTGTGAAGGGACGTGCAGGTGTGATCCATGTGACAGATGGAAGATGGGGGCATAGTTGGAATTCTCCAGGCCCAAACTGATCACTTGAGCTTTAAAAGCAGGGAAATTTCTCTGGTTGGAGTCTTGTATGCAGTGGGCGAGGAAATCAGGAAAGATGAGGCCAGAGGGAAGCCAGAGAGATTGACAGCGTGAGGACAAGAGGACAAAGCTGCTGACTTTACAGATGGAAGAAGGAGGTGATAAGATGAGGAAAGTGGAAGCTTCTGGAAGTTCAGAATAAGGCTGACAACAGCAAGAACACCAGAACCTCAGTCCCGCAACCACACAGGACTGACTCTGCCAACAACCTGAACACAGAATGTGGAGGCACATGCTTCCCCAGAGCCCCTGGCAGGGAGGCAGCCTGTGGTCCCCATGCAGAGTCTCACTGACTGCACTGACCCTGTCCCGGGCCTGACAGAACAGCGCGGATGAGCACATGCAGTGTGACCGACCATGGCTGTGGTTATGCGTCACGGCAGGAGTAGAAATCTCACCCACTCCCACAAGCCCCTCCGAACAGAGTTAGGCACCAGGGTGGCATTCAGAGCCTTTCTCAGCTACTAAAGCACAGAAACCCAACAGTCAGAGGACACGATGGAGGGGTGCCCGGGGGGCTCAGGTCGTGATCTCGCAGGTCGTGAGTTCAAGCCCCGCATTGGGCTCACTGCTGTCAGTCTGTCAGCTCAGAGCTCACTTCGGATCCACCGTCCCCTTCTGTCTGCCTCTCCCCCACTCACCCCCTCTCTCAAAAACTAAATTAAACATGAAAAAGAAAACACAATGGATCAGTGCTTATGTGTAGCCCTGCAGGCCACCCATGGAGAAGGGACAGGAATGTTCCTTGAGTCGTTGGATTTGGGGAGGCTTGGAGTTCCCAGAGGAGGCTGAGGAAGAAGGGAGGCTCTGGCAAAGATGGGGACAGGGCTCTCGGGGAGCTCGCTCAAGGCATCATTGGTGACCTATGGAGAGCATCTCAGTATCTGGGCGGCCATGGGGTCGTGACTGGCGCCCTCCCTGGACTCCCCAGGGCGCTCGAACCTACATCGGTCAGTATGGGTGTCACCGTAGATCATAATGGCCCGTTCGTTTGCCCTGGGCTCCAGCAGAAAGCCAGGAAAGATACGAATCGTGTCATCGTTCACATAGACGCTGAGTGGCAACGGCGAGGTCTGGGGCGTTTGTGGGCATCAGAGCTGTGTTCAGCAGAGCTGATCACCAGGGCAGGGCAGGCCTGCTGGGCACCTGTGGGTGGCGGGTCCTCGCAGGTGGGCCGTGGTGAGAGGCGTGCATTCCCCTGGGAAGCAGCGGCTGCAGCACATGGCTGGCCGGAGCCCAGCTGGATTCTCGGACCCAGCCCTCCGCTCTGAGATCTCAGCGTCCCACAGTCCAGCTTCCGGGGAGAAGGTGGCGGGTCTGAAGATGTCCTAAGAGATGGCTTCAGGCTGGCACTCACCACTCATGTGGCGACCTTGGCAGAACAGAGGACTCTAGAGGAGCCACAGCACTCTGCAGGAAGGGGCCGCGCTTGGACAGCCGCCGGGAAGAGGGCCTTGGGGCCACGCGAGGTGGCAGGAGACAGTCACCAAAGCTGTCGGCTAAGTCAGTTTTGTGTTTGTTCTCAAGCTGGATGCACATTCACCCGTACGCTAAGTAATTATTGAGGAACTTCTGCGGAAGGAAGGTCCTATGGATAAAATGATCACGGTGGCCTCTAACCTTGACATTCTCAATCTGGTGATGCTGGCAGGGTGTGAAAAGTGAACACGGCACAATCTAGGGAGGCCTGTAACAAAGGTGCAGGTGTCCTACCAATCCCCCCCCCGCCCCCCAAGATACGTGCTGGCGACTATCTAGGGAGATCAGCTCTGGTGCCCGCCTTGCAGGCCATCCTGTCCTTTCCACCAGCCTCCTGTGGCATGAGATACGAGTGAAGTTGATGCTTGGGAGCTGAGTCATGTGTGCTTTTGAAAGAATTAAGAGTGGGGGGCAGGTGCCAAGCTCAGAGGCCACTGGATGTGGGGCTGGATGGAGTGGAGGAGCCCAGAGATAAGGCAAGAATTCATTTTGATAGAATTGCTCATTCAAAGCATTATTCTTATGAAGAGCAAACTTATTCTCATAAAGTCAGCATGGAGTGGAGTGAGCCCAGTGGGGGTATGTGCAGCTTAAATTGCTTAATTACGTCTGCTGCATGATGTTGTGTAGTAGCTTAATGCTTTAGTTTGCAGTCACTTTCTCTCATCCAGATGCCCTGCTTAGTTCCCGGGGGGTGGGGGGGGGGTGGGGGGGTGGGGGGGGCAAGCTCACGGCGTCAGACCTTGGGGAGTGATCCTGTCTTAGTGGCCCCAAGCACAACACCTTTTTAAGGTGAGTGCGCCAACCCACAGGGTGGGTTTAGGGAGGTCGAAGTCCAGTTCTCCCTGTTGTGGTTTTGGGGCCAGGGATGATGAGAAAGCAGAGGTGAGTGAGAGTCGGGAAGAGATTGATAAACAGATTCTCAGAGTTCACAGCACAGACGTCTCCATTCACAACATATTCAATGGAAGCCCGTGAGTGCTTTCAGCGACGAGGGACATCTTATCTGCAGCCAGGATGAGAAATTTCACTTGTAACAAAGCTCGGTATAGAAAGGGCTCTTATCTCAGAGTCCAGAATGAGGATATTAGTAACAGCGCCTGCTTCTTTCTGAAGCCCTATTAGCATCAGGTAATAGGTTTCCCCGATGGTCTTAGCGTTAGCTCGGCTGCGGAGAGCTACTGAAAAAGAAAGTTTCTTTGGAAACAAGATACGGAGAAACATTCCAGATCATTGAGGTTGCTACCGATTCAGGTATTTTAGAAAAGTTGATTGTGAAGAGTTTCTAGGGAGTGAGTCAGATGCTTCCCACTGACTTTCATTACGCAGATGAGAGGGGGGGTACCTCCGGGACGAGGTTTCGGGCAGCCTCGCAGAAAAACTGTGCTTCTGTGAATATAGTATCTTTATAATTTTATAATGCTTTATTGTGATCGATTGAAACTTTGGGGATACGTGAGTAAGCTTCGAGGGGTCCCCAAAGACCATGAAATTATATCCAAGAATTGTGTGCATTTTGGAGGGGAGGGGGGGAGCCATGGCTTGAACTCCCGACACCAGTAAATGCACAGAGCATCTCCACCTACGTTATTGGAGAAAAGCCAGAAAGAGGTCAGTGGAAGCCATGCTTGCATGAGGTTGGAGCAAGCGAGTGTGCACTAGCCTTGGGTCGGGAGTGATCCTGAGATGCTCAAGAAACAGCTGGGTGCCCAGTGTGGGTGGACCCAGATGAGGAGAACGGTGGCAGATGAGATCAGAAAACGAACTCAGGTAAGGGGCGGCATGTTCTAAGGACCAGACCATTCTAAGGAATTTGTCTCCTGCACTTGACTGAGATGGGAAGCCGAGGGAAGCTTTGGAACCCAGAAGTGGCTTGACTGGATTTTCATTCCAGATGATCCCACTGGCTGCCATGTTGAGCATGGAATCACGTGAGGGGCGAGGATGGCAGTGGGGAGATTGATCGGGAGGCCTTCTCAATGACCCAGGTGATTTAGGTCACCATAGGAATAGTGGAGGTGATGGATGGAGTCATTTTCTGGATGTGTTTCATAGAGCCACGAGGGTCTTTGATGGATAGGTTATGAGTGCCATAGAAAGAAAGGAACCAAGGATGACTCTAATTTTCCAGGCAAAAGCACTCAATCCCCCTTTACTGAGAAATCCTGGAGCCCAGCTGCCTTCGTGTCGGCAGCTATCAAGCAGCTGTGTGCTACTAACTCGTTGGCAGAGGAATGGCTTAGTGCCCTGGTGTTCACCCTCCGGAGGGGTCATTTAGGGGAAATTCCTTACCCACGGATGTGTCCCGACAACCTCTTCAGATCATGAGCAGAGCGTGTGGGAGAAGTCAGTACCCATGTCACCTTTGTACTAAAGGTAGAGCAAGAAGGGAGCAGTGAAGGTGGAGAAGAAGAGCCGCCCTCCCCCCCAGCCCAGGAGTGGAAGCAGAGGGGACACTCAGTTGGGCTGGGCTGGACATCTCCTGCTTGCCTTTCAGACCCCACTCTGTGCCCTTCTGCATCCTGCACTGTGACCCAGGACACTGACCCTTGGACTACACCAAGGGTCTGGCCTCAGGTTGAATTTGGGTATTGAGGAACACCTGTGTGAGACTGAAGAGAACAAGCATTATAGGGAAGGTATTTATTTCCTTTGCTCTCTCTGTTGGGCCCAGGAACTGGCTGCATCGCTTGACTTGCCTGTGGCTATCGCTGCTACCTGGTGGCCCTCCTCACGCACCTCCCCACCCCTCCCCTCTCTCCAGACTACAAGTATTAATAGCTCAAGGATTACCAGCCTCAGGAATGTGGACTGTGCTCATGATTACCCCATACCTTGTCTGCTTCCTTACAAACAGTTGCTTTATTAAGGTGTAGCTGGTGTTGCTGTCTATTTCCTGCAGGGACCTTGACTGATGCTTTTGGATCTTCAAAGGGAATTGAGAACCACAGACTAGAGATTATAACTTTGAGGATTGATTTTAATAAACTTCATTGCAGCATAATTTATGTGCAGTGAAACTCATTCATTTGACGTGTACAACTTGATGAGTCTTGATGCATGTATACAGTCATGTCACCAACAACGTAATGGAGATCTGGAACACTCGTACCGAGACAGAGCTTTCCTAACATGCTTCACTCCAGTCCATCCCTTTGCTTCACACCCTGGTCCTCGACAGCCATTGCTGGGGTTTCTGAGGTCTGTCGGCTTTCTAGGCTTTCTCACTTCAGCAAATGTGTCCTCTGTGTTGACGCCCCGGCGCAATGGAAGAGATTAGCAATAGAATCTTTTAAACTGTAAGACCTTGCCCACATCAGGAGCTGGGCAGATTTCAACCTATTCCAAAGCCAGGCTGCATGAGTAATGCAGATGCTGACAGTCACTGGATGACAAGGAGGCAGAAGAGAATAGAGAGGCAGAGAGAATAGAGAATAGAGAGAAAACGTCCTGGCTCGGGAAGCTAGTCTGAGCCTCAGATGGAGCTTTGAGGTTGGTTCTGACATTTACAAATGGGCTCTAGGGTCTAACAAATGGTGAGTTCAAATCCCCGTGCTCCTGCTGATTAGCCTGGTACTTTCAACTGTGTAGACCTCTATGGTTTCTCTATAAAATAGGACCCTTATACTTAATTTATGTATTCTTGTGAAAATTAAAGTGAACTCATGTATGTGATGACCCCAGACCAATATGAGAAGATATTTGTATAGCCCATTGGCTTCCAGTAAGTTGTTATTACGGAAATTATAACCATATACATTCGTATACAGTTTTACCCATCAGGAAGATCCATAAGACCTTGATTCTTGATCTATGTCTTAGTGTTTATTCATCAACCTTGCAAAGTTTTTGCTTGTTTTAGTATAAAATATCGCAGTATTCATTTCTAGAAATTTCAACAAGGCTGACGAAATTTTGAAATGTCTTGTTGAGATTTCTGACATATACTCTGGCTCTGCTACTCGCGAGTTGTGACAAGGGGACAGGTGTCCCCTGTGCTCTGCTCCCTGGTCTTCAGTTTCTTCCTCCTTAAAATGGTCCAGTTGGGCTGAGAGATTTCTGTTGTCTCTGCCAGGTCTAAAATATTATGACTCTTGGATTCAAAACAGGACTGTATAATATCTAATAGAAAATGCTTTGAGTGACTCCAGCCTCGTTTGGACAGAACACTCCAAGCAGCTGCTGCCCGTATTTGACCACCATTCGGGAGGATTTTCTGGTGGAAGTGTAGAGGGAAGAGTGAAGGAGAAGTTCAAAAGGATGTAGTATATCCCTGTGTAACTCACAAGACAGGAAGAGCCCCCATGAAATCTGAAGCGACTAGAAGGCATTCTCTGCCTCCCCAAATAAAGAGAAAGCAAACCTTTTGGAATTTCTCATCAGCAAATCTCTTCTTTAATAATGCTAGTAAACAAAACAGCTATTGACGCTAACAGCTGTCAGTGTTCAGACATAAAGAGCTATTAACCAGGGAATTCTTTATAACTTTACACATGCAAAATTAATGGCAATATGGGCTACTTAAGTGGTAAGTTTGAACTCAAAATATGGACTTGGGAAGCAATTAAGGGTTATTCAAATTTCATCCCCTTGAAAGTTCTTCCACTGGGTCCCTCCAGCGAAGATGCTCCTATGTATTTTTTTTTGTAAGCCACGGTAAGAAGCTGTTTTAGCGTAGCCAGTTTCTCTACTAGAATTATTTTTTATTAGCTCTTCTAATCTTGACAACAACTCTGAGTTAGGTACCGTTGTACTCACTTTACACATGAGGAAAATGAGGCTGCATAACGCGGCCAACATCACGGTGTAGAAAGTACGTAAATGGGGATTTGGCCTCAGACTCTCTGATGCCCAGATTCTGGGCTGCCCTTGCTCCCGAACAATAAGGAGCCTTTGATATTCTTGCCTATTCAAACCAATGAGCCAGAAATGTCAGCGCAGGTATTCAAGCAATGAATTCGTGCTTGGCAATTATTAAAAGGCAAAGAGGCGGGATGAGCCAAGAGGAAACTGGAGAGCCAGGCTACCTGGGAGGGACTGAACTTAAGAAGTGTTTTTGCAGACTGGCCTAAGCCTCCCTGACAGTTTCGGTTGCATTTCTGTGACACAGTGAAGAAAGATCTGTACGTAGAAGCAGTAGATGTCATGGCCCCTACAGTTAACCTGTCCACACTGCTCAGAAAAAGAATTTCCCAGCAGCCCAAGCTGGAGCACTTCTGGTCTTTATTTTCCTTTCTCCTTCCACATGGGTTTGCATCACAAAGCCCTAAAACATAGTCATAGCCAGGCAGAGAAAGGGAGACTTAGAGGTCTAAGCCAGAAAACCAGAACTCTTTCGAGTAGATTGTTATTTGGACTCCCACACTTATATGAGTTATTTTGCAGCAAGAATGGTTGTCTTTAATCAGCGGTGTGCTAGTAAATTTTTAACAAGTGGCCTCCACGATGGTTTTGGTCAGGGGAGTGCTGATTTTGTAGCATATGCTGATTTCTGTGCTCTAAATATCCTGCCTTGGTTGACTTTAGGCTACCAAGGTGACATCACTGAAGAGCGAGTTGGGAAGAATGCTCAGAAGCACACCATTATGTAGTATTTCCACTCTAAAGACATAATGGGAACAAATAATCTCAAAATCATAGGTAGTAGTTAGTATATAGGCCATACACCTGAAGCAGAAAGGCACGCAGATTTCTAGAGAGAAATGGTTCTCAAATGTGATCCCTGATCAGTGAGCAGCGGCAAAATGTGGGTGTTTGTTAGAGGTGCAAATTCTCAGGTTCAACCCAGACTTACTGAATCCAAAACCTTGGGGGTGGGGCCCCAAAATATGTTTTAATAAGCCCTTCATCTTATTCTAAGGCACATTGCAATTTGAGAAGCACAGATGAGTCTTAAGAACAGTATTTAGAAAGTGTGCTGTGTTAGAAGGCAAAATTCACCCTTAAAGCACTTGTTTTCAACAGTCTTGTGCATGGGAAACAGCAAAAAAAAAAAAAATAGCGAAACCACCCCTCACTTCCAAGTGGCTCCCACATTTCCCTTGAATCAGAGCTGTAGGAGAGCCTCGTGGTTACAAACTTTAAATGAAAAAGGTATTTCTTACTTTTAATTACGTTAGTGGTAGACACATACATCACCTACGTCCATTTCATTAAAAAGTAATCAAGCATTTCTTGTGAGTCGACACTCCCCTTGACCACAATCTGCATCTCAGCACCCTCTCCTGAGATTCCCACGCTACCTTTCTGATGTAGACCCTAACCAGTTTCTATGCATTTGTGTGCTTCTATATAAATATGATGGTGATGATGATGTTTTACAATAGATGCATCATCTTCTATATATCTTTCTGCATTTTTATTTTTGATTTAAAAATACATCTTAGAACTATTTTCATAGTGATACATGTATGAAGACATCAGTATTTATTCAGACATTTCTCCATTGTTGGACAACTGGCACTTATTCACTTGGTTTTGTTGATTATAGCAGTGGGCCTATAGTACCCAATGCCAATATTGGGCTCCTCACGACTGTTCACTCAATAAACGTGATGCAGAGATAACCCATGTAGCTGGTTGTGTTTCTCTTGATACTTAGAATTGGAGTTGCTGAGCCAGAGGTCATGAGCATTTAAAATGTTAGTACAATCTGCTCAAATTGTCCTCTGCAGTGACCAAACCAGTTTCTAACCCCTCTGTATTACATGAGAGCAACAGCTTACCTCCATTCTCCCCAACACTGAACATTACCAACCTTCTGGAAATCGCTGAGCTTATAGGTCTAAAATGGTCTCCATTGTTTAAATACAAATTTTCTGTTTATTTCTGGGATGATGCTTTTTTCAAATTTTGTTATTAATTTACATTTCTTTCTTCTGTCTTATGATAATTGCCTATTCATCTCTTTTGCCCATTTTTTCCCCATTAGATCTTTTATGCATTTCTTATTGACTTTCAGGATCTCTTATTTTCTCCTCTTCCTTCTTCCCTTGTACTTAAACATTTCATGACATCTTCGGTCACGTAAGAAGTTTGTCTTTTAATGTAGACAAATTATCTGTCACTCTATGGACACTGTCTTTTTGTCTCAATGCCTTTCCTCATTTAATGTACTGAACATATTTTTGCATTTGTCAAATATTTTTTAGGTTTTCTTTCACTTTTTTTTTTCTTTTGTGAGTGTATGAGGTAGGAATATAACAACTTTTTTCGAAATAGATAATTATCCTTTTTTTAAATGTTATTTTTTTAAATGTTTATTCATTTTTGAAAGGCAGAGAGAGACAGACCACAAGCAGGGGTGGGGCAGAGAGAGAGGGGGACACAGAATCTGAAGTAGGCTCCAGGCTCTGAGCTGTCAGCACAGAGCCTGATGTGGGGCTCGAACCCATGAACCGTGAGACCATGACCTGAGCTGAAGTCGGACGCTTAACTGACTAAGCCACCCAGGTGCCCCGATAATCATCCTTTTTAAACATCATTTATGGAATATCTTCTGCTTTCCCTACAGATTATCACATACTAAAACCTATGGAGTTTATGTGACTCTATCTTAAAGATTGACCTGCTTTCATTCCTGTGCTGTTATCATATTCTTTTAAATGTTGTGGAAAAAAAATATTTCAACTTGATTATTTTGAAATGCGTTTTAGAACTGACAATAGCAGTTGTATTTATTTTCTTTTTCTCCATGTAATATATAAAAATATTACTATTGTTACCTCCATGACAAAACTTGTTCTGATACGTCAATCCATTTTTTGAAAATTGAATTTTTCCAAGAAATTAATGATGATTGAGCTTCTGCCTGTTTATTTCCATATTCAAAGGCAGGATAGCAAATGGTATGCATGGAGATCTTTCCCAACATGTGTGAGACACAGGGCAGCTGAAGTCTTCAAATGGTGTCCTGGGAGCCTGAGCAAGATTTATGACTCCATAGGAAATCTTAGATTCACGAAATTATATGTGCATTTTATTATATACATATAATTATGCATATAATTATATGTATATTTCCTCAATGGGCAAAACATGAAATCTCTTCTTGACCATTTATGTTTAATTGATGGTTGTCTAATAAGCCAAACTATCTTAAGTATAGCACTTACCTTGCACTTAAAGGGGGTTAGAGGAGCATGAGTCCATGTCTGTGTGAATTTTGATTAGATCAATAAAATGTCTTAGATATTTAGATCAATACCACTTGAAATTTAGTACATTACTTTTTTGGGGAACAAAAGAAAACTGTGAGGGGCAATTACCAGAGCGTGTTGATTCCCTTCTTCAGAGGCTCTAAAACTATGGCATATGCTGAGCAGAAAAATTGAAGTTTGTAAGTTAGATGACTGTTTCCCAGCCTACCTGGGAGAGTTACCATTTATATCTGTTGTGTTCAAATGGGAACTTATAGTGCTTCTTCATTCTCCAGAGGCCTGTTTTGGATAATAAATCCTATAACTTCCCTGTGCATGAGGTTAATAAGCATGTTTGTGCCCACTCAGGCCTGCAATTTTCCTGGGCGAGGGAGTTGGGCCTCACTCTTATGTTCAGAGATGTTTGAGGATTCACGCACGCAGCTGGTCATGAGCTCAGAGAAAATGCACATACCAGGGATGCAAGTCCATCATCTTGCTAAGGAGGGACATGCTAAGGGAGAATAGAATTGTTGGGTTGTAGACATCTGCCTTCAGGGGCCCTTTATTTGCACCACAGGCTGCACAGGTTGAGCACCATAGGCATGGAAACTTTAGAATAGAAGGTCTGGGGCTTTGACATGACAGCCAGCTGTAGTGAGATGGGGAAGCATGGAACTTGACCCCTAGATCTGCCACCTACTAGCTGCGTGACCTTAGGGATGCCATGATGCCTTTCTGAGCCTCTTTAAAAATGGGAAGACTAACGTCCACTTGACAGGACTGGGGAATTAAGAGATATAAAAGTGTGTAGCTGTGAACAAATGTACTGGCTGGAATCATAAATGAGGAAGGGAATGAATGTCTGCTGGATGAGGGCAGGTGCAATGACTTAAAGCTTCAAAACATGTTGCAGAAATTACTGTACATCTCTCCATCAGTGTTAATGTTGATCCTCGTTAATGTTGGGGTGGAGGAGGGAGAAGGAGAGAGAAAGAGATCTGTGCTACTGTGTCTAGTTGCCTTGAAGAAAATGGATTGAAACACGCAAGTTTGACCTTGATATTTTTGTTTTTGAGAACATTTGCTGTCCTCCAGTTCAACCCCTACTGTCCTGGTTTGACAAGTTCAACAAGCCTTGCACAGAACCTCATTGTTTGGTGACTGAAGAGAGCTGGAAGATGAACGTACAGATCACTCCCCACACAGAGAAGTCTGCACGCACGGTGTAAGTGCTAGTCCCGCAGGGTGATTCAGAGGGCCCTCCTGCAGGAAAATAACACAAGTGCCACTTGTGGCTCAACGAAGACCATTGTAATTAAAAAGAAAAAAGAATTATATGTATCATCAAGTCTAGGGACCATATGCATTCTTTGTCTGCCAGTAAATTTATCTGCTCAATGGGCACAATAAACAATAATTATCTTCTCCGAGCTATGAAAACCCAGTGGCAATCGCCAGTGACAGCGGCATCCTACTGGCTCACAGTGTGAGGGAGCCTGATACTGAGAATCTCATCGGGTCCCCTCCCTGGGTCAAGTGATTATGTTGCATCGAGGTTTCTTCTGCATCCCCCACCCCAAACATGATTCTCCTAAAGGCCACACAGCTTGCCAAGCAGATGACGACATGGGGTTCTAGCCTTGGTTCTGCTGGGCCATCCAGGTGTACGTTTGATCTGGCAGCAAAACAGGGCAGATTTTATGACCAGCTGAGGTTTCAGCCCCAAATGCCTAAAGAAATACACTGGAACAAGGACCTTCATTTTTCTTCAGTAGACACAGCCCGAGGTAGACCCTTTGCCCTTTCCCTAAGCCCACTCCCAGCTCTGCACCTGACTTTTCACCTCTCCATGTTGGAGGAGGGCCAATTTAAAAAAGAAAAGGATAGTCTGCAAGAAGGAAAAGAGGACCCCCCCCCACCAGTAATGGAATTTTTAAAACCCTCGTGCTACTGTTCCTCACCTAAGAATGGGCCTCAGTGAATGTTCTCAAACTTGATGAGCTTGATCACCTCTCTTCCTCCCTGACTGTGGAGTCAGAGGACAGACCCACAGGAGATGCTCTTTCTTTTGGATCAGAGCTTCCCAGCTGGTTCTGCAGTGGGTACAGGTCTGCTGAGATATTTGTCCCCTCTTTCCTTGGGGGACAAGGGATTCCTGGGCCTGGCTCTTGTTTTAACCAGCATATTTTACAAACACTACTATATTCTACATGTGTCATAGCATGAAAACTTAGAGAAGCTCTGTTCCAGCAAACGTTGCCCAGCATTTTTATTCTTTCCTTTGTGATCCTACGTGTTCTAGCTTCCAGATCTGGTGTCAGTTAGGATGTTGTTCTGTTTAATTAGGTTGGAAGGTCTCTGGAATATGAGAGGCTCCTCTCGTCCCCACTATGAGAACATTCTCCAATCATGTTCTGCCTCCATCCATCCATATATCTACCAACTATCTGTCTGTCATCTATTTCTCATCAAAAAAAATATGGGAAACATAGATCAGGACTTTAGGAATTCATGTTTGTGAAGTAGGTCAGGATCAAACATTATTTAAGTTTGCCCACAAAGCCTGCTCCAAATTAAGCTGTTTGCTTCTGTTCCCTTTCTTAATTTATGCTCGGTAGCACTATCCATCCAGGTTAACAGGTTGAATGTGAGGTATAAATAAACCAGATTTGGGGGACCACATTGCTCAAAAGATTAGGTCTGTCCTGAGGCTTGATGCCATATTATGTAATGAGGCAAAGCATATCCTTTACCAGTAGCTCATCTCAAAAGTGAAATATTCTCCCACCTTTCTTACGGAGAAATCAGCGACCAAATGGATCAGTTTCCTTCCCCCCCACCACAAGACATTAGACATGAGAGATACACCGAAGTGTTTTGTCTCCCATATGTTTCCCTGCTTAACCCCAGTTGGAAGAGTATGTCTGAGCACGTGAGTGGAGGCTGATTTCCTTCTAGAAATTGAGGTCTGGATCTTCTTCCACTGAAATGGATACAAGGCATCTTCCAGACAGCTAATGGAACACAGTAACTCCAAGTCCCAGTGTTGAGAACTTAAAGCAGCCATAGTTGCATAGCTACTGTCTACACCAGAATGACTTTATCCTATGAATTGGCATAATTTTCTCCAAGAAACTGCCAGGAAACTCTTACGTGGGAAGATGAAATTGCAAATAACCATATAGCTTGTATGGGGAGCTTCCCTAAAATCGATTTATTTGTTATTTGAACAGACACTCAACTATTCCTCATTCTCCCCTTCTTGGCAAATAGATTGCTTACCTAGTCTCATCAAACAACTGTTTTCTCACCAAACAATTGCTTATCTTTATGACTGTCTTCAAATTTTCTTCTTGCTCTGTCCACCGATTCTAACTTGTAATGAATGAACTTGACCCAGTCTCAACTAGTGCACCCCCATTAACATTTAAAGACTTACTTTAAAACAGAAACCCCAGCCCAACCAAAACCTTTGCCCTCCCCTCAGATGCCACTAAAACACTATCAGAATGGTGCAGTGGAATCCCTTATTGTTTATAAGCAATAAACTCAGTTTTCCTTTGTCAAGAGATTATGTTGGTGGTCTTTTGGGGGAGTTAGTGGTTGATAGTTTTACCCACAAAATGTAAAAAATATAGATAGTTGTTATAGTCATATGTTACGGTCAAAGCAGTTTATAATATAAATACCAAGTTCCCTAAATAATAAATATTTCTCAGACATAAAATTCTCAAAGTCCAATAAATAAAATCATCCAGAGGGGGACCTGGGTGGCTCAGTCAGTTAAGTGGCCGACTCTTGATTTTGGCTCTGGTTATGAGCTCATGGTTCATGAGACTGAGCCCCGCATTGGGCTCTGTGCTGACAGCGTGGAGCCTGCTTGGGATTCTCTCTCTTCCTCTGCTCGTCCCCCACTCGAGCACACTCTCTGTTTCTTTCAAAATAAATAAATAAACATTAAAAAAATCATCTGGAAATGCAAAGAAGATTTAACAAAGAAGATTTCTGGACTGTCTACACCAGAATGACTTTATCCTATGCATTGGCATAATTTTCTCCAAGAAACTGCCAGGAAACTCTTACGTGGGAAGATGAAATCGCAAATAACTGTATAGCTTGTATGGGGAGCTAGTGGATTCTGAATCATCATGTGTGAGATACGAACCACGGATTTTTCAATTCCAGCCTCACAGGTAACTGAGGCTGATAGTCCCCAGACTTTGGGAGAAACAGTAATCCAGACCCACGTGGCTGTATGGCCACAGACAATAGAAGAGATTTAGTATTATCTGGGGAAAGAGATGAAGGAAATACATATTTTCTTATTTCAGCAAAATAGAGTAGGAGGCACCCCCCCCCCCCCCGCTGGATTAGGTTACTACTATGAACTTCAACTCAACTGAGAAAATAATCTCCTATCAGTTGGTTGATGGTGATCTTGTGCTGCCGTGTCCTACATGGGGGAGCAGGGGTTGGAGCTGGCCAATCATAAAAACGATTTCCCCTTGCGTGGCACCTAAAAATATTTTTTCAAAACATAATAGAAGTGCTACACTGACATGCATATTTCTCCAAGTATTTTCTTCTCCAATTGCATAAAGCCTTTCATTTCTCCTTAACTTTCCTTATTGACTCTAACATCCTGATAATCCCATGATAAATCTCTGGTCTCTATCAGTGAACTTGACTCCACTTTCTACATGAACTCATGGTGGACGACACTGACATTGCATCCTGCGTGGTGCCGTGTCCCAATCTTTCTGCCTTTGGTCATTCTCTGGCGGGATGTCAAGGTTCTGTTGCTCAGTGATAGTCCGGGGGCTGCTTTCTTGCTCAGTGTAAGGTGGGCCTTGGTATCTGCCTGACATACGACCCTTTCCTTGTGCCCCTTTTGTGTTCCTTCTGGGCAGAGTACCCACCTCAGCACCTCACACACATTCTCACTCCAGGAGGTCTGTGTGGGACAGACATGCTCATGGCTCAGCCGCCGGGCTTTTAGCCACACGCACTGCGTCCCTTGTTCAAGATGCATTCATTTGCTCTGACACCCTCCTCCATTCTTGTCACCTGCCACCTCAGTGGCTGCAGTGATTCACATCAGTGGCATCTCAGCCTGTCAGGTGCATTCATCACGGGGCAGGGCGCACCCACTTTGCCTCCTTTGGCGGGGTGACTGCACAGTAGGCATAATCAACACACCGGGGACACCTGCCCAGCCGTTGTCCTGACTCCCAAGTCATGAACCTGCCTGGCCCATCCTGTGCTGGTCACAGCACACTCCCCACCTGGGAAGCTCCCTGACTAATGCCCGGAGTTGTCTTCGCGGATCTTCTGGATTCTCCCTCTCGAATCTGCCAAACATACAGAGGTCACCCAGAATAATCCAGGGGACCAACCTGGGGCCGCTGGCCAACACAACCATCCACACGTGAACACCACACTTTGCCCACATGGAAGCTCAGCTTATCCCTAGGTGATGTGTTATTTACAAGCAGAGAACTCTACCTCTTTGACACTTGGGCAGGAGACTGGCTGTTTGTTTATGTATTATTGTATCATTTTGTGCGGTCTGTGATTCCACCCTGTGCCTTCCCAGTCCGGCAGATCTCTTAACTGCATGTAGTTATTAACTTAATGCCGGGTGACTCTCTGGGTCTTAGAGACTTAATTCTATTACAAACATGTCTCTGACTTAAAATACAGATACTAACCGGTGTGCTAGGCAGCCTTCTCGGTCACTTTTTAAGTTAGCTTCTTCAGAAGCCGACTGTGATAGGATTCGTGAACAGGAAGTTAGTAAGAAAGGCCTCTCTGGGGAGATCCGGAAGGAGTGGGCAGCCTGCCTGAGGCCCCGGAACCAGTGTTGGGACCCTCTCAGTCAGGGAGATGCCTGTCCCCTGACTGGGACAAGTGAATTTCCCTGACCCAGGGTGCATCGTACGTGTTCTACTCGAACCCTGCTCATTAGTTTAAAAAAAAAAGCCAATTACACATTCTGCCAAGGAGAGGCTCTTCAGCATAGATCACCCGGAGAGGCAGAAAGAGCCTCTAGGAATAACAGAGCATAGAATATTCTGTGTCATTATTCTGTTGTCCTCCAGGTAACATGGCCATTGTGTGTCTCTGAAAGGGTGTGTGTGTGCTGGAAATGAATATATTCTCCTCTGAAATCCCTGAAATTATAGAACCTTTATAAAGTCTGTAACTTCTAATTGGTTCTAAATCACCACTTCCCAAACTGTAATCTAGTACAACCCTCCAGTTTCAGTTTTATTCTATTTTTATTAGAAAACATTTGGATTTTCCTAAAAAATATTTACTGTTATTTACAATATTTATATGTTTTTAAAAGTTTATTTATTTATTTTGAAAGAGCGACAGAGAGAGAGTGAGCAGGGAAGGAGCAGAGAGAGGGAGAGACAGAATCCCAGGCAGGCCCTGTGCTGTCAGCTCAGCTCACAAATGGTGAGATCGTGACCTGAGCCAAAATCAAGAGTTGGACCCTTACCTGACTGAGCCACCCAAGTGCCCCTACAACTTATTTTTTTGATTGAGAACATTAATTAAACATGGAAAATCCATCTAAGTTTTCCTATGTTTTTCACATCATTCTTTTTGCTACGTATAGTTTTTATAATTCGCAAAATCATTTCACAGTTATATGTCTTGTCTCCAATTCTCTCCCTAATTGGGTTAGCATAACTGGCAATACTTTGTATCATTTGACTTGTGTTTGTGGGGATGTTTTCATGATTACTTTTTGGTACATTATGAAATTCTGCAGGCATTTTTTTCTGACCCGGAGGAGATCTTAATGCTAAGGCCCTCTGCCATCCGAAATTTCCTCATTGTATTTTATTTATGTTTTGCTAGATTTCACAGGACTCCAATGTTAGATGCTTCCTGTAAGACTCTTAATTTGCAAAGGATATCTGCTTTTATGTTTTTCTCAAATCTCTCTTCCATCATTGTCAGCTAGGGTGAAAACAAAACAAAATGAAACAGAATAACGTGTAAGAGAACTTTGTGTGTCCGTTGGTGGTTTAAAAACAACAACAACAACAACAACGTGGGAAGTACCCCAGGGACTGGCTTGAATATCGCAATGCACCCTGTAATAGAAGCCCTTCCAAGTTCCGGTGTCACTGGCTAATGTGAACACAAAAGGAAGATTCCTGGCAGAACTGAGTCCCAAATTTCAGATTTCATTACGGAATGACAAAGTTGTCATTAGAGCAATCTAATCTATCTAATATACCAAAAACAGACTTCATAGGACCTAAGAAGCCAAAACAATCCGGTAACCATTAGAGATAAGAATCCGAAATTTAAAATCTTCCTCCAAAGGTAACAGCAGCTTCCAAGGGGACCAGCCGCGGGGCAGGAAGAAATGCAAACATCTGGTGGAGGGGTTCAAGGAAGAGGCTCCCCCAGTGCCGAGGCTCCCAGGCAGGTGCTCCCGGGTGTCTGAGGGACACTGAGGAAGCTGGAGGTCCTAGGGCAGAGGGAGAAAGGGGGAGGGACGTGGAGGGGACACCTCCTGGGAGGCACAGATCACAGAAGCCCAAGGACTGTTTAGGAACCTTGTCACGACCTACAGCCCAGCGGCCCTGCTTTTGGATAAACCCCAGAGAAACACAGACATATGCACAAGGTGCCTGATCCCAGGACACCCCACCACCCAGTGCTTGCAACCAGTGAACCCCACACACAGCCTCACGCCGCCAGCAGAGTAGTGGGTAACTAACTGCCTTGTGCTGCCTTTCCACGATGGGATGTGATAGATCAATATACAGCTGCATACACACCCCCCGTCGGTGACTGTCACAGTGTCCTTTATGTGAATGTTGAACGCTCTGTGTGTGTGTGTGTGTGTGTGTGTGTGTGTATTTTACTAAATGTTTTAGAACCTTGAAAAGAAGGATGGAATTGCAGGGAGGTATGGAAGAGATTTCAATTTTATGAGTCGCCTAAAAGTGCGACTCAGGAAAGGTTGTACCTCTTATCTCTACTAAGGACTCGGACTGGCTGAACCTCACCTTTTCTTACTGCTGGACATCAGAGTTATATTTCAGTGTTTAAAAGACAATTTTCAGGGCTCCCGGGCCCCTGAGATGATATTAATCTCCGGTTCGGGGAGCCGGCAGAGGGAGTCTCCCTCCCTCCCCAATCTGCCGTCGTTACGAGACGTTCTCACAGCTGTGAGGATGGTTGGGGAATCCTCACAAAGAGCGAGAAGAATTACCTCATTTATTCTGTATGCCCGGATAGCTGCCGGGAATAGAGACCCAACCAGACTGGATCACATCATTCCTTCCACGTTGAGCACCTGGTATCTGCTGTGTGTATGTTCAGGAAAGCACAGCTCCCACTGTCGATCAGCTGGAGAAGGGTGCTTTCTGGGGAATGGGACCTCCCGGATTTAGGGTGTGGGGCGTTATGTACACTTTGCATGTTTTAGGCTGATTTTCGGATGCTTTGGGCGTTTTGTACGACAGACGGTACTAAGGTAGCTTTTCCTTCTTGGTGCACGGCCACCTGGCAGGTCACCTCAGAAGCCTGGTCCTTGTCTCCTCTGTCTTTCCCACTCCCGCCCTTTGTGGACCCTTGTCCCCAGCCACCCTCACCACCCTCACCACATTCACAAGCCTGCCACCCCGGATGTTGGCTCTTCTACATCTTGGAATTAAGAGAATTTGACAAAATCCCTCAAGAACGTATCATGTGTCAAAGTGAACTCAAGGAGAGCCTGCTGAGTGGGGGGCTGGGGGGAAAAGGGCTCTAAAAACTAAACTACATACATGTTAATTGAGTCTGATGGCTTCTTAGAGTACAGCCTGCCCACCCACAACATTGCTTCTCGGGTGTCCAAATACACGTAGTTCTAAAGCCAAATCAAATTGAAACAAAGATCGACAATTTTGTTTTTATTGGGGGGGGGGCAGAGGGGGAGGGAGAGAGAGAATCTTAAGAAGGCTCCAGGGCCAATGCTCCACACTCAGCGTCGAGCCCAACCCCGGGCTTGATCTCAAGACTGTGAGATCATGGCCCGAGCCCAAATCAAGAGTTGGATGCTCAACCAACTGAGCCACCCAGGCACCCCTATTGACAACTTTTGTCTTCAAAATTCATTTGGTGACCAAGTACCTCCCATCTTACATGGGCTATTTGTGTATCTCATCTAGTGTAAATATCCAGGTTTAACTGGAAACATGAATGTATTTAATTACAAGGTGCTGCCCCCAGATACAGAGGGGCTGCCAGTGTTAAATGCCCAGTCTTGCTTTCTTAAAATCTAAAACATACTTAATGCTGGGGCGCCTGGGTGGCTCAGTCGGTTGAGTGTCCGACTTCAGCTCAGGTCATGATCTCACAGCTCGTGAGTTGGAGCCCCACGTCGGGCTCTGTGCTGACAGCTCAGAGCCTGGAGCCTGCTTCGGATTCTATGTCTCCCTCTCTCTCTGCCCCTAACCCACTCGCATTCTGTCTCTGTCTCTCTCAAAAATAAATAAACATTAAAATTTTTTTTTGAAAAAATACTTAATGCTAAAACAAATCTGGCCCAAGTGTTTCAGATAAGAGAGTTTATCAGATCCCCATTTTATCTTCAGTCTGGTGCTTTCTTTCCTGCTTCCTATACTCCAAATACTGGCATGGAAGACCATCCTTTTGTAGAAGAAAAGAAAGAAAGAAAGAGAAAGGAAGGAAGGAAGGAAGGAAGGAAGGAAGGAAGGAAGGAAGGAAAGAAAGAAAGAAAGAAAGAAAGAAAGAAAGAAAGAAAGAAAGAAAGAAAAAGCGATGTATTTGTACTCCACTCTCCTCCTCTTAAAAAGGACTGCAGTGCACTGAGAAGTTTCTAGCAAGTTGTTGTTACATAGGATCTCTTTACTTGAAGTATTGACAGATTTCAGCTGTGAATGTTTAGAGGTTTAGTTAAGCTTTCTCATATTGGAGCACATAATTATTAAATATGATAGATTATCCCACATTCGGCTTAAATAATTTAGCCTGGCACATTCAATAATGCTAATGGCAACCAACTTGACTTTCAAAATGATGCCATGTATTTCTGAAAAGAACTTTTTACTTTAAACTGTAGTTCATTATTTTCCATTCCAAAGAAGAAAAGAAAACTGTGAAGGGGCTGTGGTGAGCTTTATGTAGCAATAGGGATTATTTCAGCCATATTCTAAATCAAATCTCCAGATGAAAGGTGGAAATCAATTATCTAAATGTTTCGAGACGTTGTTTTGAGGTGGCCAAATCCAAATTTTATAGTGATTTCACAGTTTTACCTGCTTCTCCTAAATAAGACAAATTTTATGTTAAGTGCACTCTTCAGAGAGGGTAAAAGTCACAACCCTTTCTGGCTTGATAAAAAAACTAGGACACCTAGGTGGCTCAGTTGGCTAAGCATCCGACTCTTGGTTTCAGCACGGGTCATGGTCTCACACTTGGGTGAGATCAAGCCCCGTGTTGGGCTCTGCACTGACACTGGGGAGCCTGCTGGGGATTCTCTCTCTCTGCCTCTCCCCCACTTGTGCACAAGCGCTCTCTCTCTCTCTCTCTCTCAAAATAAGTAAATAAATTAAAAAAAAAAAGACTAACAGTGTGCTGCAGGGGAAGAGTAGACATTTTTAAAGCAACCGGTTGCTATAGAAGGAGTAATGACAATCTGAGTTTCAACTGTAAAGGAAAATGTCAGAGATCCACACGGAGCGCATGCAAAAGACAAGGTCTCCCATTTGGTGCACGTGGAATGAAGACAGAACGTTTGCTTCAGATACAAGAGTGAGAAGAGCCAAGTCTTAACTCAGGAGGAACGGGGCACAGGAGAGGGCCCTGTTGTGAAGGCCGGGTCATGGGAGGCCTGGCTCAGCCCGGACACAGAGCTTGCAGGGCTGCTTGGGGCACCAATAGTGCTGATAATCAGGATGTCTACAGCCAGCTTCATACCTTCATCCCTCATTTAATTCTCTCCGTCGTGGGGAAGTAGAGGACGCCGAGGAGGGAATATTGGTGTGCAAGGACTTGATGAGCAGTTTGGCTGTCTCTAAACCTCACTGTACCCGTGTCTTTTTTCCAGAACCTTTTCGGGAAATTGCATCAAAATGCCGACCATCTCCCTTGCACCTTCCCCTCCCCCCAGTAATCTTACTCTCAAGTATTTTATAACATATGTGCAAAGTTGTACTTGATATGGCCAAGTGGTACCAAGTAACCAAAGAAAAATCCCTGACGTTTCTTTTAAAGTAAGATGATGCAGGGCACCCGGGTGGCTCAGTTGGTTACATGTCAGACTTTGGCTCAGGTCACAATCTCACAGTTCGTGGGTCGGAGCCCCGCGTGGGGCTCTGCGCTGACAGCTCAGAGCCTGGAGCCTGCTTCGGATTTTGTGTCTCCCTCTGTCTCTGCCCCTCCCCTGCTTGTGCTCTCTCTCTCTCTTTCAAAAGTAAATAAAGATTTTTAAAAAGTTAAGATGATATTGGCATACAATTAATTAATTTAATAAATATTTATTAAATTCTTATAACAGGTCAGGTTTATGTTCCATAGAAACCCAACCCAGATACGGTCCCTACCTTCCCAGAACCGCTGGAGAGTGAAAGACATTGATTCAATATTCACATTAACAGACACATAATACAGACACATGAGACGATTGTAGTTCTGGCCAAGCAGATAAAATTGGGGGAGGCTTCTCAGGGAATGGTGGCCAGATGATGTTGCTGGCCCTAACATTTGTAGCTGCTAAGTGACTGAGTATCATTCCGGGCACAGGGTGCGGCCTGACCCCTCACCAGGGTGGAAAGAACACCGGCTTTCAAGGAACTGAGGAGTGTGGTGTAGCCGGGCACAAAGAGCGACAAAACACACAGAGGTAAGGTGGACAGGAGCCGGGCACCGCAGGGTGTCCCGGGGTCCAATGGGAGCAGTGTTAGACTTTATACGTTCTCCGAGATGTGGGAGGCCTTGGGGGATGTGACATGACCAAATACACCTTTAAAGTGACTGCTGTAGCTCCAGCATGAGAGCCGAACGAAGGGAGACAGAGCACGCGGAGGGACGGTAGCGGGTCATCGTCGCAGCAGCTGAGAGATGATGGAGTTTGGACCAGGATTTTGTAGGGGGCGCAGAAAGAAATTGCTGGGACTGGGAAATGTTTGGGGGGTAGAACTGACGGGCTTTCTGGGGAGTTGCGTGGGGGGTGAGGGTGGGAAGGACAAGTCAGACGATCTCTAGATTTCCGTCCTGCGCAACCGTCGGGGAGTGGAAAAACGAAACAGAGCAGATCTGGAGGAAATCCATAGTTTTGGTTTTGAAGTTGCATTTGTGATGTCTTCCCAGCATCCACGCGAGCGCACTAAGGGAGGGTGGGGGCGGGGCGTGTCCTTGGGAAGCAGCAGCAAGCAGGAGGGACGTGGGCAGGTTGGGGGAAGATGTGGGGAGAAGCAGCTTCCTGAGAGGGCCCCTGGGTGGACGGACACCCTGAAAAGGGCTCGGGTGACCTCTGCCCCCACAGAACAGAGGGAGGAGCTGGGAGTTTCCAGGCAGAGTCCGGGGAATCACAGGTGCCACACATAGGGACCCACAGGGCCCCGGTGTCCCTCTGGCCCGAGGGGCTCACACACTGGACACTGAACGACAGCCCCCTAGATTCCTTTGCGATCACTCCTTTTCTAGATTCGGGCCCTAAAACCCTGTGAGAAAGTGGCTGCAGCAGGGCCCTCAGCTGGTCAGCACCACGCCGGACCCTTCCCCCAGGTGGCCGCTGCCTCTCCGACCCCATCTCACATCTCACATCTCACATCTCACACATGTCGGCCTAGCACCCGCTCTCGAAATCCAAGATGGGGCCTGCCGATTCCCCGCCACCCGGGAATCACAGCTTGGCGTTGCCTGGCTCAGCCCCTGTCCTTGTCCTGTGCCCCACGATGTTCCCGTAAGTAGCTGGTTTTAAGTCTGTGACCAGCAGCCCTCAGTGCAGGCGGGACATGCCATTATGCTGCCCGAGCTCTGGGGTGCTCGTGTAAATTATTAAACGGAGATGTGGGGGATGCCCCTGGTGCAGAGAAGGAGGCAGAGATCAATGTTCCTGTGACTGTGGGGTGGGCGAAGGGCTTCAAGTTCAAAGAAAAAAAACCCCACAGATTTCAGTTGTTGCAAATTGTAATTTAAAGGGTATCCATTTTTCATATGACTTTGAGAAAAATCGAGTACAATGATAGGGGAATAACATTCCCTGCTTACTCACTCTAAGTAAGATAAGTACATTAAAGTATATAGTATTTTAACAAGGGAAAGTTTAGTTAGTGTCAACATGAATGAAATCTAGAGTAGAAAAGCCAAGAGAAACCTCTAATACGAAATCCACATACTTGGCCAGTAACACTGAGTGTGGGAAGAAAAAAATGAATCCATATCAGAAGAGACTCTAACAACATGTCCAGAGGGCAATAAGCTAACTGGAAGGGATAGATGTGTGTGTGTGTGTGTGTGTGTGTGTGTGTGTGTGTGTGTGTTATGAGTACACGTGCGTATCAACATAATATATGAGGATAATTACCACAGTGCTTGACACACAACAAACCACATAAGTGGTAACTATCACAGACACACAGATACGCACACATAGATACGGGCCTGGTGCCATGCTGCCCGGAGTCTGGCGCCTTCTAGGTTAATCAAACTGTTCAGGGAGATCCACCGCTATAACACATCGGCCAACCGAAAAAGTTCAACCAAGGTTTTTTCTTTTTTTTTTTCCTTTACATGACTCAAAAGGAAATAATATCAAAGAAAAAAAGGGTGAAATTACAAAACTGCTCAACTACTCGAAAAAAGACCACAAAAAGCCCTCGAGAACCTTTGGTGTCCGCTACGAATAAAAGTATATTTTTCCCAATCCTGTCTTTAAAAACCGGGAACACCCACAGCATAGAGAGAGTGCCCCACAGCCTGGTGTGCTCGGAGGGCACGCTCTACGAATGACTTGGTGTCTCACAGGAAGGCGAGTTTCTAGAATTCTTGGTGTGTGCATCAGAGAGGTATGTATGCGTCGGAGAGGTACTTTCCTCGGCGTGCTTTGTTCTGCAGGAAGAGCAGCTAGGAATGAATCAGGACGTGCGTATTTGAGTAGGTGAAAGTCCTGGGGTCTTGCCATCCAGAGTGTGGCCCTGGCACCTGTGAAAACGTTTCTCCGCCACGTGGGAGCCCAGTGCTGCCCCGGAGCTAGGACTGAAAGCCAGACAGCGCCATACTGGTTCTCAACCGAACGGGTGTCTCAGCGAGGGTTGAATCGGTGTCCCGTTTCACCTGAGTGGGAGCATTCTGGAGACAAGGACATTTCTAGTCCCTTCCCACTTACTTCCACAGCTACCCCCCCGCCCAGGTCAAAATTGGGTTTGTAGCCTGGTGAAAACTCGTCTCCTTCCTACCATTGATGTCAGGCACACACCTCAGGGAGGGAATCATTTAGTGTGAATGTGACCTCCCCACCTGAGAAACTGCTTCTTCAGGCTGAGGACCAGGACCAGGAAAGGACCTGTGTGCCCCCCCCCCCCCGCCAGCCTCCAGGGGAAGGGTGGCCCTGAAGCCCCTGCCCTTGGGGTACCTTGTAGATTCAAGACCATTCACCAAGGGGTCGGTGGCTGAGGAAGCTTTAAAAAGCGTCATTTGCCAAGTTGTGAAGAAAGAAAGAACCCCGCTGAATTTCGTTGACGCTTTTTAGTTGGAGGAATTCACGAGGTCACAGTCAGCATGACTATTCTGGTTCATGTTTAGGTTTGCATTTGCAGCCACACTCACTGGTTTGGTTGAGGGAGCCACGTCTCCCGACACGTAGGAGATGCTCTTCTTGTTGAGTTAACGTTTGATGGCTTGAGATCATTCCATTCGTTTTGCCCTCTTACCTGCCCGTCCATCCTTCCGGCTTCTGAAATACTGATTTTGCATACATGAAAGCGTTCTAATTTAGGAGTGGATTGCATCTGAGCCTTTAACATGTAGGTCTTTTCTTTCGGATTTGAAAAGACCACGGTGAAGAAAGAATACAAATATAGACGACTGCCACCATCACCTTATTAGTGCCTCACTTTCATTGAAATGGGCTAGTGTGGGGCTGCCTGAGAGCTTACACCTGTGAAAAAGAGACTGAAAGGAAAAGACCAGACTTGGTTTTGTGGGAACTGTGTTTCTCGGCACGAAAGCACCCCAGGTCTTCACCTGCTGTGTCCCTGCACCTGTTGGAAGCCGTGGTGGCTCCAATCCTCCTGTCAATTGCAGGAAAGGCATGCAGGAAAGTTGTTCAGGAGATCGGTGTGCAGAATAAAAGTGGACTTGGAGAGAAGAAAGAGTAAAACTCTCCAATCAGTCTGGGTGCTCAGTCTGGGCCAAATTTCCAAACGTATATAGGCTGTTTCTAAATGAGAGTAATTGGGCCAGTATCCAATTTTAATGATCAAAGAAGTGAAGGTCATTCAATATCAGCCTATGTTTGCAGGTAACGTTATGATATGCAAGGTATTTTCATCTACCTTATATAATTTAATTGTTCCTAAACCTTGCAAAATGGATGTAATTTACACATGTAACATTGGTGGAAATAACCAAGGCTTAGAGAATGCACTTACTTTATCCAAACCAGAACTAAACCCAGATTTTGTGATTCTGATCTGGGCGCTTAAAACATGATTACTACCTAAAAAGAATGCATCCACTCTTAACCATTCTTTGGTCAAAATGAGGACAATTGTAACTGCTTTTTTTTTTTTTTAAAGATATAGTAAGTTGGCAAATGGTAACATCATCAGGATGATGTTTCAGATGTGAAAAATTCGTCCCCATATCTCTGCCTCAGGGAAGCCTGGCTTTATGCATTCACGTGTGTCCTCTCCTTCAAGAAAAGTCCCTAGACACCCAGCATTGGCGGAGATGCCCGCACACTGTAGGCATGATGTAGCCCCATGTTCTGCCTCTTTACAGTGAACTGACCAGAAGGTCTTCAGGGATCAAGTTCAGCAAAACCTCATCCTCCTTTATGTAGCATATCTCTTGGTGCTATCCACTCTTCCTGAACCTTCCCATTGAGTTAGTAGGTACCACATCACATCAAAGCCTCCATCAATTTAAACTCTAGGGATGGTGTTTGATAATTGTTCAATAAACTCTGAATTTTACTTCAAATCTGTATACGGAGAAGGATACTGCTAAATAAATCAGTTAAGCACATTTCTGGGGAGTATTTGTATACACAGCTTCCAGAAAGATTATTCTTCATAATCAACAAGGTGTTAACTCAAAAGAACTCAGTTCAGCAGTTGTGGCCCAAGTCACACAGGACCCTGTGAAATGAAGTAGTTATGACATAATCAAGGGAATAGGGCCGAGGCTTGCTAACCTGCAACGTGGCAGAAGGTCTATCTGCCTCTATGCAATTGGAAATAATGTGATTCTTTTCTGAAATCCCGTGACTTCCGTGTTTGTCTCAGACATCCCAGAAACAGATGCCAGAGTGGCTCAAACACGCAAGAAAGTTCTTAGGGGGAAAGACTAGGATGAAATGAAGAGAGAGCCAGGAGGGGCTGGGAGAGCCCTTATAACACATGCCGGTCAAGCCCTTGAGTAGAGGAGAGAGGGACAGAAGAGAAAAGGATGGGAGGAAGTATCTTGGGTGGCCATGACCTTCTCAAGAAAGCTCATCCAAGCCATCAGCAGCCCTGAGTCAAAGGTACCTGCCAGAGGGTCAAAGGTCCTCCGTGACTCCTGGAAAAGGGCCAGTCTTGGTATCCTTGTCACGTGCAGACACTGCTATGAGAAGCCCCTGTGAGTTTGGACTTGTAGTGATGATTTCAGGGGACAGCAGCTGGATGCTCAGTCACTGGAGATCTGAGAGGTATATTCTCAAAGTCACCACAACACCTTTCTGGTAAGACAGTCGTGTAAATAATGTGTGGTTGGCTGCATAATCCCCCCAACTCCAAGATGTCCACATCATAGTCCTCGACACCTGTGATTGTTACCTTACATGGCACAGTAGGCTTGGCAGATGTGATTGGGTCAAGGAGTGTGAGGTAGGGTGATTTTGAGGGGATATCTGCGTGGGACCGGTATAATCACAAAGGTCCTAGTAAGAGGGAGGCAGGATGGTTAGAGTCAGAGTCAGAGTCAGAGATCAGAGAGAACGAGCTTAGATGACACACAGCTGGCTTTAAAGGGAGACGAAGAGTCAGAGCCATGGAGCAGGTGGCCTCTAAAAGCTGGGAGAGGCAAGGAAGTGGATTCTCGGTACAATAGTAGCATGGAAGGATCCCAGGAAACTAACTCTGTTTGCAGTACAGCTGGAAGTAACCACAATAATAATAATGTTATTTTTATTTGATCACGCCGACTGGTTTTCATTAATTTATTTAGTCAAAACTTTATTTACCACTTCTTCTGTGCCAAGTGCTGAGCTAGGTTTGAGGATAAATTTGGTGAATAACAAAAAGCTGCAGTGCTGGGAAACATGCATGTAAGCAAATAAAGGGAAATTAAATATTTCTGGAGAGCTGTAACATCTGTTGAATATGCAAAAAACATCTATGTCCAAGACGACTGAAAAGCACCTTTTCACACACTGATCTCTACCTTTTCTTCCCTGTAGCTTCCAGATTGTCTTTCACTCCCTTCCGCTGGCTGCATTTCTTTTTGGCCCCAGGACATTTACATTTGCCAGTTCCCTCTGCCCGAAATGGTCTCCCCAGTCTCACCTATACCATGGTTAATTCCTTGTGATTCTTGCCCAAGCAACTGATAGCTCACCTTCACGGACCTTCTCTGACCACTCATGTTCAAAGTAGCTCTTGCCCCATTGGTTTCTATCTCTGCCCTGGTTTTTGTTTCGTTTCGCTTTGTTTTACTATTGATTCTGTTGAAGAATAGTTGACGGGTTCAGCCGTACAAGATAGTTATCTGACAGTTCTGTACACGAAGTGGAGCCCACCACGATAAGTGTAGTTACTCCTGTCACCATACAACGTTATTTCAATATTATTGAATATGTTCCCTCTGCTGTACTTTTCATCCCCATGACTTACAGATTTCATAACTGGAAGTTTGTGCCTCTTAATCCCCTTCATCTATTTCACCCACCCACCCTTCTCCCCTCTTGCAACCACCAGTTTGTTCCTTGTATTTATATCTGTTTCTGTTTGTTCATTTGTTTTGTTTTGTTTTTTAGATTCTACTTATAAGTAAACTCATGTGATGTTTGTCTTTCTCTGGCTTATTTCACTTGGTATAATGCCCTTCAGGTCCATCCATGTTGTCATGAATGGCGAGATCTCATTCTTTCTTATGGCTGTGTAATATTCCATTGTGGATATACATCACATCTTCTTTATCCACTCGTCAGTCGATGGACACTTGGGTGATTCCGTATCTTGGCTATTGTAAATAATGCTGCTGTAAACAGAAAGGTATCAGATATCTTTTCAAGCTAGTGTTTTCATTTTCGTTGGGTAGATACCTACTCGTGGAGTTACTGGATCATATGGTTAATTCTATTTTTAGTTTTGAGGATGCTCTATACTGTTTTCCACAGTGACTGTGCCAGTTTACAGCCCCACCAACAGTGTGCGAGGGTTCTCTTTTCTCCACATCTTCTCCAACACTTGTTTTTTCTTGTCATTTGGTAGCAGCCTTTCTGAGTCCCTTATTCTTTCTCTTTGGCAATTAGCACGATTTAATTTTTTCCATTTATTTGTGTGATTACTTATGTTACCCATAAGCCCATGCACTTCAGAGAATAGTGACAAAGTCTGGCAGGCCCAGCATTGAATGTCTATACCTGGGACAGCGCTTGGAAGCTTATAGATGCTTGGTGCATATTTATTTTGTTTAGGAGGAAACTGAGGCTGTTATTGGGAGTCCTTGAGTCACTGTCAGTATTTAAAAGCATCATAGAAATAACAATACCTGAATTTTCTTAAATGCCTGCTCACAGAACTAACTCGTGATAAAGCAACATAGGCTAAAATACAAACAAACAAAATTACTTGAGTCAGTTCTCATTATTTGGAATAGTTATGTTCTACAGAGTCATCTCAAACAATGAGTTAGCAAATACTGAACCATTGCTCCTGGGGAAATATGGAGTTAGGTTCCTAAAAGTCTCGGGTAATAGCATTTTTGTCAACTGATTAGTATACAACTCTGCTTGATGTGTGTTTCTGTTTAAAGAAACCTTATTTAATATGTAGTGTTGATTCATTAACATTTAACTGAACACCATGATAATTCATGCCTGAATGAAGGGTACCTAATACATGAATTTTCTCCCTCGTGGCTTTCGTGCTCTTAGGACCACTAGGCAGCACTTTGGCACATGGCTGTGGGTGATTTTAAGCAGCAAGATCAGCATCAAAAAGCACAAAAATGTGAAACACGTGGCATCAAACAGACCATGAAAAGGACTGTTGTCTACAGTGTGAGAGAAGAAACAAGAAGACAGAACATTGTCATGTTCAGCGGAGCTGGGAATGTGCACGAGAAAGACTCAAATACTGCGCCCTGTGCACGTGTCCCCGAATGGCCATGAAAGACTTTTGGGATGACACACGTGTTCTTGTGAGGAGACAGATTCACACGTAGAAGAATCTGTGAATGGTGAGGGTTGACTATGTTTTCTTTTGGCCAAAAACGAACCATCTTAGGGTGAGAGTAGTGGGTATCTTCCTCCGACAAAAACTCTGATAGTGCTTCACATGGGGATTTCTAGAGTTTTCGTGTCCAGCAGATGAGTGTTTTGGGTATTCAACATCGGAAGCACCTTGCCGTGGCCCCAGGTGAGGGCCGACGGGGACAGTCTGGACTGGCAGACCAACAGGCCTTGGGTTCCTGGCCAGCCTCATTCTACTGCGTCCCGTTTCTTCCACAGATATGGATTTGGAAAATAGGCCACAAAACAGTTCACGATTCATTCTAGAAAACAACTTAAAGACTTAAAGAGTTAAAAATGACGCAGAAAGACGGCATAGTGGTATCAGGGAGGTGAAAGGGGACATAGGCCACAAGTTTCGCATTTTCACTTCAGTTTTGTCACAGACTAGCTATTGGGCCTGGAGCACATTCTGACCTCTGTGAAGTTACTGAATCATTTGTTTTCAAGATGGGGACAATACTACCATCTCCTTCAGAAGATGGTCTAATTATCAGCAAGATAATGAGAGTGCTTTGTAAATAGTAAAATCAAATATGCACCCAGTATGCATACATGAATGTTAACACGCACGTAAAGTTTTATCTGTCACCTCTCACATCAGATTCATGTCCCTCCTTCCACTCTGGTTTTCTGGCAGCTTAGACATCATGTGTACCTCTGTGTGAAGGATAAAAGGCTGTTGAGAAGCAGAGCCTGGAAGAGGCAGGCGTGGGTGGGGGCAGGTGCATGCAGGGGGTGCAGACAGGACGCGAGCACTCTGTGTGGGAGGCAGGGAGGATGTGGGCTGCGTGTCACTTCAGCAGGAGACGTTGGTGCCTCCTTGCGCTACCCACGAAGGGCTGCAGGATCTTAACCTTAAGGTTTATTGGGTTTTTTTTTTCAGCTAAATACAATACACAGTGTATTCCTGGCTGTGCCCTAAACTTGACTCCCGTATTCCGCGGAGGAAACCTGCCTGGTTCCCTGTCAGCAAAAGGCACAGGAGCCGCGGAGCAGGACCGTTAAATGATATGTTCTCTGCATAGGTTGTTGGGCCCCGAGCCGCCAGCCGATCCTCTTAGGGAAATAGCGTTGAGTGATGTGAACCTGTGTCCTCAAAGAACCAAGGCCTCAGAGCGGAATGTGTTCTGCGTGCACTTGAAACGCACCCCGAGGAGGCCTGGGCCCCCAGGGCTCACTCTTGGTTCTGAAGCAGGATGGGGGTGGGGGGAGGGCGGGTATGAAAGTAGAGACACGGGCTCTACAGGCCCCGGCTGGCCCTGGAAGAGAAAATCTACCACTGCCGGTGTGTTCACTGCCCCCTGACATGTGCAGAGCCCTCCGGAGAGTGTGAAGGAGGGAACGAGGTGAGTCCAAGAGAAGCAGAAATAGAAAATGCACCCAGAAGCCTGATCCCACTGCAGACTGTGTCCGGTGGCCTCGCTTAGGCAGATGGGACATCTCCTCCCACACTCATGTTTGCTTTCCCTAAGGAGGGCCAACAACCAGAGTCCCCCAAGGAGTTCTTAGGTTGTCACACCCTGCTACCCCTCAGGGGTGACTGGTCAGGAGGCTGTAAGGAACAAAAATCGGTTGTGGGCAATCTTTAGAGAAATAACAGAAAACCGCGAAGCTCGCCGACCCACGTGTGTCAATTTGACATAATAGAGGCTGAACCAAGGCAGTTGTCGGGAGGTGAGGAGAAGTAAAGGTCTGAGAGAATCTAACAAAATAGAACTGAGCCAGCTCGTGACCAGTTAGATGGGGTGGAGAGGCTGTTGGGTGAGAAGGAGGGAAGATATATTAGATTTTACCCACTTGAATTTGATGTGCTTCTAGAAGTCCCAAGAGGAGGGGCCCAGTAGGAAGTGTGACACATGGGTCAGGAGTCCACCAGTGGCCATGCTCTGGTGTGAATGTTAGAGGCAACAGCAAACTCGCCTTACTTGGAAGCATACAGAGGGAAAGAAAGGAATCACCCGGGGACAAGATGTGCCAGGGGAGGGCATGTGCCTTCTGTGCCATACGGTTTATGTGAACGTTCACCTGCCCTACATCCTGAAGGCTGGGAATAGATCCTTTTTGAGTTGCTTGTATCTTGTAGGAAAGTTTTTTATAATAATCTGTTGTTCATTCCCTCATTTATCCAAAAAGATAGTCACAACATGCCTGCAATATGCCAGACTCTGATCCAGTCGGTCTCTGGCGATACAGCAGTAAATTATATTTTAGGGGAAGAACAAACTAATTTATGAATGGATGGATTCTGCATGGAGTTTTAGATTTGTATCAGTTAAATGAAAGAATTTCATCAGACTTCCATAGGACTAGCCCACGGTGCTGCCGAATCACTGGCAAAAAGCCGTGGACCAGGAACTACCCGTTGATGTTCCCCTGGAAAGGAACATTGCCATAGTTTAGGACTAAACTCTGGCTCCCATTGGCAGCAGAGTTGAGAAGTAAGCAAGTTCATGAGCTGCATTTGGGTGTATTCTCGTACGGCTACATCTGGACATTCCTACTGAAGTCTGTGGTGATTACGCAGCCTCTTTCTCTCTCTCTAAGGAAGACAAAGCCTGTGTCTAGTCTTCTTTTTCTCTTTTCTATGTCTGCAGAGCCTTCCAGCCTTTGCTTGATTGTGTTCTTTCCCGGTCTCCTTTATTTTCAAGCCCTCGGCTCCGGGTGCAGACATGGCTGGAATCTGCTCTGTCTTGGACTGTCGCTGATGGACCATGGCAGTCCAGGACACCAGCTACAAGCTTTCAAGGGGTCCTGTTGGTGGGAGCCAATACTGGTCTTAGGCGGACACGGGAGAGAGGCCAAGTCACGGATGATCGGCACACAGTCCATGTGACCGCAGGAGTAGCTCAGTGGACCCATTGGATCTGGGAGGTCTAAGGTGCTTCCTTACGGGCCGGTTACACAAATACCACATCAGGTGCAGTGCTTCTGAGGGAGGCTTGTTCTTGGATGAAAACCGTTCCGTCGCTTCTTCCTCCTTTATTTTTCACAGAAGGATCTTGGTTCTGCCAGCCTGACTCGCTTTGTCATGCGTCCTCCACCACAAGTGACTCCTGCCCGGACACGTGTACCATTGTTGCCTTCTGCACGGGTCTGTGTTCCTTAGACAGCTTGTGGTCAGCTTTCGCTGTGTCTTGAGTTGCTTCCCATTAAGAGGGTGTTCATTCAGGGATCCATGCTCCCGGGAGATGAGTGTCTGGAAGTACAGGTGAGGCCTGTGTCTCCTGCTGCCCTCAGACTCCAAATGGCCCACCACTGCCTCCAGGCCCCAGGCTGCCCTCCAGACACACACATCCTACACACGGCCATACAACGCAGCATTCAGCCACTTTTCTCTTGATCTTGCCCCTCTACTGGTATCAGTTCTTGAGAGAAAGTTCCTAGCAAGCTGCCCACTCCGAATAGCACCTCTGGGGCACCTGGGTGGCTCAGTCGGTTAAGCCTCTGACTTCGGCTCAGGTCATGATCCCACGGTGCGTGAGTTTGAGCCCCACATCGGGCTCTGGGCTGACATCTCGGAGCCTGGAGCCTGCTTCACATTCTGTGTCTCCCTCTGTCTCTGGTCCTCCCCCGCTCATGATCTCTCTCTCTCTCTGTATCAAAATTAAACAAAGATACAGAAAATAATAAATAATTAAATAAATAAATAGAATCCTTGGAGTGTGTGTGTTTGTGTGTGTGTGTGTGCACGTGTGTGAGGAGGTGCTGTTCTTATTTTAACTATTCAGACATTTAAAAATATGTCCCCTAAAACTAATGTTGGATTATTAATGAAAATTATTTTTAGGTGGCACTGATATTTCACTCTTTCAAAGAAGTTTCTATCTTTTAACCTTCTTTGACAGCTAATCATGTTAGTTGAGACTATGTTTAATGAGACATAAAGGGCAACGACTAAGAATTAGAGCACAGAGATTCTGGTCCAATTTTGTGACTTACTGTGTGATCTTGAGCGAGTCATAAAACCACTGAACCTTAGATTTTTTTTTTCACTTGAAAGACAGTATAATCCCTGCACAACTGGCACAGATGTTTTAAAAATTAAATTAGAGGGGTGCCTGGGTGGCTCGGTTGGTTGAGCGTCCGACTTTTGATTGGGGCTTAGATCATGATCCCAGGGTCGTGGGATCAAGCCCCACATTGGGGTCCACACTGAGTGTGGATTCTGCTTAAGATTCTCTCTCTCTCCTCTAGGCCCCTCTCCCTACTCGCACTCTCTCTCTCATAAAAATAATTTAAGAATTAAAATTGAAGTAGATAAAAATGTTTGAATTATTTGTTAACTCTGTTGGACAGTATAAATGAAAGACAGTACATGGTGTCACCATCATCCTGTTTATGATGACTTCATTTGCTTAACCATGTAGTTGCCTTTCTGTAAACTTTCATGAAGATAGAGGTCACACTTGAATGCATATGTGGTACAGTCGTATTAAAACACCCAGCATGGTGTGCGACCCACAGAAGACACTCCATAAACACTAGGTAAAGAATGAATAGATCTTGTAGGTGAGAGATTTTCAAAGAGAATAGTAAGTCACTTGTGGATCATAAACTGAATTTAACAGAACACGGCAAGCATTAAAAACAAAGTAGAACGGAATAAAATGAATGACCTGAGAAGAGAGAGCCTTGGTGTAGTAGAGCCAGGAAAGTTGGGAGTGCCTGTGCTGTTGTATTTGTTTGTCATAGATGCGCATATGTATCTGCATATGCGTGAATGCAGATGTGTGAGTCCCAGGATATAGTACACTCATGCTACCTGTCTGGAGATGTGAACCAAATGTGTAAAAAACTATGTCCCTAGATAAGAGGAATTCAGATTTTCAAATCTATGGAGCATTCCCCAGCAGGCAACATGAGTGAGGAAAATTCTGTGTCAGAGGTACTCAAGATACTTCCTGGGTGATGGTATAGCCTCTTTCCTTTTCTCCTCTCAGAAGATATACAAAAGCAACAGGGAAACGTAAAAAAAAAAAAAATAGTGTAAACTCCATTTTCAGTTGAATTTAGCCACACATAAAATCCACAGATTTCCAAAATCTACATAAAGCCTGTCAAAAAGAACCCAAGATCATGCAAAAACTCTGGTGTGAGGAATGGAAGAGGAGAGGCCCAGAACTAGTGAGAGACACAGCAGGTGGCCTTAGAATAGGCAAGGGCGTCACCCTGAAATGACAACGTTTGCTGCCAGTGTGGCAGCAGACAGACTTGGACACCAGGAAGGGAAAGGATAGTGACCGAATTGTTTCTGGAGGTAGTTTGAATCAGGGAGAAGATAAGGTAGGGTATAGAATGGCCCCCACAGAAGGAAACTGTTTGTTTCTGTGGCAGTGGAAACTATGGAGCCTTTCAGCTTTGAACCTAGTTTCTCCCTGACACCCACCACTCTCAGAAACTGTCATCGATGGGATCTAAGAAGGTCCAGCCCACCCAATAATAAGTAGTAGAAGGGGACACACAGCAGAGTCATAAAGATACTTAAGAAATAAGCGCAGGGGTGCCTGGGTGCCTCAGTCAGGTAAGCGTCTGACTTTGGCTCCAGTCATGATCTCACAATCATGAGTTTGAGCCCCGCGTCGGGCTCTGTGCTGATGGCTCAGGGCCTGGAGCCTGCTTCGGATTCTGTGTCTCCCTTTCTCTCTGCCCCTCCCCTACTCGTGCTCTGTCTCTGTGTCTCTCAAAAATAAATAAACATTTAAAAAAAATTTTTTTAAAGAAAGAAATGCAAAAGTACCTGGTAGCACACGATCACTTACAAGAAAAAGTGTTGCCATGTAGCAACAACGAAAGATTTCCCAGTTATTTCCCTGAAAAACACAACAACCGCAGCAACACAAAAGGCATTGGAATAGTTAACTCCAAGACGAACGATCACAATTCAGAAGTGCAAGACTGAAGGAAGAAACTGCGAGCCGGTGAGCAGATCAACAGTGCTGGCAGAGCTCCAGAACAAAAGTGGGAGAAAAGAAACAAAAGCATCTGAAAAATGAAGTGTGGGAGAGTAGACACTTCACAAAGTCTACCAGGGGCAGGCTTCATATAAGACATGTGGAAAAAAGTGAAATGAAAACAAAGGATTAAAAAATGATTAAAAACTAAAAGAGAACAGGATAGCCAATAAATGACCAGAAAAGTAGTGGTGACATTCACACAACTGGTGTCCCCAGAGAAACATCGAACATGCTGGTATACAACAAATATTTAATATTACAGAGGAAAACAGTATCTTTCCCAGAGTGAAATATTTGAATCTACATATTGGAAGTGTCCACTCTGTGCAATGGAAAATGGATGGTCAACTTCCAGTCTGACCTGAATGAAGTGAATGGTTTTAAAATGTTTTATTTATTTTTGAGAGAGAGAGAGAGAGAGAGAGAGAGAGAGAGAGAGAGAGAGAGAAAGAGCATGAGCAGGGGAGGGGCAGAGAGAGAGGGAGACACAGAATCTGAAGCAGGCTCCGAGCTCCGAACTGTCAGCACTGAGCCCAACACAGGGCTCGAACTCAGGAACCACAAGTTCATGACCTGAGCCGAGGTCGGACACTTAACCGACTGAGCCACCCAGGTGCCCCTGAAGTGAATGGTTTTAAAGATTCTTTATCTTTATCTTTTAGGTAAAGAATCCTTAGGGCAGCTGGGCAGAAAGTCACTAGTAAGGGTAAAAAGAATAGTTGGTCCCAAGTTCCTCTCCCTCTTCAAACAACATGTTTCTCAAGACAAAAGTTAAGGGTGGATCCACACCTTAAACCATATGCCAGTGTAATTCCAAAATGATCATATTAAAATATAAAAAATTAAACCATCAACATACTAAAAGAAACAAGGGAGGGACATGACCTTACAGTTTTGTATTGAGGAAGACCATTTTAATATGGCTCAAAATTTAAAAGTCATACAGGAAAATAATACATTTTACTAAGTAAAAAAAATGTCTACAAAAGAAACCCTTCTGCATAAAAATAACCACATAGGCAAAATCAAAAGTGAGAAGACTAGAAAATATTTACATTTACATATTTACATTTCCTATCACAAAAGTGTCTGCTACATATAAAGAACTCTAAGAAACTTTGTATAAAATGACTAAGAAAACAGTAGGAATCTGAGTGAAGAAGAATAGGTGAGTGGACAGTTTACAAGAGAGGATTTACAAGTGGTTCTCAAGCATGTGGGAAGATGCTCAGCTTGCCTCATGCATGAGGAAGGTAACTAAAAACTGCACCAAGGACCATTTTTATCTCTGTGTTTAGTAAAAGTCAAGAATTTCCTCATGCTGTTGGCAGTCTGTGTCAGTGGCCATGGTCAGACATAGATGATAGGATTGGAAGTCACTGAAACTCTTTTGGAGGACAGCCAGCCAAGTAGCAGCTGTCAGAATTGTACATGCATGGACTCTCAGACAGAGTTACCCACTTCGGAGGCTGCTTCCTCCTCCTCCTCCTCCTCCTCCTCCTCCTCCTCCTCCTCCTCCTCCTCCCTCCTTCTTCTTCCTCTTCTTCTTCTTCTTCTTCTTCTTCTTCTTCTTCTTCAATATATTTATTTATTTAATTTTATTTTTTCTTTTTATTTTTTTAAATATAATTTATTGTCATATTGGTTTCCAGACAACACCCAGTGCTCATCCCAAGTGCCCTCCTCCATGCTCATCACCCACTTTCCCCTCTCCCCCACCCCCATCAGCCCTCAGTTTGTTCTCAGTCCTTAAGAGTCTATTATGGTTTGCCTCCCTCCCTCTCTGTAACTTTTTTTCCTCCTTCCCCTCCCTCATGGTCTTCTGTTAAGTTTCTCAAGATCCACATATGAGTGAAAACATATGGTATCTGTCCTTCTCTGCCTGACTTATTTCACTCAGGATAATACCCTCCCATTCCATCCACGTTGCTGCAAATGGCCAGATTTTATTCTCTCTCGTTGCCAAGTAATATTCCATTGTATATATAAACCACATCTTCTTTATCCATTCATCAGTAGTTGGGCATTTAGGCTCTTTCCATAATTTGGCTATTGTTGAAAGTGCTGCTATAAACATTGGGGTACACGTGCCCCTCTGCATCAGCACTCCTGTATCCCTTGGGTAAATTCCTAGCAGTGCTATTGCTGAGTCATAGGTAGTTTTCATTTTTTTGATGAACCTCCACGCTGTTTTCAAGAGCAGGTGCACCAGTTTGCATTCCCACCAACAGTGCAAGAGGGTTCCCGTGTCTCCACATCCTTAATAGCATCTATAGTTTCCTGATTTGTTCATTTTAGCCACTCTGACTGGCGTGAGGTGGTATCTCAGTGTGGTTTTGATTTGGATTTCCCTGATGAGGAGTGAGTTGAGCATCTTTTCATGTGCCGTTGGCCATCTGGATGTCTTCTTTGGAAAAGTGTCTATTCATGTCTTCTGCCCATTTCTTCGCTGAATTATGTTTTTTGGGTGTGGAGTTTGGCAAGTTCTTTATAGGTTGTAGATACTAGCCCTTTATCCGATATGTCTTTTGCAAATATCTTTTCACATTCTGTCAGTTGTTTTTTAGCTTTGTTGATTGTTTCCTTTGCAGTGCAGAAGCTTTTTATCTTGATGAGATCCAAATAGTTCATTTTTGCTTTTAATTCCCTTGCCTTTGGAGATGTGTTGAGTAAGAAATTGCTGCGGCTGAGCTCAAAGAGGTTTTTTCCTGCTTTCTCTTCTGGGGTTTTGATGGTTTCCTGTCTCACATTCAGGTCCTTCATCCATTTGAGTTTATTTTTGTGTACGGTGTAAGTAAGTGGTCTAGTTTCATTCTTCTGTGCGTTGCTGTCCAGTTCTCCCAACACCATTTGTTAAAGAGACTGTCTTTTTTCCATTGGATACTCTTTCCTGCTTTGTCAAAGATTAGTTGGCCATACATTTGTGGGTCCAATTCTGGGGTCTCTATTCTATTCCATTGGTTTATGTGTCTGTTTTGTACCAACGCCATACTGTCTTGATGATTACAGCTTTGTAGTAGAGGCTAAAGTCTGGGACTGTGATGCCTCCTGCTTTGGTCTTCTTCTTCAAAATTACTTTGGCTATTTGGGGCCTTTTGTGGTTCCATACAAATTTTAGGATTGTTTGTTCTAGCTTTGAGAAGAATGCTTGTGCAATTTTGATTGGGATTGCAATGAATGTGTAGATTGCTTTGGGTAGTATTGACATTTGAACAATATTTAGTTTTCCAATCCATGAGCATGGAATGTTTTTCCATTTCTTTGTATCTTCTTCAGTTTCCTTCGTAAGATTTCTATAGTTTTCAGCATATAGATCTTTTACATCTTTGGTTAGGTTTATTCCTAGGTACTTTATGGTTCTTGGTGCAATTGTGAATGGGATCAGCTTCTTTATTTCTCTTTATGTTGTTTCATTACTGGTGTATAAAGATGTAACCGATTTCTGTACATTGATTCTGTACCCTGCGACTTTGCTGAATTCACGTATTAGTTCTAGCAGACTTTTGGTGGAATGTGTCGGGTTTTCCATGTAGAGTATCATGTCGTCTGCAAAAAGTGAAAGTTTGTAGGCACATCTACACTTGAGTGAATGATGGAGGTGCAGCGCTGTCCACCACAGCCAGGTACTGAAAACCAGCGACATGCCCAACAGTTGGGACTATTTGAGTAACTGGTGCTGCCTTTATGCCTGAGATTTGATCCAGCAATTAAAAAGTATAGTGATGGCTGTCTCTTGGTACATATAAAAACATCCACATACATTGAACTCTTCTGGAAAAAAAAGGAGAGAGACGAGTATATATTTGTACTTTGTGCTTAAAGAAATTCTGGAAGGAGACCCAGGGAAATTAGTGGCTCTTTGATCTTGTATGAGCCACCAGATGGAAGAGTATATACACCAAAACACATATTCCTTCTGAAAATCTTCATAAATCTAAAACATCTACACATATAACACTTGTAAAATCTAAATTGATATAAAGATTCTGGGGGGTAATTTGAAAATAAATTTCAAAAGCCTTAAAAATAAATATACCTTAAGGGCCCAACAGTTTCATTCATAGGGAATTTCCATAGATGCTAAAAACAAACTTCATAGTCCTTAAAATACCTCATAAGTACACTATTGCATTGGAAATGAAAACTATTTTCTTAAGTAATGATGGGTATCTCAAGCTAGTGGGCAGCATCTTTCTTAATGGAAAACACTAGAAACATTCTAGTTAAAATCAGCTAAAAACTAATAAAGTGAAGTCTCATCACTGTCATTTGGCATAGAATCACTCTCTAGCTGCTTCAACTAGAGAGGCAGTAAAAAGATATAAAAAAAAATTCAAAGGAATGAGCAAAGTTATCTTTATTTGTAGACATTAACCGCTTCATCTGCCTCACTGTCCTGAGTACAACACGAGGCGGGGATATGACATTTTCCCCCAGCTCAGTGGGTGTTGTCCTAACATTTGTCAAATACACTATCCCTTTGCCCCCTACTTAAGAGGGCATATGTATAGTCTGTTTATACCTTTAACTTGTTCCATTGGCATATCTGTCAGGTTCTCCACATACCAGTGCTCCTTTGGGTTCTGTATTTTTGTGCTGTATTTTGATATTTAGTATTGTTCACCCTTTTCAAAATTAAAAAATAATTTTGCCCATGACTAAAATTACCATAGACAATAGTGCAAAGAAAGTATAAGTATACAGATCAAATACTTAAATACCTACAAACAGCCAACTTAGGTGATGGTGATGTCTGACCTCCCTCTATACATTCAGCATTGCTCAGGGGGTCAGTGAGTATTAGCATCATCTGTTCATGGCAAAGAAACTAAAGCAACCATTACAAAGGGAAAAAATTTCAATCATAATATATTACTTGTCTACCTTTATCTTATTAATTATTCAAACATCATCAGCCCATCAGTAAAACATACAATTAAATAATAATTAAATTATTCAAACATCATCAGCCCATCAGTAAAACATACAATTAAATAATAATTACGTTGAGTGATATTTGATATTCTGCTGAATTTTAGTTACCAAAAAACCCATATAATTTTCAGACTATATCACGAAGTTTCATTTGTCAAGGTGGGCAGATAAAATCTACTTTAACAGTTTCTACGTTTGCTTTATAACTTTCAAATATTTTGACTAATGGGCCCCTCTTTCTATTCTTGCCCTAGGCCCTGCAAATTTAGGGATGGACCTCCCCAGTTACTGCCCATAACCTCCAACATCTGTAGAGTGTAGGTCCTCATTCATCAGCTGTGTGTCCCTGGGCTGGTGGCTTCACCTCCGGGAGCATTGGGCCCACCCTACTAGCCCTGCCCTCCCCAGGGTTTGCCTTTTACAAAGTTCTGTACGTACCAGAGGGTCATTTGACTTGGTTTTGGTGGCCTTATTTCCCAGGGCAGACTCTAGTTGCCTCAAAGGCAGTGACCACAGATTGTCTGTTATTTCCCACAGATCCAGGCTCAGCATACAAGTGCCTCTTCTCAGCACCCTCTAACTCCTACACCATTTGGCAGGGGAGCCTAGAAGTTGAGAACATGGTTTGAGAGTCTTCAGCTCCGGGGCTTGCTGTTGTTACCCTGTAGGAAAGGGAGGACCGGTAGCCTTTGCCACCAGACTGCCAGCCCTCATGGTCGTTAGGCTGGGGGGATGGGCCTAATGACCCATTGTCCCTACCACTACCCCTGCTCCTGCCTCTCGCCCCCTCACTCTGAATCTGTTGACCATAGTGTTCCTCCCTCTCTCTGATCAAAGCCACACAGTGCATTTCTGTCAACTGACATCCAGGCTGACAAATCAGAGTCCCTTTTCACCACCTTTCCTTCCCAGAAACTGCCAGAAGGCCAGAAAGTGTCCACAGGAGAGGAAGACTGGGGAGTGCTGAGAATAGAGATCAGGAGAATAAAAGCTTTATGAAAGTGTGTACATTCACGTGTGCTACCGTGGAAATCTTAGCTGTGCTGACATTCTGGAAGCCCAGTGCCGAATTATTTCACGGAGTTCTTTAGCAGATACGGACAAGGATCCATCACTTCACTGTCAAGTTTTGTCCTGGGTGCCTCTCAGCTCCCATCTATGCAGACCAACCATCCCTGCATCCACGCCTGCTCTCCAACACCTATATGCCCAGCTCGGGGTCCTGGGTCCCTACTCTCAATCTGGAGAACAAACTCATGTCCATTGGGATAGCAATTTGAAGGACGTGTGATCTTTATTTCTACAAAAGGGTTATTTGATCTTGGTTAAGTAAAATGAAGCATTTGCATTAGATAAACTCTTTTATATATCCTTTTATAAGCAAAGTCCTTCTTAGCCTTTATCTTGGACTTCTAAAATTCTCTAAGACTATAATGCCAATTCTAGAGTTTAGTTAGGGGCACGGTTGTGACTGCCTAATACAGATCGTCTTTTATTCAATGGGAAACTTTGTGATGTTGACAAATCTCACATCTGGGTAATGGGAACAAACAAAGCAAAAACTAGCTATGCTTGATGAACAAGGTCTGGGAAATGATGCTGACGTTTTCATCAGAATTGTTATATTGTCCCCAAGAAAACAGAAATATCCCAATGAAAGGGAAATTGAAGGGGGAATGATCAGTATTTCTCTGGGCCAATTTGGAGGACCATCGTGACCTTTTAGTGAGTAAATTAGTTTAATATGTGTATAGAAATAGTTCTCTGAGTTGGATTTTCTTGATGTACAATTACAATAATTCCACGGGTTCAGATTCTCCCCCTTTTTTGCAAATAAAACAATAAAAGGGAACATATGTAAGTTTTTAAAGAGAAATCTCCTGGGGAAAAAAAACCCAAGCCACCGCGTCAATTTAGTGCCTTTTTTTTTTTTCAAGTGGTTTGGACTGTGAAACAAGAGCATCTTCCAAAATCACATTAATTGAAGCCTTGGGTGGTTGGGGAGTGGAGGCCAGGAGGAATGTTCCAGCAAATTTTGCTTTCCTGAAGCTGTTGTTGAACTGCTCACAGCCCGTCTGAGTCATGTTCTACATTCTGAACTCACCACGAGATCTTGGTGCACTCATGGTCCTATGCATCACAGGTTTGGAGAAATCAGGGAGCGAACCAGGAGAAAAGAGACAATGCTGGCATAGGCTTTGAAGATTTTCCTAACCTGAAGGACACTCAAGAATAGAGTTTTCCCTTTTTTCTCTCATGCACTTCCCCTCCCCGAGTATTTGGAGAGAAGAGCTAGGTTGTGACTGCTAGGAATGAAAAGGGGGTGAGGGGTACAGAGAAGAACCCACACAGGTAAGATGATGCTATGATAGAACTCAAGCCCTATGGTGGTAGCTCCAACCAGGGATTCCCATATTATTTTGCCATGTTCCCAAACACAGAAATAGACCGTAGGAGGATAGAACAAAATGCACAGCTGCATATACAGGTTTTACTACTTTATAAGAGGGATTGACATCCAGCAACACCAGGTCTCCCCCTAAGCTCTTCTCCGATTGCCAGTACAACAGTTAGAACCATTTTTCATGTAAAACCTTTGTACCTTCAATTTTTCATGAATTTCCACAGGAAATTAACTGCATCAAATATTGTTAAGTGGTTTCTATGGACTCCATTCTCCCAGTAGGTCCAAGAATAGGTAAAGTTTACTCAACCACAAAAATGGGCAACATGCATACTGTGTGGCAGTTGTTCTAGGCACTGAGGACACAGCAATGCACGGTAACTAAGTCCCTGCTTTTCTACCATATGTCCCAGTGATAAGAGGTAGTTGAGATAAACAATAAACAAATACAAAGTGTATTATATACATACACACACACACACACACATACACATATACATATGTACATAGGTAGTATACATATATAACATACACATATACTACATACATGCATGTATAACATATGCATACACATATACTACGCATACACATATACTGCATATACACATACACATGTACCATATACGCATACACATACTACCTATACGCATACACATATACTACATATACACACTACTACATATATACATATACTATTTATACACATATACTACATATACACATACACATATACTACATATACATATACACATACACTTATACACATATGCATATACACATATACATATACACATATAAATGTATACATATACATATATATGCACATATACTACATATACACATACACATATACATATACACATATACTTATACACATGCATATACACATATACATATGCACATATGCAATACACATATACACATATATGTACACATATACATATACACATATAAATGTATACATATACATATATACACATATACTACACATACACCTAGAAATATACATATACACAGACATATACATATACACACATACATATATACATATACCCATTAGAACTTAATAAATGCTAAAAGCTAAAATAAAGTAGCATAAAGGGAGAGGAAGCGATGTGGGTGTTGCTTTAATTAGGATGTACGGGCACGTTCTCTCTGATCAGGTGGCCTTTGGGAGGAGACCTGCAGGAGATGGAGTGGGGACCCATGGCCATGCAGGCATATGCAGGGAGTGGACTTGGGTGTCAGAGGCCCTGAGACTGGAATCTGCTGGGCAGGACTGATGACCACTCAGCAGGCCAGTGTGGCTGCAGGGTCAGTGAGTGGAGACTGGTAAGCCGGTGGCTCCTGGTGGAAAGATCATTTGTAAGAAGTTAGTGTGTGCAATAATCAGTTCTAAAATACTATGCAAGACTGACTGATAATTATGTTCATAGAACTTATTAATTGAAAAGCACATTTAATAAAGCAATCACAGACTTAAGAACCTGGAGATCATATGAAATTAAGACTTTTCCTCGTTCTTGCAAAATTGCTTTAAGAAGAGAAAGGAAATGTAAACAGAAAAATATTTGTGGAGAAAATGAATGAAGGCCCTCCAAAATAGGGCCTGTCAGTTATCAATTCCTGGCCTCTCAGGTCCAACCACATCATGTCTGTGATAATGGAGTTCCTTTAGGAGTCTACGTGAGCTTGATGTTAAGCTTTCTCAGTGGAGGGCGCTGGACGGGCATTGCAGGGGGAAGAGGCTTCCTGCAATTTCTAGAGGGTGGGCGGGAGGGCCTGGCCTTGTGGGGGTGAGGACCCCAGTAGAGCCAGGCCCAGCTGCCAGCTCTTCCCGCAGACTCTCTACAATCTCGCAGCCTTGGCTTGGCAGTGACCTTTCCGCGGCCCTCTCAACACAAGACCTAGAGCCTCGCATGAGCCTCCTGGTCTGTGAACCTCTTGCAAGGACGACCTCAGTGAGCTCCCGCCATGCCTGTGCGCAGTGGCCTAGGGTCCCGAGGGTCACTCATGGGCCCATTGTTCCTTTTGCATCTCCCCCACCCCAAGCTGGTCCCCTTTCTCTCCCAGAGTAGCCCTCTATCTCTGAAAGACTTCTGTGACCACCCATTTCCCACCTACACACCTGATGGTGACCTACCCACTGTCTGCCAAGTGATTGGATGCCAGCTCCTACCTGGCTGACCCAGCGACTTTCTCTATGATGTAGGGCTGAAGGATACCTTCTCCAACAAAGTTTGAACCCCTTCCAAATTTTTCCTTTCTTGGGTGCCGTCCCTCAGTTCTAGGATACCAGAGAGAGTTTCCTTAAGTCTTATATCAGTCACTCTTTGATCATAGTTAATAATTCTTCATATTAAATTTCCCTATGTAGTCTGTTGTGTGGTCTCTGTCTCTTGATTGGGCCGAGCTTGCAGTAGAGACCAAACTAGGCTTTTAAGAGCCTTTAACTTAGATGATTTTATTTTTATCCAAACTCTGCCTGTGTATGTGTTTTAATAAAGCCAGCATAAAAATGTATGAACAAAAAAGCCAGACTATTCCTTCCTGTAAATGTCGATGTAAAGATGATAAATAAAATAATAACAAATAGCAATTCATGAAGGAAATAGCATAGCATGATGGTTAGTCTCATGTTCCACTTGGCCGGGCAATAGTCCCCAGTTATTCAGAGAAACATTCATCTAGGTGTTTCTGCCAAGGGACTTTGTAGTTGTGATTAAAGTCTACAATCCATAGAAATTAAGCAAAGGGGAGACAATCTCAGGGGCTCTGGGTGGGTCTGAATCAATCAGTGGAAAGTCCTTAAGAACAGAGCTCCTCTGGGGAAGAAGTCCCACCCACGGACCAGAGTCAAGCCATGCCTGAGAAATCTAGCTCACCATTCCCATTGGCTTGCTGTATGGATGCTGGGCTTACCCCCAGAACTGCATACACAAATTTCTTCCAGTATACCTCTTATATCCAATCTTAAATTTCATTCTAGGTATGTAAAAAATTATTTTATGGTCATGGGAAGAACGGATTGCCATCTCCATCCTTACATGCAAATACATGATTAATGGACCTAACAATACATAAGAATATTTCTGAAAAAAACAATTGGTGATTAAGGAGGGGTAAAGTCTTTCTATATGGTACAAAACTGAAAAAGCCAAAATGGAAATAAATGAGACATTTGACCGCATACAAATTAAAACAAAGGTGAATTGTGAAAAATTCACAAAATGAAGTTGAAGGTCAAAGACAAAAAGCAGACGTATTTACAAGAGGATAACTTATTTCCCTCCCATGTAGATAACTAGTACCATCCAAAAACAAATAATTAAGCAGCCTGTTGCAAATAAGCGTAGACAGAAAGAGGCAGAACTTAGAACTGAGAGTGTCAATGACCAGTAAGTGAATCAAAAAAGACTTTGCTCAGTATCAATTCAAGGAATTTAAATTAACAAAAGTTTAGAAAGGATGATCATAAATGATATGGGTAAGGGTTCAAGGTACTAGAGATCCTCATACACTGTTGTTGAGTATAGACTATTGGAGGAAAATGGACAATACTGATTGTAATGATTGTAGAACGGTCATGCTATTGGAATCAGCAGTTCTATTTTAAGAACTTATCCTAAGGAACAGTCACACTGTTGTACAACATCTATGTGAAATCACACTCACTGTGTGTTTATAAACAGTGGAACATTTGGAAACCAACCAAATGTGTTGTTATGTTTACCTCTGATCCATAAGAGTGTCTGTCATGGGGCCTATTCGTTGCAACAGTTGTCTGCAAAGCTCTCCCTCCTTCTGAGGCATGCAGGTCTCCAAAGCCATGATGTCCAAAATCACCAGAGTGATCCAAAATTAAGGAGAACTTAATTTTCCTGGTATTTTTTTTTTATTCCCTTAGTTCCAACAATCTCCTTCTCTTGACCAGAGACTCCTAGCCACCCCAGTGAAATCTTCTAGGACATCTGTCCCAACCTACTCCTTCAGCCCCCTCTCTCTTCAATCTCCATATCAAAGTCTGCCATTCTGTCTCTGATCAAAGCGAACAGTGAAGCTAGTGCCAGATGCTTCCTTGGCTCGCGTCCATTTCTTATCTAGTCCTTGCTTCTTTCAGAGGTTGTTACTTCAGGTGATGGGTGCATGAGCGTCTCCCATTCTGGGAACCCTGGTCACGTATCCTGCAACCCCCTCTCCAGATATGTGTGAGTGTAGCTGACACTGCAAGAGCATCACCCCGTCAGCCACATGTCTTCATGTCGAGCTGATTTGGACGTGCGGGGTCTCATTCCTCAAGTCCTGGCACAACCCTCACTCCGTATATGGACGCCTCTCATTTGGATACCCTGTTTGCACCATCGTTTACTGAGATAACCAGGAATGCAACTTGCCAGATCTTCTCTGCTAAGGACTTCCAGCAGACTCTGTGTTCTGGTTTCCCCCATGCCTTCCATCCCGGAGCCAGATTATGAGTTTGGGTGGGAAAGAAGGGGGTATGGAAGGTGCTGGATATTCTGAGGGTCCACCAATGGTATGTATATAACAAGATATAACAGTGAAAGGAGGGTCAAGAACCCTCCTGGGGGCTAATTTTGTCCCCCAGACAGATAAATGGAAGTCTCATCTTAACCCCAGGGGCCTGTGAATGTGACCTTATTTGGAAACAGGCTCTCTGTAAATGTAATTAGTTAAGATGAGACCACACTGGAGTAGGGCGGTCCCTTCATCCAATATGACTGGTGTCCTTGTAAGAAGAGGAAAAGACACAGGCATGTGGAGAACACCAAGTGCCGATGAAGGCAGACACTGGATTGGTGACGAAGGCAGGATTACTTGGTATCGATAAGCCAAGGAAGGCCAAGGATTGCCCACAACCACCAGAAGCCAGAGGAGGAGAGGAGAGACCATCTCCGAAAGCCTTCAGAGGCAGCCTAGCCTGAGGACGCCTCGATGAGAGACTTCTGGCCTCCAGAACCCCGAGACGATGAGTGTCTGTGGTTTTAAGCCATCCAGCTGTGGTACTTGGTCGCAGCTCACCCGGGAGACTGAGGCAGCCCTCAAGCGTCGACCCCTCTCTCCCATGTCTGCAGCATCCGCCTTCAGACTCGGGTCTCTCACCTAAACTAGACCAAGCTCCTCCGAGACAGACTATTTTGTTTTTTTGAACTTCGGGTGTCCTAGAGCAAAGGTCGGCCTCCTGTGGCCTGTGGGCCAAATCCAGCTCACTGCCTGATTTTGTCAATATTGGCACTCCATCACACCCATCTGGTCACGTGCTGTCCGTGGCTGCCTGCCAGCCACGGAGCTGAGTCATCAGAGACCATGTGGCCAACAAAACATTGACTCCCCGACCTTTGCAGAAAAGGCTTGCCAGACCCTACCCTGGGCCACAATAAACATTCTTTACATTTTTAGACAAATGAAATAAGTTGAATGGATCCGTGCCCGTAAGACTACCCCATCAACTTTTTTCCAGCCGTGATGAGGTGCGAGACGGCGTCCCTTCTCCACCGCCCGGCAAGGAGAAGGCGGCTTAAGCTCTTCACAGGACCTACAAGAGGGAAACTGCACAGTGATTAGGATGGATTTTCCAAGCTTTAGAAAAGCTTAGCTTTGTTTGAAAGAAAGAATTATTTGTGGTGGAAGGGAGGGCAGCCTGCCAAGGGAGAAGAGATTCCTCTTTTCTAAACAAAAGGGTTTCAAAGTGAAACCTGAGACAGGCGAGCGCGGCTTTTGTAAGGTCCTCCCAAGGCTGGGCAGGCCCGGAGCCGAACCTGGACCCCGCCGCCCAGTGCCTGGGTGGCCCCGGGGAAATTTTTGCCGACGTCTCTGGGTCTGACTCTTCTCATTTCTAAAATAAAAGGTTTCGGTAAGGAGTCGCTAAACCAAGACAAGGATTAGAATAACCTGAGCAGCTTGTTAGAACAGTGGCCCTCCAGTACCTCCTTGGAGACCGTCACTCCACAGTTCTGAACGAGGACACAAGGGCCTCTTTAAGAAGCAGGCCAGGCTACTGTTTAGCAGCCTGCTTGCTACGGTTCCACCTGCTGACACGGGTTGTCTCTGAACTAGAGTCTGGAACAGTCCTTCCAACACAGTGACTCTTTACTGAGGTTTGACAATTCAATAACCTGACCCAGGCTTCACTCAGACTGCGTTCCACCGAAGCTCTTTCTCGTATCTGTTTCTGGGGAAACGCACACACTCACACGTGCGCGCGCACACACACACACACACACACACACACACCATTAAGCTTCCTCTTTTCCTGATATGAGGAGCCTCCATATTTTGGGGGGAAAAACGATGCATTATTAACTAAACTGACCTTTCCTGAGGGTGTGTGGTATTCTAGGAAACACCCCAACTTCATCCCGGCCCCATGTTTCACTAACATCAGAAGCCTCCTGATTCGCAGGGCGGCCACAGTCCCTGCTGACACAGGACCTGGGGTGGAGCCCAAAGGCGAGTGAGCGCTTCTGGGTTCTCTGTGCACCTGTGTTCAAACATTTCCCAGCGACATATTGTGCTTTCTTAAAGCGGCGAGTGGTGAGCGTTGGTGGTTTCAACTCCAGTGCTCGGCGTTCTCCGGTTTTGAGTTTTTTGTTGTGTTTATTTCTTGATGATTTAAGAAGGTGAACAACTTCTGATCAAACTCGGTATATTATTTCAAGGGGTTCAAACAGCCCGGAAGATTAATGTGTTGCTTTCTACCAGGGTGAAACACTTTGGCAATTCCTAATTTTCAAATGGGATTAAGTCGTGTTCCTTTGAACAGATTGTCATGCATTTTAGTAAGTAAGTAGAGGTTAGAGACACATGTGATTACACGGAATGAGGCGATGAGTTAAGAAGCATGTATAAAAAGAGGTTTAAACACCAGACGTGTGCCGTTTCTGCTGCACCTAGGGAGGGAAGTTAGGAATACTGAGAAATGTGTCTCCTTTCTCTCCTCCTCTCTTGTCTTTCTCTCCGAAGTCGTTACCTTGAACATATAAGCCACAGTGATGTCTCCGAGTCGGTTTTGTTCAATTAGCAAGATGATTCCATAAATCAAATCCATGCCACGATGCTGTCTGAATGTATATTCAGAAACTTAGTGAATCCACTTCTCTGGTACCTGCATACATTTGAAAGCAGCCAATCATTCTGGCCCCCGGCTCTGAAGTTCTCCCAGTGCCCTTTGGGCAAACATAATCAGCTCTGTGCTGATGGGCCCCAGAGATAAGAGCCCAGTTCTGCACCCCCCCACCTGGCAGCAGGAACAGAAACGTACTTTCTGTCTCTCCTTCTCACGTTTAACCTGGGGCATCATAAGCACCTGCTCACAATGCAGAAGGAAGGGAAATGTGACTGCTTGCCTGGTACAGTGACCAGGATCTGAAGGGCAGAGATGAAAAGTGTGTTTCCTACACTCGAACACCCCATAGATAGATGGAGAAACAGATACATAAAGAAATAATAGAAAGACGTAGTTATAAATGCTGTGCCATGTAGGATTAGCCTTAAGGTTCTTTATTTCCATTATGTATTGAGGCACCCTCCCCGAGTAAGAAAGAGCAGGAGAGATCATACTGGTGACCAGTCCACTCTGCATTCTAACTTCTGTGGAGGAACAGAAGCCAGAGAACAGAGGAAACTGTCATTGCCTTGAGCAGTAAAAGAATACAGAACATGTGGTCAGCAGGATGCCAGGGATTCAGAAAGCTTTGTGCCCCCCCTTCCCCCCTTCACAGATCCCTTCTAACCTTCGGCCACACTTTCTTCAAGATGTCACCTGTCTGAGATGGGGACTGAGTGCCACGACACAGATGAAGTGGCCAGCCATGTCTGGCTGCTCGGTGACCATTAGTTTGGTTCCTCTTTCAAAATACAGAGCAAGTTCCTTAATGAGCTTGTCCCATCCACACACCTTCCCCAAAGTGCCACGGAACATAGGGTTAAGAGGGACCGACAGGGACACATCCCAGCTCCTGCTTGGGACACATCCCAGCTCCTGCTTGCAAGCGTGCGCAAACTTTCTGAGTTCCTGCCTCCTCGTGTGTGTGTAAGATAGGGACATGGTTGCATTTCTTTGCCGGTGTCCTGTAAAGGAGGGTGGGTGCATGCGTATGAAGAGTCTCAACAGTGCCTGGCACATGCCGGTCTCCATTGTTCACAATATTGGATACGTCTGTGTATTGCCTCTTTCTGCTGTACAAACTGCCTTCATTAAAGCCCGTTTGTCTAAGGAATAGAAAGCCCCCCATGTCTTAGCCTGCACCTGTTCATGGGACCACAGTGGAATCCCATCAAGACCACAGCTGTCTGTCCGTCTCTCACTGAACACACAGAGCTTCCTCTGACAGGACTGGTAGAGGCAAAGGAAACCCACTCCCCACATTTTGTCTCTGGCGCTGGTTTACGAGCCTATGACTTATATTAAAACTGGAAGGACCCTTAAAGGCAGCTGGTCTACACCCCTCATTTCATAAGGAGAGAGCCAGAGACACTGGGACAGGAGGGATTTGGGTCTGGCCAACCAATGTCAGAACTTGGGACTGGAATCCAGGTCCCCCCAGCCCTGCCCAATGCTCTTTCTAGAACATGTGAAGAGAGAGCACCGTAAAGGGAAAGAATGTGAACTTAAGACAGTCACACGGCCAAGTCCCAATCTTGGCTCCTCTGACATGTCACCTGAGCGTCTTTATCGAATAAATGAAGATATTAACTCCTTTCGCACAGAGTCGCTTTGAGGATTAAGCAAGGTTCTGTGTGTGAAAGCACCTGGCTTAAAGCAGGTGCTTAATGAATGTTAGTTTCTTCCCCATTGCAATAGAACTTGTATATTTATAGATGCTTGGAAACAGGAGAGAGACCCAGAATTCACAAAGGCTTCTGACAGAGCAGCTGGCCCAGCGCCTCGCTCAGAGGTGTGCACAGGTGAGTGCCTTTAGGCGCCGACCTGAACAGACACCGGAGTTGCCACAGAAAGCAACGCGATCTCTTTTTTCCAGGAACACAGCTAACCGGCTCAGACGCTGTGGGAAAGGGAAGGTAGCTTGTGAAACTCACAGGTGGCCCTGAGCACAGCAGTGACCAGAGTCAATGTCAAGGCTGTTTTCCTCTGGGCTGTGCCCACCGCCAGGCTGGCGGGGCCCGTGGCCAAGTCAAACAGGGCTACCTACACTCGGGGCTGTGCCGGGCGCTCCCAGGGACAAACGCATCAGACTCTCGGGTCAAATGTTCATCCCCTGTCACCGGGAGGCAGTGCACCTGTGTGGCTATAAGGCACCAGCTGAGGAGCCAGCCCCTCTGGCCCTCCAAAGAAGCTCCCGGGTTTGCATTTTCTTTAAAGCAGCAAGCACTAAGTGAACGCCAAGCCCTCAGCCAAGTTTAAACATTTGCCTTCGCGCCAGGCCATCCTAACACAAGGCCTCGATGCTGTCCCAGGCTGACGTGCCTTAAAAGAGATTTGAAAGTTGAAATGCGGTGGGATCATAAATATGCCAGGTAGATCGTTGACTCTGAATATCCGAATCAAAGGGTGAGGTATTAAATCCAAGGAGAAGGCGGGAAAAGCAAACTAGTTACACAGCATCCTGGAAGCCTCCAGCACCGGGAATGGCTTCCCTTCCCTGAGAGCTGCTCTCTGCCACATCCTTGCTGTGCCCTCCTGCTGAGCCTGAGCAGCAATGAATTGTCATTATGATTATTTTATTGGTGCACAAACTGAGGCTCACAGGTGATAGGTGACTTAGCACAAGGTCACAGAGCTTATGTGTGAGGGAGCCAGCTTTTAAATCAAGGTTGGTTTAGCTTAAATAAATAAATAAATAAGCGAACGAATGAATGAATGAAGTTGCACGTTGTTTTTTACTATATCATGTCAGAAAACCAGAGTGAGTGAAAAAGAAATCAAATATCCTCTTGATATCAGAGGCTTAACAAAAATGAGCCCAAGTGTGGATTTCTTCATTAGCAGTCGGCAGACAGATGCTGACAGGCCTGACGAGGGCAGGAGACAAAAGTTCAGGTTTCTGCTCATGGCCTGTGGCTCTTCTCCAATACTCTGTGGCCAGGCCAAAGTGGATTCTTTCCCAGTATGTTCCCCAAGGACTTTCTTGTTGCTGTTGCCTCGCTGTTCCTTCTGCAGAGAATGCCTTTCAGATCTCTGATTTTTGAAATCTTAACCACCCTCCATTGTCCTGCCTGCAAGATGGGTTTCTGGCTCCCCCCAGGTCAGAGAACAGAATACTGCATTCTGTGTGTGCTGCTTGAAATGAAGATTCCTGGGTTCTGCCTTAGAGGTGTTAACTCACTGAGTATAAAGTGGACCCCCCCCATTATGAATAAAGATTTACATAATTCTGATGCAGAAATACATGCTGGTGTGCCCAGCAGAGCATAGGCCTAAATTTGTGCATTCTTTCCCATTAGAAACCGTCTGTTTCTTCTTCGTATTTGCTCTTTTCTCTATGTCTGTTTCTATTTCTTTTTTTAAGTTTGTTTTTAATGTTTACTTATTTTTGAGACATAGAGCATGAGTGGGGGAAGAGCAGAGAGAGAGGGAGACCCAGAATCCGAAACAGGCTCCAGGCTCTGAGCTGTCAGCACAGAGCCCGACACAGGGCTCCAACTCACAAACCCTTATATCATGACCTAAGCTGAAGTCAGACACTTAACCGATTGAGCCACCCAAGGTACCCCTATTCCTACTTCTTTAGGCTTCGTGCAGGGGCTGTGCCTTGTTAATTTTTTTTTTAATTCTTCTAGTGTCAGACAGTTAGAGATTCTACAAATATTTATCTGAACTTGCTACTGTCTTTTTTTTTTAATTTTTTAATTTTTTTTTGAGAGATAGAGACAGAGGATGAGGAGGGGAGGGGCAAAGAGAGAGGGAGACACAGAATCCAAAGCAGGCTCCAGTCTTCATGATGTTAGCACAGAGCCCGACACGGGGCTTGAACCCACTAACTGAGATCATGACTTGAGCTGAAATTGGAGGCCTAACTGACTGAGCCACCCAGGCACCGCACTACTGTCTTTTTAATTAACAAAAAAAAAACCTATTTGGTAAATAATATTTTATGTTTTTTCCCCTTGTAGCAGGTACAAAATAAATCTGGGAGGGATGAGGGGAGGAATAAAGAGCAGGTGTGAAGAGATAGGACAAGGATGTAGAAGGAAGCGTCTGGGTGTGTCTTGTGAAAACTCACCTCACAGGGATAAGGGGGTCCCCTCACAACCATCTTTCCTGAGACAAAATTGAAGAGACCCCAAGACACAGCATTTAGTTCTATTTTTCAACTCCAGTTGACTTCGGAAGACAACCCTAGACTGTCTGCAATCCCATCTATACAGACAGGAGAGTCTGAATTACATGGATTCCTCTAGTCCTTTGGACTCTCAGCTGGGTGAGATAGAACCAGTTGGATCTCTTAAATGTTTATACATCTACACTTCAGGTAAATTAATATGTCTGCAAAAGGCCTCAAATATGATAACCTATGTGTGGCCCCAGCTCAAAGCTTCCTAAAAGCCATGTGCATTTAAATTCAGAGAAAATTACATTTCCTTATAACTTGCAACCCATTGGCAAATATTTGAGGCAGACAGAGTCAAACATTCCTCCAGGAACTCCATACTGCCTTAATGCTAATGCTTTGCTAGAGGGAAAAACAACCTTAGCTTGACCATAGTTAGGCCTCCAGGACCCTGTGAGTCTTCTTTAGCATATGGAAATCCCTTTGGAAACTTCCTCTTGACTTTACCTCCCCCAACTCCCAAACATATAACCAGTCTCTCCTCATGGTCTCAGGACAGATCTTCCTGCCTAGGGGTCCTGTTCCCGTGCTTTAATAAAATCACCTTCTTGCACTGGAAAACAAAAATCAATGAGCAAATAAATTCACTAAATTCAAAATTCATAAGGGAATCAAAGTCTCAGCCAAAGTAAGGCTTAGAACACATATGGTAGGTTCTGGAATCCAGTCTCTTCACAGCTTTAGAAAACTTAATATGAATCACCAGGACAGCCTCCCTGCTCCCATCCTTTTCACCTGTGGGCCAGATCTGTAGACCAGTCTGGTTTGTGTGTGTCCTATTCACCCATTGCAGAGTGCTTCCTTTCTGTTACCTCCTCCAGACCCAGGCGATGTTCCTTTACTCGCTGCTTGGCTCTTGCTTCTAGTGTTATGGAACCAGGCTGGAATTCTGGCAGAGCACTCGGAGATCTTGGTGGATCAGAGATTTATTTAACACCAGCGGGCTCAGAGGAGACTGTTTCTCCAAAGACCTGAGCCCCGAATGCGAGCGGGAAGGGTAATTTATAGTTGTAAGCCTCCATATTTGTGTGTTGGGGTGGGGGGGGGGGTGGTTTCACGTGCGCAACAAAGGAAGAAGAACCCAGAGGAGGGGTCTCTAAGCTAGAGATGAGAGTTTGTTTTAGCCCTCCTCGGCCATCTTTGGTGTACTTTATTCACCTCTCCAACATTCCCCCCTTTGATGCCTTTTAAAAACCTTTCAGTAGGCATCACCTTTCAGTTTTATACGTTTGTACTCTTGGAAGGCTAAGATATGTGCTGTAGTTTGGCGACCAACAGTGTTTTCAATAAAACGTACCACAGCGTTCAATATACAGGGGCTGATGGATATAAGTAAAATTATGGAGAGGAGGGGCCCCACAAGGGCAGGAAGCCAGGATACCCAATGTGAGATCCCATCCTTTCCATTGACTGATACTTTCCTTGAGTTCCTTAACCTTAGTTGTAACTATTCCTGACTGGTTTATGAAATAGCAACCTTCCTCCCCCAGAAAGATGCAAGTCCCTCCTTTTTCTGAAGTGAGGAGGTCTAGGCCTCACCTATTTTGGAGGGTCACTGCCGCCAGAGAGTTTATTTGGCTTTGTAAGGTTACCAGGGAATCTGCCACCTGTTCCATGTTTTCATTTAGCTCTTGAGATAGTCTGTGGTATAGTCCTACGGATGAACCTATGCTCCCAATTCTGGTTCCTATTACTGTTGCAATTCCTGCTCCTATCAGAACAGGTAGCAGGATTGCCCTTTTAGCCTGGGACTTGGGGCTAAAGTCTGTTAGGAACTGATCCCAGGACACAGGTATACGGATATCTCTAGGGTTAGGAAAACAGAATAACATATGAGTCCAGTTGGCCTCTAAGCATCGGTAACCCAAATTAGAACACAGATAGAACACCCCAGGGGTTGAACATAGGGTTGTATTCCTCTTTAAGGTTATATTTCTTCCACATAGAGAACCATTCATACCTTCAGGCACTGTACAGATTAGATTGTTGACATTTGTGAGATGGATCCCAGTGGCCAGGGGTCCAATTAAGACAGAGGTGCTAGTTTTGAGATTTTTCAGGAGCTTCCCACATCAAAGGGATAGGAGTGGCTAAGTAAGCCCTCCAGCTGAGGGGCAAGCACATCCAGCACGTTTGGGTGTGATTACCTATTTTATGGAGGACTTGTAGAGTAGTGTTGGCCCAACACTGGAGTGAGGAATTGGTAAGCATCTGGTTGAGGGCTGAAAGGTTCAAACCCTGGTAGGCTGCCAGAGGAGTGGTCGCCTTGATGGCTTATATTACCCTGTCCTGGGTATCCTTTATGACCTTTTAAAGGGCCCTGTCCTGCATCCCTCCCCCGTCCAAGATCCCCTGAGATCCCCCACTGAGGAAGGTAAGTGTGGCAAGCCCTCTGGAGGACCTTTTGTGACATGGGTTCCTGACATTTTGGGTTATCTCTATGGTCCAATACTTAGTCCTTGGGGCACCAGGTGACTGACAGAGAGTGGGTGTTTTTCCCTTGTAGCACTCTTTGTGGAGGGAGGTAAAGGCATTGAACACCCTTGAGCCCCTTATTGTCATATAACAATCCTGGGGGCAAAGTGGGTAAGTGGTAGTTGTGAGGGTGAGAAAGGTTATCATAATATACAGGCAATATTTAATAATTCTCCCATCCAGAGGAGGTATGTGAGACTGGCCTGCATCTTTTGTCCTATGCCCAGCTTGTTGGTGCAGCCTCTGTCAGCCCAACAGTAATAAGGAAGGTCAGGGCTATGACACCAGTGAGGGGCAAGGGCTGGCAGAGTTGTATCCAAACCCCTGGGCTCTGTCCACACGTTGATTGCTCAAGCTTCTGCCGTGTGCAGGCTAGCCGGCTTCCGGGGTGTGGCTGGAGCAGGGCTGGAGGTCTCAGGGGCCAGTGTCCCTTTTGAGGGTCAGTTTAAGCGGGTTGACTGGATCTGGATCACTTCACCAGGTTGAGGGTTCCTCTGAGTTGGCCTTCTTATCTCTGGAGTGATGGACCCATGGGGTGATACCTGAAACTGAATCTTCTATTTGGTTGTATGTCTGTAAAGTCCACCTCCAAGTCTTTGAAAGGGGTGGGTTTCTGGTAACTGTCAGATCAGGTTTAGGGAAGATATGGTTTGCATATTTAGAGATCCATCCTGTTTTCCAGTTGCTTAAATAATCATATGCCCATGGGATCTTATTATTATCCCCACAGAATAACAAGCACAGAAGATTGTCTATACACAAAATACTGTGACAATTTTTCTGAAGTTTACCTCAAGTTGTCCAGTTTAGGCAAACAACAAACATTTAAAGACAATCAGAACTAGAATTTAACATCCGTAATGGTGCATTGTTGAAACATAGTCTTTTTATTTTCTCTCTAAACCACCCCCCCTCCTTTCTAGAGATAGGCAAATTGAGACCAATGCATTTGTAGAACAAGTCCAGTCTTAACAAACCCAGCCTAATTATTTATGCAAGCTCAGCCAATAGTGACTGATCATGAGGATCTCTTAAAGTTTGCTTTGCTGGAACCTTTTATCAGGAATCTCCAGGTTGAACTTTTAGTAGCCTCTCCAGGCCAGAAGCCAAGCCAAATACTTGCCATCAGACAGGCCTGCAATACCTGTACAATTGGGCGAATTCCTCTTCGCGAGGTGCCCAAGATATCCTGAGGTTCCTGCACCGGCCAGGAAGTGACCTTCTTTACTCACCTGGTGAGGTTGCTGGGAACTCTGTAAGCAAGGTATCAGACCAACATTTCCAAGGGGCTTTATGGCTCCATGTTTCATAAAGCTAACCTTAGTTCCTTAAGGCTGTCTGGTCATATCTGAGTCTATGAATGTCATCCTCAAATATGACATTCCAGTCAAAGCCTTGGTAAAATAACCAGTATTTTCAAGATGACCTGTTACAAGATGAACAGATTCTTATTGAACTTATGCAAACAATGATAATTGCCATGAAAGAAAGAATGTGCATTGAGAGTTTTGGATTTCAGGGGAATTATGTAGAGAGAAAAGATAAATGCTTCCGTTTACAAATGCGTACTTTATGACAGTTTTGTATATCATAGATATCTTAAGAGAAAGTTTCCTTAATCTAGAAGAGGAAACATTAGAGAACCAGCAACATTTTCAACAAGAATCACAAAACTATAATCTTCTTAAGTTCATTTAATCTCATGTGCCTAATTCTTGTTTAATTTGAATGCAGCTTTTTAGTTCTGAAAATTCTTACCCATTTTAGTATTAATCTTGAAGATGTCGAATACCTGTATTTGTCCCCAAAGTCCTTTTTATAAGTCTCCTTGAAGAAAAAACACATTTTGTGAGAGAATAAGAACAATTATAAATGACAAAATCTCAGAAATAGACATTAGAGATCTGATGAGAGCTCATTATGATGCAATTGACAAAGAAATTCGGTTATTTCTGTGACACATAACATTTCAAGTAATCAGAATATTAAGTGATGAGCTTATATCAAAGCATTAAAACTTTAGGAATTGAATATATTTGGGCGGTTACAACATTTACCTGTGCAATACAACGGAAGGTTTACCATTGTACGACAGCGCTTTTCCAAGTAACTTAGCATCCCAAATAAAAGGGCTTAATTGGTCATTTACCATTTAAATCCTGAGAGGTTTGTTAAAACCCCAGGGAGTCATAAGTGCATCCTAAATAGGATTACAGATCATTACAAATCTTAAATTTTATTTATTCAACCAAATTTTATTTTATTTATTCAACCAAAGTGGCAATAAAAGATCCCAAAGGTGAATGTATCGCATTATATAGTTGTTATCAAAACCTAGCTCCTTTAACATGGAGAAGTTTTAACTAAGTAATCAAAGACCTGATAAAGATTAGGCCTAAAACTTTTATTTTCCCAGAGGACAAACCTTTGTTTGCATTGTCTTATCAAGAGCAGATCAACAGTTCAAGAAAACTTTGTCATTTGAGCAGAGAGAAAAGCAGAATTTCAACCTTATACCAGTGTACTCTTAAAATTCCATTCATCTCAACCTTCTACAACTTCCTTTTGCTTTCAAATTTTGTCCCAAAGCCATCTCTTTCCAAATAACCAGTCTTTTAGGACACAATTACTTTCTTCTACACTCAACAAAACTGTATTTCCATTCCTTGTATCTTTCTTATATACCTCCTATTTTCCTACATGCAGGTTGCTTTCTTTATTTTCATCAGTCCTAAGTACATTTAGCAGAACTTTAACTCTTCGGAAACCTTAGTCTCCTGTTGAGGACTTAGTAACCAATTGAGAGGTGTTTACATCAGAATTTTTTTAGGTGGTAAATTCATGAACCAATTAAGTACAAAGCATGCTTTCCAATAGGTCCGAAGAGCCTTAATTTTTCAGCAATAAGAAGTTAACAACACAAACCTAGGTTCAATAATCAAAGCTTTAGCATCCCATCCTATTTGGAAAGTTTCAGGTTACCAAGGACCTTGAAAGTTATCTTCACAATTACCCATGAAAACTTTGAGACAGACAAAATTAACTATCATTAACAAATTAACAGAGATAACATGAGCTCATTTGACCTTTGCCGGTAACTTCAAGGACAGGTCCAATAAACTTAAATTAGTTTAAAGATCGAATATGTTTCACCTGCGTCTACCAAAAAGTCAATCAATTTTTCCCCAATTGTCAATTTTCATTTGGGGCACCAGTGGAGGTATCTGAAATGGGTGGTCCAAGGAGAGTGCACTTTGCTCCTTGACTTGGAGGGTGGGAGGAGGAACCAATGGTGCCTGAGACATTGAGGATGGTATAGGACCACACCCAAGTTGGTGCAGAAACATGAGGGGGAGGGGGAGGCAGAAGCAGCAACTGCTTGGGAATATTCCTTAAAGTCCCTGTCCCGAGGTAGACTAACCACAGTTGGCTCCAATTATAGCTGTTACCCTGGGAAATGAGGGAGAATCCCTCACATCTATTAAGCAGAGGAACAGGGAGAGTCAGTGTTCCTTTTCAGTCTGGCTCTATCTTGGCTAGACCAATAAGGTCTCCTTCTTGAGGTTCCTCCTGATTTGGGCTGGGTTTTGGGGACTTGCCCTGCTTGGGACACTTATTCTTTTTATTGTCCTTTCCCCTTGCAGTAGGTTCATATTTATGGCCTTCTCAGCTTCCTGCTCTGATCCCCCAGACAGCCTCTTGATAACCGTGGATGTGGACTAGCATCTGGAGAGGGCCTGTGCCTGGTTGAGGGTGCAATCTGGCCGCTGGTCCTTGTGGTGGAGAGGGTTCTCTGGCCCAGAAGGGGAGGAGAAATGGGCAGCTGCTACAGGGGTGCCGTGGCAGTGTGGCTAGACAGATGGGGGAGGAGTTTCAAGTTCAGGGGAGTGGGGAGGGAGCCTAATGAGTCATGAAGAGGTGGAACATTAGGGGAGCGGTGGGTCGCTTCTTTGGCTCCCCGGGTGAGTCTCCGTATAGAGCAGCTAAAACCTTTGCCTGGCTCTCCTTGCTCTGTTCTGACCCCACAATGCTCCCGTGAGGCAGAGTCGCAAAGACAGAGGGACAGGGGCGCCCCCTCCAATGAGGAAACCAGCTAGATGCCTGCCTGGCCATGTCCCAGAGGAACCCAGGCAATGCTCAGCCCCACAGGTTTCAGCCCTGCAACCCACAATCAGAAACCATTCTGATATTGCCACAGACTGTGCGCCATCCATCATGGAATCACAGACAGGCCCACTCAGACTCCTTGGGCCCCTGGGGACCCCAAGGGCACCCGCCCATGGAGCCACAGAATTGAACTTGGCAGGCAAGCTAGACTGAGTTGCACATTCACATTCACATACACACCAGAGGTTATTACATTCCCGCCCACAGAATTCCTATCTGTGAGACTTTTGAAGTCTCGGGGAGTGATCGGGTCCCCCTTCCACTCTTACGAGTGGGCCTGACTAGATTGGGCCCCAGCCTTACCGGTTGTGACGTTGGGTCAGGTCCTCACCTGCCCAGTCTCTCGAGTCAGGCAGGAGTGGTGGAGTGGGGCTGGCCTGAGGCAACCGAGCAGGAGACTGCCAAAATTCAGGCAGGGTGCTCCCTCTCCCTTGTGATCCCTCATTCCGTCACCGCCTTGTCCTTCTCCCAAACCAGTGGCAACAATGGGCCAGCACAGTTGGGTTTCCCGGTCAGGGAACCAAATTTGTTACGGAACCAGGCTGGATCACTGGCAGAAAAACCAAGCAGCACTCAGAGATCTTGGTGGATAGGGAGATTTATTTAACACCGGCGGGCTCAGAGGAGACCATTTCTCCAAAGATCTGAGCCCCAAATGCGAGTGAGAAGGGTCATTTGTAGTTGTAAGCCTCCATCTTTGTGTGTTGGGGTTGGGGGGGGGCGGGGTTCGCGTGTGCAGCAAACAAAGGAAGAAGAACCCGAAGGAGGGATCTCTAAGCTAGAGACCAGAGCTTGTTTTAGCCCCCATCGGCCATCTTTGGCATACTGTATTCCCTTCTCCAACACTAGAATGACTGTGAAATTACAAACTTAGATGCAAACTCAAATTCTCTTTATATTCCATAAAATTATTTCATGAGACGATTTGAGTGAGATGGTTGCTAAGAGATAGTTAATTTGTAGCATCCACTGGTGGGTGGATCATACCACAACCTCATTTATTTACCCCAATGTGAAGGGGATCATAGTATCACATTTTATATTTCTTAACCATTTAACAAGGTGGCCATTTTTGTTACATGACTTTCACTATCTCACTGGACACCAAGGATCCTTGTGGTGGGGCTGGGAAGCACTGGTTTGAACACTTAGGCATTTTCAGCTTTCGATATTTACCTTGAAGTTCTCTCAGATGCATGTGGTGATGCCACAACTCGAGGAATTTTTAGCCTTCTACTCATTAAACAAGAAAAAGCAAAACAAACAAAAAAAAAAACAAAGAAAAATCACCACCTATTATGTGCCAGGCACTCTTCAAGACACTGGAAAATATGATCTTCATTCTTTAAGAACACACAGCCTATTAGGAAAAACCTAATGAAATGAAACAAAAACAGACAACTTTCATAAAACCAGGTAATTGCTCCAAAGAGGATGTGAATAAGGTTGAAGAAGCCGAGAAGTACCCTCTATAAATCCCTGGTCTGACTGTAGAGAGCATAGATTCTGAGCGCAGATCACCTGGATTTGAATCCAGACTCTTATTTCCTCTTTGACCTTGAAGTAGTCACTTTATCTGTATTTGTGTCTGTGTCTATATCTGTGTCAATGCCTATATCTATAGTATAGCTATAGCTGTTTCTATATCTGTGTCTGTGTCTATATCTGTATCTATATTTCAGATGTTTCCTCATCTGAAATCTGAGGTCAGTAATAGCACTTACACATAGGGCTGTGTTAAGGTTACATGAGTTGATATTCCCAAAGTACTAGAGGAGTGCATGGCGTATTTTAATTCCTTTTATTCATAATAATACCTAGTTTCAGCATAAATGTCTGTGAACAGCATTTCACTGACACCTTACCTTTGCCCTTCCTACTATATCTTGATGCTCAATGAATATGAATGGCCACATGAAATACAGTGGTGACCATTAGAAAGATAATGCTCCATCGTTATAATTTCTCATTTAATTCATCAGTAATTCAATAAGCACTATTGTCCAATGGGTCATGGCTCTCTGCTAAGAGACAAGGGTGTTAAGATCGCCAAAGAAACTTCCCTTTTCATGGTAAGCTCAAAGTTCAGTGTAAGAGACAGGCATGTGGCTGTAATGGACAATCATAATAGTGAAAATAAACATGACATGTCAGGAGGATAGAGTTGGTCCGCCTAAGCCAGCTCAGGGTCTAAAAGGAAGCTTCCCAGGACAAGGCACACCCGAGCCAAGTCCTCAAGGGTAAATTGAAGCTGGTTGGGTAAGGATATGAGGAGAAACATCAGTTTGGTGAAGAGAACGTGAGCAGTTCTGGTGTGGCCCCAGGTAGGCACTGGCAGGTACTAGAAGATACATGGAACTCACTCTTCGATGGGACTCCCAATTGGCTTCTGTCCTGTGGGCATGGCCAACAACTAAAACATTTTTTAAGGGTGTGTTATTTGAATCCCTAAAGTGACTTTTCCAAGATGACACCAGGACAGAGCCGAGGCAGTCCAGCTGGACAGTCCTCCCAGAACAATGGAAGGGGTGAGCACAGAAGCCCATGCTAGAGCTCAAAATGGCGCATCGGCCTGGCTGCATCTCCATCACCTGCCTTCAGAGGCACGCGCAACTCACTGTCAGCCCGGGTCAGGACAGGGCTTTTGTGTTGGCTCTGTAGAACTGGATGGGCATGCCATACTGCTGGCCTTCCCTCCAGACCCCAAGGCCGCTCACTCAAAGCAGCTTCTTTCTTTGTATATCCAACCTTAGGGAAGAAGAAAAATCTCAAAGATCCACTCTCCTAATAGCTTGACCTACACTTTTTCTGTTATATTTGTACATTAAAATGTTATGCTCCTTCAAATGCTCCACGGCGAGTATGAGAACGTCGATGTGTACCAAGTGTGGGGCCTTGCCGACAGAGTCGAGGTTGAGTGGTTTCTGGGAGTTATTTATACTCTAGGTTAGAAATTTTGAGAATTGCCAACAATGCTGAAGATAAACTCACTTTGCAAAAAGCACTTGCATGCGTGTTGATTAAAGATAAAATTAAAAAAAATTTTTTTAAGTTTATTCATTTTTCAGAGACATAGTGAGACAGAGCATGAGTGGGGGAGGGGCAGAGACAAAGGGAGACACAGAATCTGAAGCGGGCTCCAGGCTCTGAGCTGTCAGCACAGAGCCTGACGTGGGGCTCGAACTCATGAACTGTGAGATCATGACCTGAGCTGAAGTCGGATGCTTAACCAACTGAGCGCCCCCAGGGGCCCCTGGACACATTTCTATTACATTGGCAGAGTCGCACCTGAGGAAGTACATGATGACTTTTTTTAAATTTTTTTTTTTAACATTTATCTATTATATTATTGAGACAGAGAGAGACAGAGCACGATTGGGGGAGGGGCAGAGAGAGAGGGAGACACAGAATCCGAAGCAGGCTCCAGGCTCCGAACCATCAGCACAGAGCCCGACGCGGGGCTCGAACTCACAAACCGTGAGATCATGACCTGAGCCAAAGTCGGGCGCTCAACCTACTGAGCCACCCAGGCGCCCTGTAAAAATAAAAAGATTTAAAATATGATGAACAATATCTGCACCAAATCAGATCGCAAGTATCAGGAAGTGTTTGTAGACCAGAATAAAGCAGCAGATAGCACATTGTGTTTGGTTACCCTCCAAACCTCTAATGTGCATCATCTCTCACACAGTCCTCAAAGAAACCTTGGGAAACAGCCTGAGGATACTGTTTTAGTGCAGAATTTACGGGTGAAGAAAGGGAAATGGGGGATATTTTAGTTCCGCACAGTCTGACCGCTATCAAATGGCATTTGTATCATTTTGACCACAAATAGAGGATTCTACCCACTGAGCCATGAGGAAGGCAGTTCAGTGTCACCAACCTGTTTTGAGTTAGATGTGGCCAGTGTGATGTTGGCCAGGTTATGACCTCTGGACCTCAGCTCTCTCTTCTGTAAGAGATAACCAGAACTGTCTTGTGGGACTATCATAGGATTACATGGGCTGTGTTATCTAACGTGCTTAACCCAGCACCTAAAACATACATTTCAGTGATTTTTCTTGAGATATTAATATGTAAATTCCTGTCTTCTATCACAATTGTAAAGTATCTTCTATTCCTTGTCGTACAAAGTAGCTTTTTGTAACTGAAAAAATCTCTGGTTTGTTTCTGTCGTAGAAGAGACTCATGAATCTCGTTTTCATGTTTCAAGCAGAACTGACCATTATTGGTAACTTCACTGAAGGATTTGGTGTATAGTGAGCAAAAGCCCCTGGTCCCTGGTCACTGGAACTTGAAATGGACTTACAAGTAGGCTGTTGAGGATACTGAAGGCGTGACTTTAGACGGAAGAGGCCAGTGCCTTTAATACCGATTTCCTTCAAGAGAAGCCAGAGGCAATGGACATCTCTGGCTCTTTCTTTACCTGGGGAGGATTCAGTTTGCCCTCTTCCGTTCAGAATAAAGTTGAGGGTTCAACCTTCCTTTGATTTTGTCCCCAATTCAGGTTGTACCCTAGTCACCCCTCCAAGCTGACATATATTGCACACCCAAGTGGAGGCTGATAAATCCAGAATGATGTTCTCCACAGATCTGACCATCATAGAGTCTGTGAAATTGTTCAGAAGCTCCCACTTTTGGGGCAGCTGGGGGGTTGAGTCGGTTGAGCATCTGACTCCTGATTTCAGCTCAGGTCATGATCTCGCGCTTCGTGGGTTTGAGCCCCGCATCAGGCTCTGCTCTGACAGCGTGGAGCTTGCTTGGGATTCTCTCTCTCTCCCTCTCTTTCTGCCTCTCTCCCCTGCTCCCATGAAGACTCTTTCAAAAACAATGAGACAAAACAAAACAAAAACTCCCACTTTCCTTATAGAAGAAAAACTAAGTCACTGGCTTGGGATTCATGATCTGACCACAAGCTACTTTCCTGTCCTTTCTCACCTCCGGCAAGTCCTCAGAAGTGCTTGAATCATCTTGGCAACACGTACATTTAATTAACAGTCACCCAGCAGATATTTTGTAACATGTGGCTTCTGAAACGCACAAAGCTTGCCTTTTCTTTACGTCCTTCTGCGGAAAAGCTGTTCATTCTTTGGGTCTCATTTCGGGGCAGTGTCCTTGGTTCCTCAGACATACTTTGTTCTGTCCTCCCTTAAGCTCTTGTGACTCCTCGTATGACTCACTGTACCCTTTCTTCTACTGAACTATCTGACACAGCTTCCCCCACTTGGGAAGAGGTTTGAGGGGACTGGCTCGTCATTGCTGTGCCCCATGTCTTCACACAGTGTGTGACCCACAGTAGGTGCCCATTAGTACTTGTCAAATCAATAAACTTAGCTTCTTTCTTGGCCTCATGAGCTTATTAACCGCCACATACGTGTTTTGTGCCTACAATGTGTCATGTGCTGTTCTCGATGCCTTTGGAGCTCACATTCTAGCTGAATTGTAAATAGGCTCCTTCCACTTCTTTCTGTCAAAACAGAGCTTTTTATTCTCTTCCTTCCTTCCTTCCTTCATCCTATCAAAAATTACCATGTCCTTACCATGTGTCAGGTGCTTTATTGAGGGATTCCCATGTGCAATATAATGTAATTTTTACAAAATAATTTACAAAATCCTATGAGGCAGCCATCATTTCTTTTCTACTTATTGAAAAACTGAGACTCAAATCAGTTGACCGCTTACAAGGACCCATTAGGCTGCAGACAATAAAACACTGGCTTACACTGGATTCACCAACAGGCAATTTTTTAATCTCAAATAACTAATGTCAGAGGGGAAACTTCAGGGTTGGTTATTGATGTCCGTAGCTTCCAGATGAGGCTTAAGTTCTTTCTGGGTCTGTGCTCTGCTGTTCACGTTCCTCCTCCCCTCAACCCTTCTCATTTCAAGCATGGCTGCAAGAGATCAGGGCTCTGCTGCCCTGTTCACACCCAGTGGAAGAGGGATAGTCACACACGCACCCACACACAAAGTGTGTGACAGAAAGAGAGGTTGTAGACTTTCTGAAGAAGCCTCTCAACTTTTTCCTCACAGTTCATTTGCCTGAAATTTGTCACATGCCTGTCGTGAATCAGCTAATTGGCAAAACAGATGGCACTACTCTTACACTAATTATTCCCACAGCTGGGTCTGAGCTCAGTTCTCCAACTTACATTGCATCCGAGAAACACTAGAATCGATGTTGGGGATTCAACCGCAGGATCCCCCATAGATACATGTCCGAGGGGCCCTGGGAATCAATGCTGGCGAGGTGGATCTTGTCATCGCGGAAGCAAAAACAGCTCAGACGTGAGTGAAGAAGCCAACTTTTTGGAATCTGGAAGGAGGAAATAATGTGGAAGAGTGAAGAGTGAGGACCAGTGAGCCCCAGAGCCCAGGATGGCCAGTGGGACCCCAGGGGCAGAGCCGGGGCAGTTCTGGCTCATAGACCCCGAGGGGCCCAGAACGGTGAAGGGCGAAGACGGCTGGAGAGAGCTGTCCCACAAACGTCCAGTGTTTATCCCAGGCTGAATTTTGACGAGGAGGGGAATGTTTTTGCGAGCCTCACTCTGCTGGGTATACGGCACACAGGCAGTTTGGATGTAGAAACTATAAATGACATTTTTTTTTCACTATGAAAATAGAATATGCTAAAAAATAGCAATATATTTTTTGATTCTCTTCTTTTATTCACTTTTAAAATTTTGGTTCACAACTGAATATTCATATTTTTCCAACATGTTTAACCCACTAAACTACTGTTGTGGAAAGATTGATAAATGAGGCTATATTGGAAGTGTAATCGGTACAATTTTTTAAGCGTGTTGATAATGTCAACACGTAATGCTGAATAGTTGCAGCCCTGTGACCAAGAAAGTACACACCGAGGTACTTACACTCGGTAAGTACACTACCAAGGTAGGGTGTCCGACTATTTACCAGATGACATGTGCAAGGCTGGCCAGAGAAGTGTTGTTTTATAATCATGCCAAACCTGAAGCAGCCCAAATATCCGCCAATAATAGAAGAGAGGAGGTGGGGTCTTCGAAATGACAAGGCAAGGTGCTCAGAGCTCAGCAGGATTTCTTTCCAGCAAAATAACAACTGACTGATTAAAATCACGTTAGAAAACAGTCCTGTAAACTCGAAGTTGTCCTAAGCACACACACGGCAAATGGGAAAAAATTGTCAAGAAAATCTACTGAATCTCCATGGAATCAGTGACAGTCCGTGGCATTTGAGCCACTCCCTGCCTCATCAACTTCCTTTCCCCCAGCTCCACGCTATCGAAGCTCTCCTGTGGGCCAGTGCAGTGAGTGGGGGCTCCCTCTCCCCCGCTGCCCAGTCTGGGCTATGGTTTCATTCCAAGAGGGGCAGGTGGCTTTGTTTGTCATCACCCCCAGCCCTGTGTTGCAGAAACTGTGTTCCAGACTGGTGGGGTGGAGATGACCTGTCTGTCTTCCTCCACCCAGTTGAGATGGATAGAGCTGCTGGGAGTCTGTGGCCCCTGCCCCAGCTTGTTCCTAGGGAACAGGTTTCACAGCTGAAAAGGCGGGCCAAGAAAACCAGAGGTTGTGCTTCCCAAGTGCCTAATGTAGAGAGAGGTGTCACTCTGGGAGAAGTGGATTCATGGTACTGGGGCTTTGCCTATGGGGAAAGGCAGGTCATAAGGAAGAAGATCGTCATAGCTCTGCCTGAGGAGATTGACTATTTGGAATAGGCTGGGAGAAATCCATTCCTAAGGGTCTTATTGGAAAGAATGGAGATCTTGGGGGGGAGTAATGAAAAGTAGGCTGGTAGCTCCCACATACATGTAAAATGGCAGAACGGTCAGTATAATAGGAAGAACCAGGAAAAGAAATGGCCAAGACGAGCCCTCTCAGCATCAGAGACAATCCTGGGGGTCAGGAAAGCTGGAAGCATGTGCTAGATGGCACCCAGTTGGAAGCAGTCAGAGAAGGATGTGGGTAGACCTGCAGGAAATCCCTCAAAGTACATTACAGAGTCTGAGTGGAGACTACAGCTAGAAACCCAGGCTTGAGATTATCACACGCAGTCCTGGCAGCGTGGAAGTTCGTGCGTAACTTCGAACCTACATTCTCTCAGGGATTATCATAGAGGGGACCTCCAAGCTACCAGTCCCTGGGGAACAGGGGGCAAAAAAACCCAAACTCCTTAAATTGATAGCAACCTCAAAGCATATACTCATCCAATGGCCAAGGGTATAAATATAACTGGCTATGAGGACTTAAGCACAACCTTTGATCCATAAGGAGTTTATGCTGACTCAGGGGTATCCCCCTAGATAGCAAAGCTAAGAGACTTAAAAAAAAAACATGGGGTACAATCTGAGCAAGAGAAACTGAACTGCAAAGGAAATAGATGTAATAGATTTAGTTTCAGCCAAGTCCCAAGAAATAAACAAATGACCAAGAAAACAACAGCCATGTCTGGGAAGGAGGATCAATATACAGAATTGTTTGCCCCAAATAATCAGTATGTTTGCCCCAAATAATCAGTTCCCAACAAAAATGATAAACACACAAATAAACAGGAATACATGATCTATATAGAGCGGAGAGAGAAAACAGGCATTTTGAAACTGCCTTTGAAGGTGAACTTGGCAGAGAAGGACTTCAAAGCAGCTATTATAAATATCTTCAAAGAGCTAAAGGAATCCACGCTTTAAAAATTAAAGAAAAGTAGGATGACACTGATACTGAATGTCAATGAAAGAAATTGTAGAAAGACCAAGAGTTGGAAAGTATAATAAACTAAATAAAACATTCACTAATGATCAGGGATAAGACAAGGATGCCCACTCTTGCCATTTCTACTTTACGTTGTACTGGAGGTTCTAGTCAGGGCAATTACACAATTAAAAACAAAAAAAAAGATACCCAGATTGGAAAAGAAAAAGTCAAACTATTTCTTCTCTCAGTTTGCCGTGATATTGTAAATAGAAAATTGTAAAGAGTCCACTAAGTGTCGGGGCGCCTGGGTGGCGCAGTCGGTTAAGCGTCCGACTTCAGCCAGGTCACGATCTCGCGGTCCGTGAGTTCGAGCCCCGCGTCAGGCTCTGGGCTGACGGCTCAGAGCCTGGAGCCTGCTTCCGATTCTGTGTCTCCCTCTCTCTCTGCCCCTCCCCCGTTCATGCTCTGTCTCTCTCTGTCCCAAAAATAAATAAACGTTGAAAAAAAAAAAAAAGAGTCCGCTAAGTGTCTATTAATAAACTAATAAAAAATTGGCAATGCTGCAGGATAGAAGACCAATATGTAAAACTAAATTTCACTTCTGTAAACAAGCAACGAGTATTCTTAAAACAAAATTAAGATAACATTCTCATTTATGATGGCATCCAGAGGAATAAAATAAAAACAAACATAACAGGAGTACAAGTCTTGTAGGCTAGCACTACAAAGCAGTAATGAAATAAATTAAAGATCTAATAAAAAGAAAGCATCCACGTTAGAAAATTTGATATTGTCACCATGGCAAAACTCCCAAAATAAATTGAGAGATTCCACTCAATCTTTCAAAATCCCGGCTGCCATGTTTGCAAAAATTGACAAACTTTTCCTAAAATTTATGTGGAAATGTACAGGACCCAGAACAGCCAAAACAATCTTGAAAAAGGACAGAATTGGAAGGCTCAAAATTACGGATTTCAAGCTTAGAACAAAGCTACAGTAATCAAGACAGTACGGAGCTAGCCTACAGATAGACACATAATCAAGGAACAGAACTGAGAATCAAGAACTAAATCTATATGTCTATGGTCAAGTGATTTTAGAAAAGGATTCCAAGATGATTCATTTGATAATAGTAGTATCTTCAACAAATAGAATCAGGGTGTGCCTGAATAGCTCAGTCTGTTAAGCAAGGGTCCAACTCTTGATTTAGGCTCAGGTCATGATCTCATGGTTTGTGAGATTGAGCCTTGGATTTTCTCTCCCTCTCTGTCCCTCCCCCATTCATGTGTTCTCTCTCTCTCTCTCTCTCTCTCTCTCTCTCTCTCTCTCTTTCAAAATAAATAAACTTTAGAAAATAGAATCAGGAAAACATGCAGAAGAATGACTTTGGACCCTCACCTCACACCATATAAAAGACTATGAACTTAAAATGAATCATAAATGTATGAACTAAAATTAGAAAACTCTTATAAAAGTAGGACTAAAGTCTAGTGACCTTGGATTACATAATGTTTTCTTAAAGATGACACCAAAAGCATGAATGATGAGAGAGAAAATAATTAAATTGGGCTACAAGAATATTAAAAACTCTTGTGATCCAGACAATCCCATCCAGAAGGTGAGAAAACAACCCCCAAAACTGGAGAAAACATTTGGAAATCATTTAACTGGTACTTGTATCCAGATCACATAAAGAACTCACAACTACAAGCCCCTTTTTAAAAGAAAACCCAATTTGAAAAATGAGCAAGGATTTGAATAGGTATTTCTCCAAAGAGTGTGAACAAATGGCCAATAAATAACATGAAAAGGTATTCCACATCATTGGTTATTCGGGAAAAGCAAATCAAAAGCACACTGAAAGACCACTTCACACCTCCTAGAAGGGCTAGAATCAAAGGGACAGAGAGTAACAGGTGTTGGTGAGGAGATGGAAACAAATCAAAGACCCACATACATCACTGGCAGGGATGGAAGATTGTTCAACCACTTTGGAAAACAATTTGGTAGTTCCTCAAAGAGTTTATCCCAGGGTCACCACATGACCCATTGGTTCCACTGCTAGGTATGTACGTGGGAAACAACCCATTCTTCAGTCGATGAATGAATCAATAAAAAGTGGTCTGTCTGCATAATGGAATGTATTCAGTGATTAAAAGAAATGAAGTGATGGGACACCTGGGCAGCTCAGTTGGTTAAGCGTCCAACTCTCAATTCCAGCTCATGTCATGATCTCATGGTTTATGAGTTTGAGCCATCCATCAGGCTCTGTGCTAATGTTGCAGAGCCTGCTTGGGATTCTCTCTCTCTCTCTCTCCCTCCCTCTCTCAAAATAAATAAACTTAAAAACAGAAGAAATGAAGTACTGAGCCATTCTACCATGAACTTCAAAATTATTATGTGAAAAAAGCCAGTCACAAAACACCACATATTGTACAATTCCATTTATACATAATCCAGAATAGGTAAACATACGGATACAGAAAGCAGATGAGTGGTTGTTTCGGGTTGAATGGGGAAATAGTGCATGGGGAAATGGAGACTGAGTACTAACAGATTCTCAGTTTCTTTTAGTGAAAAAGAAAATGTTCCAAAAGTAGATTATTAGATTACGATGATGGCTGCACAGGCTGTTAATACACTAAAAATCATTGAATTGTACATTTTAAATGGGTGAATCATATGCTATGAGAATTATGTCTCAATAAAGCCATTTTCAAAAGACTAGAACAGATAAATTGTGATTAATTTGCACATTAATTACTATACAGAAATGAGAACAGTTTGTACATGAAACATAGGTATATCTTACAAAGATGTTGAGCAAAAGAAGCAAGACACAGAGGAGCACATACTGTTTGATTCCATTTCCATAAATGCACTCATCTGTGCAATAGAATCAGAGATGGGGTTGCCTCTGGGAGGAGGGAGCAGATGGGTGAGGGCACAGAACAGGGTGGGCCTCTGACCCACTGCTGGAAATGCTCAGTTCCTTGATCTGGGTGCTGATGACGTTGAGTGCACTCTGTTTGTGAAATTCATGGACCTGAGCCCTGCTGCTTTTGTATGGCTTTTCTACATGCATGTTATATTTCAAGAAAAAAAGATTTTAAAACACTCTACATATCTTATCATTTATTGTGCACCCTAGTTCAGAGCTATGGTGAAGAAGTAGCCAACTGCACAAGATTTTTGGTTTGGCAACATGTCCTCTGTTGATTCAGCATAATATTTAAGAGCCACATGCAGAGCCTTTGAAAATGGCCTAAGTTTCTGGATCACGAAAGTGAACTGAACATTGCAACTGCTTTCTCTTTCCCCAAGTCCCCGTGGAATTAGCAGAAAGCATGTCATTTTGCTTAAAAATAAGAAGGGGAGATAACAGTGGGCCAGATATTTTGAGATATGGTATCTTGGGAAGCAGAACACAGATTAGATTGGATGGATGGAAAAGAAGAAAGAAAGCGTGCATCCACACCAGAGAGGTAAGGTGTGGATGCAATCCAAGGTGGCCCCAGAAGCATCTCAAATTTACAGCCATGGAATGCAGATTGCCGGGTGATCCGTGGGCAGTCTTTGGGGTGATATGGGAAAGAATGGAGAAGCACCTTGGGAGCAGCTGGGTTGACGAAGCCCAGTCCTGTGAGCTTCAGCTGTTCTGGTCGTCCACACCAGGTAGAGAGGGCTGGAGGGAAGGCAGCTCCCCTGAGTAGAGCCACGCCACCGATCGATCGTCCTTGACCCCTCAACTGGCATTAAGCTCAGGACTCAATGTGCAGGCTAAGGAGCTGCAGTGGCCCCAGGAGGGGGGATGAGCGTGGGCAGGATGCCCGTTGGAAGTGCAGACTCTCAGGCCCCACCCAGGACCTACCAAATCAGCCTTCGTTTAACTCACTTGGGGGCCGTTGATATGCACTGGAAACATTGAGAAAGTTGTCTGCTAATACTTTCTAATCTTCTTGTTCGCATACATGTCAGTGATTCCTCTGTGTTCTTTTAGACTTGTAAGAGAAATTTCCCTCAAACCGCAGTGCTAAAAAAGTGGATTAACTCACTGTGTTTCTCGGTGTTCCCCAGAGATGCAGAACCAATAGGGTGCAGATGTATATATACACCAAGAAAGAGATTTATTGTAAGGAATTTGCTCACACGGTTACAAAGGCAAGGCACAAGTTCTGGAGGGTGAGTGTCCAGTGTGTGTTTACTGAATTATGTGTCAGGAGCTCTAAAGAACATTGGGGGTGAAGGGGGCAACAGTGAATATAATAAATCCCCAGAGTCTAGAGTTGATCCTGTGAGTGGTCCAAACCCATAACTGATGTGTTTTCCCATTGCTTTTGTTATCAGTGACCTAGAAAAATGGAGGATGATATCTGTAATTATGGAGAATCCCTCAGCGTTAATTCTTCTGCACTATGATCCTTTCTTTCACAGTCTCGTCTCACTGTTTTCCTTTCTTTTCACTTCACTCCGATCTTTCATGTTTGTTTTTGGTCATTCCGTATATACACATTTTTGTTATCTGCTGAACGTCTCTCTGGGACGATGCGGCACAGCTGGCTACAATGAGAAGACGTGCAATGTACCTGCTGACCAAGGGAAACTGACGTGCGTGTGCCGGCACAGGGCTGGCCCTGGGAGGAGGAAGTTAGGGTGTGGTGGCTGAATGGGGACAAGGACTCCCCTCCCCTCACCGTTCCATCTCCCCCCAGTGGGGTGCTTTGTTATCCACTTCTCTTGCACGACACCTGCCATTTTCCATTGGCATCCCCTTCTGATATGGGATGAATTAAGTCCCCCCCAAATGTATGTATTGAAGCCCTAACTCCCAAGGTAACTGTAATTGGAGATAGGGCCTTTAAGGAGGTGATTAAGGTTAATGAGGTCATGTGGGTAAAATGGACCCGGTTCTGTATATAGATTTCTTATTTTGACTCTGACAACAAACAAACAAACAAACAAACAGATTAAGAACCAGATCTAAAGCCAATATGGCTGATGTTTTTATAGGAAGAGGAAGAGACACCTGCAGGGTACATCCACAGAGTGAGGGCCACGTAAGGACACACGGAGAAGGCGGCCCTGCTGATACCTTGATCTTGGCCTTCAAGTCTCCAGAACTGTGAGCAATAAACTACTGTTATTAAAGCTGCACAGTCTGGCATTTTCTATAACAACGCAGAACCCCCAATGTCTCCCCTTAGCCCAGGACGGAAGCCAACCCTCCAGGGCCCTGCAGCAGCTCTTCTCTTGGTCTGGCTGAGTCTATCTGGTCATTTTCCCCTAGGACCAGTGAGCGGCATTTCTCGTGCACAAACCCACGAGCAAGTGAAGAGCTGGCAGAGAGGGTCTCTCTGGAAGGGGCGATACTTATCATCCACACTCATTTCCCTTGAGGCACAACAGCCCGGCTCACCCACAGGCTGTATTGCTAGCCCTCAGCATGTTTCTTTCACCTCAGCACATCATCAGCCCATGAGCACGGAAGCTGGGGAAGGTAAAGGCTTCTGCAAAGTCCTTCCTGCCTCTCTCCCCAAGGAGTGTACCGTATGAGCTCTGGATCCAGTTGGGTCCGCCTATGGGTGGACCCGTCTCCGCCTGTGGATGGACAGGTATACACGACACTTGTCAAGTGCCACCACTATGCGTGGTTGAGGTGAGGTCTGGGACAGAATTAGGCAACGGGTCCATCCGTCCCTTTTCCTCCACGTTAACCTGCCCAGTGACATCTCATGAGCCATGCTAGTTCATTTTGTTTGGCTCCTTCGTCTGAGTTCCTTTTTCCTGCTGCAGTGTTTCTCAAATCCATGGGGCTTTGGAATCCCCTGTGGCACTTGTTGAGGATCCCACCCCTAGACTTCCTGGCTTGGCAGGTGTGGGGTGGGGCCTGGAAACTTGCACGTCTAACAGATTCCTGGGTGATGCTACTGTGGTTGGCCGGGGGGAACCCTCTTTGAGAACTGCCACTATACTGTGACCCAGAGGGCAGGAGGGGCTTCTGGGTGATGGTTGACTTTGGGCCTGAAGCTCCACACCGGAGAGGGTGGCGAGCTGCAGACCCAGGGGTTCGAGGAAGCTACTGCCAGGTGAAACCTCAGAGCCAGCCACGCCTCTGCAAACTATTTAGGCTCTGAGTCAAAGTTCAGGCCAATCGTGGGAAATGTGGTTTTCGGCAGCATTGCTGAAACCAAAAGCTTTGCCCCATTTCAAGTGTCGAAAGCCTACGCCAGGCACTGGCTCTGCTTCTTTTCTTCTGCGGGAGTCTCTGCTCTCCGTGTGTGAAAGTTTCAGCTGCTATAGTGTTTGGGGCTTGGCAGGGAGGGACATTCCACAGTAATGAGATGACAATGCCGAATCTGTGTATGTGGTGACTTCCTCCATCAGCCAAGCTCCGTGGAGTCTCCCTCTCCAGGAGACTGACATTCCTCCCCTCCAAGGCTCTGAGTCAGGAACCCCTTAGAGCAGCATCTTAAATGATGTTGTGCCCTCACACAGCCACATCTAGCCAAGACATGCCACGGCATCCATGAAAAAAAAAAGTCCTATGGGAAACATATTACTGTCACAGAGCTCATGCATTTTACTGTATTAGCGTAAGAGAATCCTGCAGGGATCCAGAGCCAGATACTTATAAAAACAAAGTCATGAATAGTGACGATAGTATACAAATATATTACAGCCGCAGTTAATGACAGAAGATAGGTCAAATATATAGAAGAGCTGTACAAATTAGAAGGAACTCCATGAGACCAACGATCTGGGGCCATTCGACGGGCAATTTATTCTTTGCAATTTACTATCCCGGAGGGCACTACAGGGCATGATCCAGTAGATGTAATGTTCTAAGTTCACCTAGATGGTCTGGAACTATAAGAAGACTCAGCAAGGTTTACTGTTCTTAATTTAGGAAGTCTGAGATAGGCATACCCCACGTTATTAAGATTTCTACAGAATGATGGAGGAACTACGGACTGGTGTTCAAAAGCCCAGACTCTGGGCTGGATTTGAATGCTGGACTACTAGCTCTGCAGTCTTAGATAATTTATTGGATGTCTCTGGGCCCCCGTGTCCTCATCAGTAAAATGAGAATAATCATAGTCACCGTATTATGTAGTTATTAGGAAGACAAAGGTTTTAACGTATGTGAAGTTGTTAACATGGCCCACAGTATAATAGATTGTTTATCAGATAAATATTCTGGTAGCTGATGAAGTACTTTGTACTGTTTGTTAAATAAATAAATAAAAGGTGGAATTTTCGATATGTTATGCTTATAGTCATAAGATTTGGTCATGGAGAGGATTCCCATTGTGGGAAGGCTCCTTATTTTCTGATTCTGGTGGGTCAGTGAGATGACCTGGCTGTTCAAGCCTTAGAAAAAGGCATTCTAACAGTGGAGAAAACACGGGCATCAGAGTCCCAACACATTTAGGCCCCGATCCTGCCTGTGTCCGTTCTAGCAGATGACCTTGGGCAAGACCGTCAACCTCTCTCAACTCCAGTCTCTTCCTCTGTGGAAGAAATATCCATGATTTATTTAAAGCACCTCCTAAAAGCTGAAACACTCACTAGGCCCTCCCTGGATGGTGGAGGCTCGTGACTGTGTGTGCGGCCGGGAGAGCAGGGACCGGCAGCAGGTGCCCACGGGACTCAGGTGTGAACCCTACAAAGGCAAATGCCCACAAGTTACCTGGGCGGCCACTGCCCTGCCCTCCTCCTCCACCAGGTGCCGGCCATCTGCCCGGCAGCCTGAGCATGTGTCAGTGTTGTTCCATGGGATCGGGGGCAGAGAAGACGATCATGAGAAGCCACCCAGACACCTGAGCTCTTGCCCCAGAGTGCGACTCAGGCGAGTCACGTTCCCTTCCTAAGGCTCAGGTTTTCTGTCTGCAAAACACCAAGCCTGAAGCACCTTTTAGCTCCAAATCCATTACAGTCCACACTGATGTCCTGCAGGGTTTTGACTGAGCCTGAATCATGCCGCCGTGAGCTGTCCCATTCTCAGCTGGCTTTTCTGTTCCCTGGCACACGAGCCTTCGTCTGTAGCCCCTTGGTTGTCTGGCCATGTTGCTTATCTTCATAAGTCCTTGCCTTGAGAGGCCAGCACCTGGCCATACTGTCCTCCTTCTGTGCATGCCTCACCTCCTCTCGCCAATTTCCAGAATGCTAATCTCAAGGGGCAGTTTAAAAACTCAAAATACTTTCGAGAAGAAAGGAAAACTCGGGTATGACAAATCACATCTGACAAATATATTTCAAGAGGATACGTGAAAAGGAGGCCACGTGGTAGACAGAGAATGTCTTGGACTTGGGGATTTTAAGCCTTACTTCACTCTTGTCTGTATCTCACTTTCATCATCCGGGAAATGGGCACAAGTAAGAGCCATCCGGCAGAAGAGCTGTGAAGGGGAAGGTGCTAAGTCGTGGTTTCTAGTGCAATGCTTGGCACCAGACAGACTTGATGATTTTATCAGTTTCTCTCTATAAGTTTTACTTTGCTTACATAGCAGTATAAATTAGAAGACAAAGCCAACTGTGGAACAACCCTTAAGGAGTTTTATAGTGAGGAGGCTGGGCAGAAGTGGCCAAGGGCCGGTCTTTACGGGTGTCCAGTAGGGACTGGCCACGCTGACTCCCTCCCCGTTTCAGGGAAGATGGCGGGAACCGGGGAGAGGTGGGCTGGAGCCCTGGGCCCTGCACTTGGTAACTGCGGGGTCTCGACCAGCTTTCCTGACATTGGAGAACCAGTCCCTGGCTCTTCGAGGGTGCTCATTTGCCCTTTCTGGGGTACCAACGAAGAGGTCACTGTGAATGTTCTGGAATAACGTCCGGCCCTCTGCCACGTTATTCTCACACAGAATACAGGTTTTCCTCGACATTTCAAGGTGTCCATTCTTTCCTCTGTTTTCAGTACAGCATTTGGGAGAAAAAGCACAAGGAATCATAGTTTTCTACAGTCTTTTCCACAGATCTTCTGTTTTTGCATTTTAACAATCTCACTGACGTGATTTAATTTTCCCTTGCAAGCTAAGTTCGGATCATGTCTAAACGCAGAATGTTTACACGCAGTCCCCTTTACTGGCACCTGCAGAGCTGCTGATATTTCAGGGTAAGTATTGCCTAACTTGAGGTTTTAACTTTTTGTCATCCAGTGAATCTTTCTTCACAATTCACAATGGGCCTTCTATGTCTCTGTCTTTTAATGTTTATTTATTTTTGAGAGAGAGAGAGAGAGAGAGAGAGAGAGAAAGAGCATGAGCAGGGGGAGGGGCAGAAAGAGAGGGAGACACAGAATCTGAAGCAGGATCCAGGCTCTGAGCTGTCAGCACAGAGCCCAAGCCGGGGCTGGAACTTATGAACCGGGAGATGTGACCTGAGCTGAAGTCAGACGCTTTAACCGCCTGAGTCACCAAGATGCCCCTTTAAAAAAAAAAAAAAAAAAAAAATTTTTTTTTTTTTTGATGACAAATAGCTTTGAAGAAACCACAAATAGCTTTGAGCAAACACAAACAGTCGGCAGATGTGAGACTCCACCTCCCCCAGCCGTAGCCAAGTTCACTTTTCATCTGTTTCTGCCCAAGTGTCTTAGCTTTGGCCTTGAACCTTGACACATCATTGGTGGTGTGCTTTTTGGGGAATTAATTTGAGATCTTGATGTTTCCCGCGTCGGAGAGTTGGGTGGGTTATGTAGCTCTCTGCTTGAGCCAATTAAAACAGTTACATGCCAACCCATCAAAGCTGTTTTCCTCTTAACTAATCCGCCCTGCAAAGTATGAATTCCGTCGTTTGTTCCTCCGGGGATCAGCTGATCCTTCCATTTAACAAAAACGCCAACCGACCGCCATAGCCGAGGCGCGCTGCCCAGCGACGCGCAGGCTGCAGAGTTAACAGAGAATGTTATACCGGGGCCACGTGCAAGGCGTTCCGAAGTGCAGGCCCTGCGTCGCACGATTAACTGACAACTTTTGCAGCCTTAACTTCCCCTCGGTGGTAGGGCCCCACCCGACTGAAATACAGTGTGGGTGCGTGCTCTTCTGGCTTTGAATTCTGCCCGTTTCATAGACCGGACTTCTCAGCCCTGGGCCCTTGGCCCTTGTCCTTCAGGCCAGTACAGCGTGGGCGATAGACAAAGACGCACCTATCCACGCTTCTGTGTGTGTGTGTGTGTGTGTGTGTGTGTGTATGTGTGTGTAGTATGAATGGGGAGGGGACGGGTATGTATGCGTAATGTGTCTGTGTGCAGTGTGTGCACGTACGTGTGTGTGAGTGTGTGGAGTGTGGGGACAGCCACCCTCATACCGGGGGCGCACGACCGCGGACGGACGCGGCGACACACACAGAGGGGCGGGGTCCGTTATGACCTGTGGTCAGAATGAGGGGGAACCCGTGGAGGGTGCACAGTGGGGACACGCAGCGTGCATGGGGCCCCAGTCTCTGCGGAGGAAGATGCTCCTGCCTGCAGGGCCACTGCGGGGAGGGCCCAGGGCGCGGTTGGGGGGGAGGGGGAGGGCCCCTGGGGGAGGAAGGCCTGGGATGGGGGGAGGGCGGGCGCGCAGCCCCTCCGGGCCCACAGAGCCCTGGCTCCTGGGGCGCACCGGGGACCCCGCAGGGGTCCTCACAGGGGGCCAGGAGGCACCCCTGCCCTGAGTCCTGCCCTGAGCCCTGGCCCAGCGGCGCAGGCTGGCGATTGGCCTTATTTGGTAGCGAAGCCACCGGTCCCTGCTTGGCGGTCCCTCCTGAATTCCGTGGGGTCTGTGCTTCCTCACAAGCACAGGGCCTGTGCAGTTCCGAGTAAACAGCGCCCTGGCCTCGCAGCCAGGCCTGGCAAGTGACCAGACAGCCCCGCCGACCAGGGCGAGGACTAATTTGGTAATGGGGCATCCTGAGGAGTGACGTTTACTGGATCCCTCCTGGAGCTAACACAGCGCAGCCTGGGGACCTGAGGAGGGGGCCTGGGACCCCAGAGAGGGGACTGGGACTGGGGACCCGGAGGGGAGCTGGGGACTGGGCCTGGGGATCTGGAGAGGGCGTTAGAGGACTGGGGCTGGGGACCTGGATTGGGTCCTGGGGACCTGGAAGGAGGCTGGGGACTTGGAGAGGGGGCTGGGGACCTGGAGAGGGGGCTGGGGACTGGGCCTGGGGACTTGGAGAGGGGACTGGGGCTGGAGAGGCAGATTGGGACAGGGCCCTGAGCCCCATTTCCTGGGGAAGCAGGAGCCCTGCCTGGCCCTGCGTCTCCATCGCCGGGTGTCTGGGATTTCTCCACCACGATTCCCCAGTCCTGCCCGCCCTCCATCCCTAACCCTGCTCACTTGGCCTCAGCAGGCTGGAGACACCGTGGTGTGTGAGAGGAGAAAACTGAACTCGGCCTTGAAGTGAGCCGTGAAATTCCAGAATCCTTTGGTGGAAAGAAAGCAGGTTCTGCCACCTTGGATAACACCAGGATTTAAACACATAATTCTCCCAGGTAGCAGCTAAATTGGATTCCTGGGGCCCGCTTGAAGAAAGATCTTGTTCTCAGATATTTGTCCTTCAATTTGGAGGTCACCGGACCTGTCAATTCTCTGTCACTGGGGAAATAGTAACGGCTTCAGGTTTTGTGAGCTGCGAGGTTTCTGTTGTAGTCATTCAGCTTTGCCCCGTGGTGCAAAGGCAACCACAGAATATGTGCAGAGCAGTTGGAGAATCTGTGTTCCCATAAGACTTCGTTTATAAAAGCTGTCCCCCAGCTGGATGTGGCCTGTGACTGTGATTTGCCCGCCCCTGTTTTCATTCCTCGTCAAATGTCGAGTGAATGCCTACATTTTCTCGGTCCTACAGAGACAGCAAGGACTTCAGACACAGAATCCTTGCCTCGGTAGAGTGCATGTTTATGGGGAAGAGAAACAAAAACTCCTAAATAATCAGGCAATCGATGACAGGCTGTGAAGTGTGCTATAAAGAAAAACGAAGCTGGGTAAGTGAGTCTTAACATTTATCCGGGCTCTTTCTCTCTAAATTTCAATCTCGCATTCAACCCCGTGAGGACAGGGACCTGGAACATCTAATTTGTTTTTCTGTCCCCTGTACCTAGTGTGGTATTTGCTCATGATCACTTCCATATGTCAATATATACATTTACATATATACGTATATGTACACACGCAAGTGGAAGAAATACAACACATGAACAAAAACAAAACAAAACACAGTACTTAAGAATGAACTTGCGATAGATGCTGCCTGCGACAAGAAAATTTTAAAATGTGTCTGAGGGTCAGAAAAATACAAGAATGTGACAAATGGAAATATTATGTTTTTTATTAAGAAGGCTCATCATTATAAATACATTAAAATTCCCAAGGACACATAGTATATGTAATATAAATCCCTTCTATTGTTTTAAAGGGAGGTAATTTTAGTTTGAAAAGGGACTCTTACTCTTTCCTTTTCGGCGGTCTCATAATAAAGGGGGCTCTAACAAAGACACAGAGCCCACTTTCCATCAGTACTGTGAACCTGATGGAAAAACAGGAGAACAGAGAAGTTCATACCTCTGCCTGTGATTAGATTAGATTTTTATGATTATTATTTTTCTCTTTTTAAATTTTATTTAAATTCAAGTTAGTTAGCATACAGTGTAGGGTTGCTCTCAGGAGTAGAACCCCATGATTTATTGTTTACGTATCCCACCCAGTGCTCATAACCAGTGCCCTCCTTAATGCCCAGCACCCATTTAGCCCATATCCCCACCTGCCTCCCCCCCAGCAACCCTCAGTTTGTTCTCTGTATTTAAGAGTCTCATATGGTTTGCCTCCCTCTCTTCTTATCTTATGTTTCCTTCCCTTCCCCTATGTTCATCTATGGCGTTTCTTAAATCCCATGTATGAGTGAAATCGTATGTTTGTCTTTCTCTGACTGACTTGTATTGTTTAGCATAATACCCTCCAGTTCCATCCACACAGTTGCAAATGGAAAGATTCCTTCTTTTTTTTTTTTTTTTTTAATTTTTTTTTCAACGTTTATTTATTTTTGGGACAGAGAGAGACAGAGCATGAACGGGGGAGGGGCAGAGAGAGAGGGAGACACAGAATCGGAAACAGGCTCCAGGCTCCGAGCCATCAGCCCAGAGCCCGACGCGGGGCTCCAACTCCCAGACTGCGAGATCGTGACCTGGCTGAAGTCGGACACTTAACCGACTGCGCCACCCAGGTGCCCCAGATTCCTTCTTTTTGATTGCCAAGTATACTCCATTGTATGTACAGACCACATCTTCTTTATCCATTCATCCATCAATGGACATCCGGGCTCTTTCCATAATTTGGCTGTTGTTGATAGTGCTGCTATAAACATGGGGGTGACTGTGCCCCTTCGAATCAGCATTTTTGTATCCTTTGGATAAATAACTGGTAGTGCAATTGCTGAGTCATAGGGTAGCTCAATTTTTAATTTCTTGAGGAAACTCCATCCTGCTTTCCAGAGTGGCTTCACCAGTTTGCATTCCCACCAGCAGTGCAAAAGTTTCCCCTTTCTCTGCATCCTCACCAACATTGTTGCTTGAGCTGTTAATTTAAGCCATTCTGACAGGTGTGAGGTGGTATCTCATGGTTTTGATTTGTATTTCCCTGATCGTGAGTGATTTGAGAGTCTTGTCATGTGTCTATTAACCATTTGGATGTTTTTCTTTGGAAAAGTGTGTATTCATTCATCCATTTCTTCACTGGATTATTTATTTCTTGGGTGTTGAATTTGATAAGTTCTTTCTAGATTTTGGATACTAACCCTTTATCCGATAAGTCATTTGCAAATATCTTCTCCCATTTCATTGGTTGCCTTTTAGTTTTGTTGATTGTTTCCTTCACCGTGTGGAAGCTTTTTATCTTCATGAGGTCCCAATAGTTCATTTTTGCTTTTATTTCCCTTGCCTCTGGAGACATGTCTAGTAAGAAATTGCTGTGGCTGAGGTCAAAGAGGTTGTTGCCTGTCTTCTCCTGTAGTATTTTGGTGGTTTTCTGTATCACATTAGGTCTTTCATCCATTTTGAGTTTATTTTTGTGTCTGGTGTAAGAAAGTGGTCCAGGTTCATTCTTTTGCATGTTGCTGTCCAGTTTTCCCAGCACCATTTGTGGAAGAGACTGTCTTTATTCCATGGGATATTCTTTCCTGCTTTGTCAAAGATTAGTTGGCCATATGTTTGTGGGTCCATTTCTGGATTCTCTATTCTGTTCCATTGATCTATGTGTCTGTTTTTGTACCAGTACCATACTGTCTTAATGATTACAGCTTTATAATACAGGTTAAAGTCCAGAATTATGATGCCTCTGGCTTTGGTTTTCTTTTACATTACTTTGGCTATTTGGGGTCTTTTCTGGTTCCATACAGATTTTAGGATTGTAAAAAGTTTAGCTCTGTGAAGAATGCTGGTGTTATTTTTGATTGGGATTGCATTGAATGTGTATATTGCTTTGGGTAGTATTGATATTTTAACAATATTTGTTCTTCCAATCCATAAGCATGGAATGTTTTTCCATTTCTTCGTGTTTTCTTCAGTTTCTTTCATAAGCTTTCCATAGTTTTCAACACGCAGATCTTTTACCTCTTTGGTTAGGTTTATTCCTAGGAATCTTATGTTTTTTGGTGTAGTTGTAAATGGGATCGATTCCTTGATTTCTCTTTCTGCTGCTGAATTATTGGTGTATAGAAATGCAACCGATTTTTGTATGTTGAATTTGTATCCTGCAACTTTGCTGAATTCACCTATCATTTCTAGCAGTTTTTTGGTGGAATCTTTCAGGTTTTCTATGTAGAGTATCATGTCATCTGCAAAGAGTGAAAAGTTTGACTTCTTCCTTGCCAATTTGTGTGCCTTTTATTTCTTTTTGTATCTGATTGCTGATTGCTATTATCACTATTATTATTTTCATTAGAGAAGAAAGTAACTACCTTCATCTATGAAGAATGGTATAGAAATTCAAAATAAAATTTCATTGAATGCAATCTGGTGCTGCATTAAAATGATCAGATAGTGTGTATCTGAGTAACACATTGATGGCTTAATGTCAAAGTATCTATCAGCATGATATGACATATGAATGATTTGAGGGGAAAATACGCCATTTTAATATATGAAGAAATGATTTAGGAAATTCACTAAGCATTCTAGATTTTTTTAAATCCTTGAGAAGTTGGATGCAAAATGCAAATTCTTTTTTACTACAAAAAGGCATCTATCACAAATCTATAGTAAACATCATACTTACTGGTAAATTATGGAATAATTTACATTAAATTTAGGAAAAGATAAAAATTCTCATTATCACCAAACCTTATTCTTCAACATTTTCTTCAAGTACCAGAAAATGAGCTACAATAACAACAACAAAAGAAATAAAACAGCTTATAAGAATTGGCAGTATACTAACAAAATTCTTATTTGCAGATACAGTTGTCTACATACAAAATTCATGAAAATCTAAAAACAAACTATGAGAATTATTGAGTTTAGCAAAGTTACTAGGTATGTTAGTATCGTATGAAAAAGGATGCAATTTCCTTCCTGGTAAAGACAAAGACGATGTAAAAACAACCACCACCACAACACTAATCATAACAGTGACAAAACTGTAAGATACATGGGACTCAATCTAATTGATTATCTTATGAAAAATATTTTTATAAAAATTATGGATAAAAAGCACTTCAGTTCTAGAAATGGCAGGTAAGGTAATCAAAACAAATCCTCTCCTAGTGGACAGCAATTGCAAAAAATGCTGGATTAAATGTGAGAAAATGCTGAAAACATCAAAGAACTAGTAACATAGTAAGAACTGGGCTAAAATCTAAGGGTAGATGACAGCTTGATGAGGTGAATCTTACACTAAAATAGGCTTCTCCTTGAAGGTGTTTGTAATCAAGAAGACACATCGTCAATTAATGTCTAGTGTTTGCCCAGTGCCCACCCATGTTTTAAGCTGGGCTTCAAAGTGGCTTCAAACACATTAAGTATGAATCTGAAGTTAATCGTGTGGCTTCCAGCCCGCCCTGTATCTCCTGGGTCTCCCAGAAGATCCCAAACCTTGAATTTGGAATTAAAGCAATCCTAGAACGTTTCTCCCATAGCCATAGAAAAGAAAGGAAGATCTTCTGTTAAGAAATATTTGATTTTTGGGGCACCTGGGTGGCTCAGTTGGGTAAGCATCTGACTCTTGATTTAGGCTCAGGTCGTGATCTCATGGCCCATGGGCTCGAGCCTCATGTTGGGCTTTGCGTTGACACTATGGAACCTGCTTGGAATTATCTCTCTCAGTCTCTCTCAGCCTCCCCGCCTCTCAAAATAAATAAACATTAAAAAAATACCCAATTTTCATATGCCTCATGTTATTCCTAGAAATAATCTTAAATATTACGATCAGCATACAAAAGTGAACAGGCACCCCACAAAACAAGGTTTAAATGAATGAGAACGTGAGAAAAGAGAACAGAAATACAGAGACATGTTCATTTCCAAACGTACACACCCTAAAGCAGTTATGCATCCTATACTTAAAGGTCTTTGTCTAAGAGCAAAGGAAATGATAACAGAATAGTCTGATAAATTAGGGAGCATCATACACTTCGCAAACTGTTGAAGAAGCCGAAGGGCGGAATGATAAAAATTCTCCATCAAAACAAACAAGAAAGGAGATAAAGAAGCAGAGCACAATTAGGTCCCACAGAAAGAATGAAATAAACCGGTTCAATTAACCTAAAATATAAATGTAGTTGCATTAAAGCAGAAGGTTCTAAATTCTTCAATTAAAAGACAAAGATTATCTGAATGGATTAAAAGAAAGTGAGTTATCTTACATACAAGTGCATTTAGTTACTTATTGCTGTGTAAAAATTACCCCAAACTCAGTAACTTAAAACCACACACTTTTATCATCTAATAGTTTCTGTGGATCCGGACATAGTTTCTCTGGGTCCTTTGCATCAGGACCTCACAAGGCTGCAACCAAGATACTGACAGGGGCTACAGACTCTCTTCCAAAGGCATAGCTGAGTAAGGGTCTACTTCCAAGTTCACTCATGTGGTGACTGGTGATATTCAGCTCATTCAGGGACGTTGACCTGGCCACCCTCAGGTTCTTGCCCATCCTTAGGGAAACTCACAACATGGCAGCTCGCTTATTGGAGCAAAGATGTGAACAGAGCCAGAAAGAGAGTTTGAGCAAGGGAGAAGTCAAATTCTTTTATAATGTAATAAGAGCCATGATATTCTATCGCTTTTGCTATATGTTATCTCTATATGTTTATTGCTATATGTCATGAACGAACTAGTCAGTACTCACAGACTGAGGACGACCTGGGGTGTGAATTCCAGGAGATGGGGATCATCAGAGACAATACTGAAGGCTGCCTAACACAGCTTGGTGTTGTTTCTATCAGAGCTCTCTGCACTTTTAATTGCCTGCGTGGCACTCAGATGGGTTGTTTGTGTATCTCCTCGTTTATTGTCTGTGTCCAGCCCCTTGGATGGTATCCATGAGTACAGAGGTTGCACCTGTTATTATAGTAGGCGATCAGTAATACTCGCCGAATATGGGAATAAACGGATGCGTGACCTGAAAACACCTGAAAAGTTGGCTGACCTTCCTGGAGAACCAGGTAGGCTCTTCTCCCTGGAGGAGATTGCAGAAACCAGGGCGCACTTTGACGGATGCAGAAGTAGTGGACCAGGGTGTCTCTGATTTATCTTACAGCAGCTGTTCTTTCTGTTTCTGACCTCTGTCCTGGGGACAGCAGTTTAGAAAACGAAGGGGTAGCAGCTCATGATTATGCTGCACACACTTATTCAATTGAAGTGATCTCATTTGTAACAGAGATTGCACACTGAGCGAGAGCCCTAAGTGGCACCTGCTGCTGTATCCTCCATGGGCTGTTCACCTGGACCCCAGGCATCACGGATCATTCTCTGTAAATCGAACTTCTGCTTCCCTGGCCTTTCCCCTCATCATTTTTTCCTCTGTGCCTTCGACATGACTTGTCTTCCTCCTCCAGCAGTTGAAATTTAATTGTCCCCTGCTTCATGATCTCATGGTGCTCCATTTGTTCAACTCACATAAATTCTAGCCCAGGCTCTGATTTCCGCCGTCCTGCAAAAGACGGTATGAGGACAGCCTAAGCCCCCGTCTCAGAATCTACTTCTCCCTTACATTCTTTAGCTCTAGAAGGCCATGAAACTTGTACTGAAATGTCTGTGCCCTGCAGCGTCCTCAGCCTGGACACACAGTAAATGAATTGGCAAAGTTAAAGATAATCCTCACCACCCTTTCTAGAACTTCTGTTTTCTGGACCATGCGCTGCCTTTCTGGTTGCTATTTCTTATCCCTCTCCCCAAAGCATCCTTGGACTATCAGCTAATGCAGAAAAAAAGAAAAAAGAAAAAAAAAACCCTCTTGACTTTGGTAGTGATTGTGAATTTCAGTCATAAACACGGGTATTTAGATAATAAAAATTTCTTTCAACATAGTCAAAGATGTTCAAAGCACATTGTTTTACAGTCGAGTGGCTCTATGATGTTTATAACAAAAACAGCAGAGCAGATCCCCCCTCTTTCATTTTTTATTCCCACCTCAAAGAGCTGGCCATTCCAACCCTTCCAGCTGATTCTTCCTGTGGTAGTGACCCACAGATTTCTGTAAAGCAACCATATGCTTCTATGTTTTGATTTTTCCATTTTAGTTGTTACCTATTGACTTTGTAATATGCAAGATGAAGGATAAGTTCACTGATAACTAACCCGATGCAGACATGAACGCTCACATGCACGTGTCCACAACCCCCTTCCCAAAATAGTGATGATTCTAGTGCATTATGATGATTATTTTCATACTTGCACATTTTGTTTTAATACTTTATCTCTTACCCATTTAGATTTCTAAGTAGCCATAAATAATGCATTCTACACCTCCCTAACTGGAGGGTAAATCTTATCTTAACATATTGAATTTCCTTTTATTTCCTGGAAGACATCCCTTAGTAGTATTCTGCTTTGCTCCCCAAATGAGCTAGACCTATGCCTTAGCTGTTCCAATGGGGATTCCCTGTATAATTACCCTGTAAATTTGCCTATTCACTTTTTTTTCCCTTTGGGGTTAAATATTTCTTTCTTCATATCTGTCTCTTCCTCTTTTGTGGTTTAATTCCTCATTTATTTGAGTTCATCTTCCAACAAAGAGCGCATAGAAAGTAAAATGTTGATTTATCTTAAGACATCCTATACTTTTGCTTAATTGCTGGTTTGAATACAAATAGGATTCCAGGTGAACAATATTTTTTTCCCACAATAATTTTAAAAATGTTGCTCATTTTCTTCTAGCTTCTTCTGTTGCTGCTGGAAAGTTCTATTTCAGTTATGTCTTGCTGAGTAGGAAACGGTCCCAGATCTTGGTGCTTAAAACAATAATTTGTCATTCGGTATCATTTGGTATCATTTATCTTCTCTGGGTTGGCTGGCAGTTCTCTTGCTGGGCTTACATGGGCTACCTCATATGATGGCATCCAGTTGGGTCATAGCCTGGGGCTGGGGGATTTCCTCTCTTTGCAGTGCTTTGTCCTTAAGAGGGCTGGACTGGGCTGGCTTCGTCACAAAGTGGCGGCCATATTCCAGAAAAGCAAGACCCCCCCCCCAAAAAAAATGGCAGCTTATTAAACATTTGCTTTAAACATTTTCACCAATGCCTGCCCATGGGTTAGAACAAGTTCTGTGGCCAAGCCTAGAGTGTTTGAGAGCCGATTATACAAGGGTATGGGCACTGGGAGGTTTAATTCACTGGACACCATTGGTGTAACAGCCTGCAGCATCCGTCCTCCTGCCCCAATGATTCAACCCTCTCCATGGATTCAACACACTCATTCCCTAATAAGACCTCCACCGCAAACTCATCAAGTCACAACAGTGAGTTTGAAGACTGTGTTCTCATGTCTACATCAGGCCCAGATGTGAAGTAACCTGTGTGGATGCTTCTGTCTTTGATCCAGAGCTTTGTGAATTCAAAAGACATGCAATCTGCCTTTCACATACCTATACACATTGGTGATATGGGGACAAGATAACTGTGGCAAAACTCTGCATAGGAAAGGTAGGGACAGGAGACACAGAGGGGTCACTGGTCCATAGCAATTCTGAAATCCAGCTCATCATCTCAAGGCCTATGTCTGGCAGCAGAGGGTCCTTCCTTGATTAGGGCCAATTATGCCTCTCAAAAGTAGTTCCCAGTTCATGATTTACATCCTCTGGAATTCTTCCTTCTGAAACATCTCTTCTTTCCTATAAGAAATAACCCACGTGTTCATTCACCTGAGCAGTTTTCTGAGCCTCCTTCTTGGTTGTGGAAAGTCTGAGCATCTCAGAGGTATCTTTCTTTTTTGAATGATTTCTGCCCCTTTCAGTCCCTACTTGTACAACACCTTTGAAAACTTTGTGGGCTTTTGACCAAATCCGATCGTGACTTGAGCCATGCCCTTAATTCCATTTGAGTGAATGCTCTCCACTTTTGAGCCAAGCGTCCAGCTGCAGTGAAGCAATACTTTCAAGATTCTTCAGAAGTGCTTTCTCTTAGTTGAGAGAATCTACCAAGCTGGGTCTTAAAAGGGGTCTTCTGACCACACCCTTGATTTACTCTTTAGCCTGAGGCCATTTCTTATTTTGAGAGCCTTGAGCCAGCTGGTGAGTCTGAAAATGTGTAACAGTTTTATTTTTCAGCCGAGCAAGTCTGGATTGGAGATTCTGCTTGCATACTGAGCAGTTCTCTCTTTAGCTCGTCTTCATCATCCCGTATCTTATCATCTGCAACTAACAGAAGCCAATTGGCACTTTCAATATTCTGCCTAGAAAATTTATCTGCATGCGTAGGTTAATTTGGTACATTTTTCTTTTTATTTTTCAAGTTAATGGAAATGGCGGGTTTGCCTCTTGTTTCCTTACAGCAGAGTATGGATCACCATCTCTTGAGCCTATACGATCAGTTTCTCGCTGGGCTTCCGGCCTCCACTAACAGTCTCCTCACTGTCCTTCCGGCACCCCCCACGACTGTCCCGTGACAAAGCGAACACTCCTTTGTGAGTCTGTGTTATCGCAGGGTCCCGTTTCCACAACACTTTCCTGTTTTAGTTATTTACTGCTGCACGACACTCTAAAACGGTACGGCAACGTACGACATTATGTAAAGCACCATATACACCTGAGAAATAATATTTTCTTTATTATTTAAGAAGACAGTCGATCTAAAGATATCACAACTTCTGCGTTCTGTGTCAATGGCAGGAAAGAGAGTACACACCAAACTACTGACAATAGTCACCGATTTGGGGGAATGTGATTCCTGAGGTTCCCGTAAGAGGCTTTCAATGTGTTTCATCGCAAACAAAAGGCATGCTATGACAGAACTGGGAGGGGTGGGGGAGGGGGGAAGTATTTTATTTTAAAATGTGTTTTTAATTAGAGAGCCAATTGAAGATGCATTTATCTGGAATTTAGGGAAGGTGGGTTGGTTTTCCTTTGCTCCTGTGAGTGCATTTCAGTAACAAATAGGGGTTTAGGAGAACAGGTTCTCAACACCATCTCTGACACCAAGTGTGTGACCTTGGGCAAGCGACCTCATGGCTCCAGCCTGTGTTTGCATTTGCAATGTGGTAAGGTTAGGCCATCTGCTGTTCATCTTCTCCCCTAAACTTAACAGTCGATGACAGAATAATTTGAGCCTTTAAACAAATCTTTCCCATCTGGAAATTGGACTCAGCATAAAAAGAAGGCAATGCTCATATTTGGGAAAACTCCCGAGACAGTTTTCCTAAAAAAAATCTGGAGTTTATTTTTTTTATAAAGTACCATAACACTTGCAAGCTTTTATTTACTAATAAGTTTGATCCTAAGATAAACTAATGGGGGTAAATCACCTCCTTCAAACGTGTTGATCACCCCCCAGAGATTCATGTGATTCAGGTGATTAATCAAGCTTCTATTTAATTGCACGGAGGAGAGAATGTTAAATGTGCTGGGTGAGCGCTGCAGAAACCATTCACCTGATGGGCATGGACACAGTTTACACAAGACAATTTGTGTGTCTCTCTCTGATAATTTTATTTTTAGAGTAGGTGTGTGTGGACAGGCTAGAAAACATTCTCCAGAGCATAGTCTGTAGGGATTTAATTGAAAATCTCTCCACAGACATGAAAGTATAGAAAATCCTTTCTGCTGCAAAATGAATTCAACTTTCCAAATTGACAGTGTAATTTCTTTTTTAGTAGATGATTTACCAGATAATTATTGTTTATCGGACAGAAGACTCAAATTCAGAAGTGGAAAGACTCACACCACCTCTGAGACCTTATTAAACTTACCTTCAGTTTCAACAACCGCAGACAGAACAGGTTAAAGTCTCTTTTGGGCCACCCTACTTGAAAAATGTGTAATTTTGGTCAAATAACTTAGTTCCCCTGAGCTTTATCTTTATAGGCTGCTGAAGGAAAAAAAAGAGATGATGAATGTGAAGACACACTGTAAAGTATAAATTGCTATTAACATTTGAGGGCTTGTTTTCATTCATGATGCTATTGTAAATTATTTTATTGAAAGCTTTTTAAAAGGATAATTTAAAAAGCTAGAACCAACGTTAAGCAAGTTTTATTATCCCATGTACACTGTTATTTTGGATAACTGATACTTACTAATATTATTTGTTTAATTTATGCAGGAGAGAAAGAAAGGGAGTGAGGGAGAGAGAGAGGACAGGGAGAAAGACTTGTTTCTTTTTATAAAATATGCTATATTGTAAATATTTTGTAATTTAGTGGTTAATGCACCCAAACTTGACTTTAAGTGCATGTGTAATAGTTAGTCCTCTCCAAGTGCCTGTATTTCCATTGGTTGCTCATTTAAATGTATTTCAAATTGTAAAAATTATAGATCATATAATATTAACACTTTTCATATACAAATTAGCATCAGTATCTCTGACTACTTTAGTAGGATTGGTTCCTAGAAGGTTCTGAAGTCACCTGGCCACTGGGCCACAATTACGAACTTGATACAAATTGGCAAATTATTTTCAGGAGATGTTGTACCTATCTGTGCTCTAACAGGTAGATTAAGAGAGTTCTTTTCATAACACGTGCTTCTCACCATTGCCATGTTTCCAAACATATTTCTCATTTGTAATAAGAAAACAGTATTTATTGGTTTCGTCCTCATACGTTTTGTCATTTTAGCGCTGCATGGTCCGAAACAGTAGCTGCATGACTTAAATTAAGATGAACTGACGTTACATACAATTAAAAACGCAGCTCCTCGGCTGCACTAGCCGAATCTCAAGGTCTCAGTGGCCACGTCGTGTTGGCCAGTGCAGGCCGTTGCCAGCATTCCTGCTGCTAGAGAAGCTAGAGTTTATTTTCCTATATTCATTAGTTACCAGCCATTCCCAATAAGAAAGAGCGATCACTCAAGCCTATTAAAAAAACACGCGTAAATTCAAGAATGTTTTGGTACATGATTTTTAAGCAGTGCTTCCCCCACTCCCTCTGCCCTCCACACACCAGTCACTTCTGTCATAAATCTTGACGTCATTTTCTGCCATGTTTTCTGTTTTGTGGCAACGCCCACAGCTCGCAGTCGGCCGTGTCTCCACAGCTAGTTCTGGTAGAGATTTGGTTTGACTCGTTTTAATCACAGGAATTAACTCGGTTTTCCCATCTGGAAATAGTGCACTCCAGTGTTCACTTTGATAGATCACTAAAATCTTTGTATGTTTCTTGGTTTTCGCATAGCTTACACATAGGTCTCGAGAAATTCACACCTAGATATTTCATATTTCTACTCTTATTCTCAGTGTGGTCATTTTTTAAGGCGTGTCTTCCAAAACCTTATTGCTGGTTTCTAAGAAAACTTCTCAGGTTTCTGTATCTACTTTGTATCTGGCTCTTTTGCTTAACTAACATACTGCATCTAATAGTTTTTTCAGTTGATTCTCTTGGGGTAGCCACAGAATAAGCATAATCTTTGAGTTGTATTTTAGTGTAACTTGGTATATCTTAAAATATTTTGGCATATTTAAGTATAATTTTTTAAAATTATAAATGGACTATCTTCCTTTTTTTATTTCAAATAGTTCTTAGTGTATTTGTTCTTGCCTTTTTTCATTCTTTAGGACATTCTGAGTCATTTACATTTTTATTTTTATTTTTTAAGTAGGCTCCACACCCAACACAGAGCCCAGTGTGGAGCCTTGAACTCGTGACACTGAGATCAAAACCTGAGCTGAGATTAAGAGTCGATGCTCGACCAATTGTTCCGTCCAGACACCCCTTAAAATTTTTTATTTGAAACTCTTATTAATTGTGGGGCACCTGGGTGGTTCAGTTGATTAAGCATCCGACTTCGACTCAGGTCACGCTCCCACACTTTGTGAGCTCATGCTCTGAGTGTGCTAACGGCACAGAACCTGCTTTGGATCCTCTGTCCCCCTCTCTCTACCCCTACCTTGCTTGCTCTCTCTCTTTCAAAAATAAATAGACATTAAAAAAAAAACTCTCACTAATAGTTCTGACATTTTTTTTCTACTTTGAAAGAATCATGTCAAAAAGATTTGATATAAATTTTAAGTGCATTTTAAGAAATCTTTACCTGGTCACATAGGAGACAATTTAAAAATAGCTAAGGTATTTTGGAAATAAACAGTATTTTTAAAGCATTTTATAATACAAAAAAAAAGAGAGAGAGAGAGATATTCTTTCAGAGGGAAAAGCCCCCAGAAAAAAATAGGGCATTTCCATAATTCACTGGAAGCGTAGATAGTTTCAGAGATCTGGTCAAAGGGCAAAATAGAAGCACAGAAGGCCGTCAGTGCCGTTTACAGAATTTCTTATTGTCAGGTTTTCACCTTTTTCCTTCTTGTTGGACGCCTAAACGAAGAGGGCAGAGTGGGTGCGGGGCATTTACTCAACTGCATCCCGATTTGTTCCAGGAGCACAGGTGAACATGGTGGGGACCAGCTGCCCTGTGTCTGGGGGTTTTCCCAACTCCCCAGTTACAGCATTGAGGGCACAGCTGCCCCCTGTGATTCTCTTTGTCGCCCTTTCCTTGTCATGCCAGATCTCCCCAGCTGCCTTCGTGGGGAGAGCCCCCACAGGTGCCCCCCTGGACCCACACCTGCCCCCTTACACAGAGGGGTTGTGTGCCGCAGTGGCTGCGTGTGCGGTAAGAGCCACCACCTGAGCGAGGTTGATGTCTCGCTTTCCTGGCTTCCACGCTCCCAGTTGCTTAGATCAGCTTTCCCATCCAGGGGGCATCCACAGCCCCCAAACCCCCCGGGTACCCCTGCTTTCCAGGGTCCTGAAATGTTGATGGTGCCTGCACACTTCCATGGTCTCTCCACTCCCGCATCATGAAGTTTCTGGACTTACTGCTTTCCGAATAGCTTCAGATCCACTTTTCACTTTTAAGAGACCAAAACTTGAAATTCGGACGTTAGGTTGTTGGTTCAAAAACATAATACAGAATTCTGATCAATACGCGGGCCGAAGAAGAGACCTTGGACCTCTACTGAAGTGGTTGGTGGACATGTGAAATTTGCATATTTTAAAAGTAAAATAAAAGATTAAACTTAACATAGTTTTAATCCCAGTGTTGAATTCTTATTTTTATGCTTTCTCAAATCTGGATAACAGCGTTTTTTGAGGTTCTGTAAAAGAAATTAGCTAGCCGTGCATATGTTTATGCTCTAGCTTATATTAAAGTTTTGGAATTAATCCTTCCTTGAATTTTGAAAAATATATATATTCATAGTATTGTTCTTATTAGTAGTCTACTCATTCCCGCTGCTATTTTGACAACTGTTATTTTGTTGTTGTTTTTGTTTGTTTGTTTTAGAGAGAGAGAAAGAGTGCAGGTAGGGGAGTAGGGCAGAGGGAGAGTCTTAAGCAGGCTCAAAGCTCAGTGCAGAGCCCAACATGGGGTTCGATCCCTCAACCCTGGGATGTGACCTGAGCCAAAATCAAGAGTCAGAGTCTCAACCAACTTAGCCACCATGGCACTCCAATTTTGACTTTAAAATTTTCCAGAAAGTGATCCATCCAATGGGATTGTAAAAGTAATGGGCATTTAACTCTTTTTTTTTTTCCCTTTGGTGTCTGTTGTTACAGTACCTTTATGGCATCTAATCCCTTTCTTTTCATGTGTCATAGTTTTACTCTGTCATTGTTCATTATTTCAAATGATTGATTTAAAATTTTTTTAATGTTTATTTATTTTTGGGAGAGAGAGAGAGAGACAGAGTGCAAGCAGGGGAGGGACAGAGAGAGAGAGAGAGAGAGAGAGAGAATCTGAAACAGGCTCCAGGCTCTGAGCTGTCAGCACAGAGCCCGACGTGGGGCTTGAACCCACAAAACATGAGGTCATGACCTGAGCTGAAGTTGAACGCTTAACCGACTGAGCCACCCAGGAGCCCCTCAAATGATTGATTCTTAAAATTTCTCATTCATATTGTTATTTACTATATTTGATAAGTTCTATTTGTTCCCTTTCCCTGTAGTTGCCTTTCTTATGTTGGTGATTTCTTAAAATCAATGTCTAGTGTCTGTTTATTATTATTTGATAAATAAAATATTTTAAGAGATGAATTTAACTCTGGATATAGCTTTGGCACCCCACATGTTGTAACAGGAGATATTTCCTTTTTTTCCTTCTTTTCTTTCTCCCCTCCCCTTTTCTTTTTTCTTTCTTTCTTTCTTTCTTTCTTTCTTTCTTGTTCACACTCTTATATCCCTTCTGCTTTCAGTAGAGCATATTTTATAGACTATATGATGTGCTTCTCATCCTTGGATGGGCCACTTCTCCCAGGTTTGCAGGTATTCTTGAGCTAACATACTTGGGTGCTGTCAGCTTCTGTCTTTCTAATGTGATCATAGGCTCTGACTGGCATGCACAGCACTCCCTTGATGTGTCCCAGGTACAAGGCAGGCATCTAGTGTTGTTTTGCTAGCTAGAGTCTGAATCTTCAAATTGGTCAGCTTCTCTGACCGTGGTAGTTAGAAGCAATCTACAGTTTTGGGAGAGGGCCAAGTTTTATAGAAAAAGCAACACAAGCTACATGAGCCCTTCCTTCCTCTGCCTAGTTTCTTAAATTAAAAAACAATTTTTTTGGAGGGCCAGCCTCCTAAGATATAAGGCATCTCCATATGTGCTCTCTTAGCTTTGTACCATTCTGTGGGCCAAGAGTCCCTGATTTGGAACAGTGGTGAGCGGGAATGAAATACTGCGATATTTATTGTGTCCTGGGCCGTGTGCAGGTTGAACAAGCGTGTGACTCGGTTTCTCAGATAGTACGTTTACTGAGTAAGAGGATTTGTGTCTGTGTTTATCACAATTTGTTTCTTTATTTTCATGTTCTCGATTGTACCTTGGCTCATTTGACAGCAGCAGAAGTCCTGGGATCCCTGAGAATCCAGAGCAAGGTACGTGTTCAAAAGTCCTTTCCTACCATTTTTGGAACCATCTGACTTGCTTTAACATGCATCATAGAAGGTTAAACAGTTAAGCATATAGTTCTAAATAGAATGTATGGTTAGGAGAAATACTGCCTATTCTTGGGTCTACTGTCCATTTTTATCTGCAGTGCACTGTGCTGGTACATTCTACATTAATATATCTTTAATATATTTTAAAGGGGTTGGAAGAACATCATCTGCCATGCTGAATGCAAGTCTTACTTCATTTGCTAAGTAACATGAAGACTTTGTAGAAACCTCTATTGATTTGAAGTATGTGCTTTGTCAGTATGTGACTCATTTCAGCCTTACAGATAACTTCTAAATCCAGGATGGGAAGCAAGGAGGAATAGAAAAAAAAAATCATCATCCTTTTTTGTAGCACCTAAATTCATTGTATTTCCAAGTTTTAAAACTGTGCTGGCAGTTTCATTTGGTTGGCACAAAGGGTGAGGCTGGAGCGCCCTTGGCCTTCGGTCATGCTCCCAAATTTCATTTATTCAACAAATATTATTGTGCTCCAAGCCATGTACTCATCATTGAGGATAAAATCATGAAAAAGACATGCGGCTCCGGCCCTTTTAGGGTATGTGTTCTGGCGAAGGAAGGAAGGAAACAGTTTAGTGCACTGTTTAATGCAGCAACAACGTTAGTAAAGAACAGTCAGTTGCATAAAAGCATTAGCAAGTTGCATTAAGTACAGTGAATTTTAAAAGGTAGCTAAGTTTTAAAAAATAATGAACAGGAGCCCATCTTAGATGAACTGGTTAAAGAAGTCTTCTTCAAGAGAATAATATTTAGGGGTACCTAGGTGGTGGCTTAGTCGGTTGGGCGTCCAACTTCAGCTCGGATCAGGATCTCGCAGTCTGTGGGTTTGAGCCCCACATGGGGCTCTGTGCTGATGGCTCAGAGCCTGGAGCCTGCTTTGGATTCTGTGTCTCCCTCTCTCTCTGCCCCTCCCTCCCCCCACACACTCTGTCTGTCTCTGTCTCTCAAAACTAAACGTGAAAATTTTTTTTAAAAGAAAATATTTAAACTGAGATCTAAACTATGAGAAGTAGTAGTAATTAAATGAAAGGTAGACAGAAACCACTAAAGGTATGGGTAACAGCATTTATAAAGGCCAAGAGGAAGGAAATTAAAAAAAAAAAACTCAATATATTTGAGGGTCAGAAAGACAGCACGTGTTGCAGGAGAGTTGTGACCAGATAAGAGTGTGGCAAGAGTTGGAGCAGCAAGACGGGCAGGGCTCAGGTCATGCCCAGCAGTGTCAGGCCGTGGTAAGGTGAGCAGGGAGAAGGGCGTGGCAAGAAGGGCAAGGAAACATTGAAGGGGTTTAAACAGTACCACTTCTCAGGACTTCCCTGATGCCTAGGCGCTCACAATTCCCAGGTGTATCCTGAGCACTTCATTAATTTCATATTTGTGAATCTAAATGTGCAAAATGATCTGGGGACACCTGGGTGGCTCGGTTGGTTAAGCATCCGACTCTCAGTTTCAGCTCAGGTCATGATCTCATGGTTCGTGGGTTCAAGCCCCATGAACCCTTCAGGCTTCATGCTAACAGTGTGGAGCCTGCTTGGGATTCTCTCTCTCTCTCCTTCTCTCTGCCCCTCCCCTACTTGCTCTTTCTCTCAAAATAAATAAATAAAACTTAAAAAAAAAAGATGCTAGAAAGTGGTATGGGTAACACAGAACAGATATATTTTGGACACATAATTGAAAAGCCTATATTTATATCAATTAAGAGTTGATGCAGTCGTCTAAGAGGATGAGAAGAGGAAAGAAGAGAAGATGGTTTTGAGATTGGAGAAGAAACTCCAAATCCCAGTGGTTTGGTAGGATGGAAGTACCTGCAAAGGAGATGTAAAAGAATGGGCAGAAGGCATGGAGTTTACTGGTGGCTGAGAGCAGAAGATTGAAAAGAACAACTGGGCAAGATGCCCCAACATTGGATTCAAGATTGAGAAGAGTAGAAGAAATGCAGACTGCATTGTAGAGAACTCTCAAGAAACATACAAGAGTAGAGAAATAATCCATTAGCTAAGAAATGCTTTGAGGTCCAAGGATGATTTTTTTTTCTGAAGATGAGAAGGTCTAGGACAGTGTCTGTCTACCAATTAGAGTAACGCCATAGAGATCAACGAGGTAGGAGAGAAAAGGAAACTACTGGAAGAAGAAGCCCTTGAAAAGGGGAACGGAGACAGAATTCAAGAGCAGGTAGGATTGGCCTTTGATACAGGCATGAACATGACTTCCTTTTTAATTGTTGGGCAGGGAGAAAAAGTCTATGCATGTATAGACAGGTCATTGGTTTAGAACTGGAAATATAAGCGTTTATGAGCCTGATGGTTCCTATTTTCAGTGAGTATGAGGGTACATGTGGGAAGATGATGGAGATTTCAGTAACAAGAAGACATGAACGTATAAGGCTGGGAAAACATAATTTTATTGCCAGGATTTCGTATCAGTTGAGGTTTGTGATTATGAATTTAAAGTGACTCTCCTCCTATTGTTTGAATCCTGCTGGTATGGATTAAAAGTCAGACTAACCAATCGCGATGAAGAAAGCAAACCCAATAATTAGTGATCTTTACCATATGTTGACACGAGGCTTGTTCGGTCGCCATGCCCACTGCCAAGCCTCTTGAGTTAGTTATTACTTTGCTGGCACTCCTTTCATGCCCTGGGAAAGCTGGGTTTGGCTAGTTGGCATGCAGCTTTTGAGAGAATGCCAATCCTTACTTTAAAAGTTCCCAAATAAATTTTCATCTAAATAACGTAATCAGTATCTATTGTCCTACTTCTCCAAGAAACCTTCAAAAATCCTGAAATCTGAATATTTTCACCCTCTACAAATGGTAGTTTTGTATGTTTCTATTAAAGCACTAATGACATTGTCTGGCCCATGCCAACAATCCCCTCCCCCCAATCTCATCCCGCATTGGCTTTCTCTTTGAGGCTGGGCCATGTTTCTTGTCTCTGGTATAGAGCATATGTTGAGTCCTTTACTCAAAATGCTAACACCAAATTGTTTTTCTGATGAAAATAGTATATCCATAAAAAGGTCTTCCCTAACTCTTCCTTCTAGTTTTTCCCCTTCTGTGTTTTTAAAATATCTTCCACTTTCTCCTAGGAGAGCACTATCTTTCTTCACCCCATTGGCATCTCATGGTTTAGTCACGGGACTTGTTTTGACCGATGAGACATGAGTGGATGAGCCCTTGTCACTTCCAAGTAGAAGCTTTAAGATCTGGCACTTGAGTCACCATACTCTTTTTCACCCTGAGATCTTGAAAGCATGTGCCAACGATGGAAAACCTATCGGTCTAGGACCCTGACTGACTGTGATGAGCACAACATGGGGCACTAGCTTCCCAGCTGGCCAGCGAGCAGTAAGAAAACTCTAAGCACAGTTTGTAAGGATGGTGATCCCTCTAGGGTCACAGTGAAACATTTAGTAGAACTGCCATCCACAGTAACTTGTTCCTAGTTATGCAAGGACAAGACAAATTTGTCTTGTCCGCAAATTTGTTCCTAGTAAGATCACACATGGGTTTGGTCAAGAATTCAGACTTTGGGTAGCGTAAGTTTGTTGTTAATGACTGCATTTGACAAAGGTTGATGAGAAAGAGATGAAATCAGGGAATAATTGTCCCGTTTACAAACATAAAAAAAAAACAGGAAAAAAAGAAAAGAAATGGAAGTTTCATATATCAACAACTTGAAGAGTTGGAATGCAGCTGATTCTGTCTCCTAACTTGAAGCATCACTTGACTAAAACTCATCCTTATGACAAGGGCCACATCTGGAGAGGGGGGCACATTGCACTCTTTGTTAAATCATGTAAAATTTTACTGAATTACTTTCAGTTGTATAATATATAGATAATTGCCTTGTCTCTTCCAGAGAAACCTCCTAGACCCATTGGCTAAAGCAGCTAGATCTAGAGGGCAAAAATGCATGTCTAAAAGATAATTTTGGATATGGCTATTGAAATAAAGTAGATAAGAGACTGACATTTTTGAGAGAGTTGACTCCCAAAAGAACCAGTCGTTTGAGCTAAAGCAGAGCGATCCTTAAGACTTGAAGGCTTGGGTCTGCAACACTGTGCAAGAAGCATGCTAAGACATTGCTGAGTCCGGAAAAGAGTTATCAGCTACTGTTATCTTTAAGTGTGGTTCAGTAGGATAATCAAAAGGAGGATGGGACCAAGAAACAATTTGATCAGTGGACTAGGAAGCAGAACAAATTCCTGTAAAGCAGTGTCTGTCAGGGGGTTTCAAACTGTCTGTTGAAACTAGGCAATCCCTCTTCTATCTTGGTTGTATTAGTTGCAGGGAGGGAAGATTCTTTTGTGTTGTTGTTTCTTTTCTTTTCCTTTCCTTTCCTTTCCTCTTTTCTTTTCTTTTCCTTTCCTTTCCTCTTTTCTTTCCTTTCCTTTTTTCTCTTCTCTTCTCTTCTCTTTTCTCTTCTCTTATCTTCTCTTCTCTTCTCTTCTCTCTCTTCTTTTCTCAGTATATACATCTCCAGAGCAGAGTGTGCTGTTTGGGGAAGGAATGAGCATGTTGACAAGCAAAATGGGGACTAAAATTAATATCTGTGACCAGAATGGGCAGGTCGTGGGGAACTGTATTGTCATTTATAGCTACCTGCTGTCTTTCTCAAATGGAGGACACTTCCCTTCACATTGACAAAAGGCCTGGCCAAGTGTAAATGAGCATTGTTTTGGTCAATGGTAATGATCAGAAATGACTTTAAGAACTAGTGTGTGGTCAGCCATGCTGTATCCCAGCCTTTATGATTGTGGGTTGAGATAGAGCCTCATCCACAGCCTGGATGCCTGCTAAAAGCCATCCCCTTGTGCACCAGCAATGAACTTGTGGGACACGGGAGTAATAAAATGGTACATTTAGCCAGTTTAGTGAGTTCATTTGGGTGTTTTCCCTGCAAACCTTGCCTATTCTAGCTTATTCCTCCTTGTATAGCTCTCATAGCATCTTGCTCTCTCTATGACCATCTGACATATCATTAGTTTTGTCACTTTGTTATGCATTGAGGTGAGAAATAATATTTATTCTTCAGCTAGATATGCTTAATGGAGGATGTTTTTGTTTAGGAACTTTGGTCAGATGCCTTGGAATAGCAGGCAGGGCGCTAACCAGATGGGTTGAAGGGACAAGAAAGAAATAAATTAGGCTTTCATAAATCATGAACTGGAATTCAGGGCTTCTTTCTTTGGAAAGAAGAGGGATGAGCAGAATTCCTGAGTAATCTATGGGACCAAGCTGGGGATGGCAGAAAAGGAAGAGTATTTCAGCTGTAGGGAAGTCTGATGCTCAGGCTGTTGTCTCCATTATCCTTGGAGCCATGCATGCCTACTTGTAGGGTGGTCCTAGGGGAGTTCTGTAAGAAGCCCTGTTTTTCTGTGAGGGATCAAGTCCATGTTGCACGTTCCTGTTTGCTTTTCAGGACATGTCAAAGAATAAGCCCCTAAATGAAAAATGGAAGCCAAAGTTGATTATAAGAACTATGAGTCCTCAGGGATTTACAGAGCTCTTGGGAAGAACAAAGGAATTTGGGCAGAATCTCTGGATCTTATGGGCATGGTTGACTCCAGTTGATACCTGGCTTGCATTTATTTAAACCATATATATATATATATATATATATATATACACCATATAACCATATGTGTATATATATATATATATATATATATATATATATCTCCTCCACTATTCTGCAATTCTCCAGTCCCAGGACTGGCTCTCACTTGTTCAGTGTCTTTATTTCAGTGCTTGGCTCAGCCTAGGCATAAAAATAAGTCATGCATACACACACAAATGAATGAATGAACAAGTGACTGTATGAATGGAGTTATTTATGAAAAATCAGTTTTCTCCACCCGATTGGGAGTTTCAATGAGCCAAAAGTCATGTGGCACGTCTCCCAACCTTCCTACTAAAGAATGAAAATAACAATGTTAAGGAAGAACTAAATGGTTCTTCTTTAGTTATTTATTTGTTGTATTTATCATTGTTGCTTTCATTAACTCCATTTGTCTGATTGACTTCCCTGAGTCCTCAGAATTAAATGTCTTTGCCTGGTAATGTGGATTCCTATCTCTGAGGCTGCAGGAAAAAAAAAAAAGAAAGAAAGAAAGAAAGAAAGAAAAAAAAAGTCAAGTGGCAATTACGACTTTGGAGGCCAGATGGATGTAGGTCCAAATCCTAGCTCACCCAAATGCAATCTTGGGCGAATTCCTTAACTCTCTGAGCCTCTGCTCCTCTTTCTTTAAAAGGGGCATTAATACCTGCACTGCAGTTTTTTATGATAGCTAAATTAGACAATGCACTGAAAGCCCCGTGTGAAATATTTGATGGTGGAGGCTCAGTCCGTGTTGGCTCCCTGGTGGGCAGCCAGGAATGAAGAAAGCCCATCCAGTTCCACACAACATATCAACAGAGCACGTCCTGGCACTTTCACGCCCTGTTTGCAGCTGCAGTGTTTTCATGGCCACTGGGAGAGCACTTCTAACCTTTTACTATTTTACTATTGCCATTTTAATTAGTGCTCAGTGCAAGTGCTTGAGGTCACCTGGTTCTGATACCATCCTTTGGGAAAGATCATGGTTTCTCCAAACAGACAGATACAAAATGGATAGACAGAAAATGAATTGTGCAAAATTAGACAGTTTTTTGTGGGTTTTTTTTTTTGAAACTTGGGCTCTTCACAGATCAAAGTAAAGAAAAATGTCCTATCCATTCAAACTTTTCTTTCTTTCCCTGAGTTCTGGAATTAGGGAGGTGACAGTTTCATCCTGTGATGTTTTCCAGAGTTCACAACTGGTTTAAAGTGGGCGTTTATGACATTTCAGTTAAAGACACTAGAGACACTAGACATAATAGCCAGCAAGTGGAGGTCATCGCCGTCCCGGACTAGGGAAGAGCTACGAGACGTGCAGGCACAGGCTCAGTAACTGGAGTTGTTCCAAACCATCATTAATCGCTCAGAGACTCAGTGTCCTGAGAACATCTGCAGAGTGATGCTATGGAAATGTTGAGGACCTGCCCAGAGGAAGTCTGGCTGTGGGTCTGATATCACTAACCAGAGGCTGCATAACATCTTCTGTCTCTGGGACCTGGGAACCAAGTCAAAGTTAAGGTGACACCACCCAGGTTGTGGGAAGTACCAGAAAGAAGGAGGGAATTGGCTGCAGCCTGTGAACATTGGGTGTATCACTGATGCAGGTGAGAGGCCATTACCCAGGACACCTGTGTCGGGAGCAGGACGTTGCGGGTTAAGAAGAGACAGAGTTGTTTTCCTCATGGCTGTTAGTATAGGTCCGTGATGGGGCTTTATGCCAGTTAAAGAAGTTAATGGGAAACTTGTCCCTGTGTCTTTGTCAGATCCCCCAAGATTTGCAGAGGAAGGCCCTGACACAATGGGCTCTTTTTGTCTTTTGTTGTTTGTTTGTTTGTTTGTTTTAAGTACTCTTTTCTACCCCTCTTGACCTAACTCAGAGACACTGAAATGGTAAATGGCTTTTAATTTTTAAAAAGTGAGTTGGAAATTACAGAAGAAACCTCTCGTGCTCATATGACATGTTTGCTTTGTGTCCGCACTGTGATCACAATCCCGCTAAAACCTTTAACTGGCTCTTCATCGCCTGCAGGATGAGCCAACATCATTTCAGCGAATACCATAGGCCCTCCATCAACTGGCATCTAGCATCATCTCAGCCTCAGTTCTTCCTGCGCGCTCTCTCGGACGCCATATACAGGTGCGGCTGAGCTCCGTGTGTGTCACGGGTCAGGCTGTTTTCCTATAGATCCATACGTGTTCGTTCTCATCACTTAAAGTTAACTAACCGAACTCAGGATTCTCCCTCTCTATGCACCTTCTCTGACCTGTGCACGTAGAACCGATCCGTCGCTCTTCCTCCCGAAAATTATACCTGGTACTGCTTCTGTAATGACACTTTTACCTTGTGTCATAGTTAATATGTCAACTTCCTTCATACCTTGTCATTTATTTGAGGACACAAAAGTGCTCCAACGGATGACTAATCCCAAGGTTGGCACACGGAACACAGTTACAAAATCTTGATGAATTGAGATAGAAATTTCCTCTTAAGTATATATATATATATATATATAGTTTTGAGAGAGAGAGAGATAGGCAGGATGAGCACAAGCTGGGGAGGGGCAGAGAGAGAGAGGGAGACACAGAATCAGAAGGAGGCTCCAGGCCCTGAGCTGTTAGCACAGAGCCCGATGCAGGACTCGAACTTACAAACTGTGAGATTGTGACCTGAGCCGACTGAGCCACCCAGGTGGCTCTAAAGTAAAATATTTTTAATCATGAGCAAAAGTCAGAGTTTTAAACACACAAAAAATAATAATAAAGGAAGAAAATTAGCAAATGGACCAAGAAGTCGATAGCTTTGGCTGATTTAACTTGTTTAACCAACAGATCCTTTATTCCTGTTATCAGACACCTTACGCACCTTGTAAAGAAGAATAACTTCAAAAGCCATTAATTATTTTCTCCTTACATCACAAAACAGAGACAACAAAGCCAGCAGATCAAGGGATAGCATGAGGCTGACAGGCCCTTAGGTAAGCCACACCTGTCTCTAGCCTCCCAGAGGAATAGGAGTTAGAGGGTTAAAAGTCTGCCCTACAGCCCCTGTGACTCAGGCCACAAGTGAAAGGGATTGAGGAGGCTCTGATTACATTCAAGTCATGAAGAATATTTAGGACACAAGTGACAATAGTCTGACAGAAGGCTGTTTCCTTCCATCTGGGTAGGAAACTGAAGTCCATCCTCAAAGATAGGAAAATCAACCATCGTGCAGTTTCATGGAGAATCCAGAAGCAGGTTCCTTCTGGGCTCTCCCTGACCACTCCTGAGCAAGAGCTAGATTGCTTTTCTTTCCTCCTTGAACCATGTTGAACCGATCACCTGAACACAGTTCTCCACGATGGCCCCGGCAGCTCATATCCACATGATATCCCCATCGGATCCTCTGCACCCATTCTGAGCTGAAAGGAAGCTTTCTGATGTCTTACTCCATGCCCATCTCCACCTGCTCTCTGCTGAGGAGGTTTCCAGAATGTTCCTAGCTCAGTGTTGGCAAGTTCGTCTTCATAGTTACCAAATATCTATTCTGTGTCAGGCATAAGGCATACATGTACTTGCATTATTTTATTTAATCCTCATGATGAGTGGAAAGGTAGTTATTATTGTCCCCAGAATATTAGGGACTGCTAAAGGTAGTTTTTATCATCCCCAGTTATTATTGTCCCCAGGAATGCCAGAGCAGGGAGGTATAGAAATATGATTTCACTCACAGAGCTGACTTCTAGGAGAGCAGAGCTTCCCTTGTTTGGGGCTCTAAAGCCCTTTCTCCTTAAAAGAATTTTTTTTACGTTTACTTATTTTTGAGAGACAGAGAGAGGTAGAGCATAAGTGGGGAAGGGGCAGAGAGACAAGGAGACCCAGAATCGGAAGCAGGCTCCAGGCTCTGAACTGTCAGCACACAGCCCGATGTGGGGCTTGAACTCACAAACTGTGAGATCATGACCTGAGCCAAAGCCAGATGTTTAACTGACTGAGCCACCCAGGTGCCCCTAAAGTCCTTTCTCCTTAACCATGATACATCCTGGCCCTCTCCCCTGCGAGAGCACCCCCATTATTCCCCAGCTCTCACGTGTTAAAGCCACCGGCCAAGGTCATCTGTGAGATTTCTTGGCAGATGCACAGCCCCACATATAGCCAAGTACCACTTTTAAAAAAAGATAATATCTCACAAATCTCTCTGGCTCACCTCCTTAAAACCGTGCTGTACTCTTAACATACCAATATAATCACTTTTACTTTGAATCAGGAAGCCTGTTCTACCTTTGCCAATATTAAGGTTTACTCAGATTTAAGGGGGGAAAAAAAGAAAATGCAGAAAAGTAGACCAAAATCATCTGTAGCACCCCGATCCAAGGATGGCTAGTATTGGGTATGAATGGCCTCTGATCACAGTCCTGACAGGCGCGGGTCACTCTGCTTCGGTGTGGATCCAGCCTGGTGGCCCAGCCCACCTGAGTGTGCCGCCGTATCTCCCTCCCCTGTTGGCTCTTTACAGGGTTCCATTGTGCATCAGAGCACACACATGATTGGAGAGATTCCCTGTCGATTGCAGCATCCTTCTACTCAGAGCATCTGAAAGAGACATGGCTTCCTTTGTAGTCCTCAGGAAAGGCTGTTGTCCCCATCACCTCCGTGTCAAGAACAGGGGTCGGCCCGCAGATGGGAAGTGAGACTTTCTTTGGAGGATCTCTGAGAATGAGCAAAATGAACACATGTATTGTTCATGCCCATTCTCTGCCGGGGATTTTGACAAGAGATCTTTGAGCTCTGCCGACAAGCAGGATTCAGTCTGTCTTGCTGTTGTTTCCCCAAGACATAGGACTGTTTCAAAAATAACACGGCATTGTCAATTGTACAATAACTCCGTATATATCTACAGCAACAGATTTGTGAGATGAACATTTCTACAAGCATTAAAGGACCCACAAGCTAAGGTTTAGAGAAATCCAGTGAGCTGCCCGAGGTTAGGAATGTAGGGCGCTGGGCTGCCCTGGGGAGGGATTGCTGGGTTCCGAAGCCTGTCTTCTTTGCCCGGTGCCTTTCTGCTTTCCCTCACGGTGCATTGGATACGCTGGCGAGTGGCTTCACACAGTCCGATTTCAGTCCCGGCAGAGAAAAACGCATCATTGACCAAGGCCTTATTTTAGTCACCACTGCACCACCCTTTTTCATCTGATCCCAGCCTTCTTTCACGCTGGATTTCCTGACCAAAGTATTTTGTCTAGGTCGTCTCTGTTGGGGGAAAGAATTTCAGTCGACGGCGAATCAGAGCGTATAAAATGGAAAACCTCACACACGTGCCCTCCAGAAAATAAAACGTAGGGACCGAGAGACTGATTTCCCATAAATGCCTGACTTACAGAAAACTGATAATGCTGGAATTTCCTTAAATGTTAGGGAGCCGGTCCAGAATTGCCTCATATCAACTGTGGGAAGTTTGACTTTTGGTTTCTGGAGACGTGAAAGAGAAACAACCCAGGTCAGGTTGATGTCACAAAATAAGCTGCATTGAGCTTTGTGTCACTTGGACTGGTTTTGTCAGCTCCGGGAATTTCCAAAGATGGTCTTCATTTGTTTTGATTTTCACAGGCTGAATGAACTCTCCTGTCTTTACACCCCTGCCCATAAATGCAGCCCAGCCCAAACCCTCCACAGACCCGCCTACAGCTTGCCACAGTTTGCTCGTCCCAAACTGCAGTTCCTCAGCTATTCAAAACACAAGAAAAAACAAAAAACAAAACAACTCCCCTTTTTGATGGTTTTGAGCTTGCTTGGTTCACCTCTTTCTACTTAGGTTGACCCTGTTTGCTAGAATATTCTAGATAATGTTCCTCACAAATAATTCCTCCATCTTGATCAGGTATGCTGGCTTGTCTCCTCTCTCCTTTAAGCCCTTTAAGCCACGTTCAGGATTTTGAACTTTATTCTAAAGGTATTGAGGAATCCCTCAGCAAATAGGTGAGCGACCTTCGGGATTCCCAGCGTGTCACGTGGAGAATGGACTGGAGAGGGGCAAGCCGGGAGTCAAGGAACCTGTTAAAAGAATAGTGCGTGACTCCATGTGAGAGATGAAGGTGGTGTGTGGTGAAGAATTGAGCCCTCCCCAAAAAGAAGGCTGGCCTCTGCCCTTGGATCCTGGGAGGTGAGCTCTGAGCTCTGGAATGTCGTGCCTGAGGAGTGTTTCCGTTTCCGTTTGCCTGGGGGCCTTGGCTCACACCCAGAATGATGTAGGGTGGAGACTTCGGATCACAGTGTGTCACCTCAGCCTCTGAAGGGATTGCAGGCTCAGGTCAGCCATGTCATAGCCAACCAGGTTTCCATGATTGGGCCCAGGAAACACACCGGACATCGAGGCCCAAGTGAGTTTGTCTGGCTGGCAGTGCTCTGTGGACCTATAGCACAACGTTGCTGAGACTATAACGTTGCCCACAACCCCACCGGGACAGGACAACTGGAAGCTCCAAGCTTGGAACCCTCCTGGACTCTGCCATATCCACCCCTCTTCCCTTGGCCAATGATAGCATGTGTCCTCTGGCTCCACTGACCTATAATGATGAGTATAACCACTTTAAGTTCTGCAAGTCCTTCTAGCTCATTAATAAGACTCAGAGTGGCCTTGGGAACCCCTAGACCCAGCGAGGCGGGGATGAGAAGGAGTCTTCAAGGGTGGCATTCAGATTTCTGACTTGGCCACTAGTGGTGTGCCCTGTGGTACTTACTTAAACTTGATTTTCTCTTCTAAGATGTTTTACTCTTAACGCCTAGGACAGGGATTTTACATACTAAATAGATGTTGAATGAAGAGTGGTAAAATCTGACTTACTTATTTACCAGAATAGGAAATGATCATTCACTGACAATGGAATATTAATTGGGAGGTAAAGCCCACTTTTAGTTTTTAAATCCACCTAGGAGGCCGGATTATAGATTGAATGGATGATGGCAGTTAGAGGTATATACTATTGTTTATTTGCTGCATGCTTATAAAGAGTTTAAGATGGCTTTCCATAAAGAAGTTAAACTTCTGGAAGATTAATTCCATCAAGCTATGTTAGTGAACATTGTCTCATTTCAACTCAGATTATTTCCACCCAAATAATGGGTATTTCTCTTGTCCTGTCTGAATATCTGGAATCCCTGAGAAGTGTCATGAACAAAGCTTAATGCTTATGAGATCTTTTTTGTTATGTTCTATAATTTTGTTTAGATTTTATTTTTTAATGTTTATTTATTTATTTTGAGAGAGAGAGAGAGAGAGAAAGAGAGAGAGAAAATCCCAAACAAGGCTCTGAGCTGTCAACACAGAGCCTGACGTGAGGCTCAAACTCACCAACCATGAGATCGTGATCTGAGCCAAAATCGAGAGTCAGACGCTTAAACCACTGAGCCTTCCAGGCACCCCTGACTTTTTTTGTTTTTAATCCATACTTTAGTTACCACAAGATTGAGTTCATGAAATTTTCTTTGTGTTTATGACATGGCTGTCTTATGGTTAAAGCTAAATGTTAGTCATGGTTTCCTTGCCGATTTATATTTTTCTCATTTTTATACTGTCTTCTCTTCAGTAGATTTAGATTACACAAAAGTCTCCCTGTAAGCTTTTAAAATCACCCTCGTCTCAATAGTACCATATGTATGTAAGTTATTAAATTGAAAAAAAAAATCAGGAGACGATAACATTTCCTTCCACTCACTGCTGAAGAGGTCTTAATAGTCACTGTGTAATTGAGAACAACAATAATATTTATATTTCTATTTACAAAGAATATTTATAACATCGATAATACATGGCCTGCTTAATTTTTAGACTTTTTTGGAGGAGTAAATGTGCTATCTTAAGCCAAACTACTGAGTAAAATATGCAACTGTGAGCTATATGTTTTAATTCGTTGAATTCTTAGTGAATGACTCAATTCTAGTGTGTGTGTGTGTGTGTGTGTGTGTGAATTCTGTTAAGTCCAATTTTAAGGACTTTCCTCTTTACAAAGCAACTTCACAACTTTTATCCTACTTATTCATAACAAGAGTCTTGCAAGTTGGCTGTTATGACACGTTCTGTAAATAGGAACCCGAACTGCAGTGAGAGACCACGGACTTGCATAAGTTAGCACGGCCACTGGGTGACAAAGCTATGAGTTGAGTCAGACCCATTCACCTTTATGACCACGCCCCCAGGCCATACTTCTGTCCAGGTGGGACACATTCATAAAGGGGAGAAATAGAATTTGGTTCTTTTCTGAGGCACTCTGCCTTCTTTCATGGCTTCACCATTCATGTGGCAAGAAGAATCCAGAATAATCAGGAAATCTCAGTCCCGGAAAGCTGTCTTGGTAGAAAATTAAAATATTTGCCATTGGAAGTCCAGCGGGAAAAACGCCTTCCTAGCTTGAGAGAGAGGCTGCTGTTACAATAATGTTAACGACCTAAAAACAAACAGCAGAAAATAAAAACCTCTTATTAAATTTGCGTTTATGTGTGGCACAGGAAGAGAGCTGCTGCCACGCACAAAGCAGCCAATTGTCTACACTGGTCTTACCCAGCCGACTAAAGGGTCTGGGACGAGGCAGGGCAAACACAGGCTTTCTCCGTAGACTGCCTTGATCTGGGGTTCTCTCTGCAGCAGTTGCTGACAATAGGCCCTTAATTTCTCCAAACCTCAAACTGCTTATCCATAAACTAGGGATTCGATAATAGCCTTGCCACACATTCTTCAACAGAGACCAGCTGGGAAGCACTGTTGCAGGTTCTCTTTCTAGGCTAAGTCCCTGCACTCAACTGACAGTTACAGACGGAAACAACTTGCTTGGGCTGTCTCTCCATCTTCCCCATGAAATGCTGTGTGGTGGGCATCCCGTCCAAGTATGGCCCATGAAATCAACTATCTCCTTTGTCCTTTAGAGGCAACAAATTCTGAAGATCTGGTCGCATTTGGCTACAAACAGGGACTACAAGAAAGCAGTGATGAATGTTTGAATCGAAGCAAAACCAGCACGCTCATTTGTGGCTTTGATTTCCTAAGTATTCCCCAACGTCATGGACATTGTTGCATCTACTTTAGAGATACTGACGACCCTTCGCTGAGCAAATAGTAAAACCCATCTTCAGTGGGTTCATTATGTTGACACTAATCCTATTTAGTTAATGTTGCATTTTCTTACATTGTACTTTTTCCATGGAGTAATTGTGAGTCAAAGAAAAAAAGAAAACACAGGTAAATTCATCAGTGCTTAAATAGTAAACAATATACCTAAATAGAGACTTAGCGGGAAGAGCGCGGGCAGAGGCAGCACGTTTTGAAGTGGGTGCTTCTGGGTAAATGTAACTCGTGGTGACCATTCCTTTCTCAATGTCCTCTTGGTTTGCTGGATAGATGTTGCAGGAATACTGATGCATTTGTGCATCTCGGGTCTGTATCCCTGGTAGGGCTGTAGACTGATGTAATGTGCATCTCCCTGAGATGGCGGCATTGCGCATCCTCCCGGTTCGTCACCAGCGGGGGCTCAGCTGCGAGGACTTAGTGGCCTGGAACAGCTAGGCTCCTCTCCCCTCTGGAGGGTCACACAGTGCGCTCACACATGAGCCACTCTCGTTAATTTTAATGGGAGCTGCATGCGGCTCTGGGGTGATTTAGCCTTTGCGTAATTCCACTTTGGGGACCCAAAACTTTTACGTTGCCCTCCTGAGTGGCAGTTTCCTGGATTCAGGCCACTAGGGCATCACCCATTTCTCAGTCACACCCCATGCCAGGCTAATCACATTGGGCCAACAGCATTCTCTAATGGTGTTTCCCAAATACAGAAGGAATGCCCAACAGCTGCCTTTTTCTGGGCACTTGCTCTGCGCCAAGCACTGCTGGCTGCCTGACGCATAGTACCTTCGGTCCTCGCCAGCACCCTGTTCAGTAGGTGCTGTTGTGCCACGGAGGTTAGGAGAGTAAGACTCAGCCGGCTATCTAGCTGCAAATCACAATGCTGCACTTCCTCTGTGTGCCCGTGGACAAGTCAGGCAACCTCTCCCAGCCTCCGTGTTCTCATCTGTAAAAGGACACTATTGTCTACTTCTTAGGTTGTTACCAGGGCTAGCACGCTGAACACATCGCCAGGCCAGAGGCAGGAGCTCCCCGTTGTGGAAATCACTGTCTATAAAGATCTATGGTGGCTCCTCAACCGCACCCTCATCATGTCTGTCTTTGTTCCGTCCTTGGGAAGACCCGGCAAAACTGAAGATGAATAATCCTAAAAGCATTTAGGCTAAAGCCCCTCAGTCCTCACCCTTCAGAGAAAGTGGAGAGAAAGGGGCATGAAGACTTCAGAGAATAACACGTCTACCCTTCTCAGGCTCGTCATCACTGGCAGGAATGAGAATTGCACAGCAGTGTGATAAACATATTTATAGTTCTGCTGGTCACCTGTGACTGCCACCGCACAGGTCAAAGACCTCTCTCTGCCTCAGAATGTGCCAGCACTTTTGCTGGAACAAGGTCCGTGTATAGCAGCCCCTCTCCATGTTGGGCATGCAGGGTCCTCAGACTAGACTGTCACGCCTGCCGGGTGTATCTCTTGTAACTACACATGTTTAGGAAACAGCGGGTACAGAAGACCGAGATTCTGACATCCTGTTGCAGGCTGAGTCTGGTCGTTTAGTATGAAGGGAGTTTATCAAGGAGTATCTTGGGATCAAAGCCTGTGGAAGAGAGAGACAGGAGCAGGGGTGGGCAGAGGAAGGAATGAGCTTCAGTGAAGGTGCAGGACGGCCTCACGTCTCTTACGGGAAGCTTGCAAGCTAAATGGCCCATCAGTAGAGTCTCTGACTTGGGTTGAGATGGCGAGAGTCTTTTTAGTTACCCCTATACCCAACCCCTGCTCTGGACCTGTCACAACCACCTTATGGATCCCATCAGGAGAATCGCCATCTGGGGCCAACTCTCTGCAGCCAAGGCCATCTCTGAAAGGCTGCCCACCGATGGCCCCGCCCCGGGGTCTTTCAATGAAGGACAGTCAGGCTGGTGCGTCATATGTCCGTAAGTGACACACACACACATTCTGCATGAATGTGGCCCCGTCACTCAGTGGCCCCGTCGCTTCCCCTATGACCACTATCATGTGAAGACCCATCTGTGGAGAATGCAGGTCTGTGCCTTTGGATGGTCCTGGGTTATGAGAGGACAGACAGGAGGGAAAGAGGGAAAAAGGAAAAGGTAAGAAGGAGAATGGAAGGTGAGAAGGAAACTAACATTTGGGACGCATCAAGTTGTGTAGGGCACTGAGGTAGGTGGTTTACATCTTCAATTCAATGTAATTTCCACCCCTTTCCCTTAGAAAGCACAATGTGGCTACTTGCCATTTGAGAGATGAAGAATCTGGGGTTCAGTGAGGAAGCAGCAAACACAATAAGTGCTTTGTCTCAAATCTCTTTCACTTTAAAATCTGTGCCTGGAGCTGTGGTGCCCCTGGTCCAAATCCAAGCCCATGAGGGCAGAGACACAGCCACGTGCCCCTGACATCAGCTTCCGGGGCCCACAATCCCCTGTATCTGCTCCCAGATCTGGAGCCAGACTTACCTTTCTACCTTTCTTCTCATGTCTTGCCTACAAGCACATCATTCTCTAGCCTCTGACTTATAAAAGATGCTCAACAAACACATGTGCGGTGGCTCCCACCCAAGACTCAAAAGCCCTCCAGTAGCCACCACTGTGTTTCCACCCCACACATATTAACCAAATTCCCTGGTATAACAATGCTAGAAAAGGACTCTTGGGAGATCACAAGGGGCAGCCCAGATGGCTTACGAGTTCAAGACAATGTATCCTCAAAAGTGCTTTCCCAATAGTATGTTTATGTTACACAGGGCACACGTCCCGGCATCTAGGAATGGCTACCATTTTACACAGAGAATCTCAATCCACAGGAAAAACTTGAAGAGACAGATATTCCCCTTGTTTTAGAGATGAGGGAAAACTGAGTCATGGAGAGATTAAGGAGTATACCCAAGAGCACCCAAGTTCGGAAGTGATGCAACCCAGATTCGAATGTGGCTCTTTCAGACTCTAAGTATAGCTTTTAACTCTGCCAAGCCGAGATACAGACATAAACTCTTACACTTCCTCCTACCGTCTTAGCTGGGAGACCAGCCTTGCAGTGGGGCAGGGGGCCCATGTGAAGTGAGATGCATATTCTGTTTTATTCTCTGTTCCAGGACACATGAGAAAACATAAGCTTATAGTTCATGTATGTATACACATAAATGCAAACACAGTTTACAGTGTGTGGACCAAATGAAATATTCGATACGCATTGAATGTATTGGGGAGCGTCATCTTGACCTAGATACCTGGGAACAAGTGACTAGTATATCCTGTTCACACTGCACACAAACACTCACACACACTCACACTAACTCTCGCATACACTTCGACTCACACACACTCATGATGACCTTCCCTCTTGGAGATGTTGGTTCCAAGGCTGGTTCTCACCTGCCTCCATAGGGCGGGGGTGGGGGCCCTTGCACAGGTGTGAGTGTGGGTGGAATTTATTTTCTAAACAAGTGAGAAAATGACAAAATGAACAGAAAAACCACAGAAGCAGCTATGGTTGTTGATCTCGATTTAGGGAAACAAAACCCAGCCAAAACAATGCAGACAGAAAGAAGACGGAACAAGTGAGGTGAAAGGGTGGGCTAAGGAAGGGGTTGGGAGAGATGGAAATAATGGAGGATCAAAGAGAAGATGTGATAAGGCTAGCCTCACCTCTTAGAACAAATGAGCCTAGCTGTCGCATGCTTTTGAACCCATCTTATGAATTACCACCCATTAGCAGACGTGAGATACACCTCGGGGAGGTGTTAGGAGGCTGGTTTTGCAGCTCATACTGTCAAAGTACGGATGGCTTTGCTCAAACCAGGTCCGAAGACTATAACTACAGAGCTTGTTTCTGAGTACCTATTCGCTTAGTTGCTCCAAATTGCATGACTCAGAGTGTTATGGCAATTCTCTCCGTTTCGTTCTTCCATTTCTGTGAGACACATGATTAAAACTCCGATCTGCTGTTTGCTCGTCAAGCCTTAATCAGCTACCACGCTGGGCTGGAGTGAGAGCCTCAGTAATCAGCCTGCATTATAGGGAAGGCAGGGGTAGAAATGGGACATGGGAACACTGATTTCTTAGGGTTTTCCTTAAACTCTGAAAGTGTCTCCTTCCTGCAGAATTTCAGTCACAATCTGTAATCAATTAGCTAACTAGCTCCCCCTCTTGAAACTTTTCTTTCAGATGAAAACTGCTTAATGCTATAAAGAGATGATCTAACATCAAATCTGTGTTTATGGCCACGCTTGCAATCGATCCTGCCAGGATTAAAAAAAAAAAAAAGTGATTGTGTTAAAATCTGGCCAAAGCAAAATCTGCAACTGTGCCGTTATTTTAATCAGGTTTCAAGTTGTCTCTTTTACTTAAAGGTGTTTTGACACAGCCTGAAAAGCAAAGGGGTTAAGAAACTCTCACCTGCAGAGTTAGCTTAAAGCTACCATGGGCTTAAAGAGTTAAGGAAGCCAAAACGGTGAAATTTATGCCACCAAAAAATATGAGTTTGTGTTACTGTCAGAAATTGAGAATTTTGACAAAATGCCGTGTCATGCCTTACTTATCTTGTATTATTATTATTTTATTTTTGTTTTGATCCAGACATTTTCTTTTTTTAAAATCTTTTTTTAATATTTATTTATTTTTGAGAAAGAGAGAGAGACAAAGCATGAGTGAGGGAGGAGCAGAGAGAGAGGGAGACACAGAATCTGAAGCAGGCTCCAGGCTCTGAGCTGTCACTACAGAGCCCGACGCGGGGCTCGAACTCATGAGCTGTGAGATCATGACCTGAGCCGAAGCCAGATGCTTCACCACCTGAGCCACCCAGGCGCCCCTGATCCAGACATTTTCTCTTCTCATCTTACATTGAACACAAGAGAACTTTGCCTATCTCTACAATTCTAGCAATGAACCTTTTATGTGATATATAAATTTCAGAGCAAGTAAGGGGGTTACTGGGTGACACACACATTTCAGAGGGTTAGATTAATAGCTAAGAGACACACTGAACAATCATCTGTGCTGAGACAACTGTAACAAGACAGATCTCTTTAAACCAGCTGTTCTCAGGTGTGGCTGCATATGTATTTGAATCCCGTGGGTTTGAACGAACTCATTATTTATGCCTGGGTCTCGCCCTCCAGAGATGTGGACCTGGGTGTCAGGGGATGTAAAAAGTTCTCCGGGTGACTCAAATAGGTAGCCCCCACGGAGGGCCCTGTTTTAAGCTGACTGTACCACTCACAGGCACTTTCCCTCCCCAACTTCATCGAGGAATATTAACTTGTGTTAATAAAGGCAACCGGCCCCCCAGGATCTTCTCATTCATGCTGGTCCTGGTTTTGCTCCGATGCGTCTTTCCAGGTCCCCAGAGTGCATCTCCAGAGGCGATTCTGGCACTGCTTCTGGGGCTACTGACCCAAATGGGCACTCGGCCATGCCAGATTCTTGATCATTGTCCAATGTATTAGTTTGCAAGAGCTTCCATAACAACATGCCACAGACTGGTGGGCTGAACATCAGGAATTCTGATTCTGGAGGCTGAAGTGTGAGATCAAGATGGGGTTGGTTTCTCTGAGGCCTCTCTCCTTGGCATGCAGTTGACTGCCCTTCTCCCTGAGTCCTCACATGGTCTCCCCTCAGTCTATGTCCTGATCTCTTCTCATAAGGACATCTGTTATATTGGATTAGAGCCTACCCCCATGACCTCATTTGACCTTAATTACTTCTTTAAAGGACCTGTCTCCAAATACACTCACTTTCTGAGATATTGGAGGTCAAGGCTTCAATTGATGAACTGAGTTGGTAAGTGGGGAGGGGATTCATCTCATAACAGCTAGTGAAGAAGGGTGTTTGCACTTCAACATGCATTTGTTTGTCATAGCTCTCCAATGACTGTGGCTGGGGAACATGTCAGAGAAGTTAGGATGCATAGACATTTGTGAACAGTCTTCCTGAGCTCACTTTATCAGTCAAATTAGCAATCGAGGTAGCAGCCACTGGGGCTTTGGTGGCCATATCAAAGGGCAGCATTAACCTGGGAATGGACCAGAAAATTCATCTTCCACCCCAAGGGTCATCTAAAGGGCCTGGGCACCTTTTCCAGAATCCTGGGAAGTGGGAAGCCCCCACCCCCACAGCCCCTGGCAGGCTGAAAGAGGGTGGGCTCTGTTCCCTCTGCTGTTACTGGTTCAAAGCAGCTCAGCACCCTAGTCCCCACACACAAGCACCTAGCTGTCACCATGACCGTGACGACTTGGCCACCAGAGGCCATGAGGTGGCTGGAAAGACCGTGTTGGTTTTCCTCATTAACGATAGAGCAATACTTACTGTTTTCCAGTGATTAGATCTTTGGACGTTTAGTTTGTTCGTGGTCTTTCCTAAGTTTGAGTCTCTTATGTCCCTTAGAGTATTTCTTTCACTATTCTGTCTACTATTTCCATTCTCTGTGTCTTAAAGTTGGGTACACTTCCACCTTCATTCCTGTAAGAGAAGGTTCAGGTGGACTCCACTCTCAAATTTCCAAACGCAAGCTCTCTGACTCTTTCCACTGTCTTTGAGTATTCCTTCCCCCATGGCCAAGAAGACGTGGCCTAGGTATAGAACTCTGGGTTTCCTTTGTGTCCCACTGTGTTCTAGAGTTTTCTGTAAGTGGTGATTTTTGTCTTCTAATTAGTGTCTCAGCTTATCCACGTTATTTCAGTTCCTCTTCTTAGAACTTTATCAACACTTTTTAAAACAACTGTGTACGACTAAAAAATAAAATTAAATGAATAAAGTGTTATTCTGAGCTCCCTGAGAGCATGGGCGATATACCCACGAGGTTCTGATACTGTGTAGATATACATTTGAAATCTGTTGAATTGAATCAGACTTAATTTAATTAAATTGATCACTTTCTGTCACAGCTGGAAGGGACTTGTGACTCTTTAACTTCAGAGATGAGCAAGCTCCAGACAAAAGCACTGGTCTAAAGCCACAGAGTGAGTTAGGTCAGAGCTGGGATTAGCTCTCCATTGATCAATGCCTACGTTAATCAATATATTACGTGCCTTAAGATTCATGATCACTTTGCTTTAGGAAGATGTCAAAACAGGACACTATTTCACTGTCTTCCACCGAGCACATCTCCAAAGTTTTAAAATAACTCTTCAAAATGAACCGAGGTGCGGATGTGAGTTAGAAAATGAAAAACACCCGTAATATTCAAAACACACAGTCCCTTAGACTAGACCATGTGGCTTGCAGGCCATGGGGAGAAGGTCGCCGGTAATAAAAGAGCTGGACTGAGTTTGCGGACGGCCAGCTCCTCTCAGCTACTAACAGCCATCTGGATTGTCTATGTGGAGGCCAGATTGCCTGTTACATCCACCAAGTGACTTGTCTTGCCCTGGAAAAACAAAATACAAAACATCAACAAAAGAAACCTGTCATTTCCCTGTCTTCCTCCGTGGAAATGAGCTTTCTTCCAACACGCGCTGGTGGCACAGTGACTGAGCTCATCTCTGCAAATCTGGAGGGTGACAGCTGCCAGCGGGGCATTTGGACAAGAATCCGATGGGCAGGCAGAGGGTTCCAGATGAGGAAGTCACAAGAAGGCATTGAGTATGTTGCTTCCCTCCTGCAGCCAGCAGGAGTTTAGGGAAACAATACCTATTTATTAGCTGAGCGACAATCCTCTTTCCCCAGCTCGCTTTGCTAAATAGATGATGAAGTTTGGGGCCGTTTGCCTGCAGAACTCTCCGAATCTGCAGCTCCCTTTCCTTTGTCCCTAAGAATAAGCAAATCACCGAAAGGCTGAAAAAAATCTCTCCTTTAAAAAAAAACAATAATAATAAGCTGGTCTGATTTGGCATTTAATTGCAGCTTTTGTCCCTGTTTCGGATTAGTGAATCTTCTGCTTAGAAGGTGGTTGTTCTGACTTTTTTTTTTTTCCAAGTTTCTTCTTAAGTTGTATTGATTCTGCTCTGAATTGCTCGGACATGCTGACCCAGAGGAGCAGAGCGCGTGTCTTTCTGGAAGAGTGTTCTGCTATCAGTGGAGTACGGCAACACAAATATTTTCCCCAGTAAAATGGCAGCCGTTTATCAAGTCAATTCTAGCAATTTTACATCGCAGACCTGTGAATTCTGTACCTGTTCATAAAATGTCCGTCTCCAGAAGCACACAGTAGACTATAGTTTGCAAACGGCCGCACAGAGGAAGCATCCACCAAATCATTTTATTTGCTGTAAAAATTTGGTTGTTAATTTGTAATTGTGATAACACGTCCTACACTGACCACCCCACCAAGGGTGGAGGGGGGAGCGTATCATTAAGGAGTCAGATAAAACAGCAATCAGAAATCCCAAAGCACCTTTAGGTAGAGGTAGAGTACGGGGAGGCCACACTGTTTCACTGAAACAGGAAAACGTTTGTGGATAGTTTGGATAAAATTATCTTATGAGAATCATAATCTCAAGGACTTATGCAATGAAGAACCCAATTTCTACTGCTTCCTCCATCGAAGATGTCAGAGGTGCACTCAGGTTGCCTACGAGGACAGCAAAAGCTCATTCACGAAATGTATGCTAAGTCCCAAAAGCTGTGCATGTGAGGCAGCAGGGAAGGCGGAGGGAGGTGTGGGAACAAAAGCAGGAAGACAGACTTATACTAAAGAGGTGCTTAGCATTAGTCACAATACCAGGACACATACACACACGTGCACATCACAAATATGCACATATACACATGCATGTAACAAATCCTGGTTACACACAGTTACGTCCATGTTTGCTTCTGCTCTTGTGTGTTTTTTTTATTTTTTTATTTTTTTAAAATGCTTATTTATTTTGGAGAGAGAGAGAGAGAGAGAGAGAGAGAGAGAGAATGAGTGGGGGAGGGGCAGAGAGAGAGGGAGACACAGAATCCGAAGCAGGCTCCAGGCTCTGAGCTGCCAGCACAGAGCCTAACATGGGGCTTGAACTCACAAACCGTGAGATCATGACCTGAGCCAAAGTCAGACGCCCAACCGACTGAGCCACCCAGGCACCCCTGCTCTTATATGTTAGCAAAAGGTCATTTTCTCTGCCTGCAGCAACTTCTCATGCACACAATCTACCCCACCTCCATTTTTTTTTTTTTTTTTGGCTAATTCCTTTTCTGTGTTATAAATGTTGACCAGATAACACCTCTTGCAGGAAGTCTTCCCAGGCTGTGTTCTTCCTCCACCATCCAGTTGACAATTCATTTGTTTGTGCTCCATAAATCGCCTGGGCATTCCTTCCTAGAACTTTTGTTTTGTTTCGTTTTGTTTTTTTATGATATATTGTGATGATACTTGGGTTAATCTACAAAAGTAGATCTTCCAGGAGTCTTATCTTATTAAACCTAGTCTGAGCCTTCCTCAGATTCAATTTCCATTGTCCATAGATGTATGATACCCGGGGGACCAACAGGGAAGAGGGGCCTGCAACCATCAGTGTCACTGCTGATGCACGCATTGCCCAGGACTGAGCAACCCTTTAAAGACCGGCAGCCCTGTTTCTGGGTGGCAGTTGGCTTTGGGAAGTTTTTATAGTGCTAGGAAGTGTGGTTCGCATGGCCCAGATGGTCTAGGTGTTGAGCAGAGACAGGGGACCATACAGAAAGCAAAAACCAGATGGACAAGTTCTGGGAGCTGAAAAGACATGTCTGGGCAGTGGTGGGTTTTCTGTTTTGCTAGGGATGCGAAGTCATGGGAGATGAGGTTTTGCAAGGTTGCACACAGCCAAGTGGAAATGGTACTCGAATATGAGAGCTAGAGATTTTTTTTAATCGGGCAGTGTAGTGTTATTAGAAGTGTGAACTCTAGAGCTAGAGTGTGATAGGGACCCGAAATTTATTTATTTACTACTTGTATGAGCCTGAGACACATTTCCTAACCTTTGCTTTCCTTCTCTATAAAATGGGGCTAAATCGTTATCATACGATGTCAGAGGACTGTTGCAAGGATAAAATGAGTCAAAATACCTAAAGCATTTAGAACAGTGCTTGGGATATAGTAAACGCTACCTAAGTAGAGTTGTGGGTGTTATATACTCTTCAGTCCTAAAGGAAATGGGATGCAAATGAAATTTGAGGAGGATTGCAATGAAAAAGTTCAATGCATTTCTCAAAGTATTTATCTGTTTACTATTTTATTTGATCTTCAGGCTCCTGAGATGAAAGGGAAAAAAAATTTACTCTGATAAAACACGCCACGATGAAATAACCCCATTAATAGCAAAAAGATGGTGAGTTATTGACATTCATTTTGACAGCCAGCACCAGGAACACACAGCTAGGGAATAGGTAGGGAAGTCATTGTAATAACTGAGTCCTGTTCAGGATAAGCGTGTGGCTTCATTTCCTTGAGCAGGACCCAGATTTTTGAGATAAAGCTTGAAACCTGAAACGATGATTTATCAGGTATTTCAACACAGTTTTCTGTCATTCTTTGAAATGTCGTGGCAGAGAAGATAGGCTTACAGAGTCAGGTTGATGAAATAGGTTGGCTTTTGATAGATTTGTATAAAACTTTCATATTCTCTCTTAACGTTCAGCAAGAAATTGGTTGAAGCTGATTGTTTCCTAAGGGAGATATGTTTTTAAGCTATATGTCCTATTACTTACATAGCATTGAAATAGGATTTAAATATGGGGGAACTTATAGTATAAAACGTTCAAGTATATTTTAAAAGGTAAGAAGATCACCATGCCAGCATGAGAACAAAACCAGGTTCCCTTTGGCGACTTTCTCCAGGCTTCTCCGTGAAGAAACAATTTGAGATTGCAGTATTTATATCTGGCATACTAATTTTTAGCTCTTTACTTTGAAATAATTATGACATGATTTAAGACAATCCAAAATACTCATAGAACGAGTACAGAGAGCTCTCCGGGACCCTTTCTGCTGTTCCTCCCAGAGAAAGCCCTGACATAACTATAGCATAATATCAGCCCCGAGAGACTGATATTGCTACAACCTACAGACCTTATTCAGATGTCGCCAAATTTCACGCACACTTGTGTGTGTGCGTGCATGTGCGTATGTTTGTGTATCCTTCACATTAGTGCGTATTTTCCTTCTACACGAGAGTCTTTAATGTTCTGTGGGTCAACACATTATTCATAATTACCAAACTTTTCAATATAAAAGCTATATAATCACCTTATAGAAAAAAATAGATATTTTTTAAAACCCCTTCGGCTGTGACTTCACTGCTTCGAAGTATTGTCATCAACTCATGAGCTTCCATACAGCTAAGGGCAGAATTGATGTCTATTATTAATTTTAGAGTTGGATCACTGACCCACAGTTACTTCTTTAATGCCTGCTACCGCAGAGGACAGAACATTCCATGAGAAGAGGGCATGCCTGTCTTCATTTACCACTTTATCCTTGCTCTATCTGATATTTGTAATGGGTACTTTATTTGGTATCCCTACTGTAGCTGATGTTTTGTAGATATTTTTGAGTTAAATGGTGAGTGAGCAAACATAAAATACGTACCATCAAATGTTTAGCACGGCGACAATTCCAGATTCACTGTTTAGTATATGTAAGGTCGACCAAAAAAATGATTTACCACCTCTCAGGTGGACTTGAGAGATGAGGGAAAATGAAGCCCTCTGTCTGGCTATAAAAATCCCACATCTTGTCTAATATGTCTACAGCTCAGTGATACTCAGTAGAGTGTGATTGAGTTGAGGTTAGACACCACATTGGTACTTTAAGAAGGGCCTTTGGCAAAGTGTGGACTGAAACATTGAAACTACGATTCGGCAAGCATTTATAGAGAGACTTGAATGTGTCAGGAACTTGACAGGCTAAAAAACAGTAATTTGATGATTTGCTTGGAAAGAGACCCAAAAAGCCATACTTGCAGCAAGAAGGATATTTGCTATCTCAGGAAGGAATCTCAGGAAGGAATCTCAGGAAGACTTACGATATTGGAGGGTAAAGCTGAGTAGCATGCAACTTACGATTCTTCGGGAAGATACAGTATTCTGAACTTGCACATGAGTGGCTCTGTGGCTAGTGGATGGTGTCATTTCTATTGGAGCTCCTGTTGCCCTGCCACAGGAAGATGGACATTTAGAGCCTTTGAGAACTTGTGTGTCCTGCTGAGGATGGGGAAACATGAATCTCAAAGCACTGATCTGGGGCTTTGGTTTGCCTACAAAACTAACTACATTCCCCAAATACCTTCACCTTTTCAAAAATAAAAAATCTGCTTATTTATTTATTTATTTATTTATTAAAGTTTTATTTTGAGAGAGAGAGAGAGAGAGTATGAGTAGCGGAGGGCCAGAGAGAGAGGGAGAGAGAATCCCAAGCAGGCTTTACACTATCAGCCTGGAGTCCAATGCAGGACTCAAACCCACGAACCATGAGATCATGACCTGAGCTGAAACTAACAGTCAGATGCTTAACCAACTGAGCCACCCATGTGCCCCCAAAGTCTGTTTATTTTAAATACAAAGCTGCTATCTCATTAAATGTAAGGCCAATACTAGCCTCTTTAAGATGCAAATAGGAAGGAAGTAAGATTAAAGTCTCCTACTCCCCTTTTTTTTTGTTGTTTTTATTAGTGAACTACTGTACTTATTTTTCTCCTACTGCTTAGCAGAATAAAGTGGGGCTAAGAAAGAATTCTTAAAATTTTTTTTTAATTTTTTTTAATGTTTATTTATTTTTGAGAGAGAGAGACAGACAGAGACAGAGCATGAGCAGGGGAGGGGTAGAGAGAGAGGGAGACACAGAATCAGAAGCAGGCTCCAGGCTCTGAGCTGTCAGCACAGAACCTGACGCGGGGCTCGAACTCACAGACCGCAAAATCATGACCTGAGCCGAAGTTGGTTGCTCAACTGATTGAGCCACCCAGGCGCCCCTCTTAAAAAATTTTTGTTGGGGAATGAGTCGGGATGGGGATTTTATTACCTAGAGCTTCTTGGGAAATGAGACCCACTTAAACAACAATTAGTGGGCCCTATGGTTAACAGGGGCAGTATACCATGCTCAGCAACACTTGGGGAAACTCATTTGCTCCCTCTCTCCCTTTCTTCTCCCAGGATTCAGATTTTATACCATACGAGTTCATCATGGGTTAGTAGCACTTAGTGGACTGATCTGAGGACCAAAGCATCTTTTAAAACACTAACTTGACAAATAAATGTGGCCTAGCTTCTCAATCATCAAATTTCAATTCAGTTTTTAGACCATAGTCAGGGTAGAAAGAGAGACTCCTTACCACACTTGCAAGGGTATAAATCCATGCTACTTTTAGAATAGCCTGGGATGTATGGACCATAAGTAACCCTGTGGTCATCTCATCCCTAACTTTTGGAAGGAAGGAAGGAAGGAAGGAAGGAAGGAAGGAAGGAAGGAGCAAGGAAGGAAGGAAGGAAGGAAGGAAGGAAGGAAGGAGCAAGGAAGGAAGGAAGGAAGGAGCAAGGAAGGTAGAAAGAAAAGGGAAGGGAAGGGAAGGGAAGGGAAGGGAAGGGAAGGAAAGGAAAGGAAAGGAAAGGAAAGGAAAGGAAAGGAAAGGAAAGGAAAGGAAAGAGCTAACAGAGAAGGTAAGTGACTTGTAAGACATATTGCTAGTTCATGAATAGGGAACCTAAACTTTGGTCAGTGTCTTTCAATTTGTTTCCTGTAATTTAAAGCATTTCTTGCCTATAATAGCCAGGGTTCTCCAGAAAAGAGCCAACGAGAGAGAAACAGAGAGTGATTAATTATAAGGACTTAGATCACATGATTATGGAGACTGACAAGTCCCAAGATCTGCAGTCAGCAAGCAACCTGGAGACCCAGGAGAGCCAATGAAGTAGTTGCAGTTCAAGTTCAAAGGTCAGAGAACCAGGCTAGTGGATGGTGTAAGTTCCAGTCTAAGTCCAAAGGCTTGAGACCCAGGAGAGGTAACAGTACAATTCCAATCTGACTCCCAAGGCCTGTGAACCAGGAAAGCCAATGGTGTAAGTTTCAGTCTGAAGGCAGGAGAAGATTACAATCTTCTCACATTGTCAAAGCTCTGTCTTACTTGGCCTTTTTTGTTCTATTTAGGTCTTTAATTAATCGGATGAGGCCCACCCCCATCAGAAATAGCAGTCCTTTTTACTCAGCCAACTGATTCAAATGTTGATCTCACTCAGAAATAGCCTTAAAGATACACCCAGTATGTGTGACAAAATGTCTGGGCACCCCAAGGCTCCGTCAGGTTGACACATAAAATTAACCATCCCACTGACCTCCTTTTCTGTCTTTAGTAATATCCCCATCCCCATACCCACCCCTAACTCTAGATTCTCCCTCTCTACACTCTTTTCTGACTCAAGTGGAAGCAGCTCTCAGCTTTCCTTAGTTGTACTCATCTCTTCTTAGTTGAGACATATTGACTTTAATAAGGTAAAGAACCTTCAGGATTGTCCAGAGTGGAAATGAGATGCCAATGGAAGGCTTACAGCATTAATTCCTAAGTCTCCCTTAGTTCAGAGAGACTTTGAGCAGAAGGTCAGTCAAGGGGCTTATAGATTCACTAGCTAGAAAATCATTATGATAAAGGATATGTATCAGAGATAGACCCATGGCACATATAGGAATTATAAGAATTGGCATTATGTAGTAGGAAAAGAAGATTTGTCCTTGACTGGAAAATTGAAATGGTAATAGTCAGTAGGAAAGAATTCTCCGTTCAGCTATGAATAGATATCCCTACTGTAATAAATTGAAACCAGTTTGCACTGGGGAATTTTTAGAAAAAAAAATGTATTCCTAAGTAGTGAGTGGGATGTTTAATTAATCACTGTCTTGACTTCCTTGTGCTCTGCCATTGGAGGGCAGGAGGATGCATTGATTTGGGAAAGCTGGGCCGCAGGAGCACCAGAGACAAATCTCAAGTGGTCAAGGCAGATGAACGTCCAGACTAGAATCCAACTCCAAGTGAGGTGACCTTTAAGCTACTGGGGGACGTGAAGAGGCTGGTGATGAGAAATCCAGGAAGGCAAAGTGGAAAACATTAGGAGCAGCTATAGTATATCGAGGAAAGCATGGAATTAGAGTCAAGCTATTATGGATTGAATCTTGGCTTTGTACCATACCAGTTGTGTGACCTTGACAAGGACTTGTCTTTCTTTATTTCTAACAAGTTGGATAGTAACAACTTCTGCTACATGAATATATTTGGTATTAAAAACCAACATATGGGGAAATAGTTACACAATGCCTGGCATGGAGTATGTTATTAACAAATGCTAACTAAACCTGAATGTTAAAGAAGTAAGCAAATAGCAGCGGTCAGAAAGCCAGGGCCCAAGATGCCAGGTTGCTTGTGAATTACGTTGATGTAGGGAAGGACGGCCAAGACTCAGTGGTATGAAGTATGGAAAGCACCAAGACACTAGGTAAGAGCATTCTGCCTCACCTGATACAAATTCTCATGGAAGCACCAGAAATAAGACTTTTTTGTCTCATTTTATAACAACTATAATTGAGAAACTATGCCTCTTAAGAGCTTTCCCAAGGACACACGGTTTGTTAAGCAGAGTGGAGGAACCTGAGAAACTTTGCCCCCAGAGCCTAGGATCTTTCCACACACCTACTTGTCTTAAACTAAGACTCTGGGTGGGATGAAGCAGGTTCACTCCATCCTGTCTCCCCCACTGAATGCAACTTAGGGGCCAACTGTGGCACTAAATTCTTGAATCAGAAGAAAGCGAGGCTGCAAGTCAATGATGTAAGCATCCACCTTAAGAAACTAGAAATAAAAGGTCAAAATAAACACGAGGCAAGCAGAGTAAAGGAAATAATAAAGAGCCTAAATCAATTAAATTAAAAACAGAAAGGCAATAGAGAAAATCCGTGATACCAAAAGCCTTGTTCTTTGAAAAGGCCAATGAAATGGATATACTTCTAATGAGAATGAATAAGAAAAAAGGAAAGATAAAAATGTACCAATATGAGGATTGATACAGGAGATATCATCGTATACTCTGCAGACATTTAAACAGAAAATCAGGAAATTCCATGAACAATTGTTGGGATCTTTGAAAAATTACATAACCTTAATTGTTACATCTGTAAAATGAAAATGATAGTGCCATTAATGATCATGAGAAGATTGTTGCAAGGATTAAATGAACATAGATCGATGGATACAGAGATAGATCTTAATGTGGAATCTGATCTGAGAGATATTCCATAAATATTTGCACAATCGGCAATTGCCAACTGTGTAGTGTTGACCATGCCGTTGAGGTCAGAGGGGGCCAGGAAGCTCCAAGGACTGGGAAGATGAAGGAAACATTTATTCATTAATTCTTCATGGAAGAACTGGGGCCTGAAATGAGGCTTACAAGCCATGGCTACACAGATGAGAGACAGTTGAGAAGAGGGGACAGTGACACCCAGGGAAGAGGAGGACTGGGACAGGAGCCCACAGGGAGCATTTGTAGCATGAGGTGAGCACCCTCAGAAGAGATGATTAGAAATGCAGGGAGGGACAGGGCTTGACCAGAAGGTTCAGGTGGAGTGTAGGTCAATGGGGCCATTTTTATGTGCACTCAATCCCTAGATATGGAGTCTGGACTTGACCCTACCAGCAATGGGAGGACAATGAGACTTTGAAAGTTGGCATTGTTGTCTGAAATGTATTTTGTTTTGTTTTGTTTTGTTTTTATTTCATTAACATTTTCAAAATTGATTTATTTTTGAGAGAGAGAAAGAGAGACAGAGTGTGAGCAGGCGTGGGGGGGGGGGGCAGAGTGAGAGACACACACGCAGAACTCAAAGTGGGCTTCAGGTTCCGTGCTGTCAGCACAGAGCTCAACACAGGGCTCGATCTCATTAACCGTGAGATCGTGACCTGAGCTGAAGTCAGACACTTAACCGACTGAGCCCAGGCGCCCTGTCTGAAATTTATTTCTTAGAAAGATTACCCAGTGAGATCGATTGTTTGATGGCAGAGAGATTTAGAGGTAGAAAAACCCAATAGAAGGCTATGAAAATAGACTGAAAACAAAATGGCACATACGTACATTAGGATGTTAGAGGCCATTTTTGGCTTGGCATTTATGTAGTGGTGTTACCCTAGGGCAGAGCACCAAGTTTGGGAACCAAATTTCTTCATATGCACAGAGCTGTGACATTACCCAGCTTTGGTTGTAACAAAGTTAACACATGCATCATTACCCCTAGAGCACTGTATTGTTACAGTGGTTATTCTGATGGTGTTATTTTCCAGGCCGCACTGATTACAAACGTAAAGCCTATATGTTAAACTTGTGACGAGAGCAGACACGTCCCATTTGAATGTTGGATGTCCCGACTGGTCTATCGTCCCTTTGTGTATGGTGTCTGGGGTCTGGGCTGAAATACCACAGCTAAATTCAAACTTCATTCCTTAATCCAAGAGCTAACATTCGTGGCAGTAGCAGTCCATGTGTCGGAGGCACTGACCCCTTGATCCGCCTCCTACAGCAGAGCAACCTTGAATCTCCGCCCTCCCAGGCCCCAGCTTCCCAGCCCTACTCAGGCAAGGGCTTGCTGTAAACCTGCCACTGTGCTTTTGGTGCTGGGAGCCTCCCACTTCTCCCCTACCGACGTTTACATCCACTCAACTAGCAGTAATTTGAATTGCCCTTCTTGCCACCATTTTGTATTTGAAAAGCCCTGGGGACTTAACTTAATTTAAGTCATCTTAAGAAGGCCTTAACACACTCAGGAGGGAGGAGGTCCTCAGCAGCAAGGACCACGTATACAGCCCCAGGCGAGAGTGCATTTCCCTGCTCGTCTGCAATCTCCTGGTGCATTTCGGGTTTGGAATCGCTTACCGATGGCATGCAGTTTCAAGATTACATTCATGTTTACTTCCTCCTGCACATTTCACAGATATCCTTTATTTTTTGTTGGTGGGTAAATACCTGCAGGTTTTCACACCTGTTTCGCTTTCGGGAGAATGCAAATATATATAAAAAAAAAATAATCAGTGTCTTTACTGACAGGTGGATGTTTAGTGCAGTTTCATGGTAATTAAAACCATATTCTAAATATTTAAATAAGCAACCTAAAATATGAAAATAAGTTTATATCCAATAATTTGGTGCACGTTATTTTAAAATATCAAATGTTATTTTCGAGCCTTTTGTTTGATTAGAGAATTTGTGAGCCTTCAAAGCGCTGACTTACAAATTGACAAATTTACTGCTCGAGCTGCTCCTGAGAGCATCACACTACAATAAACAAGAAAGACATTTTGCTGGAAAAAGAAATTGGCCAGCTTATAGGATACTGGCTTTCCATGAGAATGACAAATATCATACCTAAAAAGGTAAATATTAGGGTAATGTCAACTATTTGTAATGGGTGCAGAGTGTGGTTTTTAAAAATTTATGTGGCTAATAATTCCTTATCCTAAGTTTTACGTTAAACCAAGCAATTTTGTTTTCTTAGTTTATGTGGCCATTCTATTCCAAACAAATTAGGAGATAAACATGAGAGGAATATAGAGCCGAAAGAAAGTTTAAGGTGGCTGCCATCGCATATAACGAAATTGTGTTCTTTCCTGGGAACTTCGCACACACACCACCTTGTGATTTAAATCGCCTAGTGTTTGCCACACAAGTTCTACTAGGCAGAGATGTGAAAAACCCACCTCTCCTGACCCAGGATACATGGTGTAACTCAGACTCTCAGGGATTTGAGATTTCTGTTCTGCTCCTTTCTCCTCTAGAAGTGAAAATCAGGGACGCTTGGGCGGCTCAGTCTGTTAAGCGACCGACTTCGGCTCAGGTCATGATCTCAGGGCTCATGAGTTCCAGCCCCGCGACGGGCTCTGTGCTGACAGCTCAGAGCCTGGCCTGCTTCGGATTCTGTGTCTCCCTCTCTCTCTGCCCCTCTCCTGCTCTCTCTCTCTCTCTCTCTCTCAAAAGTAAACATTAAAAAAAACATCAAAAAAATTAAAAAAAAAGTAGAAGTGAAATCAGATGTCTTTTCCAGGAAATCACCTTTAACCAATCAGAGCACAGAATCATGTGCCTCTTTCTTTTTCTATCCCCCATTAACAGTGTATACCATATGCCAGTTAAAACTATTTTCTCTCTCTGTATCTATGTAGGTGTGTATATACATCATATATGTATTAGTGATATATATACATATATATCACTAAGCACATAATCTCTTCGAAGTTATTGTGACCAGTCAGTTCCACGTATATACGATGTGAAACAGAGATTCATCCAGGATAGAGTGTATAGCACATCACCACCCCAAAGTCCCAGAGCGAGGACACTATGTAGCAAGCCAGTAATTCCTGTTGACAGACTCTGGCCACACCATTCTTGACATTGGGCAAATTAGCCAGGCCAGGAGCAAATAAAAAGAAGAAACAGGTGTGACATCACCTTCCTGCCTCCCAGGATGAATGCCTTGTACACTGGAGGCAATGCACCTGCACTATTGTTTCGGAGGAAAAAATAGCTTTTAAGAGCAAATACTCGTGAGCCTTGATAGAGACAAGCGACTCCTGTGTAATTTGAGTATAAATGGGTCCCCTTTTTTTTTTTCTTTTATGATGGTCTGTATTATATTAACTCTTTCAGGAAATGGCCCTAAAGCTCAGTTGAAGCATTTAATGGCTGCTTGCTTGAAAGGGAAGGGAGAGACTGAGGAGGGAGCCCATTTCCAGAATGACTGCACCGCAGGGGACCCCGCACCACTGTCCCCTGATGTCCCTATGACCATGAGGTCTTGGCTTGTTTCTGTGCTTGCCGATTTCCTGGCTGCTCTAGCGACCTCTGTCCACACAAAACCAGATCGGTAAGGACAATGTGATGGTGAATGGCTGGAGCCCCATCCTCAGTATGCAATTCTAAATAGAAATGTTAACGGCATTGCCAAGAAATCACAGGAAGTCCCGCCTTTCCTATGCTAACTATTTTAGTGCCTTTTAACATACATTGTTGTAGTTTTTTTGTTTTGTTGTTGTTGTTGTTATTGTTTTTGGTGGGGTTTTTTTTTTTTTTTTTTTGCCACAAATAGACAAGGTTAATGCCCACTGGATGATGGACAGCTACCCCAAACCTAGATCTCTGGCTCCTGTGCTGGCCCCCTGGCTCACATCGCCTCCTGTCCCCCATGGCTCTTCCCTGCTCTGAGCTGAGTGAAGCAGGGGGTAAGGGGGGCAGGGATGATGCAGCCATAAATTCGTATTTATTAAGTCAGACTAGCTCCACCAGACAAGTAATGGCTTAAAAGCGTTCTGGAAATCCTCTCCACCTGCCTCATTTGCTGGATCTGGGTTCCTGCCTGGGGCGAGCTGCTTTGTTCTCTCTCCATTTCTTCCCAAGCCTCGGTCCTGCCTTCCTCTGGTGAATTCCTAATCTAGAAACTGGAGATTTGCTCCTGAAAACTCCCAGCTTTCTGAGAGAAATGAGAGCTGTTTCTGCTGGTCTGAGCTCCGGAGTGTGGCCTTCCCCATCATGTCTGCTCTCCGACAGACATTCCATTATGAATTCCTGGAATCTCACTGCCAACTGCTCGCCTAGACTTCCGCTGTTCTTGCCGAGTCCTCTGAACGCACATCTTGTTTGTCAGAATGAACTCTCCCTCGGCTACGACAGGTACCATCAACGCCTGCCCCGTTGGACAGACCTAGCACCTGTTCTCCATCTGCCCATATCTGCTCTAGGAACCCAAGTGTAGCCTGGCCCTGACTTGAGTGACGTTCTAGACACTCTTTGCTAACACTTGCCTAGACAATGTCTACTTTTCTCTTAACCCTATCACCGTGATAAATGGCTTGTAAAGAAGGTCACAGTACTCTTCTTGATATTTCCAAATCACTCAGACCTCCCGTGGAGCGCCACCATGTGCCAGCTGTGGTACTGGGCATTTGGGATGAGCGGAGGAGCAGCGACTACCTCTGTCTTTGACGATCTTCCAAAGTACGATCTGCCTCGTTCCGATCCTAGCTCGGTCAGCGCCTGCTTGTGGGCCTTCGGGCAGGCTGAGATGAATCACCCTCTCTGTTTTCCTGTTTGTGAAAAAGGGATAATAATTTTTATCTCTGGGGGTCGTTGAGGGAACAAAGTGAAACAGTGTGTGTGAGAATGAATGCACATGATGTCATGATGTTTTTCCTCGCCTCCCTCACCAGCAAAGTCACTCGTTTTTTGTTTTTTCTTTTACGTAAAATGACCTGTTGGGCTCCGTGTGCCACCAAACTCTTTTGCATTTAAAGACTTTCTGATTCTCAGTGTCAGTACGATTACTTTCAGAAAATGAGTACGCTACGCATTTAGAGCCGCACTGTCCGATAGAGCTTTCTACGGGGATAGAAATGTTCAGTATCTGCTCCCTCCAATATGGCAGTCGCTGGCCACATGTGACTGTTGAGTACTTGAAATATGGCTAGTGCAACTGAAGAAACTAATTTCTGATTCTATCCATTTTGATGAATGGACATTTAGGTCGAATAGCCAAGGAACAGACTTACTTTATGCTCCTGTGTTTGTGAACCAGAGTGGAGCAGAAGAGTCTTAGCATAAGTCACTTTGGATGTCCTCTCTTTCAGAAGTCAAAATGGCATCCTCAGCTAAGAACACGCCCCCCTCCTTTTGTTCACGCTGCGAGGCAAATGAGAGAAAATGGAATCAAGATACACAGGGCAGTTTCCATACTTCTGTAATTTCCCCTGAATTGCTCACAAAGTGACGATTATTCTCCTGCCATTAAGCATGGGGCCATCTGGGGCATAGATATGCAGGGAGACGGATATGTGACTGCACAGAACCTATTCTTTAAACATGGATTCGTTCTTTTGTGTTGTGTGGAGGACAGAAGGATTTTCCGAACTTCTATGGGAGCATCCCGGCATCTTTGTCTCTTTCACATCTGCCGCTGCGAGGAATTGATGGTAATCGGGGTTATTATTATGGTGTCTTCCTCCACTTAATACGAGGCCATCTGGGGTTTGTGTGGTAGGGGACGGATTAGCATTTTTTTTTTCAAGTGCCCTTCTTCTTTAGTAAAAATATTTTACGGAAATTATTGCAGAGAAAGGATTATGATAATAATGATGATAATACTAATAATAGGGTTATTATGTGAGATCTCCTTTTTAAAAAGCCTCTAGTCAGCATAATCCAGAGCAGGGAAGGCCAGGAGTTGAACACCTGGCCTGGCCTCTGGAAGCAGCCGTGAGCGGTTTGCTCGGCCTTGTGGGCTCGGCAGCAAACCGGGACCGGGTCTCAGAATCGCAAACGTGGCAGTGAGGGTAGTGGGGAGACCATCAGACGTGGAGTCCAGGGGCCGGTCCCGACTCGAGCTCCAACGGCACCTGGCTGTGGGCCTTCGGGCAGCCTGGAAAGAATCACCCTCTTTGCTTTCCTATTTGTGAAAGAGAGATAATAGTTTTTACTTTTGAGAGTTGTTGAGAGAACAAAATTTGGCCCGGGGGGGTGGGGGGGACGGGGGACGGGGGGCGGGTATGAGAACATGTTGCAGAGTGCTTGGTGGGTAGTCTTAACAAATTTTCAAGTAAAAACGAAGCACAACAGAAGAATAGTGGAATATAAGTGCCCAACGTAAGTGGCTTTTCAGTTTCCTGATTTCTTGACAGGTTATCACAAGAGCAGTTAATATTAGAATCAATGTAGCATTTCTACTTCGTGGTGTATAATTAGCTTAAGTTATAGTTAAGTGCCAAGAGGTTGGGCGAATCTAAAACCTTATTTAAATTGGTTCCTCACGTATGCCTATAGCATAGTGATATACAGTGATGAGAGCAGAAATTGGAGTCCTACAAGAATGTCTTTGAATTATTGGCAGAGCGCCCTTGAATAAGCAATTTGTCTCTCTTAGCTAAGTGTTATTTACAGTAATAGTCGCATGAGGAAGGTATGCCACATGTTTAGGAAGAAATTATTCAAGTTACAGAATTTAACGTAGAGCCCGTTACGTAGTAGGCACATGACACGTGCTGGTTTTAATATATATGTATACGATAAATTATATATATGATATATGTGAGATGCATGTATATGTAAGTGACAAATTATACATATGTATGTATGTAGTGTGTGTGTTTGCGATTCAGTTCTTACCACTCTAGTGCAACTTTGTCTTTCTCTCTGTCCTCTGGAAATTATGTGAATCTAGCGGGTGTGGCCATCTTTCCAATGGTGGACCTTCCAGAATAAGGCATAACCTTTCATTTCATCTTAACTATGCTGCTTTCCATTTATGGAATATTGTCTCCTTCACCATGTACTGTGTTACTTTGGATGCCTGTCTGAAATGGCTTCTCCTTCCTGAGATTCTTCCCAGCTCTGTCATGCCATCTTTCACGGGTGGGTTTGGAATGGTTGTATACATGAGAAACCAGACTTCGTTTGGAGGACACTGAACTAAATGAAGGTACTTGTTTTCTAATAACAGACGTTAGCCTATATTTTCACTTGATGAGGAAATTTCCTTTTAAGATTAGAAACCCAAATCTGTTTCCCCACGCAAATATTTATTTTACTCCATTGTGTAGGCACGCGCCTCTGATAGTATAGCACTGTCTAGAAGGGCATATTTGCGTCTGTTTAGAAAATTAAAAAAAAAAAAAGAGTCTGGAATCCTATATCCTTGGCATCGCTTCCAAGATGAAAGGCACTCTTCCTACTGAAACCGTGCACCGTGCTCTGGATCATGGGTCTGACCAAGGCCTGTTCAGAGACTTTGAGATGGTAGGCCTGGAAGGGAGCATGAGATTTATGTAAGTCTGGAGGCTCTCCCCGCAGACCGTTCTTTTCTCTTCCTGTTCTGCTCCAGATCCCAGAAGGCTGACCCCTGTGGGCTGCCTTTCACAGAGCCTCCCCGCCGCAGGCAACTGGCATCCAACTGGGTTTGGTCAATGGGAAGCCCGCATGAGAAATCGAAAGCTGGGATGAGGGAAGGAGCCAGCCCTCTTTGCTTCTTTCTCTGTGTGGGTGGTGGCCCCCACAGCGGTGGTGTCTTCCATCATAGTGGCCCTCCGTTAGCTGGATCTCCCCTGGGTGACACCGGCCACTGCGTTCCTGCAGTGTCACCTCTTTATTTTACTCCTCCGTCATAGGCCAGGTAGTGGCTCTGTTACCCCTCGTGCCTGGCTTGGATCTGCAGCTCTCCCATGGCCTATACAATCAAGTTTTTACACTAATCTCCTATTCTTTGAAATAACGTGTCTTTCTTTTCTGATTTGAACCCTGACTGATAGACACAGCATTTTCTCGGGGTTTGCAAGCTCTTCTCAATGCCACAAGGTTTTTCAGAGCTTCTCAGGGCCCACTGTTGACTCAGGAGGGGGAAGGATAAGAAGGGAGTGGCCGTGGGACCCCAGTAGCTATGGAGAAATGGTAGGCGTTAAGAAATGGTTTCAAACAGAGAGGGAGGGAGGCAAATCATAAGAGACTCTTAAATACAGAGAACAAACTGAGGGTTGATGGGGGGTGGGGGAGAGGGGAAAGTGGGTGATGGGCATTGAGGAGGGCGCTTGTTGGGATGAGCACTGGGTGCTGTATGTAAGTGATGAGCCACAGGAATCTATCCCCAAAACCAAGAGCACAGTTTACACACCCTAGGTTAGCTGATTTGACAATAAATTCTTTTAAAAAATCCTTTTTCAGTGAAAAAGAAAGAAAGAAAGAAAGAGAAAGAAAGAAAGAAAGAGAAATGGTTCCTGTGTGCATGGTGTTCACAGTCTAGTAGGAATAATGTTAATGTGGTTTCTGTGTCTGTGACTTTTAAGCTGGATCGATATATAACCTCTGGTCTCACTGTCTGCAAAGGTGTTTTGTTTGCTAAAAATGTGACTGAATGAATGAATGAATGAATGAACAAAAGAGGAAGGAATACTATACTATGTGTTCTTCGTGGCCATGGGTCATGGTATAAGTTGCCCCACAAAGGCAGCTGTGGGTCCTTGTCTAAACTCTGGTGTTGATTTGCAAGGTTACTTTGAGAAAGTCTCTCCTTCCACCTGGACCTGTCTTCCCACTTGTAAAATGCGGCGTTTCTATGAGGCAAATAGATTTTATCGTGAATGTGAAATGTGCCCAGGTCCAGCGGCTGCTTATTTTACTCTAAAGACAACGATGCTGAATGAGCCTGTGAGCTGCAGAGGACAAGAGCGCTGTGGTCTATCCGTGGCACCTGCCATGGGGACACCCGCTGCACGTCTGCCTGGACAGTACTGTTCAGGGCAGACCCGGTCCGGTGTTGTTTCTCTGTTTCATCTGACTCATTACAGACAGCCTTGTCTAAATCTTTCTCTGCACACAGAGGCAGCTGGAAGTTACCGCTGCTCAGGATCAAAAACATGACATTTGCTGGATTATAAAAGTAGCTTTCCACTGTAATCACCTCTCTGCCTGCCCGTCTTCTACACCAAAGCGGGAACGCGGTGGGGACAAGGACGTTTTGTTTGCACTGTTGGATCCCCGGTACGCGTTACAGGTTGTAGCACAGGCTAAATAGAATCGTTGGCTGGATTTGGTTACATGTGACTTGTGGGATCCATCAACAGATGAGCCGGGGGTCAGGAGGTAAATATAAATATAAAATGTGAAGGTCAGCACTGGGCGGCCTCCGTATCTTCGCCAGTGGACCCTCAGAGTAGAGCTTCAGACAGGGCCATGGATGCAGGAAGGAGTGAAAGAAGGAAGGAGAGACAGCTGAGGACGTCAGAGGAACCTGAACAATGTGGGGCTGGCGGAGGCTGTAGTTATGAACTATCTTCCGAGCAGCCTCTGATGCTTGAAGGTTGCAGGCTCGTGCAGGCCTGGGAAGCCTCAGCAGTGGCCTCAGGGACAGAGACTCAGGCTCCCACGTGGCAGGGAGAGAGATGCCAGAACAGGAAGCCAGAAGTGGCAGAAAGTGCCCTTAAGCACACCTAGTTTCAGTAGCCACACCGAAGAGGTGACATGAGCCACACCGAAGAGGTGACTTCAGCTCAGGTCACGATCTCATAGTTCGTGGGTTCGAGCCCCGCGTCGGGCTCTGTGCCGACAGCTCAGAGCCTGGAGCTTGCTTCAGATTCTCCCTCTCTCTCTGTCTCTCTCTCAAAAATAAACTTTACAAAATCTTAAAAGAATAAATAAATAAAAATGTAAGATAATATCTTCTTTGTGATAAAGAGTAGCTAAGGACTTACAACAACTTCCAGAGCATTAAGTACGAGGCAAGAATCGATAAAGATTTGATTTTCTCAAAATTAAAGTTTTCTGTTCCAAAAAGGAATGGGGGGGAAATGATTTCGATGTTTAAACAGGAGAGAGATTAACAACCGAGTTGTAAAAGGAGCACCCAACAGTCACGCAAAGAGTCTTTCTAGTCATTAGTGACCAGAGAAACAAGAAATACAAAGAGCTATTACTACAGGCCTTTTAGCTTCCCTCCCCCCACGAAGAAGGCCATAAAATAGGATGGATGCCAAAGATTGACAGGCAGTGGGGAATATAGAAACACATTTTCTAGCGGGGATGGGGAGTAGCACAGCCATTCTGAAGACCGACACGATAGTAATCAATCACCTTGAGTGTCGCTACATCTGTGACTCCAGCCATCTTCTCCCTGGCGCTGTCCCAGGGAAGAAACTCTCCCACATAGTCATAAGAAGACAGGGACAAAGATGCTCATTGGTCACTGGTCCTCATGGCAGAGCTGCCTGTGTCCTCCTAGACGAGGGTGCTTCCACAGGACAGACGCACATCGTAGGGAAGTAGATGCAGTTAGGGCCGTGGTCAGATGCTTGGCTGTACATGTAGCACCGTCTTAAAAATATAGTGCTTAATGGAAATGCAAGAACGAGGCCAGAGGTACAGTAGGCAGTCGTGTCGCTAACACCCATCTTGAAAAACCTCAAACTAGCAGAAAGATACTTGCTATATAACCCTAAAGTGGTTGTGTGGGGAGTGCGTGTGTTAGGAAGATAAAAGATAATAAATTATAAACCAAGAGAAGCTCACATGAACCGATGCTGATGACGCACAGTGGACTGAAGCGTGTGCTCAGCTCTGTCCTCTGCATTTCTGTGCTTGAAGACAAAAATCAGTATACTATATGTAACCCTATGTTTCGCTTTATTGTAGTATGATGAGGAAATAATAAAGGAAAATAATGAAGTTGGCAGGTACGCATACCCTACACAGAACGGCTTGGCTGTTACAGTTAGACTAACACAGCCATGATGGTCACCCAAATACCACCAGCAGTGTTCCAGAATGTTAAGATTTTTCAGACATGTGACTAACTTTGTCCCAGAAGACAAAATATTATCTCCCCTTGGCTTACAACAGTAGGTGTCTTCTTGGAGAGGTCAGCACACAAGAAAGCTGTACAAAGAGAGTTGTGTATTTATATTTGTAAAATGAAATTAGATTCTAGGTTCAAATAATTTTTAAAAAGTTTTGGGGTGCCTCTGACTCTTGATTTCAGCTCAGGTCATGATCTCATGGTTCGTGAGATCGAGCCCCACGTCGGGCTCTGTACTGACAGCGTGGAGTCTGCTCCGTATTCTGTTTTCCTCTCTCTCTGCCCCTCCCCTGCTTGCTCTCTATCAAAATAAACAAAAATAAACTTAAAAAACAAAGTTTTCACCTGCCTGAATTTCGGGTGAAGGTTTTGAAAGTTTGACAATATAGAGGTAAGTTGTTTTTTTTTTTTTTAATCTCTAAAACATTGTTCCATGAATTGGGGTACATCTGGCATCCCTGGCCCTTCCTACCAAATGCCAATAACCACCAGCTCCCTGCCCCCACACATTGTGACTGAAGGGGCACCCAAAGTGCTACCCTCATTGAGTCTTGCTGAGGCATTGAAGTTCAGAATGACTATATAATGGAAGGCCAACTTCTTTTTCTCAATAGTAGAAGACTTCTATAACCTTCCATCTAGGAATTTGACTTTATATGGCATCTTGAAAGTGAAGGCTAAAAAGATGGCATAGGAGATGAGAATTTTGTTCAAAGTTGCCTTGGTCAGGCAGGTCTTGGCGGTAACTGTCATGCTTAATCATCAATCTGTGAATAACAATAGAAACAGTGAACAAATGGTTATTTCCCAGGGAAAATCCAAAATCCTGGTGCAATTTGAAATAACTCATGCAGCTTGGGAAAAGCTGAAAATAATCAATGATTAACCAGAAGATGAATTCTGGGAAACTATGAAAACTTACAGTATAAGCAATTTCTGCTTTTAGAAGCAGAATTCGTATGGTATTGGCCTACTTTAATGTTTTTCAAACTTTGAAAAAAGAAAATATCATTTTCAAATGAGCTATTAGGTAGATCTCTAAATACAAAGCAAGTGAAATCAGTATTTTCTTACTACAAACGTATTTTATAAGCTCAAATTTATAATACTTCATTATTATACCAAACAGTTACAAGACGAAGCTGTTTTTATGCATAACGCATTTGAAATTGAGGGTATGATGCTCGCTCAGTCTCGTCTTTGGCATCTACTTGGTTCTGGTATTTTCTTTCTTTCTTTTTTTAAAATCTTTATTTATTTTTGAGAGAGAGAGAGAGAGAGACAGACAGAGTGTGAGCGAGGGAGGAACAGAGAGAGAGGGAGACACAGAATCTGGAGCAGGCTCTAGGCTCCGAGCTGTCAGCACAGAGCCCGATGTGGGACTTGAACCCACAAACCATGAGATCATGACCTGAATCGAAGTCGGACGCTTAACCGACCGAGCCACCCAGGCACGCTTGGTTCTGGTATTTTCTTATGGCTGTGCAAAATTTAAAGATCTTGATTCGTACAGATAGGACCATGAAAACAGTGATTTTTCTTAAATGCTTACCTTGTACGCTCAGAACTTAATTTACAAATCTGTTGCCAAAGCTTAAAATATAAATGAGGAAACCTTCATTGAAAATGAACCATCAGCGTTACCTAACTTCGCTTATAACCAAACTGCCGTATCTAACTATTCCTAGAGTCAAAATGTAAATTTAAAACTAAACGAATAGCAAAACTAAACTAATGAAACCAAACTAAAGCAAATAAAACAAAAAAGGAATCACGTAAGTCCGTGAACTGTCCAAGGGAAGCCATAATGCTTATCCTTGTACAGATGGTAACAAAACCAGGATGGGAGCATGCACCTCGCAGGGGCGCACGACCCTTTCCTGGCATCGACTGAGCAAAGCTGTGCTAGGCTACAAGAGTGCACAGGAGACATTTGGACTTGGGATGAGCACAAACCCTCATGTAGGTCTGAATCTTCTGAGGGACAGTGTAGAACTATGGTCTTCACTTGTAATGATATTTAAATATATTCTGATGTGAATTTAAATATATTTACAGGATGCAAAACATTTTCAGAGCTATTCCAAAACAGATTAGGCCGGTAGTACAAATGAATACGTTGGTCACCTCCACTGTGTTACAATTTGGTATAAACCACACCATCTTAAAAGCGCTAACTATGTATATTAAAAATGAAATTCAGGACTACCATTTGTGCTACTGGAAAAGGATCATTTATAGAACCTGTTCTACTTGAAATAACCCTGTATGTTTAGGCAGAAACTTAGAAATATATTCTTAGCATCTAAGCACAGAGGAAACCGGAAGGAAGCAGACCTCGTGGTCAGCATTGACTTGCTGCTTCCTGACTCCCAGCCCCCAGATTCTCTTGATCCTGAGTCTTCTTATGCCCTATTTTAATATTAATAATTGCTTTATTTACTAAACAAGGTGGCTTTGAGAAATAAATAATTGAGTTTGGGGAGAATGCTTTGAGCATTCAAGTTATCTATGAGTATTAACATGTATCCCAATGTTTATAGCAGTGCTTTCAACAATAGCCAAGTTATGGAAAGAGCCTAAATGTCTATCAACTGATGAATGGATAAAGAAGATGTGGTTTATATATACAATGGAATACTACTTGGCAATGAGAAAGAATGAAGCCATGCCATTTGCAGCAGTGTGGATGGATCTGGAAGGTATTATGCTGAGTGAAGTTAGTCAGAGAAGGACAGATATCATATGTTTTCATTCATATGTGGATCTTGAGAAACTTATCAGAAGACCATGGGGAAGGAAAGGGGGAAAATCAGAAGGAGGGAGGCAAACCACAAGAGACTCTTAAATACTGAGAACAAACTGAAGGTGGATGGGGGGGGGGAGAGGGGAAAATGGGTGATGGGCATTGAGGAGGGCACTTGTTGGGATGAGCACTGGGTGTTATATAATAAGCAAGTTTCACAATAAATTATCTTAAAAAATAAAATAGCTGGTTTGACAAAAAAAAAAAAAAGACATTGTTTCCCTCATGAACAAGATCTAGGACATTCCGTGCTTGTTGTGAGGAGGTAGATGCCTTTCTAATACAGAGTGTTTAGTCCAAAAAGAAGCCCAAATATAAGGTAATCACTCTTAAGGAACTTTGGGTAATTTTAAAATGTTATTATTTACTCAACTACAAAGTATCATGTACTTACAAATATGAAATATATATGGAGAAATGAAAAGAGGACACCATGACTGGAAGAAAACCCATGCGAACAAGTTGGTTCACTTCCTTCCTGTCTTTTCTTTCTTGTTTATAGTTTTACATTTAAGCATGGCCATGTTTGCAAGTAATTTTTCCTTCACTATTTTGTCTTAATGTTAAAATAAATATTTCCTCGTGTCAAACCATAGATTTTTATAACTTCAACTTCACGAGTACACAGCAAGCTGTTTTATTTTCCCCAGAGGCAACGTATCTGACTTCCATTTCTACCTTTGCCCTTGACCAACTGTCTCGATCTGTTCATATATTTTTTTTTTAAGTTCATAAATAAGGAATGGTGACTTTTGGGAAAAGAACACTTTTAAGATCAGTCAGTAGGTATTTAATACCATCCAAAGTATGGGGTGGGAATTTCTAGGGGGCGTTAAGCCTCATTGTCTGATAAATTCGCTGTCCACAGATTAATGGAAGGTATCTCAACTACAGGGGCAAGACCCTGGGAAAAGAAGAACATAAAAGCAATGTCCCAAGACTGTAGCTGGAGAGAGTACAACTGGAGGGACATTGTCCGGTGCGGTGGTTGTTGAGGGGTGAATTGTGTCAGCCCCAAATTCATATGTCAAAGTCCTAACCTCTGGTACTCTGGGATGTGACTGTATTTGTGCCTGGCTCATGTCATCCATGGCCCCGGTCCCTCCTCTGTGAATTAGACGTAACAGCACCACCCCCTGCCCACTGTGCAGGGTTACGTGAAGACTGAGTTAAGGGATCTAAACCACAGCAAAGCATACAACCAATTCTATGTAAGTGTTAGTTTTTGTTATTTTATTAATATAAATGTAATGTGAACAGCGTGGGCATTGGCTCAGGTAGACCAAAGTTCAAACCCTAACTCTGCTACTGACGAGCGACATCTCTGTAGACAACCTCCTTGGAGAGACTCTTCTCATTTGAAAAATGGGGTAAGGGTAGCTCATGTGGATGAGCCTTGAGTGCAGCGTATACAGGAGGTGGAGACCGTGACCTGGTAAACATCATTCCCCGTGTCCAACCTCAGCCCCCATGTGTAGCAAGCAGGGCTGAAAGATGAGAGTTTTGCAATAAATCAGAGGCACTTTTGAAGGATGTGCATCAAAAAAAGAAACTGAGGGGAAAATGGTGCCCAGGCAAAGTGATCCCAGTAATACCCCATTTTAGGAGTAAATAAAAGTCACGACCACCAAGGTTTCCCATTTTGTTTTTCTCCTCAGTCATCTCAGGGACTCACTATGTTTCCTACAGGAGGCCAAGGCTGTTCCCCAGGCCAAGCGGTCACTCTGCATCACAGTAGCGTGTTGTCCATGTGAACCAATCTCATTTGAAATCTGCTCTTCAATACTTTTTCCTACAACGTTATGGTTTGGGGGGAGGTATTTCAATGTCTCGTGACACAGCCCCTTCTTAGGTATCTTTCATGATGAGTCCATACTTCTCTCTTTGTGACCCAGAAGAAGGACTGAATTACAAACAGGAGCCCTGATTCCCAATCAACTCTGCCTTACAATGTAATTCTTATTATTATTCAAAAACATTTGTTGAGCACCTCACAAGTGCAAAGTTCACTCCAGGACTTCCGCATGCTCTATTTCATCGAACTATTACAGCTCATTAGAGCACCATCATGGTGCATGCATATTACGACGTGGAGACCAACACTTGAAGAGTTCATTTGCTTTCCCAGGGCCTCAGAACTGGCAAGCCCAGAATTGTAGGGTGCAAACCCAGCCCTGGTAACTCCGGCTGCCTTATGTACAGCATGCCACACTCCTTCCATAATTCATATCTTGGTTTACCCATCCACTTCACCTGGCCTTAAATTCCTAATGGAATTCATATGAAAACAATTCACAAGGAAATAGTTTACACTTAGGATTAACTGCACTGAAATCTTTCAAAAAAAAAAAAAAATGATGCTATAACCACAAAGTGTTTTGCTTTAATGGATCCGACTGATTTTCGGTTCTTTGTTTTCTTCCTAACTGGCAACCTTGGCTCTCATCTTTATACTCCATTTTATCACTTTCAGGTATTTCAGACCAAAGTCTCTCTTGCTGGCTTCTGCTCCTCCTTCCTCAGTCTTTCTCCCTTTGCAGGATACTGTCATTTCCTCTTGGAGGAATTTCTTGTCCAATGGAATTACTTGCCTGACTCAATGATGGATAGTTGTGGTCATCAGTTTCCCGCCAGTTGAAGACAGAATATTCTCTTGGCCTCTCAGCAGGCTGTACCCAGCTTTCTGTTCCGACACTGATGAGGGGGTAATGGCTGAGACTCAAAACATCAGTCCCCACTTGGCCCCACCAGAATCAGGAGGCAGCTCAGGGGCCCAGGGAAGTGCCAAGTGGGGCTCCCGCTACCTGGTTGGAGACTCTGAAACCTGTTTCTTGTTTTCTTCAGGCAAGAGACTCCTAACCCAGTCATCTAGGAGACACTGTTTCCAGGAACTGGTCAGAGACCTTTTCTGTCAGCCTGACCTGGACCTCAGTTACACAGGAGAAAACATAGTATGTTTAGGAAGAAAAACGAAGACTTTTCAGCAGCTTTGTACAAGTTCTGCTCCCTCCTGACTTTGTGACCATGAGCTCATTAGTTACATTGCCTAAGCCTCATCTACCTCACCTCCAGGATGGCAATAATAACAATACCTGCCTGGTACAGGTGGAATTATATGCTCACAAAATTCAAATGTTGAGGTTGTAACCCCCCAGTACCTTAGAATGTGACCTTTTTTTGGAGATAGGGCCTTTACAGAGGTAATCAAATCAAAATGAAGTCATTAGGGTGGGCCCTAAATGTATATGACTGGTGTCCTTATAAGAAGGGGAAGTTTGGGGGTGCCTGGGTGGCTCAGTTGGTTGAGCATCCAACTCTGGATTTCAGCTCCGGTCATGATCTTGCAGTTTGTGGGTTTGGATCCCAGGTTGGGCTCGATGCTGATAACGCGGAGCCTGCTTAGGATTCTTTTTCTCCCCCTCTCTCTGCCCCTCCCCAGGTCAAGCTTGCTCTCCCTCTCTCAAAAATAAGTAAGTAAACTTAAAAACAATAAATTAAAAACAGGAGAAATTTTGACATACAGGGAAGGGAAGAGGATGTGAAGACACAGGATGAAGATGGGCATTTACAAGCCAAGAAAAGGGGCTTAGAACCTTCTTCCCTCATAGCCTCCGGAAGGAACCAACCCTGGGACAACTTGATCTTGGACTTCAGGCCTCTGGAACTGTGAACTAATAGATTTGTGTTATCATTCAGTAGGTAGTGCTTTATTACAGCTGCCCTAGTAAACTAACGCAGAGTCTTGGAATTTTTGAGGGATTAAATGAAATCATAAATGTGAAGTGCTCTACAGCTATACAATGAGCCCTCAAAATGCATTGTCATAATTACTATATTCATCATATCATTGGCAACATGACACCATTGATATTGGAAAGGAAAGTTGTGCCCTAGGTGGAACTTCATCTGCCTCCACTTAAGAGCAGGATGCCTGAGAGAGAGAGAGAGAGAGAGGCATATTTTCATTCCACAGTCTTGTGGTGGAGTAAATGGTGACTCTTTACCTCTCTTACCCATTGTTACTTTGCTAACAACAGGAGGATTTAGAACTCTACATCTAGAAACTTGTGCAGGTCTCTCTAGGCTTAGCATCAAGGTAGCCATGATTGGTAGGGCTGGGTAGTATTTTCCCATCAGTGTCAGACTCAGTTCTCCACTAAAAGAGGCCACAAAAGGGCATCAAATCAGAGTGGGTTCTGGATCTCTCATTAGATATTTTTGGGCCTTTGGACAAGTTAATTACCTTCTCTGGACCACCTGCCAACACAGAGGCAGAGCAGAGCCCGGGCAGTCAATAAGGCCTCTAAGAATCCGTGACTCACGCTTTGATACTGACGGTCACCTAATGTAGGTAATAACATTCCTTCCATCTGTGGGCAGCCCAATCTCATTGAACAATGCAGTGCATCACCAAAAAAGTGTTGTGTTGTTTTTTTTTTTTTAATGTAGTTTAATCATCCCTACTGCCATACGATTAGCATTTTCAAGTGGATCTGAGTTAGTTGAAGCAGATGGTTTATCTTCTCTTATAGTGTTTCGACTTGGACATTATATCATTTCTACATCTAACTCCGTCCTTGCAGTGTTCAAGGAATCATTCCAAATTTTGCGCACTGTGTTTTGACTTATTTAATGCAGACGTACTTTACCCGCGGTAAACATGATTACCAAAATACTTTAACTTGAGAGCTTCTGCTATCCTCTCTGGTGTAATTAGTCACACTGCACTCTCTCTGCATTTAGGGGGAGAGGAGGGAAGGGAAGCGGCACACGCAGCATCTTGCAAATGTGTCTATACTTCTCTCCAGCTGCTTGCCTCACTCTTTGGAGTTTTCAGAGCGTCGAACTCTTGAAACAAGGGCAGGGAAGTGGAAAGTTCCCAGAGTCGTCACCTGATCACACAACTTCAAAGACAAGGGACGAGAGACCTCATCAAGGGGAAAGCTTTGGACACTGAAGAGGCACAGTCCTGGTGATTGGCCTTTGCTGCCTTTGTGGCTGCCCTAAGTTTTTCAGCACTGGGTTGAGTGTTTCCTTTTCGTGCCCAGGAACCAGCCAAGTCCCCGTGGGTAGTAATAGTAACATAGTGCCATAGAACACCTCACCAAATTTTAACACACCGTGAAATCTGATCTCCCCAACAATTTTATCCAGAATGAGATAGCCACTATCATAATGCCCATGTGAACTGGGCAATCAGGCTGGTCCTGGTCAAGCCAAGTGATTCAACTTTCCTTACGGGACAACCGTGAGGTTTAGTGTTGACGTTTGCTTAGCTGCTAAGAAAGAGTGTGACGCAAGGCAAATTTTCTTTTTTTTTCAACGTTTATTTTATTTTTGGGACAGAGAGAGACAGAGCATGAACGGGGGAGGGGCAGAGAGAGGGAGACACAGAATCGGAAACAGGCTCCAGGGTCCGAGCCATCAGCCCAGAGCCTGACGCGGGGCTCGAACTCACGGACCGCGAGATCGTGACCTGGCTGAAGTCGGACGCTTAACCGACTGCGCCACCCAGGCGCCCCAAGGCAAATTTTCAATGAACAGTGTCCAGTACGCTTCTCAGATGAGGAAACTAAGGCCCAGAGAGACTATATGACTTATGTATGTCATATACTAACAAATAGATCCACATGTAAATCTTAGCTTTTTATTTTGAATGGAGGAACGCTGTCCAAATAGTGAGATGCACAGGTTTCTAGTATATCTTTGATTTCTAACCTGTCTGGCAACACCAACTCCATTCCTCAGACACCTGGAGTCAGAAAGACTGCGACTTTGTACCTGAGTCCTGGCCTCTGTGGTAGGCACACTGGGAGCGTCCTGGACAGGACACGGTGTTCTGGGGAGTGGGGGGCGGGGCATGACTATACTTTCTACACAAAATTCTCACCCAATATGCTTCCTATCTTTCGAGGACTGAGAGCGTCTCATTTCTACCTGCTTTGGTTTCTTCTTCATTAGTCTATATCTGTATATCTATGTCTGTATCCACGAATCTATGCACCTATCGAGTTTATCGGTTTGATAACAACCTCTTCAGCAACGACCACATCACTGAAACCCAATCTCATTTTGTCACGTGCTTTCCTTCTTTAAATGTTCTTTTCACTAACATCATACCAATTTTTTCAAAGAGTTACAAAATCAAAAGAAATATGCTGACAAGGTATCTGTATAGAGACATAAATATATACACACACACACTGCCTGGGTTATACAGAAATGTTTAGCTATCCCCAACCATAACCGTATAATTTCTTATCCCTTAATTTCCTCCTTTTCTGTTGAGAAATATGACATTCAAAAAAGAAAAAGAAGTTACCTAGGAAGATTTATGAAATACAAGCTAAATGAGGAACAAAGAAAACATGCAGAACATGTTTTATGTGAGTTTAAGACTCAGGGAATGAAAGCATTCACCAGTATAAAAATTGAAATAAGGCATTCTTAAAGGAATAGATAACATTGAAGAGGGGGCTACAGATGAGCAGAACTGGAGAGAGTTTTCTTTTCGCTTATAAATGTTATTTATTTTTGTAAGTTTATTTGTTTATTTTGAGAGAGAGAGAGTGCACGTGCGCAGGGGAAGGACAGAGAGAGAGAGAGAGAGAGAGAGAGTCCCAAGTGGGCTCTGTGCTGGCAGTGCAGCCATGGGGCTCGATCTCACGCACCAGGAGATCATGACCTGAGCTGAAATCAAGAATCGGACGCACAACAGAATGAGCCACCCAGCCACCCCTGTAAATAAATTTTATAAATAAAAAAAAAACCTATAAATTTTAAAAAGGAGGAGAAGTTTTGATCGTATTGATCAGGAAGTGAGTCAGTGAGTCGTGGCCAAAGCAAGAGGTGGTCAATAAACTTGATCATTTGGAAGCACAGAGAAAAACAAATGTGACTGTTTACCCGCAGAACATCAGCTTTGCCTGGTCCCACTATGACCTTCCTTTTCCTTTTTCCCTGCTGGAGCCACCTTACCCTGTCTCCGTGCTCAGCTTCAAACCCACACTGACTGGAGTGATTTTAGCCGCGGCATCCAGTGTCGAGGCGATCAAGACTAAGGCCTGCTCCCCTCCGGCAGGACTGGGTCTTGGATGAGATAAGATCAGGAAGATCTCCATGCAAAGCCTGATGGTCGCCTCAGGCAATAAGAAGAATCTGTGATACCAACGCTGTCTTTATTAAACAGTTTGATATTTGGTTCATCATGGACTTTTTTGCATTGATTTTTATTTTTATATCTATTGCATTAAAACAGTATTTCTCTTGACTGCTGAGAGGTTTTGGTGCCCCGTGAATTTTCACTCACAGCAAGTGCCTCGTCCTTCCCCTGCTGTCTTCCAGTTCCCATCAGATCAGTATCCTCGTGAGTAGCCGGGCTGAAGTCTTACTCCCTGAACTTGTCCCTATTCTGTTTCCTGGTCTTGGTTCCTGAGTCCTTGCTTCAGGATTCGAGGTTGGTCAGTTCTCCTGAGACCAGGGTCCTGATGTTCCTTCCAGCTCCCATCCAGGTATGTTTCTGAAGTGCGTTTCAATCCAGCCCAACCCCTTCTCACAGACTATCCAATTATCGATTTCTTTCTTAAATTTCTGAACACGTCTAACTTCCCATATCTAACATGATAAACAGGTTAATGCCTTGTGTAATTTCAGCTGTAATTTCCCATCAGAGAAGGTAAAGCCTTAAAGGAAACATTGACGTTTCAGTACTTGCTGTCACAGTTGGTTCTCAATGAGCGTTGTTACCTAATTGGATATGAGTGAATGACGGATATGTTATATAAAAGCAAATAATAATCTCACTAACAATATTTTCTCTTTAAAGATGTCTGCAACCCATTATGATGCAAAAAATATACTACTTTTGGATATAATTTTTATGACTCTAAAGTTTTATTTATCTTCGCACCTCCACCCTTGCTGCCAATTGAAGAAAATGCCATTTTTTTAACTCTATACTGGGGGAGGAAGCATAGAAGTCAGCATATCTGTGATCAGTTAGTTCAGCTACCTCTTCTTATAAGCCAAGTAAGCATTCAACATAGTGCCTGTCAATTAATTGACCTCCAGTGTTTGTTGAATGAACGAGTAAGTGGGTGAATGAATGAGAGTGATGATCTGAGAATAAAAACGGACTAATATTCCCAACTAAAAAGTGACCTAAAATGAAATTTGGAAACACTGTCTGAATTTAGAAATTTAGCAAGAAAAATGGTGACTACTGGAGGTAAACAGATGTTCCATCCTTTTTTTTCCTTTTATTTATTCCTCCCATTCTTTCTTTCTCTTCGCTTTTGGCTGTTGATCCTGTGAGTCTTCGCAAAACTAATAAACCTGATAACAGAATGTTTTATGAAGGCAAGATGCCCTAAGCTGAAGTGCAAAGGACATGGAATATTTCCCCAAGATGATGATAGGGCGTGGGGGAGGGTCACAACGGGAGATTCTGGAGCCTGATTTGAGCAGCTCTGAATTTGCGTTAGAGCCGTCTGCCCAACTCAGTAAGTTGCATGGCCCACGTCTTGCTCTCTATTCAAGTCTTAATACCAAATCAGCTTTGAAGCATATGTGCCGGTAGTTGAAGAAGTCAGATCCGTTCTAGAAAGACCATATTGCAAACATTTGCTCACAATCAGTGTCTAGTGTGTAAGTTCAAGTTGCTTCAGATGTTTCTCCAAGTTCAAGATGGAAACCTGCATTTACTTCTACTCCATCTCACTGAATGTTAGGGGACGGAAAAATGAACGCCTCTCGTCTAACTGCATTTGAAGAGTGGCATCAATTCCCCTGACTCTTGTGTTGATGAGTCATTGCGTTCTTTGCTTCAGATTAAAGGGATACAAGGAAAAAAATAAAATTTATGAAATGTCTACTGTTTGTCAGATGCTAAACTATGCACTATGTATAACATTAGATACTATATTAGTGTATGTATGCATATATGTTATTTGCATATAATTTATATGTAGTTTTAGTGAGATCTCATAGATGCTCTAAGATTGATACTTTGTCGATAAAACACACACACACACACACACACGCAAAGAAACAAACAAACCAAAATGGAGGCCCAGAGAGATGAAGTGTTTTGCCCAAAGTCAGTGCCAGAGCTAGGACTCAAAGGTAAATATTTCCAAATCCTAAATCTGTGCTCTTTCCACTATGCCCCCTTGAAATATCATCAGCACACATTAAACTTTGGATTAATTGCATCTCCTGCTAGCAAAAGACTATCTGTTGATTCCTAGACAAGCCCAGAAGGACCAGGCAATTTGCATTTTCAATGCTTCTGTCCAGCTGGGCACTTCTGCTCCCTGCATAGTGACTAGATAGGTATGGATTTTGAGGAGAGATTACTAAAAGTGCAGATTATCCCACTTCCAGAGACCCTGATTGTGCAGGTCTGGAAAAGAACCTAAGATTGTGACTTTCACAAGTGATTCCGACAACTCAATTAAAGAAATACTTTCCTAGCAAACCCATCAAAAGTAGACAATCCAAAATTCTTCCTTCCTCCTAATCTAGTTAAATCATGCATTTGCTCTTATTAAAAAAAAAAAAAAACAAACAAAAGACAACTTTCTTTGGTTTGAAGATATTCCCATTCAAAATGAGGAGTGCTGTATCAGATGAAAGTACATCAGGTGCCTGGGTGGCTCAGTCGGTTAAGTGTCTAACTCTTGGTTTTGGCTCAGGTCATGATATATACATATATACATGTACATGTACATACACACACACACACATATATATATATACACACGTGTATATATGTATACATACATATACATATATATTGATTTTTTTAAATAAAAAGGTAAGTCAGCCTTTGATGTACCAGTTGAGACTGAGAAGATGAGATGTGAGGGCAGTAATCAGCCATAGAGGAAGATGAATAAGGGAGATTGTAAAACCATGCATGAGCCTGGCAGGAAATACTCCACGTTTATTCATCTTGACGTTAACACTGTTGAGTATTAAACACTGCAATAGAAAATAAGTTCATGGAGATGGACGAGATAAAGCATCTGTCTTGATAGATGTGAGAACATGTGATTTGTACCCAGCAGAGTGAAAGTACCGTGACAGGAGGAGACGCAGAGGCCATGGGAAACCAGAGCTGGGGGAGTGGAAAAATCTCCATTGAAGGAAACAGTTAACCGCAATCACATGGCAAGAGTTGGAATTCTGGGACAGTGTGACCTAAGTTGTCCTCAGAGAAGGTGCTCATTTGAGAAGAACAAGGAATGATGAGAGACAAGCCAGGAGGCATCAGAAGGTTCAGAGCATGGGCCTTGTAGCCATGCTAAGACCATCGGTTGCATCCTGTAGTAGAAAGTGAACCCCAGAACACCATGTGTGTGGATGACTGGAGGACAAAGTCTCAGACTTCTCAGAGGATTCTGTATCTACGACCTCACAAATATGTGGGCTTCTGTGGGAGGGTGGGGACCAAAGAATATGCTAGTCAAATATTATAGTGTATGTGGAGGCTTTATGGTGGAAGAACAATACAGCACATTGGAAAAAAGAAAAGGTTTTTTAAACCTGAAGCAAGAGACAGAAGGGGATTCGTAAAAGATAAGGTTCCTCCAGTTCTTGTCATCTCACTTAATTCTCATGGAAATTCTCTGAGGTAGGTTAATTTTACATGTCAGTTAACTGGATGAAGAGATGCCCAGATAGCTGGTAAACATTATTTCTGGGTGTGTCTATGAGGGTGTCTCTGGAAGAGATTAGTATTTGAATCAGTAGATTGAATAAAAAATGACCTTTGCCATGTGTGGGCATCATTCAATACACTGAGGGGTCCAGTAGGACAAAAAAGCAGAGGAAGGATCAATTCTCTCTCTCTCTCTCTCTCTCTCTCTCTCTCTCTCTCTCTCTCTCTCTTTCTGCTTGAGCTGGGACATCCATCTTTTCTTTTAACCCAGAATGAGACTTACACCTTTGGTCTCCTGATTCTCAGGTCTTGGACTCCACCGAATTACATTCCAGCTTGCTTGCAAATGGCAGATCATGGGACTTCTCGACCTCCATCATTGTATGACCCAATTCCTATGATAAAGCTTCTCTCATAAATATCTATAGATACCCTCCTGGTTCTGTTTCTCTGGAGAAACCTGACTAATACAGGTAGGTATTTTTATTACCAAATGGTCAATGAGAAAAATCAGGACTCAAAAGAATACATAACTTGGGAAAGGTAGAGATGGAGTTTGGATATGAATTCCTCTGACCACAGAGTCTGAACTCTTTCCTTAATGCCGCAACGTTTACAACGTCCAGCAGGACCTATGTGTCTTTGCTTCTACTGTGGACATTGTGTCCGTCATTTTCAAAAGACTTGGTGAATTTGCGTTCTTATTGGGAACATGATGGCTCGGATAACATTGAAAGAACATGTTACCTCCATCCTGTCATCGTAAAGAGGAAACGGGCAAAGATTTTGGCATTAATCCAAGGAAGGAAGAAAGCAAGCGGGAGAAAAGAGTAAAACAAGTAGAGTTCCAGTTTCCATTATGAGTTTTCCATTAGGCCAATGAAACCCCTGTCCCCACAAGAAACTGTCCAGCAAAGCTCCATGGGAAAGGGAGCTTGGGACAGCCTGACCTGGAATGTGAGAGCTCAGATTTTCCCACTTCCCTCTCCAAGCCCAGGGCAGGAGACTAATTAAAGCCAACAGGACTGGCAGAACATGACCTTTTGCAGCTGAAGGCACACTTTGAAATTTACAGGGAACCATGAAAGAGCTCAGCCTGTTTCCAGGACCCAAGTGGAGGTGACAGGATGGGTTCATTAGCCAGAACTGGTCATCTCGGCCCACAGAAGAGTGGTGTGGGAGTTGATTCGTTCCAGGCAGAGACATGCCACCTGGCGCATCTGTAGCAAAGCTGACGTGCGGTTCCCTGGACCATGCTGGAAAATCAGATGACTTTAATGTTTCTGCTGCCTACATGTCCATCGTTGTGGTAAAGTCTGGGTTTTTGTTTAAAGAACTGTCTTTTCCAGGAAAGCCACCTTAAAAAAAATTCTCTTCAGCATCAGGATTTCATAGGTTTGACAGAAGAAGAAGAAAAAGAAACAAAGGAGACTGTGGGGCCAACCAGTCTGTTCCCAGGGCCAACAATGAAGATTCCAGGGTGAGCGATGCGGTCTAGGGAAGGTGTCCTGTGATTGAGGTCTTCAAACACCAGTTCAGTGTCTCCCTCGGAAACTTCCTTTCATGGAGTCTGAGTCTCTCTAGAGAACAATCTGAGAGGAAGGAGGGGAGGTGGAGAGGTTACAGTTGAGACACTACAGGAGTCAAAGAACAGAAAGGACAAGAGGAGAAATGAAGCCAAGGAAGGCTGAGCTCCAGCTCCTGGCCTCAGCCTTGCATGCCCAGGTACCCAGGGACACAGTGACCATCTCCCCTGTGTGGCCCACATCCTCATTTTCAATCAGAGAATGCCAAGATGGCCATCTGGAAGCCCCAACCTACACATCAAACCCAGCCCCTCATGGGCCCGCACATCGAGTAGGAACGCCAAGGTCAGTCCGTCTTGCCTTCTAAACAGCTCTTGCATCTGCCTTCATCCACACTGGCCCTCGGTAGCTTCACACCCAGTGGCCTCCTTGGCCCATGCGTCGACAGCTTCCAGAACTGTTCCTCTCCTCCTGCAACGTGAGTGATCTCTCCAGAATGTGCATCTGTTTCTGTCAGGTGGCCTCTCCTCCCCTGCTTCAAATTCCCCATCAGGACTCCAGATTGTCAGGGTAAAACTCAAAGCCACCAACTTATTTTCATGGTCTGATCCACCACAATCCTTCTAAACTTGTCTCTGGCCCCCGTTCCGTGTGGAAAAGTCGCTCCAGCATTGCCACAGACCTGTCTTTCTGCTCGAATCTCTCTTTGCCTACTGCTCCTTTGATATGAAACGTCTGCCACACCACTTCCCCCAAGAACACCTCTCTCTGGTCACCACGTCCTCGGATATCACCTGGATGTCACCTACACCCAGAAACCTTTGCAGCTTCGCCCCTCCTGGGTGCAGTGCTGATGGCTGGCCCCTGGAGCTGCGTTCAGCTCTCCCTGCATTTTCCATTCCCCCCTCAGTTGTCTCTGTGTCCCTGGGTTGTTTCTGTGGTTGCAGACACACAGCACAGCCAGCCATACAGGAGAAGGTGACCGACACCTGTTCCATACAGAAAGGGGTGGGAAGGAATAAAACGGGGGGGGAAAGGCATAATGGTAAGAAAGCAAAGGACTTTGTGCCATCTTAGGAAGGTGTTGAAACATGAGTGTTAGAATGTCATAAAGAGAGGGAACAGAACGCTACCAGACCTCTCTCCTTAGCTGCGTAGGAACGGTTAACCTCAGCCTGGCGTTGAGATAGATCTTCCCGGACCAACCCGCTCATCCTCGGTGGCGTGGTCTCTTGCCCACACCCGGGGGTGCTCTGTGTTTGCTTCCTCTGTTTCCTGCCTACCCACTCACATGTGATTTGGCCTCTTTCTCATCAGGGAAGCTATTGTCTCTCACCGCATACGCTTAGTTTTTATTCCGCCCATCCTTCTGAAATGCTCACATCTCCCTTTGACATTTGTCAAAATGGCTTCACCTCCCAACGATTTTGCAAATTCGCTTCATTAGAGACGCCCCCAGAGCCAAGACCTGCTCTTGCAATTTAGTGATTCAGCCACCAGGTGGCAGGACAGTGTTCAAACTGCAAGGCGCTGGCTTTCCTGGCCTTCCCCACCCCCCCCACCCCCACTCCCCCCTGCCCTGCGGATTTCCACCGGAGGCAACACCCCTCCCGCCACCCTCCAGGATCAGCCTGCACCCTCCGCTTGGGTGCTTCCAGGGGCCGGATACTATGCGGCAGCCCGCTCTCTATTCAGGTGAATCTCAGAAGCAGGGGCAGCATGCAACAACTCAACAATATTTTCTGGGCAGATACGAGGGGTCCAGCATTTTTACAAGAGCTGGAGATACCAAGTGCTCTGCTCTTAGGGGTGCACATCACCTAGTAAGTTTCCCTTTTATAAAAGTCGAATTCCACCTTGAAAAACCCGCAGACCCCTGACGGGCTCTCAACCCTACAATGTGTCCCTAATCCGCATTCCTCAGCCCCCCAAGCTGCTCTGTTCTCTCCTTTCCCTTCCCCCTTGCGCCCAAAGGAGCCTGCCAGAAGAAACAGAAAATAAGAGGCTATGGTGGCTCGGTTCCCTAGGTTGTTTTCTTCTTTTTTTTTACCCATAAGGGAAAGATTCAAATGTCCCTCCACCTGGGTCCCTTTGGTCCGCCTGAGTTAATTCACTCACCAGCTGTTAAGGCTGTTCTGTCCTTGGGTGAAACTTGGCCGCTCACCCGTTTTTCTGAGCCGCAGCGGACTCTGGCCTCATTAGAAGCCATGTGGCCTCCAAAGCTGGCACCATGGCCGTCCCCAGAGTCAGTCCGGATTACATCAGCCTCCTCTGATGGCCAGAAGCAGATTTCACTGGTTTTTCCTCTTTCAAATTTTTGCTGCCTTCTGATTTTGCTTTCTGTCTCAGAGACACATCTTCAGTTCCTAGCTCGTTTTCACGCAGAGGTGTTATCAAGCTTCCGGATGATGCAGTCTTCTTGTCCTTTTATGCTCCAGACCCCCAAGTAACGTCCATCGGGGTTACAGTTCTGGAGAGTGGTGGTCCGAAATATTATCTTTCTATTTTAAGGTTTGCCCAAACATCTTGAGCAGACGGTATGAACGATATAATTTTTGGCAAACTTAAGAGCATGATCCTTCCTGACAGATGCTCAGGAGAGTAACAAAAGCTCACGCAGGATGGCTTTGTGTTCAAGAGGCTTATTAGCATTCCTTGGGCCTGACCCTCACTAGGTTGGGAGGATGTGGGGGAGGCTTTCTGATAGAATTAAGCAGACTGGAAGAGATCTTATTTTGATCTTCTGATTTCATTAGTGGATATCATTCACGAGCGTGTTGAATTTTGGGAAGGAAACTAGCCCAGAGTACCTGCCATGCATACGTCAAGCACCTTGTAAGGTTTGCCTATGTAACCCTCACAATGACTTTGCAAGTATCCTATTATTATCCCTTTTAAGAGGCATGAAACCTGAGACCCAAGAGTATATACGTTTAACTAACGTTGCGCAGATAATAGAGATTCAGACCAGCAAGTAATTCTGGGTCTGTTTGGATTCAAACCTTACTCTCCTAGGAAGTGGTATATTTCTTTTCTAAACTAACTTTGATTTCTTTTTTTGGTTATATAAGCAAAATGTGCTTCATGCAGACAATTTGAAAACTGTAAACAAAGTCCTCAAATCACCTTTAATCTATTACTACCGACAGACAGATGGGTAGATAGATCATAACATATTTAATTATTTTTCTTTTAGGAATTCAGGGGCAGATTTTCTTCCACAAATAACAATTCCTAGATTACAGTTGTGATTTTTTTCTTGGGGACACGGAAATGCTAGCTCAGAGTATGTGTGCATTCGTGGTTCTAGATACCTATGTCAAACTGATTCCTAGGAACAAATTAGCAGCAATTCTTAGCTGTGTATATTTCTCTCATATTGGAAGAGGCAACAATGCAGGAATTTCTACAGTCTTTGCTTACTTGTTTTTTAGAAGGAAACAGCATCTTATTTTTTACTTGTATTGCTAACAAGATCAAATAATCAAATATCATTTTTGGTCATTTTTTTCAATATTTACTTTTCTATGAATTTCTATTTTCATTCATATTCTCTAGCAGGGGTTTAGATATTTCTATATTTGGAATTAGAGGTCTCTCTTCTCATTTTATGGTAAAAAGTCTACATTTTCCCCTTATAGATCTATAATTTCTTCCTTTGCATTTTCAGAAATGAAAGAGCTGACTTTCCCTTTCATGGTCACCCCCAGCACCAGTGCCAAACCCCCTTTTTTCAGGGTAGACTTTGGTTAAGTAGCAAATTCCCTTGGGTCCTAGCAGTTGCCAAAGCTTTTCTCACCTTGACCTGTCATTGCATACCTGCCCCTCTTCCTTCCATTCAGACTTTGCACATATGTATAAAATCCTGCAAGCAAATTTTGGTTTCTGTTACTTCCTATGGAAACTTCCAAGATATGTATATATAAAGACGACTTTTTTTTTCCCTTTAGATACAATATTTAATTTTTCGGAGCCGTTTTAGGTAAACTTGGTAACTTAAGTAACCTTAATTGAATTTTGAGATTTATTTTGGGTCCCTCCGGTTGCTTAGAAGACGAAATATTCTTGAAAATAATTTTGTGTCTTCTGAAGATTGTTAATAGTATAAAATATAACATTTATGGGGACTAGTAATCAATCAGTAAATATTCCTTGGGTTAATTTCTGAATTATCCTGTCCTCCTCTCCAACAATCCAAATCTTAACCGTTTTTCTAACCTCAGGCCAAGCCCCTGGCCTGGCCCTGACCAGACTACACAGAAAGTTCTTGCCCTCTCTGAAGTTTTATTTTCCCGTTCAGTCTCCCTTGGCACAAAGCAAAACCCAGCCAAATGTCATTAAACTTCCCATGTGTTTGCATTTTATCTTTTCAACAAGCTTCATTAAGTGTGCATCCATTCAATTCAATTTATTCCGTGATTTATTAAGCTCCTCCTAAGTAAGACTTCGCAAATTTATGTAATTTTACATATTTGTAAACACACACACTTGTAATACGATACTATTCCAGGGAAAGATGAGGAAAGGCTAGAGACTGGACCACACAGCAGTGTGTTCGAGCTGACTCATCACTAGTCTGCAGGCATCTATGGCTAAATTTTGGGGACTGTCGTAAGCTGGCTGTTACACGTGGCCATTATTAAAACTCAAGTGTTCTCTTGTAGATCTGTCCCCAGATTTACGTTCAGTGACGTCATTTTGGTAGCTTGATCTTGGCCATGGCTGGAGTATTTATACTACTGAAGTTGGCAAACGTTATCAATCAAAGTTTGATTATGGCTTTGTGGACTGACAAGGCTTAAGAAGGTAGTGGAGACGATGTTAATGATGTAGACTAAAGTTAAAAGCGTGTTGTGCGTATAGTCAGTATCTTGCGAAGAGCACGAAGAGTTTGAAGAAATATTCTTCCAGGATTTGAATCCTGTTATCCAGTCAGGCCAAGAAACCACTCGTGTCATTGAACAATGTGTAACGTTCTGACATACATGCCGAATACAGTTTGTGTGAGTGGAAAATAGTCTAGCGCGAGGTCACATGTCAGACTTAACAACGATAAACTTAACGAGAAAAGAGCTTTCAGAAAGGGACGCGATGCAATTTTCACATCATGGTTGAATTGCAGCTATAGATTGCAGATACACGACTTTGGCAAAAATCAGCGAAAGCATTCTATGGGAATCGGTTGTTTATGTAGAGGGTACAATGAAGAGTATCGTATCTTTTATCATGATGTGTAAATTATGTGCTGCACATCCTTTATAGGAGTCAAATTTATAAGGAAGTTATATACCTGTGTATGAATACGAACACTATTATGATGATGATTGGTGAGCTTGTTAAACATTTATCTGCATATCACCTCATGTATTCTTTGTTGCAAGATGCAATCGTAGTGAATTTTGAACCAGAAGATGGAGAGCTCTGGCTGTACCCCTGGCATCACGTCCATGCCCACCCTTGAGATGCATCCTTTCCTACGATGAAATATGGAATTTATAAAATATATGTAGCATAGGTGTTTTTTTTTTTTCCCCAGGGGCCCCTTCGGAATAATCTCATTTGTATTCTGCCTGTAAAATACCTACACATGCTTCCTTTTCCTTCTAAACAGGAAAAGCATATAAATGAAATCTTCTTAAAAAGGAACTTGGAAGGAAGACGTAAGCTTCCTAAGTATCACCGAGAGCTTCCAGCTAGCGTCTTCCGAATTACCCTACCACACACAGTTCTTTCTCCAGCTCAGGAGCTCTCCTCCCTTACACACTCTGGCAGCCCTCCTCCCCGTGAGATATCTTGTTCCAGAACAAGAGACACCTAAGAAAAATAAATTTACGTGTTGTGAAAACGGACATACATCCTTCAGGACTCACGAAAGCTGCCTCCCAGCCTTCCACGCCATCACGTTGCCTGTGTGCTCTCCGGTGTGTTGATCACGGTGTCCACAGGAAGATGATTCTCTTCAGCCCGAAGCTCGTTTGCCCGTGTGTAGGGCATTGAATGTTGGTTTCTCTGGGTTAAATCACGGAGAGGAAGGCCTGCGGGGAGGACGCCGTGCAGAGCTGCAGTGACGTCCTCCACCACCCTGCGTGACTCCACCTGTGACACGGCGCCAGCCTAGGGAGTCTCCCCGGAATTACCTTCAAGAAAATGCTGGGTTCAGGCCTCCTCTCCCTTCCCGTACTCTCAAAACCTGAGCCCTAATTTTAATTTTCTCTGATGAACCTGAAAAGATGCCCACTTTTGATTCCTGAAAGGTTGTCCACAAGGAGTAAAATAATTCGATTTAACGGATGAAGAAGGACTTCTGGAATCCACTTGCCCGCATTTAGAATGTTCCGTACCAGGGAATATCAAGGTACTCCCGTTCGGTTACATATGTGCCGACGAGGTAATCGTGGTTTAAGGCAAACCTTCGGTTATGAGCTAATCAGTTCAGCTCGCTGACTATTGGCCTGCTATGGCAGGACAAGAATAATTAAGTGCCACTTAAAGGTATGGGAAGAACGTTAGTCAGAAATTGATGTGCCTCCAGAAGGCTCCAAATGGCCGACGTTTAATGGTCCTCTGTACGTTGCCATGGCAACTCACTTTGGTACCTCACATATCCTCAGTGTAAGAAAACAAGGGGCAGAGTGTTCTTAGGAAGGTGCAACCCCCTTTAAGCAGATCTAGAAGCATCGCAGATGAACAGAACTTGAAACATTCCGCCATGAATATTCATGAAGTAAGTTGTTTTTTGTTGCCTGCCTAGTCAGCAGTCACAAAACACATGGTGTGTGTTGGCAGCATCTTGCCTAGGTAGAGGGCTATGGACTGAGGCAATGGCAGCAACCAGGACCTGTGAGGCTGACTGACATTTCCATCTGTAGCGAAGGCTGGTAATTAACAGGAAGGAGTATGCCTGCAGCATTGCACCATCTGCTAGGGAAACGGCTCAATAAGAAAGGAGCTGGATAGCATCTCAGCGGTGGCGCGATCTGGTTCCGACATGAGGCCGGGCATCTGTTAGCTGAGGAGACGGACTATTAGGGAATTCGACTGGGAATGAACAACATGGAAAGAGCACTCTGACCTAGCCCATAAAAGCAACTCTTTAGAAATGGTGTCTTTTTTTCTTACTTACCCAAGCCTTCTGAAAATGGCTTGCCGAGGGACCATTACAGATCTGTTTGAAGGAACACAATGGCTTCAAAAAATGCTGTTTTATTCCGACATGAAATTCTTGAAATCAGGATACAGCTGTCATCTTTTGACAATAGAGCTAATTTCAGAGCGAGGATATGAGGTTAAATTCCTCCTTTTGTCGTTTAGATTGGGGAGCAGTGGGGGTGGGGAAACAAAATGATCATTTCAATGCTATGCTATTCAAAATCAAGGAGACCAAAAAAAAAAAAGCAAAAAAAAAAAAAAACCCACAACCCTAGGATGCCCTGGCAGAAAGTGAGCAGATCAGAAATCACCCCCAAGTTCTTGTAATGTCTTCATGTTCTGTTTTGTTTTAGTCGTACTGTTTTCTAATGCAAATCTTTCTTGTCATGAAAAACCACACTTTGGGACTTGGGGCATCAACCATACTTTACTAGTCTCAGGACCTTCGTTGGAGAGAATGTTGGTGGTTTAGGTACCAAATCTAGAAATGGGAGTCCAGTTCATGAGAGGGTTAGTGTGTACTTGGGGCCAGACGAATGGGCAGAACATCTCTATCACCCCCCCCCACCTCACCCTCATATTCTTAGGAGATAGATAAACTTCTTCCACAGGGGAACCCATCTTTGAGAGGAGTCAGCAGACAGAAACCTTGATCTCCCCATCATTCTATAGGTTAATGCAACTTTTAAGAATATGTATTAGTCTTTCAACCACTGGGGAAAAACTGTTGACCTAAACCATCTCAGTGAGGTTGGAGCTTAGAATCTATTACCACCATTCCCTTGACTGGGACTCCTGACTCATGTACAGAGTCCCCCAGATGGCAGATGACTTTGTGTGTGTGTGTGTGTGTGTGTGTGTGTGTGTTAAAGTTACTAAATCAGAGCCATTGAATGATATTTACTGAGACCTCATGGTACCATATGGAATCAAAAAATATATAGACCTTGGAATTTAAATTCATCTGAGAAAGGTGGACGCAGGATTCATGTTTAGAATATTTTGTTCTCTCTCCCTCTCCTGTGAATGCTGATTATTTTGCTGATCTACGGGAACGCTGATGTCTGAAAGGGGTAGTGTGAGACAAATAGAAAAATCTCATCTTTCCTAAATATGAGAAAAATAAAAATTACATTCACTGTGAAAAATAACACAAGGTTTATCCAGTTGTGTGCCAGTATAGGTTTAATAACTGTCTGTCTGGGGAGGGAGTAAAGACGCCCTGATTTGTAGCTTTCGCCAAATTCCATGGTGTAAATACCCCTACTGTGGCTGATTTCAAATTAGCCACGTTGAGATTTGCGAATAGATTCATATAAACTTTTGGGAGTCAGTGGGGACGCGTTCCAACACACCACTGATTCTATCCCTGCATCCTCCTATAGAAAGGATTGGTAACACCAGTTTGGGTTATGCTGGTGAAGGTGGTCTTTTGGATTCAATACAGTCACTCGTCACATACCAAAAGCATAGTTAACTCATATCTGTGTAGCATATTATAGCCTATAAAATCCATTCGTATTCCTCAGTTCACTCAATCTGTTTAGGCAGAAACTGAGGCTAACTGGCATGCCGTAGGCTTGTCGTTTAGTAAACAGGAGATAGGAACTAAGTATCTAAATGTTAATAGAAGAATTTATTTCTAAATAGATACCTACTGATCTGGGACATGGAACTGACCAGCCACCATATCAGTACATTTCTTTGTTTCTCCATTTCTGTTTTGTGCTGTATTACTTTGCTGCATTTTGGCCTCCACCTCCCCCTGTTACCTCGTCTCAACGACAGTATTTGAAATTGCCTTCGAATATGTGTAGCAGTGTCATGCCATGCGTTCGGCATTTGTCACCCACCGTAGCTGCTCAGAATGTGGCTGTCACTTCCGCCTCCCTTGTTCAGTCCATCAGGCTTGGGTTGTATTGAAACCCATCACTTAAGAAACCTGGGTCTCAGGCTATGTTCTGGGAGCTCATTCAGTATTACTCATGGAATATCAGGAGAAGGAAGGATAGTCCAGGCAGAAGGATCCAAATGCCAAGGACCCTTGCGGATCCTTGGAAAGATAAACTACCGTCTTCAAGTTGTCTTTCTCAATATGTGGATGACAGTGAGTTTCTGCCTTGATCTATTCTGAAACTAGTAAAAACAGAGAAAATGGCACAAGGGCTCGGAGACATCCCCGCAGTGTCACCTTTGGAAAACCGACCCTCTTGGGGAATGTGAGGGTCTCATCCTTTGCATCTTCTGACGCTGTTCTTTTCCCCAGGCCATCAGTCTTTGGGGAGAACTGGCTTCTTCTCAGTGCCCACACAGTGCCTGGTGGATAGTAGCTCTGTGGTTTCTCTTCACCAAATTATATTTAATTCATGTCAGGGTTTTTTTTTTTCTTTATTGACATTTTTCATTGCTTTTGTATGACATGAGTAATTTCGTGTTCATTTTAGGATACTTCAAAATTTAAATGAGAATAAATTAGAAAATAAATAAGAGTGCCTCTTGTCTTAATCAAAAAAAAACCCCTGCTGTTAATATGTTTTACATGTTTGCCATATTTCCAGGATGCTTGTGTTTTTTTTTTAACTGCCTGAAATATTTCACATTTGATTTAGAAGTTTGTTTTACTTTTCTCACCAACTATTTTTAAATGGCTTTTATATGGACAAATTATCTTTTATACGGATAAAACATCACTTTTTAAAATTTTTTTTTACATTTATTTATTTTTGAGAGACGGCGAGAGACAGAGCACAAGTGGGGGAGGGGCAGAGATAGAAGGAGACACAGAACCCAAAGCAGGCTCCAGGCTCTGAGCTGTCAGCACAGAGCCCGACGCAGGGCTCGAAACCACGAACCGTGAGATCATGACTTGAGCCGAAGTCGGACGCTTAACTGACTGAGCCACCCAGGCGCCCCAAAACATCACTTTTTACATCTATATGGTGTTGCGCTGTATAGTTGATCAAAATTTATTTAACTAAGTTTTTGTTACTAAGCATTCTGTTTGTTTAAATGTCCTTTCTTGTTATGAAAAATGTTGTGTCGAGTGTAATTAGCTATATCTAAACATTTAAAAAATTAGCTAACATTTCTTACATGCCTCAAAGTAGAACTGATAGGTCAAAAGACTTTGACCCAGTAATATATCCTCCAGTCTTCAAGATCCTTCGGTAAGGCGCAAGGATATTCGTAAGCCGATGTTTTGCCTCCCCATCCTCAAAGCTGGAAAATAATACCCACGTCTCCCTCTAAAACAGTGGTTTCTTAGCCTCCCTGATATGTGTCTCCTCCCAATAGCGCCTACTTGGTACCAAAATCATTTTGATTTGGGATGCAGGACATGCCCTACTTCCCTCTTGTGACCGGCCAGGTTATGTGAGTCTATGGAAATGAGGGCAGTTGTCAAGTGTAGAGCCAGGAATTCTGGTGAGGAGTGCCGTTGTGCTGGATGGTGGGTATGAGTCATCTTGGGTAAAAATTATCTTTTGCTTGGATCACAGTATAGCCTCCCACAGCCATAAGTCCAGAACATTCCTCAGAAATATATCCTTCCGAGGCATTGATAACCGGTGTGCGAGTGAACTTTGGAAAGGGGAATCCTTGGAACAGCCACATTTAAGCCACTGGCCAAACAGCTAGTTGGAAGGAAGAGAAAGCTTCCTTGTTGGCTGGTGGCGAGCCAGACCCCCCACAGGGATAACAATGAAATAGCTGCTAGTGGCTCTGAGAATATAACCAAATTATATCTTTGGGGGTCAGTGGAATATAAAGCCCCAAAGCCTGGCTCCAAAGGCTGTAAACATACATCCTCTTCCTGCCCCACCCTTTTGGGGCCTTCAGACAAAGAGGCGAGAGTGGGATATAATAGGGATCCATTACACAGGCATTTTTGAAAGAGGTGTGAGGTGTTCTTAGCTTGGGACAATCCTAAAGCAAAATTTGGCAAGATCTCCATAGATTCCTAGGACTGGATTTCTAGCACACAACACAAAATCTCACTCTCAAGGATGTTTGCTCTGGATTGACAAATAGAACGTTCTCTACAGCAAATAGGATTGGCTTCTTCTCCTCTCCTAACCATTCTCTTTCTCGTATCTATTTTTTTTTTTTCTGCCAGCAGGTTCCCTTCAGCATTCAATCAAGGGCAATATGTCCTCGATCAACATTTTTCATTTTTTATGCGACACTGTCCTTTAAAGCTTTCCGCAGCTGGTTGGCAACGGAATGCTGCCAGTCTCCTCTGAGAGCCTCCCCCGTTGTGTGCACATCAGTCTCTATCCCAGAGCTCCCCAAGTGCCCTGGAGGCAAGTTGACTTGGAGAGTGTGTGCGTCTGCTTACCAGGCTGCAGCAGTACTCAGGGTTTACAACAGCCAGGAGCCCGGCCATTGCGGGGTGAGGGGGAGGCATAGGGAGGTCAACAAGTAAGCAGGATGCAGTTGTAAAACAGGGCGTGTTTTGTACAAAAGAGAGAAATCTGGTATTCAATTTGGGGAATGGTAAATATGTCATTAAAACAACAGAAAAGGAAGGACACCTGGATGGCTCAGTCAGTTAAGCGTCCAATTCTTGGTTTCAGCTCAGGTCATGATCTCAGGGTTCGTGAGTTTGAGCCCCATGTCAGACTCCACACAGAGCCTGCTTGGGATTCTCCCTCTCTCTGTGTCCCTCCCCTTCTCTGTCTTTCTCTCAAAATAAATAAATAAACTTAAAATAACAACAACAACAACAACAGGAAAGCATTCTGATGGAGGAACAGAGCTGAACAGGAATCAGAGACCTTGGATTCTTGGCGTTGCAATAACTTATTCATTCTCAATCCTTAAACAGTCAGGGAACTTATTTTACAGTCCATTTTATTTTTTTATTATTTTTTAAAATTTATTTTGAGAGATAGAGCAAGTGGGTGAGGGGCAGAGAGAGAGGGAGACAGAGAATCCCAAGCAGGCTCCGGAGCTGTCAGCCCAGAGCCTGATGCGAGGCTCGATCCCATGAACCGTGAGATCATGACTTGAGCCACCATCAAGAGCCAGCTGCTTAACCGACTGAGCCACTCAGGTGCCTATCGTGCATTTTTAATGATTTTTAATTTAGTGGAGAGATACTGCATTAGTTCCCTCCACTGACACTTGCTATCCTCATATCCCAAGTCTCTTCCTCTGGCCTGGGAGCTACGTACCGAGTACAAAGACCCATGAATTGGCTGCTGTCCGAGGTGCTTTGAGTGGACAGAGCCCTAAATAATGAGCCTTTGGCTTGTGTGCATGGGAAGTGCTTTTGGCTACTCCAGATGTGAAATGAAGGCCTCTTAAAGTCCTCTTTTTCTGCTCAAATATTGAGTGAGAGCTCCTCTGGGAAATCAGTGCAGATATGAGCTGGTCCCCGTGCACCTGTGTGTTTTATCTGTGGAACGATTACTCTGCAGGAGTGTCCATGAATCTTCCACCTGTTGTTTTACAAGGGACAAACTTATGTCAGCAATCACACCGAACTTCACTGTTTCACCCCGCACAACAGTCTGGTGAGTCTGCACCGCGGCCCGGACATTGAAAGAAGGGGGAGACACGCCAGGATCAGAATCTGCCAAGTCACCAGCGTTTCTCAGACCTAGGTTCGACCCTCAGGTAGATATTGACTGATTTATCTGTGGTCTTAGAAAGTTACACACCCTCTCCAGTCCTCCGTGAACATTCAGTAAAATAGACACAGTTCTGTCCATCTCAAAGAGTTGTGGCAGAGGTCTCGTAAATATTTTCTATCTTTACTAGGATGTGTTAGAGGTGTCTCACGTTTCATGTGGCCAGAAATCTCGCCCCCAAAACACAACCCTTGACCCCATCTCTCCCCTCTTCACATCTCTCCTTGCCTCAGTATTCAGCATTTCCCCATCTCAGTAAATGGCACAAATATCCAATCGGCTAAACAAGACTCTAGGAGTAATCAATTCCTCCCCCCACCCCCCCCCCCAATCCAATCGGTCAGTAAGGTCTACTTATTAAAGAAAAATACTTTCCTAATCCATCCACTTTCTTCACTTCTACCATCCTCATTCAAGACACCATCATATCTTGCTCAAATTCATGATACATTCAACCAACCAGTCTCTCTGAACCCACGTGCACCCCCTTTACAATCTATGCTCCACACAAACTGATATTTTTAAACAGAGAATTCTATTTTGCACATACTTCCCACTTCAAACCTTCTAAAGTCTTCCTGTCAAGATAAATTTTGAGTCCCTGGCCATGGCTGAAGCAGGCTGCATAGACTTTGTCCCTCTGCCCTCTATACAGTTCACTGTACAGATTGTTGCCTGGATTCCAGCTGAACTGGCTGCCGTGGTTTCCTTCATCATCACCAAACTCAGGTGATCCATCATTGGGTTTCAACACATGCTATTCTGTATTTCTCTCTCTGGCCTCAGATCTTTACATAGCCGACTCCTTTGTGTCATTCTGGTTCCAGCTGACATGTCAGGACTACAGTCACTAGCTGGCACGTGACCACGCTATATGTTAATAGCAGTTATCACTATCTGAAAACCCTTATTCCTTTATTTATTTTCCCATCTCTCCTTCTTTAAAATATAAGCCGCACTAGAACAGAAGGCTAAGTGAACTCGGCGCTCTGGATTGACACATGTTGAAGTAGAGCTACTTAAAAATATTGTGAGAAGGCTGGAACACAGAGGACTATTTTACACACACACACACACACACACACACACACACACAGGGCAATCTTTTATATGCCTATGTGAAAACCAAAGGCTTCTGAGTCAGCCCCGTCTTCAGTTAGAATCTACCCCTGTTATGGCTGGCTGTGCAACCTTGAAAAAAACGAACCATTCAAGCTCAGTTTTCTCATCGGCAAGATGGTGATACAATCAGTACCTTCCTCATAAAGTTGAGTAGAGAGTCAGTGATAAACATGTGCACAACCTCCAGCAAAGGTCCTGACACGTTATAAATGGCTGAATTTCAGCTACTTCTACTTTTTATTCTTGTTTAAGCAAGTCATTGTTGAGTGTGGCTCTAAAAGAGCAGAATTTGATGGAAGCTTCTGAGACGTTTTTTATTACATATTTTGTTTAAAAAGCTCTGTGCTGGGGTGCCTGGGTGGCTCAGTCGGTTAGGTGTCTGACTTTGGCTCAGGTCACGATCTCGTGGTCCGTGAGTTCGAGCCCCGCGTCGGGCTCTGGGCTGACGGCTCAGACCCTGGAGCCTGTTTCAGATTCTGTGTCTCCCTCTCTCTCTGACCCTCCCCCATTCATGCTCTGTCTCTCTCTGTCTCAAAAATAAATAAACTTAAAAAAAAAAAACCTCTGTGCTGCCTCGTGTCGCACAAATCTGAGAAAAGTGTAATCCAAACGTCGTATCAACATGTCTAGGTATTACATTATTGATCTATCCCTCTTAGACGTTGGATCCTCAACTGTAAAATGAAGGTAGTATGAACTGCCACATGAGGCTGGTGGATTAGTTAGTTTAATGCGTGCAAAGCACTTGACTACAAATGGATATAAATGTTCTTCCCTTCTTCAGTCATGCTTTCAGTCTACTCTCAGATGTAAAATTCATTTAAAGAAAAAGACCAATAACTTGAAGGGGCCGCAAATAATTGATTGCATCCAAAGTCATTAAGCATGTACTGAAACAATAATATTTAGGGAACCTTCTATGTCTTTCGTGCTGGTTGAGTAGGTAGGTAACCGGCTAGTAGGAGACATAAGCGCTTCATTTACAAGACCGTCAGGCCAAGGTCAATCGTATCCAGGGACTTTAGAGAAGTGGCAACTTGGAAACTAGAAATGCGTTTCAGAAAACTCAGCTTCTTATCCTCTGTGACTCTGTGCCTTGCTCCATAGAATAGATTGAAATAATCTAGACTTGGTGTTGATGGAGAGAACATTGAGCAGAGGGCCAAAAGGTCCAACTTAGTAGCTGTAAGACCTGAAACATTTCTTTAGCTCTTTGATTTCCAGGTTGTCCATCCATAAATGGGGTGCATAATACCAATTTTTCTTTCTTGTGTGAAGGGGAATTTCCTTTCACCATAAGGAGAAACTAATGTCAAGGTTAGCTGCTTAACAATAAAATCAGCTACAGTGACTTCTCTGTCACTGGCAGCATTAAATAGAATTAAGATAGCTATTTGGGAACAGTTGATCTGATATTTCTATGTGTCATTAAACCACATGAAGACCTACTAAATAATAGGTGTGTTCTCATAGCCATGCAAACCCATTCCAAAGTCTAGAAATGAGATGTAAAGACGAGAACTATTCATTGGAATCTAACTAAGTGGAGATAGATGCCAGACTTAATCCTGCGAAAATGCCATTATCTCCAAATGGTTGGACAGATTCAGTGCAATTCCAATGAAGACCTCCAACATGGTTTCGTGGCACTTGCTGCCATGATTCTGAATTTCAGAAAGAAGCGTGAAGAAGGGTCACGGGCATGAGCAGAAGGACGCATCCAAGGTGGTTTCACAGGTCCTGGGATTACCCTCTCTTTGTAAACAGCTATATTGCTGCACAAACTTTGTGAAGCAGATGTTCTAATAGTGTTTCCAGGAACTAAATAATTGGTGGATCATGGCTCCACACTCATCAGAGACTCTGATTCGATTCGGACCCTTTCCCTGTGAAGGTGTGGGCATGTGGGTCCCTCAGGAGCAGCGATCTCAGTGAGTTGAAGACGTAGATGTCTGAGTCTCGGGATGCCCAGGTGGCCAGAACTTGTGTAGTAAGATGGAAGGAGAGGGAAACGCATGTGGTGTTGGGAATGGGGGCGGAATGTCGCATGCGGATCCCCCACAGGTCCTGATCAGGGCTGGCTTGGGTGTGTGGAGAGGAATGACGAACACAAAGGTTTTTCTTTGCAATGTATTATTTATACCGTATGCCTGAATTGGTATAATAATGTTTTCTTTTAATGTCATGTACAGAAGATTATAGTGTGTTTTGGTTTGTTTTTGGTGTTGTTTGTTTGTTTAAGTAGGTTTTATGCCTAAGCATGGAGCCCACCGCGGGCTTAAACTCAGGACGCCGAGATCATGACCTGAGCAGAAATCAAGATTGGACGCTTAACTGACGGAGCCACCCAGGCGCCCCTAGTGTGTCTTTGTTCTGGGTTTTGTTTTTTGTTTTTGTTTTGGCTATTTTTAATGCTTCTATGGCAGCAAGTGGATTAGGAAGGTTTCTGTTCACATGTGCCTGCAAGGCTGTGGTTGCCAAACATTCCTCTACAGCCTTGCTTAGCGCTCTGGATGTCCAGCTTGAACAGGGTGAATGAGTCCTGTCGGGATACACTGTTGCTTCTGTCTCATTTTTCTTATACTCAATGTGTCTTTCATATCCTGAAATGCATCAGCCTCTTGGGGAAGTTGCACATGCGTTTTCTCCTGCAGGACATAATCCCCACCATCCCCACCAGGGCACCTCAGTGTGACGGTCTCTTCCTCAAACGTTAGTTTCTGCCAAAATGACATCCTCAGAGAGGCTGACCCTCCCTCAACAGATTTCAGTCCCTACTTCCGGCTCTCACATCGCCCGTTCAGTTCCTATAAAACATTTCTAACATATAATCCTATTAATTGTTTGCTTATCTTCTTTGCCCCTCTTGACTCAAAGTCCCCTGAGGGCAGAGCCATACGCACCTCACGCCTCATTCTGTCTTCTGCTCTCTGGCTGGCAGATCTCACTTACTCGCACACTATAGATACTCGGTAATAATTATTCAATTACCGTCCAGGGAATACTTCAAAGAGCATGCATGTCAGCTGATTTGAAAAAACTTGCCTGACACCAATTTGATAATCGTGGTCATCTGTAACCTGACTAGAATGACTCTCCCCTGATTCCTGTGAGTGCCAAGAGTAAATCTGGGTTGTCATGGCTTGCCCTCCTGACTCTGCTCTCATAAATTTTTGAGAGCAAAGGAAGTGAAATTCACAAGAAAAACCATGTTTTCATTCTGATCTCATAGCAACATTTCTTTTTTAAGCTATCATGTGTGCGGTGATTTTTAAAACAACCTTTAGGTTATAGTTCATCTGGATATAGCCGGTAGGTTCCGAATTCAGGGTTAATTTTCATCGCCACAGAAAAAGCATTTAGAAATGGTTGGCATTTTTCTTGTATTTATTTTAACAGAGCAGAGAGCATATTTCTCTTTGTCTTCGAACAGGTGAGCGCTATCTTCATTCTTCAGGGGACTTAAGCAAATTTAGTTTCCTTGAGTGATTATGACTCTTCATCATCCACATGGCTCTGATCTCTGCCACGTGTCTCTCTCCTCCTGGACCACACATATTCCTAACGTTTCCTGTGTCCTAACGGTATCCTGTCACCAGGGATTATGCAAAGTCAGCTGTTCCTATTACATTACTCTTTCTGGCTATAAGCATTTTATTGATTTCTCCAAGACCTTGCTTAGCTCTTGGGTGGACGTTGCTGGATCCAATTCTAGATTTGAGTCCAAGGACTGTGTTCAAACTACAAAGAGGAAGTCAAGTTTGTCTGGCTCACTGCTTTATCGCCTAGCTTTTACTGGGAGATGCTAAAAATGTCTGACCAAGTGGGGACTTAGAAAGTCTTTCCCGCTTACCCTTGAGAGGAGAAAGGGCAGAGAAAACCCCATGAAGAGGGACTTGGGGGTTTAATCTTATTAAGAGCTCAACCAGGTATGGACGTCCGATTTGTGGTTGGGACATCGTAACCACGAAAGGATGGGATTCCATCTGCGACCTACATTTCAGTGTTTTAGTTTTCTTGGCAAACACATCTGACTAGCAAGGATAACTTGCCTATTTTCTTCCTTGGTAGATGTCTCTGAGAACTGCCATCTGAGGACTGTTATTGAGTCCTACACTTAAGGTTTCAAATCTGAAAGTCACAAGCTCATTACAGACATATTTATTCCCTACAAGTGTTTTCTGGACCTAAACAGATGGTTTGGACATCACCCAGGCTAGTTTAGTCTGATCTTTTTTATATCGAAACAATATTTTATTGTCATGATGAAATTGTACAGCCCAACAAATAATGTAAATGCCGGGTTTTGGCACTCAGAAAATTTCCATTTTAAAAAGTCACCAGAATAAACCCTTCCACGTACCATGTGACTATCAATTGCTTTTTTTTTGTTTGTCTCAGCAAATATAAAAATGAATATCTTGCTGGATAATGGATTATGCCTTTCTGTTCACTTTGATATCATTCTTGATATGACATCTTTGATATCATTCTTGAATTTATTCAGTCTAAAATAATTAGTGAATGTCCATCATGTAAAAGGCACTGCGTTACACGTGCTGGGGATACACAAGCATAATTGACACGAGTCTTCCCGTCAAAGATCACTAAAGTAGAAAAGAGAAGACATAACCACAGCAACTCCTACTCTCCTAGAGACATTTGAAGAGCCCTTAGATCTCACTTTGAACAAAGCTTATCATCAAAGGTTCAGACTAATGGGAAGATGTAAATAAGGAAGTGTAGACAATACAAAGCGCCTCTTCAAACATTTAGCATTTCCCTCTCTCAAATGTTACAGTTCAACTCAATTCCAAGTCGTAGCATAAGACCATTTTCCAAGATGTATTTGAAAGCATGCACTTTCCAACTGGATATGGAGACTATTTTAAGTCAAAAATGCTACATTTCATTCCCCTCCTTAGTTAGGCTCAATATGAGGTGAGGCTTTCAAGGGTGTAGCAAATTTTTTGAAAGAGGAGAAAGGAGCCCTTCAGGTTACCACAGTGACATGGGTCCCCCACTATTGACCGTCAGGGGAGATCGACCACCTCCTCAAGAGAACACGCCTCCAGGAAGGAGTGTGAAGTCAGCACACGCCCCATTTGAAGTGAACACTTTTCTGCTCTTTAAGATGTTAAGAAGCGATTGACTGAACTGTTTCCAGAAACTTGCCTTGGTGAATGTCAGACGCCACCCTCTTCCTGTGTGGATCTTGATAAGACTGCCATCCTGTGGCCCATGAGCCATGGATGTCTTCCCGTGCCCCACCACCCTTCACATCCTTCGCCCTGGTGGCAGTACAACCTTCTCCCAACTCTAGCTTCTCTCTCAGTGTGTGGAGACAATCTGTTTGAAAAGACACAGGTCGAGCTGCCCCCGACTTCATGAATGGTGTCACTTTCCCTGGGTCTCCCCAGACCTTATTTGGAGTCTTATTTCTTTCGCATGTATCTCTGGATACGTGCATTACTGGAAAGATTTTTCACTTGGCCCTTTCGAGAAAGACCTCCCTGAAAAGCAAACAAAATCAGAAATGAGCAAAAGCTTCACTTCTCTGCAGGCTCACTCCCTAATTTCCTGTCTGCTATATTTTCATTTAAAGTATTTGTGAACCTAGGGCAATGTTTATTTCCATGACAAACACAGTTTGAGGTTCAGAATAAAAGGACAGTGTTCAAATTCTGAAATAAGTCTTAGATTTACATACTTCTTTTAGGGGGAATAAAATAAAATGGACACATTTCTTCTTTTTAAAAATCATCTTTAAGATTGTTAGTTCAGACATTTGGTGCCTTCCTTTATGATGTTACACATCTCATTTATTTTTGAAGATCACTGTAAAATAGATTGTAAAAATTCATTCTGAGATGTAAACTTTAAAAAGCTAGATCGGGGTGTTGCCTACCCATGAAATGCACTGCTTCGTAAAAAGAGAAATGTACATTTTTATGACACATTTTCCTTCTTTAAACAAAGTGCATGGGGAAAAAAAGGAAAAAGACTGATTAGCAAGAATGGTTTGATTTTTCAATGATTTTAAGATCTATCTTTCCTAAGAGAAACCTCTTAGTTCTATGAAATTGGCAGCTTTTTGTGGCTGTTAAGGGGAGAAGAAAAAAAAAAAACCTAGTAAGAGTATGTCAGTAGCCCAATTTATCTTCCTAGCATGTGAACATTAATCTACTCCTGAGCAAATGCCCTTGACGAGATTGTATTATTTCAAGGGCATTAATAGTAAAAGGAAAATAACTTGACCTCTCTATTTCTCAGTATTTCCTGGAAACGGAGCAGCAGTGATAACACTGCCACACAATTAAACACTTGATTGTACACCCAATATTTTCTTCTGGTTTTTCTATAGAAGGTCCTTCCCCCCTCCCCTTGAAGAAGCATAATTAGGAAGGTCTTAATGGGAGCAGCTGGTATTTGACCCGGCTCTTAGCATGGCAGGCAGTGGCTCGCATACATAAACCCTCTGGCTTCCATCCTATATGTGTCCAAATGGCACTATGTGTTGGGGGTCTCCAAGACTACCCTCACGTTGGATGGCTTGCTAAAAAAATTTACGGAACTCAGAAAAGGTGTTATTCTTATGGCAATGGTTTATTATAGTGATAGGATACAGAGGGTGTTTGTTTGTTTTTTGAGAGAGAGAGAGAGAGAGAGAGTGTGGGCAGGGGAGAGGCAAAGGGAGAGACAGCGAGAGAATCTTAATCAGGCTCCACACCCAGAGCAGAGCTTGCCACAGGGCTCGATCTCACAGCTGTGAGATCGTGACCCGAGGTGAAATCAAGAGCCAGATGCTTAACCGACTGAGCCGCCCAGGCGCCCCAGTGAGATCCAGATTAATATTGGCAAAGGGAAAAGACACACGCGATCCAGTTGTGTTCTCCCGGTGCAGTAGCGTAGGCAGCACTTAATTCTCCAGCAAATGTGCAAGGCAGTACTTGCCAAATGTTCCCAAACAGGGAAGCTGGTCCAAGCCTTGTTGTCCGGACTTTTTACTGAGGGTCAATCACATAGGCCTGCAGTGTCATATAACTGGTCTCAGCCACTCAGACCTCAGTCCCTCGGAGATCAAAATGATACAGCATGGCCCCAGATTCCAGGCATACAAAAATAGACATCCACCAGAAAGCCATGTTGGAGTAAACTATTTGTCGTGGTCCAAACTTCAGGTATTCAAAGACGCTCTTATCAGGCTAGATATTCCAAGGGCTTGGAAATAACTCCCAGGAACTGGCCAAGGGTCAGTCCTGAACATCTTTGGAACGTGCAGGGTTTGGGTAACCTTAGCCTGGCAGATTACCCCTACTGTACATGTTAGATATTTGATGCTTTAAATTCTCTTCTCTAGATACAAATTCTGCCTTTCAGGAGAAAAATAAAACAAAACAAAACAAATCAAATCAACCCAAAGTCCAGAGAAGCCATATCTCTTTCAAATCAATGTCACTTTGTTCTTTGGTTTGACCGTGAAAATATAGCAAGGCAAATTTAGATGTGATGTGATAGTTAAAAAATAAACAAAAACAGGCACTTTTAAATGACATTACTACCTTCCTAATTGTGTGATTTGGAGCAAATACTCAAGTTCCCCCATCCTCTTTCCCCATCTATAAAAAAAATCCAGTAAGACTGCTTTGGGAGTTAAGTAATGTAAGTGAAAGCACAATCTTCAGCACTTGGAAGGCTAGACTCTCCAAAAAGTATTGATATGATGAGGCAACATAACTGGCAGAAAAAGAAAGACTGAGAGACGAATAGATGAAGAACATTTCAGTGTGTTGCAAATGTTTCCACCTCATGGTGCGTGTAGAAAGTGGTCTTCTGGGTACAGCACACTGGAGAAAGGAGAGCCTACAGGTAGAATAGGACAGAGGGTCCCAAGGTGTGGCTGCCTGTAGGTCCCTGCCCTGCCACGCCCTACCTGACCTGCCAGAGAGGTGAGGGAATCCTCATTGTGACTTCTCTGTGACCACTCACGGCAAACATGGTGAGTTCTGTCAGACATTATCGACACGTTGGGCCTGAACTGTGACCACACTCCATGGTAACAATAGGCCAATGACCTGTAGAGAGAAGTAGAGAGAAATTCTGCCATTGCACAAACCACCTGTTTGCTTGACTCTCAGTCACCTCCGTCCATGACAAGCCAGCTCTGCTCCCTGATGCCCCCTGGTTCATTTAGAGAGTGAACAGGAGGGAATAGAAGGGGGAAATTGAGACACAGTCTGGACATGATTGAAATGGATGGACCCATTTAGAAACTGGGAGGAAAGATTAGGGAGTAGGTATTTTAATTTCCTAACTTTCCTCTCTTCTACAAATTGCTGCTGACAATTTGTAAAAGCCCAACATGAGATAGTTAACTTTTTTTTTTAATGTTTCTTCGTTTTCATTTTTTTTACATTTATTTCTTTTTGAGAGAGAGAGCACGAGCGGGGGAGGAGCAGAGAGAGGCAGAGAGGGAGAGAATGCCAAGCAGGCTCCATGCTGTCAGCGCAGGGCCCGATGTGGGGCTCAAACTCACAAACAGTTGGGTCACGACCTGAGCTGAAATTAAGAGTCTGCCACTTAACCACTGAGCCACTCAGGCACCCCCGTGATAGTTACCTTTTGCTAAATGAAATTTGTATGTTTGTTATTGTTGTTTTTAATTAGGGACTTGAGCTATATTAGTGATTCTCTACTCTAGCTACACAGCAGAACTACCTGCAAAGCTTAAAACAAAGCAACAAACAACAACAAAACCATAAAGTCGGGGCACAGCTTCAGCCCCAGAGATCCTGATTTGATTGACACGTTTTTTTCAAGTTCACCAGAAGATTCTGACATCCAGCCACTGAGTTAATAATTCTGAATCCTCTTACTCTATTATCACTAAGGGTATTTCTATCAATAATAATAAATGATACCACCGAAAAAATAAAATAGACTATAAATGCTAATCTTTGGATAAAGGACACTGAGGGCTTTTCTCCATTCTGAGGAAAAATCCATTATAATTTTGGGATATGATCAAAGAAAAGAAGTCTTCCTGGAGGTAGAGGTGTGTGTACTTTATAGTAGACAAAGATTCCTTGATACGGCTAACGAGAATATGCCCACATAAAGAGCTGTATGTCATACACAGGGTGACCAAGCATCCTGTGTGCCTGGCAGACGTTCCTGGTTTTATCATGGAAAGTCTCCTTGGAAAACTAACATGGTCAACCATTCTCTATATAAAATTGTGCCTTTTTAAAATGGTATCACATTTTTAAAAATTTTTTTAACGTTTTATTTATTTTTGAGAGAGACAGAGTGCGAGAGAGGGCGGGGCAGAGAGAGAGGGAGACACAGAATCTGAGGCAGGCTCCAGGCTCTGAGCTACCAGCACGGAGCCAGACGTGGGGCTCAAACCCACGAACCGTGAGATCATGACCCGAGCCGAAGTCGGACGCTTAACCAACGGAGCCACCCAGGCGCCCCAAATGGTATCACTTTTGATTGAACTGCCACATGTAGAGAAGCAATGAGAAACACCCTTGTGAGCAGTTGTCTTTTTGTTAGCAAGTCTTTATGGTTATTTTAAAACTAACCAATTAATTCCTTAAACATAAATAAATACATAGATAAATAAATATGAAAGAACAAATGCTGTTTGTGTAGTAAGTATTTCAAGTCCGAATTGATGACCACCTCTAAGATAAGGATGAATTAGTACCAGTATCTTCCCTGTGATGGTACCTAAGAAAGCTACCACATATTTGTTTAATCTCTTAAAATCATGCTTGGCCTCTTTTTCACATGGAGGTTAAGAGAAATCTGTTTTCTCAGTAAATCTTTATGCCTTGCATGTAGACCAAGGGACTATCTCCTGTATGCTCCAAGAATCCTTATCCCTCATTTTGTCCTCCTTGTTTTAATTTGCTGACAATGCCTGCCTCTGTTTTTGTATAGAATCATGGGCCAATGAGAACTTAATGTATATTTGGGGGTGCCTCAGTGGCTCAGTCGGTTGAACATCTGAGTCTTGATTTTGGCTCAGGTCCATGGGCGCGAGACCCGTGTTGGGCTCTGCACCGACAGTGCAGATCCTGCTTGGGCTTCTCTCTCTCCCTCTATCTCTGTCCCTCCCCCACATGCACTTGTGTGCTCTCTCTCTCTCTCTCTCTCTCTCAAATAAATAAATAAATAGAAGTTAATGCATATTTTCGAATGGTATCAGTGCAAAAGCAGCCACAGCCTTGATGTTGGGCAAGCTTGCCAGCCAGCATTTAAACGGGTTGGCTTAGAGTGACAGAAAAAACCAATACCTCCATGACTTACCAAAAAATAATTATTTCATACTCCTATCGTTCACTGATTTTTGGTAGGCCTGCGGTTCTGCTCCGCACATCGTGTTGGGGACCCAGGCTCAAAGAGCATGCCATCTCTTGGCAGAGACAAAGTACGAGAAAACTGGGGTAAACACAAAATATGTTTAAACTGCTTGCGGTCCATTAGGCAGAGAGAGTCGCATGGGCATGTGCAGCATTAGTGGGGCAGCGATGTGTACTCCCAACACAGGAGGTGTGGACAGGCACGTGACCGTGAGCAGGGACCCAAACCCTTCTCATCGGAAGGGCAAGTGAACTGCCAGAAGCGATAGTCCCATCTCTCACAGAAGGCTATTTAACCTACTTCAGCTTGGGCGGGCCATGCTAATAAAAGATGGATTATAAAACCCACTTCAGATGGCTGTTGTGAGAATTAAGTTGCATGATACATGCATGGCATCCAGGAGCATGCGGGCTCCAAGAATGGTGTTCAAAATATGTATTCTCTCTCTCTTCCAGCAGATGTTATGAAATATTTAGGGGCCCATAAGTTTTAATGAATGTTGGGAAACATCTAGCTGGCAGGACAATTCAACCTGGGTGAGCAAAAATGCCAATTACATAAAAGAGGGACAGAGGGTGAGGAGGGGGGGCTCTTCCCAGCCCCAGGATTTGGGGCAGACCAAACTGGCTCTACCCTAGAAATCCAGCTAGAGCGATGCCCACAGAGCTACTAAAACACTGCTCCTACCGCTGAACCCGAGGGATCTGCTGGAGTTCTGACTCCTCCTCATGTAGGCACAGGGTTGACGCTAGGTGAACTTCGGTTTCTTCGGCCGTAAAAGGGGAAGGGATTGGGGCGCTTGGGGGTTCAGTTGGTTGAGCGTCCGACTTCAGCTCAGGTCCTGATCTCACGGCTCGTGGGTTCGAGCCCCGCGGCGGGCTCTGTGCTAACAGCTCAGAGCCTGGAGCCTGCTTCCGATTCTGTGCCTCCCTCTCTGTCTGCCCCTAACCCACTCGCATTCTGTCTCTGTCTCTCTCAAAAATAAATAAACATTAAAAAAAATTTTTTTTTAAAGCGGGGGGAAGGGATAGTTATGCCCACCTTGAGTGTGATAAGCAAAATGAGATAATGTAAGTACATCACCTACCAGACGGTAGTAGTCAACAAATAATCATCGTTAAAAATAAGAACCAGACCTGAGAGCAAACTAGCACTCTCCATGCTCATTGTTTCTGAGGTCGGGGACCAAAATCCTCTGCCCAGGTTTGTACTGGGGAAACCTTTTTGCTGATTTCTGGATGGTTCTCGGGAATCCTGCCCCGTGTTCTAGAACCCCGCGTGCCCTAGGGGATTCCAGAAACCAGCATGTTGAACGCACCCATTTTGCAGAATAAGAAAACTAGACTCAGCCAGGGGAAATCATTGTCTAAATTTCATGCGGCTACAGAGTGAAAAACTTTTGGAGAAACTGAAATATCTGCATAGCTACCTGGTGTTTTTCTACTTTCTCGTGGTTGTCCAGAGGGTGTACGGTCCCCCTTCACACTGTTCTTTTTTTTCTTAATGTTTATTTATCTTTTTAGAGAGAGAGAGAGAGAGAGACAGAGCACAAGGGGGGAGAGGAGTAGAGAGACAGGGAGACACAGAATCCGAAGCAGGGTCCAGGCTCCAAGCCATCAGCGCAGAGCCTGACGTGAGGCTCGAACTCATGAACCCTGAGATCATGACCTGAGCTGAAGTCAGAGGCTTAACTGACTCAACCACCCAGGTGCCCTGTCCCTTCACGCTGTTCTAAGAGTGCTTGGGGTCTAGGAAGGAGTAGAGAAGTCTGGGGGTGACTTTGAGATGTTGAAAGCAGCCATCATTCGGGCCAGACATCACAGATGCACGTGCAAAAAAAAATTATATTTTACTTCTGACTAACGTAAGGTATCCGGAGACATAAAACTTAACATCCTTAGGGACATCCTTGGTGAATACGTTTGTGTGGGAAAAAAGAACCAGGGCAAAACCCAGAATACGGCTAATAAATGGTGTAATGGTGACTCCCAACATTGAGGGTACACGGAAGTCAGTATGATCTCCAATTTTCTTCTGTAGAGTGAAAAAGAGGGATTTCTTTCTTTTCTTTCTTTCTTTCTTTCTTTTTCTCTTTTTTCTTTTCTTTCTTTTTTTTTCTTTTTCTTTTTTTTTTTTTTTTTTTTTTTGCTTGCCTCAGTCATACCACTAATTATTTAGTGGTCTTTCAAACCTTTTGTAATCTCTACTCGAGAAAGCCCTGAAAGATATTAATTCTTAGCCATGTGCCTCATAAATGAAGGCCATTCTGCTATACTTAATGACAAGGCTGAGGCAGCAAGATGTCATTTGCTTTTTTCTCGGTTTTTAAATTGCTTTCTAAATGAACTACAGCTGTGAGGGCCAGGTGCTGTGATCCCTTTAGAAAGATCAGGAAATGATGAAATCCAAAATTTCAAAGTGTGATGGATGTCAGCTCCCGATTTGGTGTGTGTGAGGTCACCCCGTGCACCTGGTACCATCTCCACAACAGAATTACTTTTCTGTGGAAGGGGAAAAAAAAGGAGAGAGAGAGGGAGAGGGAGAGAGAGAGATGCACGTGGCTAATGCGGGTGCAACAATAAGAGAAACAGTTTATAATTATCTCTTTGTTTGCTCCTCATCTAGATGGAAATGGTGAAATCCGCAGTGTCTCCCCACCCCCAACCCCCTTTTCCCATTATAGGTATCGCCGCTGTATTAGATGCAAGATTTTTGTGAATCGCAGACTTGGTGTGGTGGCAACTCAAAGCCACTAGGAAGCAAATGGCATGTCGCAGTGACGGGAGCAGGGAGGGAAGAGGAAAAAGTAGGGGGAGTTCATTAAGACTCCCTTTCACTTCATTAACATCCGTACCTTTAATACTAGGAGCACTGCTTGCTCTGGGAACTCGGGGCCAAATCTGGGACCGGGTAGGGGCTGCCCTTGAAGGGGGGTGAGTGGAGGACAGGCTCTGCGTCCGTGGCCCCGAGAAGCGTGCAGACCGTGGCGGGCACACCCCTGCGGGGTTACCAGTCATTGCCCAGCTTGAGGCTCTAGGTGAAACCTATTTCCGAGACCTGGTACGTACAATCATCCGACAGGGGAAATAAAGAGCGAGTGTGTTTATTATCCCCAACACCGACTCCCCAGGATACGTGCTTGTCAGGGCTGGAGAGCTGCCAGGGTCAACCCCGTTTTCTCTGGGACGTCTGCCCAGTCTGCCCCCGGGAGGGGTGGGGGTCCTCAGACTCCGAAGTCCTTCCGCTTCCAACCACTCCCTGGGGCCTTGAACTTGATGCACTCAGGGACAGGTGGTCTAGGGCCAAGCGTGCGGCAGGCCTGGCGCTGAATCTTGACCCTAAACCTACAGGAAGCCCTTGGAAGAATTGCTTTTATCTCTTGACTCTTAATTCCTCACATCTGTAACATGGGGATAGAAATACTTTGCTTTGGTGAGGATCGACTGATCCTGCATAGGTAAAGTGCCCAGGGGGGTGTTTTGCACAAAGCCGGTCAGGGGGAAGTACTAACCTCCCCAACATCGTTGTCCCTTATACTCACTACGTTAGACCACGAGGCGAAAAAAAAAAAAAGGCCGATAAGTGAGACCCCAGAGATCGTACAATATCCAAGTCCAGTGCTTCCTAGAAATCTGGCTTCACTTGGTGACCTTGGCCTCACTGACTCTTAGTTTCCTCCTCTGTACAATGGGAACAATATTCTTTTTTTTTTTTAATTTGTTTAACATTTATTTATTTTTGAGAGACAGAGAGAGGCAGAGCATGAGCAGGGGAGGGGGAGAGAGAGAGAGAGACACAGAATCCGAAGCAGGCTCTAGGCTCCGAGCTGTTTGTTAGCACAGAGCCCAACGTGGGGCTCGAACTCACGAACTGCGAGACCATGACCTGAGCTGAAGTCGGGTGCTCAACCGATGAGCCACCCAGGTGCCCCACGATGGGGACAATATTCTACCTCACTGGTTCTTACAAGGATAAAATGAGAGGCTAGATGTCAAAGTGTTTTGTATTATGTTACAAGAGGAATGAGGGACTGAAGGAAGCTGGCGTCCCAGACACGCAAACGCACACACACACACACACACACACACACACTCTAAATGGTAGCTGTTCCTTTGGTGTCCCAGCCTACTGCTGATATCTGGATCAGTTTCTCCATCAGCCCTCACGGTCACCCCACGTGTCATTATGGGAATCCAGCAAGTGCTGAGTCCTGGGGTGAGGGCTCATGAAGAGAATGAAGTAGACAATACTGAACTCATAGCCATCAAAGACCCAAAACAGGGGCGCCTGGGTGGCTCAGTTGGTTGAGCGTCCGACTTCAGCTCAGGTCATGATCTCGCACTCCATGAGTTCGAGCCCCACGTCGGGCTCTGTGCTGACAGTTCAGAGCCTGGATCCTGCTTCAGATTCTATGTCTCCCTCTCTCTCTGCCCCTCCCCTGCTCGTGCTCTGTCTCTCTCTGTCTCAAAAATAAATAAAAAAAATTTTTTTAATTAAAAAAAAAGACCCAAAACATAGCATGACCCCAGCCCAGAGGAAAGGTTCTCCAAACCCAAATAGAAGAACCCAATAGCACACCCCAAACTGAATAGCTTTAGAGTTTTGTCTAAAACTGTCACATAGCTATAGCCCAAATGAGAGGAAACCAAAGTCTAAGAGAATAGCAGGGGTCTCCGGGGCTCAACTGTCAGTTGCTACTTTGGAAGACTTTGCCTTCAACAGCGGTAAATGTGGGATTGCCTCCTGTTTCATAACCAGAGCTAATCTAACCCCGTAAGATTCCAGAAGGGAGGTCTAGAGACACTGATGCTGGCAGGCCAGGTCTGGGGACCCAGAGGAGTCCTTCAGGACCAGCCAAGAGGGTCTTTGGCTTTGAGTAGGATGGAAACCAAATGTGAGCCATCAGGAGGTGAAAGCAGAGCTTGCTGAAGACACAGAACAGATAGAGACAGAGTGTCTAGAAGACTTGGAAAGAAAATGGAGGAGGGGTCTCATCTTTGCTTGGGGTCTGGGGTTTTCACTGATGATCGTGGTCTGTTGCACATGTCGCCTCAGGCATCCAGGAACTGATGGGAGCAAGGGCAGGGTCCAGGTGTCCATTACAAGCCACTTATTCCCTGGAGCCCGAGGGTCTTGGCATTAAGATATCTAGTGCCAATGATCTGGAATATATACGTAACGGCCTTGCCTGATCTTTCTTCAGATGTTACCTACAATGCTGGAAGAGTCTAAAGAAATTAACTCCTTGTCCCTTACAAGGAGGACATGCACTAAGGCGGGTATAGGGCAGTGTACAGGTCCTGGCAGAAATAGAAACAGGAAAAGGAGCAAAAAGATGTTTTATGGCGTTCTTTCAGTTTCCCTGTCTCAACCCCAGGCTCCCCTTCCCTCCCCCGGAAGGATGACTTCATGTGGTTGTTCCCGGTTGTGTCATCAGGAAAATGGGCCACTCTGAGGCAGGGCTGGATTGGGAGGGAGCTGGTGCTAAGGAGGCCAGCTGCGCTGCCCACCATTCACTCCAAAGTTGGAAGCAGGGCATGGGAGGCATCAGGACCACATTTACACCTTGGCGTTTCACCCGCGCCTCAGCATTTCCCCATCTTCTCTCCTGGATGTTGTCCTCTCCAGATCTCTCCGGGGCCGCTTTCGCTTCTGGCCATCCTCCACTTCAACAGGTGCCTCCCTCTTTTCCCCAGACCTCAGCTTCGGTGCTGATCTTCCAGCTTGTCCATATTCGAATCCACCCGTTTACCTCTTTCTCTTCCTAGTCCTAATGGGCAGCCTGAGAGGACAAATGGGGAGCAGAGGCTGGGGCTCTAATGCACAGAGGCATGGCCACTGGGTCACCTGCTCACAGAGTGCTGAGTTTGCCTCCTATGGGACCAGCCACTTTTTCTTCCCCATTGTTTACAGATGACAAGGTGACCCTGGCTGAGAATGGACCTCAAGATTTTTGAACCCTAGATGAAAAGACAGAGAGAAACTCTTTAATTTGTAAGCAGTTCTGTGCTTTCTACCAGGTGGAGGCCAGGATTTACCTTTGATGTAGACTGTTCTTTTCTTCTGGGAAAACCACCCCAAGGACCTTTAGATATGCAAATGTAGATCAAAGATCCTCTTCTGGAATGGATTTAAACTGCTCTGAATAACAATGTGGCAGGTTCTGTGTACAACTTCAGAGCTACACTTCCTAGGGCTACCTTCTCTTTAAAAGAATACTTCTTTTCCAAAGCAGGTTAAGACAATAAACATGAGATTGAAAATTACTATTATTTTTTAGAGGAGATGGTGTGTGTATGTGTGTGTGTGTGCATGTGTGGAGAGAGAGGTTTCGTGTGTGTGTTCGTGTTCAAACATTTGCCCTTAGAAAATCAGGAGTGACCCCCAAACACTGCTTAAAAGATACACATAGCTAAAGGAATGACTTGGAAAGAGACGGAGCATGGATGAGCACTGTTCAGTCTAGACTTGGGAGACAGTTCTACAGCATTCAGGCTACTTCTAGGCCTGCAGTTCTTTGGGGGTAAGTATCTTCCCCGCCCCTTCCTTCATTCACTTGGTTTCAGGTTTCTATCATGCTGCTCTTCTCAATGTAGGCTCCTGTAGGTCAAAAAATCTTTTAAATTGAGATGCCCAGAAGCCAACGGGCAGCCCAAGCAATACGAAGTAGAACTTACCAGTGGCCTCTTGAAGCTTTTCAGAAATTCCGCCTCTATTAATGTAGCTGAAGAATACATTATCTTTCTTGGGTGCCACATTTCAGTGTTGACTCACACTCAGTTAAATTTATGATAGAGGAAAACTGTGAAATATAATCCTCATCTTTCTGAGATTGAGGTGCTTTCTTGGAACCAAGTATAAGACAACCCTCCCCATTAAACTTAATTTTGCTGTATTTACTTCTATCTATTTGGATCGTTTTGTGACTCAGGGTAGAGCTTGAAGACACAGCTCTCTCACTAAACAACTGTATTAGGTTGACATTGACCTATTAATCTGCTTCTTTCAGGGCAGAGCCTCTCCTCCAGTGATAAATCCTTTTAAGATTACCATCACCCAGATGAGTCATGAGTCACCTGTATTTAGACCATAAAAGTCTGGCCAAGACTAAAAGTCTTGGCAAAATGCGTTGCTGAAGTTCTGATCTATGCCTTTTCTGTGAAATGCCTGTCTAAAGGTCTGGCCAAATGAGGTGCACCTGGGTGGTTCGGTCAGTTAGGCATCAGACTCTTGGTTTTGGCTTAGGTTACTATCTTATGGGTTCCTGAGATCAAGCCCCTCATCTGGTTTTGCATCCCTCTCTCTCTACCACTCCCCATCCTGTGGGTGTGCTCTCTATCTCAAAATAAATAAATATTATAAATAAATCAATAAATCATTCAATAAATAAGTAATAAATCTCTGGAAAAATTAAAAACACAGTAATTAGGGGTGCCTGGGTGGTTCAGTTGATTGAGCGTCCGACTTCAGCTCAGGTCACGATCTCACGGTCCGATCCGTGAGTTCGAGCCCCGCATCAGGCTCTGTTCGGACAGCTCGGAGCCTGGAGCCTGCTTTGGATTCTGTGTCTCCCTCTCTCTCTTCCTCTTCCCCACTCGTGCACTGCCTCTTTCTCTCTCAAATATAAATAAACATTTTTGAAAAAGAAATAACCATAATTATTATGCACTGAGGGAAAACGTAGTCTCTGTGCCTTATGTTGACTCTGTTAAGGTGCATAAACACACATGATCTTCCCTGGAATTCACAGCAATGAATAAAGACAAGGAAGATACCCCTTCACACGTTTTACATCTGAGAAAGTTGAGAGGCATGTCGGTCAGTCACAACCACAGTCGAACCATCTGCTGTGCAGGCAGCCCAGCTCCATCTCGTGGCATCTCCGAATTTCCCTCTCCGACCCACTGCCCGCAGCTCCAGCCCCAAGCATTCACCACAAAGCCTACTGATCGATTCGGCTTGTTCCAAACAGTCCCAATAGAATACCCCAAATTATAGGATCTCAGAGTTGGGGGGATCCTGAGGATTCACCCGACCCAGGCCTCCCCACACTCCAGAAATCCCCACCACAGCGCGGCATGAGTGGGGCAGCCCCCTCAGGTCTACACCACTGCGGGAAGGGCTCCTGCTTTCACAAGGCTGCCATTTCATGGCAGATTGGCCGTTCCTCTATATGACAATGAAAAGCTGCCTCTTCTACTTTCTCCTTGAGGGCTCTAGATCAATCCCTCGTACCTGCCCAGATCGTCTTTCTCTACTTCGGGTATTTGAAAAACTGCCTTTGCCTTTCTTCTCCAGATAGTGCTCCCCCAAATATTTAGCCACTCGCCTGTGGCCCAGTTCTCAAACCACCTCAGAGCGCCTCCTCCTTTCCGTGCGCTCCAGTTTTTCAGCATCTTAAAATGCAACACCCATAATTAAACAGAATGCTCCAGATGTGGTTTGATTGGCACAAAATTACTTCCTCTTTTGTTCTGGACTATGTTGTTTCCTAATGTTGTTTACTGCTTTTTCCATAATTATTATTTCATACTGGAGATACTTCTGATCCTGAAATTCCCTAAAGCCAGGGACCTTTTTCCCTGAATGCAGTGAACAGTCCCAGTTTGCCCCTCTCTGGCTCCCTGTACTGGTTCCCTGGACTCAAGTGTAGGTTTCCAAATTTGTCCTTATTGGATTTTCTCTCTAGTTTTGCCCCATGATTCAATCCAGTGAACTCTCTGACCTTCCATAAATACTGTTGAATATTTTCATGTCTGATGAACATATCTCCTGTGTCTTTAACAAAATTCTGCACAGAAGTACAAAACGTTCAGGAATGAGTCCTTCACACTCATAAAATAAAAGAGATCTGCAACAGTTAGCCCTGTTCAACACACCTTGGAGAGCTAGAAACACACAAAGAGCTTAGCGTCTAATTGAGGAAACAAGTCTAGCACAACTGGAAGTGACCCACTGAGGAAACCAGATGATTAGGTAAGATATCGATTTAAATAGGCAGCAAAAGTTTTAAGGATTTAGGGGATTTAAGGATTAAGGACTCTGTTTTTTTTAAGTAGTTGGAGCAAATGCAAAGGCATATTGCAAATGTCACGGACACCGGGAGGCTTGAAGACGGTGGTCTCTAAGGCGGAGGCCGCTGCAGTTCCCAGGTGACAGATGAGAGTAGTTTCCAAAGGATGGCAGCAGTGGAGGTGATGGAAGGTACTGAATTCTGGATAGAATTTCAAGGTAATGACTCAAGGGTGAGAATGAGTGTAATGGAGGAAGGTCTCATCGATGATGAAAACTTTCAGCTTCCGCAATTCTAAAGTTAGAGTCACCAATTACCCAGAGGGGGGAAGGTGACGACAAAGTGGCTCAGAAGGGACAGTTAGGAGCTCAGTTATGTACACGTTAACCCTGAGGAGCTTGGGAAACAGCCAAGAGGAACGTTCACTGGCAAGTAGACTACGTGAGTATGGACTTCAGGAAAGGTTTTCCCTCTGTTGGCATATGTGGGAGACATTGCGTATGAATGGCACTCAGTGCCATGGTAGAAATCACAGGACAGGGAGCATTAACAAGCCTGAGATACCCGAGTGGAGCTGGGACATCGCAACACGAAATGAAAGGGAATGAGTCAAGGACGTGAGAATCAGTGACCAGTGAGCAGCTGTAGACGGGACAGATAGAACATGCTCCATGGGGCAGGAGCATAGTTAAGAAAGAGGCGGAACACAAAGCTGACGGAAGAGATTGAGGCCGTCTCAGGAAAGCCGTGCCTTCCGTGCTGAGGACATGGATTTGGCTGGAGGCAAAACTGTTATTATGGTGTTTTAAGTACAACAGTGTTTTCTTCCCTGTCCCCCTGGCCTAAAGACAGTCTGAAAACCCCAATTATTCTGACAGCAGTCTCCTGAATAGGTCTGTTCAGGATGTCATAAGCAGGGATGTCATAAGACATCATGGACCTGAATGTGACAACTGCAAGGATTCTCTGCTTCTAGATTTAAAACCATCTTGAAGGGACGCCTGGGTGGCTCAGTTGGTTGAGCGTCCGACTTCAGCTCAGGCCACGATCTAACAATTCCTGAGTTCAAGCCCCGCATCGGGCTCGCTGATGTCAGTGCCCAGCCTGCTTCAGATCCTTTGTCCCCCTCTTTCTCTGCCCCTCCCCTGCTCACACACTCTCTCTCTTTAAAAATAAATCAATAAACTTAAAAAAATAAAGAAAAGCATCTCTGGTCATCAACATAAAACTGAGATGCCAAAGCAACAATCTTAAGGGTAGCTTTGCTCAAACTTCTGTTCCTGTGGGCCTCCGAGCATTGCCATCATGGAAAAGCAGATGATTACATATGGAGGTGGGGTGGGGTGGGGGTCCAGGGACAAGTCTTCTGCAGGGGTCCAGCTTTCTGTTTTCCCTGCAGAAGCACTGGCAAGTGATATCTTGAGTTCCCCTGTAGAACAGCTAAGGACTGGAGAAGCAAATTTGCTGAAAAGGACCAGTGATTTAATTTTATTCATCCTGTATCAAATTTCTGCATCTTGCAGTTTGGGCACAACAGGAGGTGACACTGTTAACTGTTACTCTTTTCACTTCCTTTTTTTCCCCCTCACTGAACATAAACATATCATTACACAGTTACACTCCACTATATTTAGAGTTGATTTTTAACTATCTATTAAATCAAACGGGGAATCTGGGCTCTTCTACCTGGAGCCAGTGGGACCGGCTGGGAACATGGACGTGTTCACTGGGAGAGGATAAGACAGGAGTGAGAGCCACGTTGGCAACCACCATATACCCCCAGGAGCCCCCACCCTCTCTTCTTGGAGACACAAGCAGACCACTCTCACTGGGGCAGGGCCAACATCCTCCCCAGAACCCTCCCTGCAAACCTCTTGTTCACCAGTGATACAGGCTTCATCTCCTTCTCAAGGTCTAGATGGAAGGGACTCCAAAGTTGTCTATAGTGTCTATTCCAAGCAGTGCCCTCATCAAAAACAAAAACAAAAAACAAAAAAACAAAAACAAAAACAAAACAAACCATGATTTAAAGTAGTTCAAGGCATGACATGCTCTATGGAATGTGTACTTTTATTGTTAAACAAATTTGGAAAGCACTGCTTGTTCCGCTCCTTCTTGGAGTCTTGAAGGTGTATGTCGGCATCCTAGGCGGTCAGAGCTCTGCACTGGAGAAACTTTCCTGGTATCGTTCACCCCAAGGTTCTCCCGTCCTATTTTACTCTGGAATCTTCTATTGCTGACGATGCCCGTTAATGCTTCTAGAACTAACCGTTATAGAACACGCTTTAGAAGACACTACTACGACTCGTACCGGTATGGTGGTTTACAACATGCCAACTGGGCATTGTTTGTGGCTTTGTCACAACACTGTATGTGAAGACCTGGAGATGTTTTCTCCATCTTATGATCCAAGAAAATGAGAAATGGACAGTTGGAGGCGTCCAGATCAACAGAGATAATGGTGGTGGAGCCCTGAATAGGAATGCAGCCCTCAGGATGTCTATCCAGTTTTGCTTCCTTTAGGCAAGACAACCCATGCCTGGTGGAAGATCGAGTGGAACTCTTTCAATCAGGGTGAGTACCAGGGATTCGAAACGGGCTGACTAGTAGTACTGATAATGAGTGTAGCCGGGGACAGGAAAATTGGAGGGAAAGGATTGGGAGGGTACAGGGGCCATGCTACTACATCACCGGCTGCCCCTGTCTATATCTTTAATTCTTCTTTATGTCTTTTAATCAAATCTAATTACAACATGGTTAACACAGAATCAAACAGGTCCCACTCTCCCAGTTGGCCACATCATCATTCATCAGTTATCTGCCAACTTTGTCATGAAGTGTGTTGTTATTTCCCCATTCTCTGATTTTTAACTTAATACTCTTTCCGTCGTCTCACACTGTCTTGTTTTTGCATCTTCTAACCTAAAAATGGACGTTGGAAATCGCAGATAATAAGCAGGATCTAAGAAATCTTCAGAAATGAAGGACACTATTATTCATTTGAAAAGATGCATTTACCAGAGTAAACCAACCTTTCCGTGAAATTTTCTAATCCAGAAGGGAATTATGTCACGTTGGTGAACCAGACAGTCATGAGTTCCAGCTTCTCCCTACTTTCTTCGCGAAGAGAAAATGCCACATCTGCTATGAAGCGAAACAGGATGATATTAAGAGTTTCTACAATATGTTAAAGCCCTGGTTCTAGGTGGTGCCGTGATTATTAAGCGAAGCCCCAAAGGCACTTAGTGTGATTATTTGCATGCCAAAATTTGCATGTTTTCACAGTACAATTTAAATGCATAATGACTTCATTCTACTACCCCACACATATCATCGAGTGTCTATTTTGTGCCAGGTACGGACGATTCATAAATGAATCCCTTCCTACACGTTGCTCAGTCCATCAGCCTCTTTTTCACATCTGAGAAGAATTCAAATGAATGTGTGTTCTGGGCAATAAAACTTAAAACATGTGAGAACATAGTGAACCAATCAAACTTCTCTGTGCCTGCGTATAACCGGACTCCATTAGATTTTCTGTTGCATCCACCAACAACACATAGGCTCACTGCAGCCACATGGCTCTCGATCTGCTTGGGGAGGGGAGCCATCAATTCATAAAACCAATGGACAGAATAAACAAAAACGCCTAAATTGAATAAAGCGACAGTAGGTATGAAATAGCCACAAAAGTTTAAAGTTTGTTGTGTAATGTCTGAGGAAATAAAAACTTCTAAGTTCGGTAGGAAAGAGCCCCCTTTGCTGTAGTTTGGATTAGAAGCCTGTGAAAGAAGAAGAGAGTCCTGAAGGATAAATATTTTGCGAATGGGAAGAGAGAAAAGAGGTCTTCCAGAAAACATTGTTCGCAAAGCCTTAGGGCTAAAAATTGTCAAAGATTGTAGGGGGATAGATAGTAAGAACTGGGGGGGGGGGCTGTTCTTTACGATGGCATACGTAGCCCTTAAAGTGCAGAGGTCATTTTTTAGTACCTCTCTCTTCTGTGTGTGTTCTGCTCAGCAACACTGCCACCGTCACCTACTCTAACACATCAACCGCATCCCTGCTTTGCCCTATGCCCTTTGTCCAGAATACCCTCCTCTCTGCTGTTTTCATAAGCAACCCTGTCTTGTTACCTATATACCAGTTCATCAGAAAGACCTTCTCTGACCCAAAGATTTGAAGATTTGAAATCGCTACCCCCTCATCCCCTCGATGGCTCTCATGTTTCAACCCGCCTCCTATGACTAATTTAATTTGATTCGTAGTACTTATCACCGCCTGATAGTTTTACCTTCTTCGCCTTGTTTGATTGGTTGGCTGAACGGCTGTCCCCTCCCTGTCGAAGTGTTCTGCCCAACACAGTAAACAGGAGCCAAGCCTGGCTATTTACTGTTAGATTTAAATGAATTAGACTTGAATACGATTTAAAATTCTAGCCCTCAGTTCCCAAAGCCATCTTTCATGGACTCAAGACTCACCTTTGTTTAGTGATTATGATCATGAAAAATGCAGAAATAAAATGCTTCCATCACTCTAGAAAGTTCTTTTGGACACTACTGCTCTTGAATGTAAGTTTTTCGAGGTCTAGGGACCTTGTTCTGTATACCACAGTGGGTATTTGTTGACTGAATAAATGGACCAGTTTCATAGAGCAAATGGATCATGCAGAGAAGAAAAATAGGAGGAAATGGGGCGCCTGGGTGGCTCAGTCAGTTAAACATCTGGTTCTTGATTTCAGCTCGGGTCATGACCTCATGGTTCGTGGGATGGAGCCCCTTGTCTGGCTCTGCACTGACAGCACGGGGTTTGCTTGGGATCCTCTCTCTTCCTTTCTCCATGCCTCTCCCCTTCCTCTTGAAAAATGGGATGAAGCTGAATCTATCATTTGATCCAGAAAATAAAAGGACTCATATGATTAAACAAGGGTTTTATGCTCCTACCTTAAAAGTCATAAGAGAGTCATTGAAAGTTTTTGAGATGCATAATGGCCTGATTGACCATCTTGCTTGAAATGATTCTTCCAGCAGCATGAGCAGAGTGAGGTGTGACAGAAGGGACTGAGGTCACGAAGACCAGACAGGAGGTTACGGTCACTGTAAAGACACGAGATGACAAGGGACTGAACTGACTTCGACAAGGAAGAATCGATCAAGTTGGCGCCCATGTTAGCCAGAAGAGTCTATGTCATGGCAACATCACAAACAACTTCAGCCGTCTCTGTGGTTTTATACAAGAACAAAGCGTTTTGGGGGTTTTTTGTTTGTTTGTTTTTTACGTGAAACATTGCATGTGGGGGGCAGATAGTTCTGTTCCACGCAGTCACTCAGGAACCCAGGCTGACGGCAGCTCCACTCTGTGTGACTACATCATCTAGAATGCCTGACTCCCTTAGTCACCGTGGCAGGAAAAGAGATGCTGGCAATCGCAGGTGGCTTTGCAGTCCCTCACTGCTAAAGTGACACATGTTATTTCTATGGAATGTAATGAGCCCCAACTAAATCACATGGCTCTGTCTCACTGCAAGTATTTAGGAAATTCAGATGAGCAAAGAGGTTTATCTATATATTTATTTTGTGAATCAATCTGTCCACCATATTGATAACGAGATTGGAGGAAGTGGGGAGAGAGAAGTGAGTCACATATATCTCTGAACTTCCCTGCTCATATGCAATTTAAATCTGTACATAGCAGAATTCCCAGAGATGTTTGACTGTCCAAAGAGAGGTATGTTCAACATAATGTGAGTGGTACCAAGCATAGCATCCTAGCAGATGATGGGTGATGAAATGATGAATAATAATATATGAGTAACACTGTTGATGTGTCAAGCACTTGGAAGAGTGGAATGAACACAGCAAACATTATCTCTGCTCTGACTGAGCTTAGATTTGTTTTTTAAAAAAAAATTTAATGTTTATTTATTTTAAAAGGGAGAGAGAGAGAGAAACAGAGCGTGAGTGGGGAGGATCAGAGAGACACGGAATCTGAAGCAGGCTCCAGGCTCTGAGCTATCAGCACAGAGCCCCACGTGGGCTTGAACCCACGAACTGAGAGATGGTGACCTGAGCCAAAATCAGATGCTTAACCGACTGAGCCACCCAGATGCCCCCGAGCTTAGATTTTAGTGTACAAGGCATGTGACAAATAGCCAGTGCCATAACTTGTTAATTATAATTTTATATGCTACAAAAAGAACATATAGCATTATACCATAACAATCATTTATTTGTAATGCTAGTTAGTGATCATTTTTTAAAATTTCTGCCTTTGTTATTTTAATATTTCTTTAATTCATATTCTCTCCGAGAATTTAGACCATTCATCAACTGAAAATAATAAGAAAAGAGAATTCATGATAAGATGAGATTTTAGTGAGCACCTCTAATAATCTATTCATTTATTAAAATTTTTTCCACTGGGGTATTCTACCAGTGAGTTTTGCTAAACCACTTCATTTTTCTTTTTATTCTTCTTTTAAAATTTATATCTAGAGAAAGAGTGTGTGAGCACACAGGGAAGGGACATCAAGAAAGAGAGAGAGAGAGAGAGAGAGAGAGAGAGAGAGAGAACTCCATCCAGGCTCCACGCCGTGAGCACAGAGCCCAACGCAGGACTTGAATCCACAAAATGTGAGACCAGGACCTGAGCCAAAATCAAGAGTTGGACGCTTGACTGACTGAGCCACTCTGGCGCCTAGTTTTTTTTTTTCTTTATTTAAATATCTAACTATTGTGTAGGGATCAGTACTCTGTCTTTGCATAATCTTTAGTGTAATACAGATATTCCAGAATACGTTATCAATTGAGGTAACACATCATAAAATATATGCTAGGAAAAGAAATATGAGGATACTGTATCAGCTCAGATTTTATATGCCTGCCACCTTATCACTTCATGGGGCTTTACAAATGGCCTATGTTTGCTTCCTGAATGAAAACGGATGTGTAGAAATGATTGCACACTATGTATGTGACTCTAAGAATTAGGAAACGGTGCTTCTCGATGACTCTGAATTGAGTTACTCTCAGGCCAGAGTCATCACTGTTGAGGTTCTTTGTGGCATGGTTAACAGGGGAATGGCCATATTTTAATAATATTTCTGTTGTCATGTTATTCGAGAAACAAAGATACCAGACAGGAATCACCAGTCCCAAAATGCTTCATCCTTCTGAGACCCGGCATATTTTCTGTTTTTGTCTTTTCCTTTTAAGCGAAGATATTTTCTGATCAACTCATTTCTGCCAAGTATCATCGGAGTTCCAAAAACGGTCTTCTGTTATTTAGAAGGCACACGATGAAGAGGGCTGGTACATCACCTACCTCCAAAAAGAATATAAACCCAAACGATCTTCCCATCTCTGCCGAAGTTTCCCTAGTAAGATCCAATAACCTCAGTGGCCCCGATTCCTCTCTTTGAGCCCAGTGCCCTCTGCATGCTCTCCCTCACTCTGCTAGAAAATTCCTCGGCCTTGGGTGCCCCATAGCCATCGGAAGGGCATAACGTGCATATTTCTGTCCTGTAACGGCAGAGGGTAATAGACCTCACAGCACTGCTCACATTCCTCTTTCCCGTTCGGCATTGTCTCTCTTCCAGAACAAGTGCGTTCAGACTCTGGGCTGGATTCAGCCTTCAAACGTTCACGAAAGGCTGCAGTGCAGCCAACATATTGCTGAAGCTGCAACATCAGTGTGACGATACAGAATGCATTACGCAGCGGTGGGGCCATGTTTTGCTTTGACTAGAGTGCCAATAACTCAGAGATGAGCTTTCTTTGTTTTTGTTTTTTCCTCCCCCCCCCCCCCCATTCTAAAGGCATAAAGGATTGTGCATATAACATTTTCTGGCCATGCTGTAACTGTAGCTCCCCCGCCGACGACTGCCCACATGATAATGGAACTCTGCAATAATATTAGGGGTGTGTGGAAAATCTATGGCCAATTTAGTCACTCAAGCAGTGCTCAAAATCTCTGGGTTAGGGCTGCAATGGGAGATAACTTGCCATAAGATGAGCTGCCTGGAACTCTGCGAAATACATGCTTCAGTGCCTCCTGGAACAGTCCAGAGCCGTGCATGTGCTCGCAAGGGAGAAGGGAATGGGCAAGGCAGATGCCAGAAGCCACAGATTTTTGGGCTTCAGTATAATGACTGATTTGATGGCTGTTTTACTTATTTTTCAAAGGTAATTTGGATACTGTGCTCTCAAAATGTCACCACCAAATAGTCCTCTCATATGGTAGAGAGCCACTCTTGGCCCTGTTGTGCGGAAGGCTCCTTGTCTATTTTGCCACAGCAAAGTTAAAAAGTAGAAAACTTCATTCCTTTTTTTAAAAAAAAATGGGGAGCATCAAATTGTATCGGGCACAAAGCTTAGACAATAGAATTTTGCTTCTCGGGGTAATGCGGCTTGGCCAGCGTGGAGCTGCATGCATCCAGTGGTTTCTGGCACCAAATTTGCACGTAGGAACACCTGGAGTTTGTGCAAATTAACCTATGTGGCCGGGTCAGAAAGAAGAATGGCCGTCTCATCATCAAGCCAAATCCGTTCAGTATGGACCCTAAGTAGCGACGGCAAAAATCACGGACTTTCAATCCTGGAGCACAGACAGCGGAGCGATGGAACATTCTTACATAGCAGTGACTGTATTGTTTATCTCCCATGTCAGGGAATGACAGATTCCGAGCAGGATAAGTCTTCTGGAGGATTCAAAACGCTGCTTAGATTTGTATAAAATTCACTTCTTGGTTCACTTTGTTAATGACTTACGAGTCAATGTTACATCCACCTGCAGCAGTCAACAAGACAGGTGTGCCCTCCTCTCAGGAAGCATATGATTTAAGGCAAAAGCCAAACAAGCAATTACACTAAAGAGTGATGAATGGTCTGTCTGGGGACGCACGCGGGCGCTGCGGGAACACAAGACGGGCACACTTGACGGGGTCCCGGGGGCAGAGCCGGAGCGTGAGCGGAGTCACTGGCCAAGGGTAGCCAGACTGGAGTTCCGTATCTCTCCCCTACCATAGTTTCCTCAGGGTCAGGCAGAGGGGAGTCGAAACAGTGATAGAGGCTGGTGGCTTCTCTGAGGAACCGCTTTATTGAGCCTCTCTCCTCCTTCTGTCCCTCTGTGTACAGGGACCGAAGGAAAGCTGGAGAGGGCTCCGTGGCCACAGTGTGGGGCTTGTTCACGTCTTGTTGGCTCCAGGGGAAGGAAGGACTCCCTTCAGGTGCAGGACCATCCTGGGCTGCTCTGGGCCCCGGTGCTGAAATCCTGTGGGGCGTCCATCCTGAGATTCCATGGAAGGTATCACTCTGTCCTCCCTTGACCTTTCCCCTTACCCATTTAGCCATGTGTCCTTCCAGTGTGGACGGGCCCGCAGGAGCCTGGACCAGCCGGCCGACGGTTGAGCCCTCAGCCCGGCTGCCCTGTCTGCCATCAGCAAAGACATTCACTCATTTTCCTTTGGACGCGGGGCTAGGCCCCAGTCTTGACGCACAAGTCGCTTGTCGTATCAGAGGGGATTTTCCTCCGAGCAAAACGTCCACATCTAATTTAACAATTTGAGCCGACGCTTTGCCCTGCTCATCAGGTGTTTTATCACCGTGAACTTGTCCTGCTTAGATATGCCAACTATACATTAAACACACGCTTCACGGTCTCCCTCAGACCCCCTGCGCCCCTCAGCATGGATCCCACAGAATTCCTGGGGCGAAAGCCGGGGGCCCACTCTGCTGTAGGAGGTGATGGGAAGCAGCGTTAGGAAGCAAACCCCCGGGAGAAAGTCTGCCCCCCCCAAACCGTCCACAGCTGACAGCATGAGCAAAGGCTCGGGGGGAGCTTGCTTCAGTGTAGCAGGAAGAGAGAGGGGCGATGTGGTGGTGGAGACCCGGGGCGGGGTGGGGGGGGGACCTTCCAGGGAAAGCGAGTTAAATCACTTTCGAGAAAGCCAATGGAAACACAATTAGCCTATTTGCACGAGGGGGTGTGTGTGAAACTGATTAGAGGTCTGTTTGGGGGGAGATCTGTCCTCTCACAACAGCCATACAAGGACAAAGAGGCTTTTTATTCCCATTTGACAGATCTCTGCCCGAGATCACAGAGCTGGAGGAGGGGGGTGACGGCTGATTCCCAGAGCTCATTCCCAGACCGCGGCCAGCACATACAGCCAAACTGGTTATTGCCAATCCGTAAACCCTTAATAGCCAATTTTTAAAAAGTGATGCATGAAGAACATCGTTCCTTGGCTGTCAATCCTGGTGCCATCCTATAAAACGATACTGGTGTTTTCCCTTTGGTGACAGCGCTCTCCTTGTTGATATAGGCAGAAAAGAGCTCAACCACTTTCTAATCTTTTCCTGCGTCAATTAGGTACATATTTAATTGTAAGACAAGGACGATCACACGGCAGAATATTAGACGCGCTCCCAAGCCATACCTTGATCTTTTCCTCCTTTTGAAGTTTGAGCATAAAGTAACTTATGGTAAAGAGTTAATAGACATTCCTTTTTGGAGTAACTTTATTTTGTTGAGGAAAAATCAGTTAAATTTAAAATTCTGTGGAGAAAATTCACTTATTATGGAAAGAAGAAATCTGCTGAACCGCCCAAAAATAACTCAGGCAGCGAACATTCCCCAGCTTGCCTACACTATTGATACATTTCGTTTACTACTTTCATTCCATCTGCCAGATTCACCTGGTTTCAGATGGGGTGGTATTTGCTAGCTGAATTAATGAAGAATACAGGATCTTTAGAAAAAAAATAAGCCATTTGATGCATCATTTAGCCGAAGTTATCATATATATCACTGTGCCCTTAATGCGGCTTTAAGTCACAAAATACATAATTAAGACACATCCATCAATGCAGAGTTCTTAGTACAGCTCAATCCCATATTGCTTAACATGACCTGACGAAACAGAATATGGATTTTTAAGGACGACTTTTTTTTTTCCATAAGCTAAACCAAATTCAAGGGCACCAAGTTTGGACTCGATGAAAACAAAATAGCTTGCTAGTAAATAAATAGTCTAAGCTGGTTCTTTATTCTTTTCTTCATAGTACGTGGTCATAGGAAACAGATAATACTTTTGAGTGCTTTTATGGATTTTACAAGCTCTTCTCATGCAAAATCTCTGTTAAGCCTTTAAGTATTGTCTTAATCCCCTCGGGAGGTAGAGACCTGAATTAGACAGTCTCCTGTTGGAAGGTGGTCAGGACTGGGTTTGGCATTGAGTATACGGGACCCAGATCTGAGGGGTGCGCTTGGGGACCTCAGGAGAGTGAATGAGTTCAACCTGTGCTTGATGGGAGACCCAGAGATTCAGAGCACCACGTGGAGAAAGATCACACGAAGCGGTTGATAACCTTACAAATGGGTAGGATCTCATGTGACACGGTTAATGGCAACAGCTAACCTGAATGCTTCAAAGGCAAGAAAAACAGTCCCCTCCTCTTAGGACGAAGGAAGCAGCAATTATAGCAGGGAAAATTGGGGGTGAAGATCTTATTCACATATACTTGCGACAAAACATGTGAATGCTGATATCCCTGACTAACGTGCGCTAGGTCTTATCAAGGGGGTAGGCTGGGACAGACACAGGAGAGCCAAATCTGAGAGGCCATTACTCAGAGAAGGAATGGAATGGAGTGCTGAAACCATCTGTAAACAACAGATGTGGGCTGTCTGCAACAGTCCTAGCATTTCTGTGTACTTGGGAAATGCCTGGGTCCCAGCCTGGATCCTGAGACTAGAACGTGCCCATCTTGTCGACCTGACAAGAATGCTGAGGCGCTGAGAGAACCCACCGCGGGAGCAGATGTCAACCATCGTGTTCACTGTGGTGTGACGTTAACAGAAGCCATTAGTATTTCGCCCCTTTGGAATCAAGCAAAATAAAGTGAATCGGCAGGAATGGGAGGACATTGAAATTGGGAACGTTCCTGGATCCATTCATTCATCCCTTTGTTTATTCTTTGACTTTTTCTTCAATAAATATTTCCCGAGCGCGTACTTGTTTCTTCACAGACCAGCCCCGGCACCCAGAGGGCAGGGAGAGACTGGAGGAGGAGGCAGGCCCCCGCAGACAGGTCCCTGGTGGGTTTCATAAGCAAGGAAACTCACTTACAGGCTTGTCCCGGGCACCACGAGACAAGATCTGCGCACTCCGCAGGATCTCACAAGTTCACAGAGAGGCCTCGCCATGGCTCGGGCCCGACCACCGTTGGATGGTCTCAACACCGCTTGCTCTCTCAAGGCTGTGTCCTTGAAAATGCTTCCTGGCTGTGGGAACGGTGGGCAGGGCACAGCCTGGAAGGACGGTGGAGGGGGTCAGGAGCCTCCGAGCGAGCACAAGGGGCCAGCTTGAGGTTTAACCGGCGGTCACGTCTTCTTGATGGAGGCTCTGGATTTTAAGTGAGGGAGGAGGCCATCGGAGGGTCTTCAGTGAGAGACGGATGGACCTAATTATCTTATAAAAGGTTCCTCTGGCTGCTTGCTCACCACCATGGGAAGGAGGCCCAGGACAGCTGAAGCAAGGAGGGAGCAAGGATCTCCTCACAACACTCCCAGGAAGCCCGACCACACTGCGGCAGGGTGAGGGCAGTGTGGGTGCTAAGACCCTGCGAGGTCCAGGATGTCTTCTGAAAGAGTTGTTGAGCCATGCTTTTGGGTCTGCTTTGAAGGCATTCACTCAGATCAACGCACAAGCATTGTGTGTGCAAGCCTCTATGCGCTACGCTCTTGGTGGCCACTTGGGACATCCTGGTGGCCACTGAGGTTTACACATCAGATGGAAGTCAAGGAGCTAGCTGTGTGAGGATCTCATGGTGTAGCATATGAACCTCGGAAGTAGAATGTGATCATTTGGACACTGGGTTTTGCTCAAACATCGCTGATTTTTTTCAGAGAAAGAGAGAGAGTGCTCACAGACGTGTGCGTTGCACAGAAGAACAAAGTGTAACTCAGGGCCACTGATTTTCAGAGGTGAGGAAATGGAAGCCCAATGATTTTAATACTTTGTCCAAGGGTTTAAAGCAAAAACAAAAATTGCAGGCATTACCATAACAGGCCTGTCTTAAAACGGACTTCATGGCCTTCAAACAATATTGTGCTGCCTTAACACTCCTGATTGTCACTTAAGTTGTACTTCTAAGTTTTATAATAACATGAAGGTTTGTTTCTGTAATTTTTTTTTTAATGAGAAAAATTTTAGATGAAAACTTTAAGCAACATTGGTAGCCAATACCGTAGGGTGACTCACTCAACATCCATTTTATTCATCCCCCCTTTGCCATCCTTTTTTTCTTCCACTTCTCTGTATTTTAAAGTTCTAAAAATAAACTTCGTGCTCCAAGAATGCTTGAGGTCACATCATTTGACCAGTTGAGGAAACCTGGGCTCAGAAGGGAGGGGCTTGAACGAGCAAACACGGTAGGTTTCATGGCAGGTTTTCTGACACTTGGCTCAGTGTTCTAGTCACCAAACCCAACTGCCACGTTCATCTGAGAATTCAGTACCGAACCGCCTCTTCTCTTTGTCTTTCTAGAGCAGCCGCCCGCCTAGGCAGTAGTTAGTAATGTTTTTCTGTTGATGGTGGGGATTCCGACGGCTGGGGCTGGGGCCCAGGTGGGGCAGGGAGCTACAGGCAATGCCAGCACCCACAATGCGTCCCACCCCGGAACACCCACACTAGGCGACCTGCAGGGTTAGTGCAGTGAGCTGAGTGTGGAAAGCAGATGAAGACAGGTGTCTTTCTGTTCCCTTTAATTTCACATGATCGGAAAAAGAATATGGAGATTTCCTTGAAGGGGCTATTTGCAAAGGGGGCGGTTTACTGTCGCAGGAGCAATGTAAAAACTGCAACATAAGGAATCTGTAAAGGAGGCAAAAGTGGATAAAGCCCTGGGTTCAGAAGGAGGGGGATGCTGTGCGCAGCAGAGCGAGTACAGAGTTCCAGGAGGACACAGAGACAGGAAGTCCCCACGAGGAAAAGAGGAAAAACAGAACCGGTACAAAGGATGGAAAATATTCAAAGGAACTGATAGAGGAAGCATTGTGGGCCCCTATCATTTGGTGTCAGTCCTGGAAAAGGATATTCGTCCCTGCCTGTCACTGCCGTGCCTCCCCCGAGGGATGTACATCCCCACCCCTGACAAGGGTCGGAGCAGGAGGGAAAGTGATGTGTCCCAGTCCCCAGTAGATGCATTAACCCTGGCTCTTTTCCGTCTTCTGCAAGCATGACAGAGGCTGCCTGTCAGGCAGAGGCAGGTCTGGGAGAGAGACCGCAGAGCCCAGCCGGACCCGGAGGGAGGAGCCAGTGTGGAACCTGACCTTAGAAAGGAGCCTGGCTGGTGCAAGTAACAGAGGCATCAGGAGAGCGTTGTTCGTCAGTGAATCTCGCCAACCCACAACATATCGAGATCGAGAGCTTTCAGATCCTTTCATTAATATTGCCCAACAACACAGCAGAAGTGGAGGCCCCCCGAGGACACACCAGTTACAATAAATGAGTGTCGTGCACACAATCATGCCCGGACATCGCAGGCAACCGCATTACCCTGGGGGCAATGGCCCAGGAGGCGAGAGATGCCGTGGGATCATGGAACCAGAGGTCCCCTTCCCGGTGGATTATCTGCTCCTTTCAGGTTTCTGTTTCCACCGTGGTTCTGTCCCTTTCCCTTCTCTCTCCCGATCCGCCCCTAAATATAAAGTGGCACAACATCCCTGAAGCGGCAACGCGGAGAAGATCAAGTAAATCACTGCTGCGAAGCCCAGGACCTGCTCAGAAGAAAGTCTGGATAAATCCTGGCTCTAATTATAACATTAATATGGCTGGGATCACGGAGGCAGAGACAACCGACATATGGCAAAAGTTGCGGGCCCCAGAACTGCAAAGGAGAGACGCGTTCTGAAAGAGAAGGCAGGTTGCCTAGGGAAACAAGGCCACCCTGCACACAGCCTGCACCCGGAAAGTTTCTTCCTTCCAACTGCAGGACGCCAGCTCCCTGAAGACAGCGAGTGGGACAAACCCCGGGGGGGTGGGGGCGGGGGTGGGGCGAGGCCGTCCGGTGGGACTCCGAAAATTCTAGCCCCGTTCATCGATTCACCCTACACTGCATGTCAGACACCGGGTAGGGCTACTGGGAAATGAGTGACATGTGGTTTTCCCCCCAACGCACGTAGAGACACTTGAAAGAGAAGGATAATCAAGCCGGGGTCTCAGCATGATGTGACAGGTGGGGATAAGGAGGCGATGCCAGGGACACCCAGAGGGAGTGTCTACTCAAAAGGGGAGCCCAGACAGAGGGCATCCTGAGCCATGATCAACAGAAAAGGGAGGGGGAGCTCTGAGCCAAGCTGACCTTTCTCCTCCCAAGTCCCCCCCCCCCCCCCACTGCCCGACAGAGCTTAGCTGGGGCTGCTGGAAGGGGGCGGGGGGGCGGCACCACAGAGTCGGAGCCCCTGGCCTGGAGCCCCTTCTCTGCCTAACAGGTGTGTGGCTTTCCTGGTCTTCACAGGCACCTGAAGCTTCTCTGGAGCCGATACTAGGTCTGAGAAGAGGAGCTTCTGGATTCTTCTCTAAAGCCACACGGCTTCCCATTCCCTGGAGTTCTGGAAGAACTCTCCCTGGCGGTGTGCCTCCTTTGAGATGCTTTTGTTCACCATTTGGTCCTGGTTCATGGTCTAGGCCAGGACTTGCACACGAGAAATAAAGGTTCGCCTTTAAGCAATTAAGTACCATGTGGGGTCCTTGAGGATAGAAAGAGGTTTTAAAATGATCCTCTTCAAGGTTGGAAAGCTGGAATGAACTTAGCACCTTCCTACACTTCAGAAGGGCACAAAAATTGCACGTGTTTTCTGGAAAACAAGGGGAGCGTGTGCGTGCGTGTGTGCGTGTTGTGAGAATGTACATAGCGTAGCCCGGTGATTCCACTGCTGGTAATCAATGACAATGGAATGCGATGGTGGCGAACGTGTGTGTTCCAGGTTGCAAAGAGAGTCACTAAGTGGTGTGTGTGATAAAACAGTGGAGCCCACCCCCGCTCATCACCAGAGGGAACATCAGACATGTCAAGGCACATGCATAGAAACACAGATCATTTAAACTTTACTTTAAACAATCCGGCGGAAATTTGAGAAATTGCTAAAATGTCACGGGAAGGGAAATGCGAAGAAACTGCAAAAGCTCTAGACTGCGTATCTGGGATAACGATACCGCGACGTTAAGTAAGTCTTAGGATCGTAAGACTCGGTGCGATTTCCATTCTCTTCTTTGTGTGTTTCTCAATTTTCAAATTTCTTACAATGAGCCTGTACGATTAACAAGTCATTTTAAAGAGCGTTATGGAAAAAAAAAAACTAGAATCGAAAGTCTCCAAAGGTTACAGGGTTGGTGTCAGGAGGGGATGGATGGTGGCCAACCTGGGACATCAGCGTGAGCCCAGCGCGAGGGCTAGTCCTGTCTCTTAACATCACTGTGACCCTGAGGCCAGCCAGCAGGCTCATTCCATCTTTCAAAGGGCATTTGTAGAGCCTTACTCTGTCAGGTCCTTCCTTGCACCTGGTCAATATCATGTCTAAAAACAGGACCTATGAGCAGAGGAAGATGACATCCCTTCCTCGCTCACTTTGGTCAGGAAATAGCATCATATCTTCATTCTTCCTCTTCACTTGTCTCACTTTCTCGAAAGCCAGAGCCACCTCTGGGGCAAGTCGCTTCTGGGGCGCTGCTTACATCACTTGTACTCTTAGAGGCTCGCTTGTCTGCAGGCCTGTCTGTCCACCCTCCCCTGCACTCCCCACCCCTCCCCTGCACACACACACACACACACACACACACACACACACACACAGGCTCAGGCGTCCTGAGCTGAAGGGCTCTCTGGCTAAGCTCCCTCAGCCATCAGCTGCTGTTTATTTCTTCGCCTCCTCATTTGGCTCCTGGGAGGATGTTTCAGCAGACTTTTTAGAGAAAGAGAAAAAAATACAATAGCTCATTAAGCTAATGACCCTTAGCCAGGCAGGCTGCAAGCGAACAGAGGCAGGGACAATTGGGAAGAAGCTTTCCACTGCACAATTTCCTACACAAAGTATCCTTTTCCCCTCTGCTTTCAGCTGGCTAACTAAAAAACACGTGGGCAACCCCTGCTACCTGCATTTTGGGAAGGAGTTTTAGGCTCGGCTGGTCTTCAGATGAGAAGGGACCATGCCCTGGAATACAACTGCAATCAAGAAACCCATAATAGCCACGACACCCAGTATGCATGAATGCTTTTGCCTTTAGAAATTGGATCCGCACCCTGCACTCAGTCCTCAGCCTCTCTTGCAATGGCTGGCACTGTGTTGTTTCTAGAAAAGAGGGAGTTTGCAACAGATAAGTAACTGGAGGAAGATCCAACTTCTAGTTACAGACTTAGGTTAATACCCAGCATCAGGAATTGACAAAATGCATCTTCCACTGTGGCTTCTCAGCCTGACCTGGTGACTTTCCCATGAACGCTTTATTTTTGTCTACTCTGATGTGAGTTTATGGAGAGATCCATTTCTCATCTCCCCCATTCTTCACCGGTGGCCCCCCTCCCACTGTCTTGCTCGATCCTGCACAACTGAGCCTTGGTCTCTAAACACCCTTTCCCCATCCTCACAAGATAGGTATGGGTCTACAAGAAGACATTGCTTTTGAGCACAAATCAGATGTTCATGTGTCTAAAGGCATTCCTCTGGTGCCCCAGCCAGGATTTTCTTGTTCGCTTTTACGAATTAAGGGGAAAGGGATTGCCTGCCTGGCCTTCATTTTAGGACATTTCCAGCACACATATACACACACCCCGTTTTAGTCTTTCTCTCTTCAAAAACTTTGAGGTGAACTGATAAGAATTTACACCAAAAAAAAAAAAGTAAGAGGCTAGAAGCAAAGACTTGGAAAATACAAAGTGGAAGGGGAATCTAGCACATAAATATTCAGACTGTGAAGTCCATACAATCATTTCTGTTGAACTGCAAGTTTAGTTCTGAGCTTCCTCTTAGCCAAACCAAAAATAGGAAATATGTTCATTACATTAATCACTTTCTGTCTAATAATGATGGCTATTTATTGAATGCATGCTCCAAGGGAGGTTCTGTTCTGAGCACTTCACATGACCTAACTCATTTGATCCTTAACAATATTCTCTATAAAAGAGACACACTTAGTGATGCCGTTGTACAAATGGGCAAACTGAGGCAGAGTGAGGACACGCAGCAAGTTAGAGCTGATGGTAATCTAGTTCCTCTCCGTGGACGCCAGACATGAACCCTCATTTCTGAGCAACCAGCATAAAGAGAACAACAAAAATGTCACTTCTTCAGGGAAAACAACACGTTTTCTGGCATAGGAATTTGAAAAAAAAAAAAAAAAGATTCTAACTTGCTTCGTGATGTAGAGTGAACGAAATCTCACAGTGATGTGTCCTCGGCAACGTCTACCCAGTACCACAGGCTGCGCACAAGCCCTTGGCTGAAAGCTGGGAACGTTTTAGTGTTAATCCACTTGACTTTGTGGCCAGTATTTGGCATACCTGGGCATTTCAAGTGAGGTTGGATTCGAAGGCTAAAAGCAGAAACTCCAGAAACAAGTAGGCTTTTAAACATGTCAACAAATACAAAAGTGTCCCGATCCCTGACTCGGAATGGGTTGTTCAAAGTCTCTGGAAGGACCGATGAAACAAGCAGAAGGACTCTGGAGGGGAGAAGGACTTCCTTTCTCACCATCGGACCGTATGTGATCGCCACCGCCGACCGGGTCTAGGCTCCGGATTGGAAAGCTCGGCACCCAAACTGAGCGGTACGCCTTACCTGTCCGAGTCACGAAAAGGAGCCTACGCCACTGCCCTAAAAGGGAGTGTTTGAGACAAATCAAATTTTGAAGCTACTCACCATCTGCTTTGGCTGAAAGTCAAGAATACTTAATTCTTGTGAGGTGTGGCACCAACCCGCCTATCAACAAATGCCGAGAGTTGGGTTGGCAACTCTAAACTCTGCATGCAATCCAGACGGCATGGCCCCACCCCAGATATTTTCAATAGGCATTTTCAAGGATAGATCATTTTTGTGTGTGTTTACCAGCATTTGGAATGAGACGGTGTCATCTTTTGAAATGAAGAAGCTGCTTCTTTTGTTATGAGATAGTATCCCTGGGGTGCCTGGCTGGCTCAGTCGGTTAAGCAGCCGACTTTGGCTCAGGTCATGATCTCACGGTTCGTGAGTTCGAACCCTGAGTTGGGCCCTGTGCATGACAGCTCAGAGCCTGGGAGTCTGCTTAGGATTCTGTGTCTCCCTCTCTCTAGGCCCCTCCCCTGCTCGCACTCTCTCTCTCTCTCAAAACTAAACATTAAAAAAAATTTTTTAAATAAAATCCCTAATGGACTTTATGTGCAGAATCTGCTATACTCAACTCCTGAACCAGCCGTCTTTAACCAAATGGAAGCAAGCCATTGGCATCACCTCCACACCCAACATTAGTGCCAGCTTGACGTCGGAATAGACTTTTGTGGAGGACCTTTCACCTAACATGCAGGAAGGCAAGCCAGCCTGTCCCTGCTAAGAACAGCTCAGCTTCCTGCACCCACTCAGCGGGGCGGCTGTCTTCCCGATTAAGCACAGTGGGTCTCATTGGAGACTCAAACCCTGTCCTCAGTCTCTCCGTGTTTGCGTAGAGCCCTGACATTCTACAGCTCCCAAGCCCACCACTCCTCCTTTCTCTGTGTTTAAAAAAATATGGAAAATTCTATAACAAAGCCTTCTATATTCAACAAAGAAGTAACAAATACCAACTTTTGGCCCTAATTATTTTAATCAAAAATAGGATTTTACAGATCAATTGAATTACTTTCGTACTTAAAATCAGCCCCCCCCCCCCCCGTATTTAATGCCCTCCCTCCCCAGAAGCAATTTCTATTAACAGATTTGATGTATATCTCTCCAGCTCATGTTTCAGGCTTCTCCACAAATTTTTCTGTCATCAAAAACATAGCAATGCTTTGCTTGTTTTTTTAGATTTTGAACACATGGAATCATATTGCAGTCATCACTCTGCTATTATAAAAAGTACTTCTCTATTCCTAATTAGCTATGAATTGTGAGTTGAAGCTCTGCCGGTTTTTAGATATTAATTATTATGCAATAAAACATACTAAACTCTATTTTTTAGTTCTAGTAGTTTATAGATTATCTTGGATTTTCTATGTAGACAATAATTTTCTCTTCAAACTATTATTTTTTTCTGCCTCTTGTGACAGCTCCTCTTTGTTTTTCTTGCTTTATTGCATTGGGTAAGATTATTGAGTAATAGTTATGATAGCAGGATCTTTCTCTAGCTTTCGACTTAAATGAGAATACCTTTAAAATTCTGCCAAGAAAAAAAAATAAATAAATAAAATAAAATTCTGCCAAGAGATGTAAGTTTTGATACGGATTTTGAGTAGTTATACTTTATCAGATTAAGAAGACTTTCTTGGGGGCACCTGGGTGGCTCAGTTGGTTAAGCATCCAACTCTTGGTTTCTGCTCAGGTCATGGTCTCATGGTTTGTGAGTTCAAGTCCTGCATTGGGTTCTGCACTGACAGCACAGAGCCTGCTTGTGATTCTCTCCATCTCTCTCTCTCTCTCTCTCTGTCCCTCCCCCTGCTCACACTTTCTCTCTCTCTCTCAAAAATAAATAAATAAATAAAGCAAACAAACAAACAAACAAACTTGAAATTAAGAAGACTTTCTTCTACACCTAGATTGCTATCAGTGCTCCTTTAAATAAATTAGTTTTCTCCCAAATGTTTTTCCTTCTTCTACTAAGATGATCATATTTCTTATGTCGTACTGTGTAACATGATAAAGCACATTGGTAGTTATTTTTATGCTGAATGATAATTACACTCTTAGGATAAAAAATTGGTTAAAAAATAAAATATGTGTATATACTACTTGTTGTAGTTTGGGCTGCCAGAACAAAAAATGCCACAGACGGGGTGGCTTCAAGAGCAAACATCTTTTCCCTTACAGTTCTGGAAGTTGGGAAGTCCAGGATCAAGGCACTTGCAGACTAGGTGTCTGGTAAGGGCCCACTTCCTGTTTGCAGATGGCCATCTTCTTACATGGTGGAAGAGGAGAAAGGAGAGACAGAAAGAATGAGAAAGAGAGAGAGAGAGAGAGGAAAAAATAAAAGAAAGGAAGATCCCTTGTCTCATTTTTTTAAATAAGGAAATTAACCCCATTCATGAGGGCTCCATGTCATAACCTAATTGCTTCCTAAAGACCCCACCTCCTAACCCATCACACTGGGGATGAGTCTTCAATATATGAGTATTTGGGGGGAACACAAATACTCAGTCCATAGCACTGCTGGATCATACATGCTAGGATTTTATATAGCATCTTCTTGCCTAAGTTTTATTCAACTATTCATTTATTCTTCCATCCACTACTTAACACCCAACTAAACAACCAAAACTGTGGAAATAGAGCTGAGTGAGAGATGCTGTCCATTGAGTTACATTCTAGCACAGACGTAGATATATAAGGAAAAATATAAAATAATGAGATGCATGTTGCAAGAATAATGTACAAAATGATGTGTAGCTATAATCTCTATATCTATAATCTTTATATATGTATGTGTATGTATATATATGTATACACATGTTCTCTGTATACATAGACATGAACATAGAGGGCACCTGGGTGGCTCAGTGGGTTGAACATCTGACTCTTGATTTCGACTCGGGTAATGATCCCAGGGTTATAGGATCGAGCCCCATATCAGGCTCTTCACTGGGAGCAGAGCTTATTTAAAATTCTCTCTCTCTCCTTCTGTCCCTCTCCTCCACTCATGCTCTTCCTCTCTAAAATAAAATTTAAAAAAAAGATAGATTGATGGATAGAGCAATTTCACATCTTCCTCTATTCTTCTCAAATACTAAATGTTGGAACACTTTATAGAGTTCTTCCCTGAGTACCTTTTCTGTCTGTTTTCTAGCTTCTGTCACATTCCTTACAGATGTGATCTCACATATTCCTTGGGTTTTAAGTATCAGTGCTAGACTTACGAACTCCAGTTAATATTTTCTGTTTTTATACTCCTAAAGCCAATGGCCTCCTTGATATTTCAGCTTCAATGTCTTACAAGGATCTCAAAATTTAAATCTCTAAAATAGAATCCACGACCCCACACTCCCATCTCAATCCTGCTTACACAAGCCTTTCCCCATCTTAGTGAATGACTTTACCATTCAGCTAGTTCCCCAGGATAGAAACCTAGGAATGATATTTGTTCCTGCTGTTTCTCAGCTCTGAATTATCAGAACCATCAAGTCCTATAGACTATACCTCCAAAATATGCATCCAATTTATCCACTGTTGTTGCTTTTTCTCTGACACCACTGAAGTTGACAGCCTTAGGAAAATATTCCCATTTTAATCGGAAGATGGGTGAGATACCCTCTATCCTCCAAATCGTATCACATCATTGTCAATTTCTTGGCAAGCAATACACATGAAATAAAAGTAAGAAATATTACTTTTTAAAATCCAAGAGGCAAAATTATTTTTTGCAGAGAAGCTCACCCAGAAGAACCTAGGGAAGAAACTTAAAAAAAACCATTTTAAGTATTGTGAAATTAAAATAAATGGAAAATGCATAGAGGAATCCAATGTCTTTCCTCGAAACCACTTGGTAAATGTAATGAAAAACTGTAAAAAAATACCTTCATAAGATAGCAAAATTTCATAATATTTAGGAATGTGCCATCTAGATTATGGATATGATATTTTGATGCCTTATACATGGTAGATTTCAATAAATATGTGATCAAAAGGATAAGTAAAGGAATAAATAAATGAGTTTGTTATTATAAAATCAGTTTAACCCCCATGGGAGTCCAGTGAGGATTTTAAAAATATTTTTAGTAGCTATATACACATTATACTACCATAAAGAGTGGGATCTTTGGTTATTTCAATGTATTTATTATTTTGTAACACTGTAATAAATATGTGCATCCAGATATTATTTGCTATTTCCTCATCTGTTATTAGAGTTGATTGTTGGTACCAAAAATCCCTGGTTCAGAAAGAGGAGCACGGTTTTCGGGACCCATGATACAAAGAGTCATGCTGTCCCTGTCTCCCTGCCCGTCGAGAACACACTGACCCTTTCTTGTCCCACGAGTGTTCATCCGTGGCTGTTACGACGAAGGTCATCAGCAAATGTCTAGAAACAGAGAGAAAACAAGCGACAGCGTTGGCCCAAACGACCCCAGTTCCTTTCTCTGGACGATTTCAGGCATAGGCTATGCTTCACAGCAGGGAGAAACCCAAGAACCCTTGCCAGGGAGAGTCAGAGAACATCAACAACTCAGGCAGAAGTGCGTGAACTTGTTGGCAGTTTGTGGACTAGAAAACAGGCTCTTAGGGGCATCCGTGGATATTCCTCTGCTAGGAAAATGTAAATATAAACCCTTCCTTGTTGTTTTTTTTTTTTTTTTCCTTTCTTAATTGATTACAATCTGACTAACCAAAACATGCCCGTGAGTCACCATCTCAATAATTTTCCATTCTGGCAATTTAGAAATGGTTTGGAGCATAACAGAATGCCCAGGTCCCACCTGAGGCCAATTAAATCAGAATTGCTGGAGGCAGGGTCTGGACAGGCAGTACTTTTGAAAGTTCTCCAGTGATTCGAGGGTGTTACCAGGGTTGAGTTGTGCCCACTTCCTGCCGCCGATCGTCAACTGGGCACCAAAGTGGGCATCCAGCGAATGCCTTGTTCACTCAGGGCTGGCCTCGGCTGCCAAGGAAGGCTGCCTGGCGGTGGCGTCGCTTGACAAAGGTCTTGAAAGGCATTTCAGTTGGACTGGGGATGGGATGCTATACATAACAGGCGAAAAGAATGGCAGGAACAGAAGTAGGTCAGAGAGATAAGACCAGATGCTGCTCCAGGCAGGAGGGCTGGAAAAGGGAAGACTTCAAACTAAGTGAGCTGAGAAAAAAATGAGAAAAGTCAGTGTGGGGCACAACTTCACTTGAAACGGTGGAGTTTTCAAACTGGTGGCCCATGGCCCCCGTCAGACCGATAAACATGTTTGTGTATCTCACACGATCATTTTTCATTTGAGGCAATGTCTAAAAATCGAGAGTTTTCACATAAAAAAAGGAAGATCTATCACCACCAGGCCAGGGCTGCTTGCTTCAGGTGGACAAGTATTCTTGGATGCCCTCCCTGCCCTGAAATGCTCCCATGTGCTTACATCACCTATGTGCTCCTGGAAGCGACTGCCCCTCTCTCTTCTCTGGCCAACACAGCCTGTTTCTATAGAGGTGGCATGATGAACTGCAAGTTTCCCACCCAAGTGACCTTGGGCAAGTTGCCTCGCCTTCAGTAGGGCGAGCTGAACAAGGAGGACATGGAGGTCCACAATTCCTGGGGCCCTTTAAACCTTGAGAGTCTTTGTTTCTATCTAGGGGTGGATTGATCCCGCCAGCAGCTTGCATGTATGTCGTATGGAAAGCCAGCCCTGAAGGGCAGGGGACCCAGAAGTCAGGAAGGAGAGCCACAGAGAGCAACAGACCCTTAGACTTCAGTCCTTTGCCATGAAAAGAAAGACTTTGGGTCAGTGGTCAGCCATGTAAATTTCTCCTTTCATTTCTACTGGGGCTGAAAGAGCCGTTGACCTCACCCAACTACACCACACAAAGAAATCAACCATCCCCTAAGGATCCAGTAGTCAACTTAAAGGGACAGGACCGCAGAGTTTAAGTGTCCCACATATCCTGAAATGAACACATGTGTCACATCCGCCCGAGCCTCTGACGCCCTCCCTTAACCCCATAGGACTTTGAGTCTGGGGCTGTCATGAGCTCAGCAGGACAACTCAGCAGAACAACGATGGGACTGAGGGCTTCCTGGAAGGAGCCTATAGAATTGCAATGATACGTGATTTAGTAAATGAAAGCAGCAGAGAAACAATCAATAAGATCAAATGCCAAAAGTTCCCTAAAAATAAATATAGTCAGTGATGGGTACCAAAGTTCTCTGTGAAGGTGTAAAAAAAAGGCTGGATAGCCCAGCCCTTAACTTCATCAGGAGGAAAGGTCAAGATGGAGAAATTCTGCTGGCTGAAAGCAAGCTTCATTATCATTGTTCATGCTATGTTCTCAATTAGAAAGCAGCAGAAACACTTGTTGGGCTACTTAAAACCAGACTGCTAAGCTCCATGTCATGAGAGTTTGACTCAGTACAATTGGGGATGCTTTTGAGGCAAATTGTCCACCAGTTACACTCTGAGAACGTGCGTTATACGTTTAATTCAAAACAAAATAAAACCCTGCACGGCAAAGAACCTGGTGGACCCCGGCCCATAGTGAACCTCCAGTTGTGCTGTTTCTCCTCAGTATCTTTCTCTTTCCGGCCATTGGCTGTTCCAAGTCGCGAATATGGCTACCATAAAGAATCTTGAAGTTCAGGAGAAGACAGGGAAATTTTACCTTGTGCTTACATTGTTCTCTTCACCAAGTCCAAACCTATCTATCATGCATATCTCAATAAAAGATACTTTTTCTTTTTTTTTATTAATTTTCTTTTTTATTTTTTTAAATTTACATCCAAACGAGTTAGCATCTAGTGCAACAATGATTTCAGGAGTAGATTCCTTAGTGCCCCTGACCCGTTTAGCCCATCCCCTTCCCACCACCCCTCCAGTAAAAAGGTGCTTTTTCAAGGGAAGACTTTCTTTCAAAATGCTACTGCCTTGACAGCAAGATTTCCCAGTCCTCCAGTGGAAAGAATCTTCCCCTCCACGAATCACCTTTACATGCACCTTCATTGCTCATGGTGCCAATTATTGGTGTGTTTATATACACACATTATATGCATCATATCTCCCACCTTTCATACCCTAGAAAATGCTGGGTAATTAGGCCTTGGAGAGTAACAGGCATACATTTTTTATAAAAGCCCCCCAGAACTTTGATTTAACTCCTGCAAAAAGAAAAAAAAAACTATTAAACTATACTGGGTACAGACATCACACACTCAGAAACGCGTATGGATGCATATGCACGTGCATCTACCTAAATGAAAAAAACTGATTTTCCCAAAGGACTGCATCCCGACAGACAATTTGAGGAAAGGGTAGTTGGAAGCTCAAAGCACAAAGGTGGTTTTAGAAAAATGTGGATCTCAAAATGGAGGAGGCTTTCTCCTGAACTTTCTCCTCTGCTACGGCTATGTGACTCTCTCTATGGCTCCTACATATCTTTGTGTATCTACATGAGGCTTGAGGCTTGGGTGCGTGTGTGTGTGTGTGTGTGTGTGAACCCTGTTTCTCTCTTTGGCTGTAAGTTCTGTTTTGTATTATGTTCGCCTGCATTAAGTCTGGTGTGATTCTTACAGATGGCGTAAAAGGGTATTATTGAAATGACGTTTCTAATAGTCTGGACATCTTCCAACACGTAGAATCATAGAACCAAATTCTTTCATCTAATTAAGTTTGAAGATAATTTAGCTGATTGATAGTTGGGGTAGGAAGAACTGGTCTAGACCGGGGAGCCAAAAATGGCACATGCTTTAAGTAATCTCACCTCCTGGCACTTTCAGAACTTTCCATAAATTAATTCTGCTAATGTATTTCCCAAAATGTGCTGAATTATCGACAGCAGAAATCATAGTGGGAAATTTGATCCATCACCTCTCTGATGCTTGTCATTATAAACTCAATTCTGTATCGCCACCGTAATTTCGTTTTCTCTTTTCATGTCTTTATGAGTAAACAATTCGCAAAGTTCAGTTTTATTCGCAAATAAATTAACAACGAAACATTTTTATTAGCAGTTCTTATTTCACATTCTATTAGTGCTTCAATTAACTAATGCAAAGCCATACAACCCATTTAATAAATAATTGATTATTAGGATCACCTGCAGACTATTACAGGCCATTTACTAGCTACTCTAGTTTGCAAATCAAGACTGCTGATCCCAAGGGAATAAAAGAAAAGTGGAGGGCTACTGATCAGGTTGATTGCTGGACAAACCACTCAAAGTCTGTGCCAAATTGAGATGTGTCTGTAATAGCCCCTTGAGAACACAGAGGAGACCGCTCTAGTTACAAGGCACTTTGTCCCTAGTGACAAGCCCCCTCTGGGTAGAATTACTTCCCATTCACCTGGTGACACCAACCCTTTACATATAATAGGCACTTAATATGTGTTTATAGGAATGAATATAAAACCCACATTGCTCTTAAACTTCCACTTAGTGTTCTATGAAAATTAAAATGATGTAACCTTAAATGCAATCTCATAGAATTTGAATTCTGTCATTATTTTGTCCATTTCATTATTTAGCCAGTTGGTTATCTAGTTAATTTTGTGGGCTCTTAAATGCTTTGAATAGAGGAAAGTCCAAACATGTCTGTGAATAGAAAAAAAAAACAAAACAACTTTTTTTTTCAAAGCAGAGAAATCTTTCATTATCTTAGATTATCCAGATAGTGCCTTATTTGCTAAATTCAAAAGGAATTCGCAAGCAAGACAAGGAGTCTCTCCACTCTCTCAAGACTGTTGTCAAGACTCAGTTATGTTACAGTACATTCCATCCCAAAAATATCGCTGACAGCATTTTTTTTAGGCAAACCCTTCATCTCTGCACCAAAGCCACTCAATTTTCATTATCTAGTATTTTAAGAGCAATTATCTTTTAATATGATTCCAAAATTATTCTCAAAGCCGAAGTAAATGTTGGCTGCCTTAGCCATTTGATTTCTTTATAGAGTTATTTAACTAATAGCCGTAAAGCCACAAAACCTGGGAAAAATGGACGAAAAAATGTTACAAAGCTCTGCTTTTCCTTAGTGGTTTCAATCGCCTGAACCCAACCATGTTAAAATTATAGCTGCACATAGAAATGCAATAAAATATTTCACTGAAGCCTTGTTTCTCTTATAACTTCTACTCCTTTTTTTTTTTTTTTTAAGCAATTAATTCTGCAACTAACACTCTGTGATGGATGTCATTCAAACTGCAGAAGCTTATCGGGGAGTTAAAAGGATAAAATCAAGTAGTCATTCTACTAATCCCTTTACAAGGAAACAGCTTTCTGCATAAAAAGTGGAACTTATGTGGCCATTAGCAGATGCTACATCAAGCGACCAAAAATATACACATTTAAATTCTTAAGCACAATCTATGAACACTACACAGATGGTTTCCAAGAAACTGTACCTAAATTGATTACGATAAAAATGATCTGCTGCAATTGTTTCTGTCAAAAGGGAGAACAGAATTTGTCCCAATGTGTCGCTCTGCCCACTCATGCAGAGAACCCAGCTGCTGGGACAGATGTTGCTCTAAGCACTTTATTTTAGGGTCATTAAAATGGTTACAGGGGTTAGTCATTCACTGTTTTATAAATTGTGCTTACTAGCTGAGCTCAACAGATGCTGGAAAACTTCTTTGTAGTTGATCAGAAACAAAGTTTCACGTCAGATCCCATCTACCTTGTGTTTAGATGCAGAAATTAGGAACAAATGGGAGTGAATAGTCAAACAAAGAAGTGCATGCAAATTCTGGCGCATTTGATCTAGGAAGGCGTCTTTGCATGCCTGTATTAATAACGCGGATGCTCGCCTGAGAGCTTCTTCGACTGGCAACGCGAAGCTGTCTAGAAGGCATGCGTTCATGTTACTGAAGAAGTCTGGGGGTCTCATATTAATATCGTATAGATGCTTTTTAAAATTGACTCAGATCTGTGTCATTGTCCTGTAAAAATCTGTCAGACAGTAGTACAGATCTCCCAGCCACTCCTGCAAACCCTCTTCTTGAAAAGATTGTTCCTAAGCCTTTCCGGGAATGCTGTTTTGGCTTCCCCGTTAGACGTGACCGTAACCCCATCAACTCTGACTTTGTATCATGATGTATTGAGATGTCACCTAGTAGATCAACAAAAACCCAGGAATGTCAACAAAAACCCACATGAAATGATGGGCACGGGTGTGGTCCTGCAAGGTGGCTGTCGTACTTAACGCCACGTGATCCATGTTGATGGCGGGTTAAACTATTACCACTATTGACCTTGAGGAAACTAGGTTGCAGAACCGATCAAAAACACTGAAAAAATTAACAGTGACCAAAGGAGGACACCACAGAGTCCCATTATGTAGGAAATTCAGAAATTCTGAGGGGACACCTTGCTCAAGAGCAAAGGCTATAGAGACAGATGAGATCAGAGGACGGAAGGGGAGACACGGGGCCAAGCTGGGCGCCGTTCTAGAGAGTAGCATGGTCTAGAGTGTACAGAGCTGGAAGGATTGTGAGCTTAATCTGACTTTAGAGGAAGGACAGGCAGGCAGGGACTTGAGCTACTTAAAGAGACTCCAAGCTCAGCCTAGAGTTAAAATCAAGAACTGAATGTTGATAAGAATTCTAGCTTTGGAGTGAAGGTAGGTCAGCAACTTTGGAGCCCCAAGCTTGTAGGCGTAATTTGCGAGGGGGCGTCTATAAGAAAAAGAATACAATTGTCCATAGATGGTTCCCATCCACAAAAGCTTTGTTTGAGTGTGAGTGTGTCAGGGCAGCAGAGGGGAAAATAACTTAGCTGTAGGCACATCTGAGAACAGGCATCTCAGGATCATACAGCTTGAGAGGCATGGATTTGAACCTTGTTGGACAGCTGGTCCAACTTCCTAATTCATTTAGAAAAAGAAATCCAAGTACAGAGAGGTCAAATCCAATTGTCTATAACCAGTCCTGAGATAGCATACCTCCCCTCAAAATATGTATTTTATTGGAATGAGGTTGTCATGGTCCAGGAGATTTTTCTTAGCCTTGCCTGTGATCTCAACTAGGCTTTACTGCTCTCTGTTGCCCACAGTTCTTGGCAGCATATTTACTTTTTTAAGGTTTCATGTACACTCAAGTTAGTTAACATCCAACATAATATTTGAGGTGCACAATGTAGTGATTCAACACTTCCATACGTCACCTGGTGCTCATCACAAGTGCTTTCCTTAATCCCCATCACCTCTTTGACCCACCCCCCACCCGCCTCCCCTCTGGTAACCATCAGTGTGTTCTCTATGGTTAAGAGTCTGTTTATTGGTTTGCTTCTCTCTCTCTCTCTCTCTCTCTCTCTCTCTTTCTTTCCCTTTGCCCATTTGTTTTGTTTCTTCAATTCCACGTATGATATTTGTCTTTCTGTGACTTATTTAGCTTAGCATAATACTCTCTAGCTTCATCCATGTCATTTCAAATGGTAAGATTTCCTTCTTTTTATGGCTGAGTAATATCCTAGTGTGTGTGTGTGTGTGTGTGTGTGTGTGTATACACACACCACTTCTTCTTTATCCATTCATCCGTCGATAGACACTTGAGCTGTTTCCATACTTACACTGTATAGACAATTCATTGTAAATAGTACATACTGGAGTTGGTAAGACACATAGTTGACGTCTTCCTTCTACACAACTACTTTCTACCCCCATGTGAAGATTCACATTTTCCCGTTTTGTAAACACCCATGAGGGCTGAAATAGTATTAAATAAACTTAATTCTCAAGAGGAAAATGTTAGCAAAACAGTTCCAAAACTACAGTATCAATGATGCCTTTGCTATTGGGACATTGGGGAGAGTGTTTAGTTATTCACTTATTTTAAGGAGTTGCTTCTGTGCATTAAAATCCTGTGGAATCACAGAGTCTTTACACAGTTGATTTGGTTTTTCACAGTTTACACTACACCTTCATATGTATTAAATATCCATACTTGCATTATATTTTTAAAATAAATTTGGAGGTGGAAGATGTAAAAACCCTTGATAATAGTAGTTTGCGAAAAATATTCTTTAAATAATTTCCTCTCTGTGGTATTATTTGGGCACGCAGGACTGAATTTAGACCCTTCCACCTTGAGTTTCTTTATACAATAAGGAACTGGAGTAATTCAGTCTTGCATTGAGCAGTTATTATTACGGTCTTTCAAAGATGGAACTTTCATAAGATGAAATACGTCAAGTAAACTTTTGGACGGGGGACATATGCTGAGCTATTTTACAAATATTTACAAAGCAACATAAAGAATTTATGGAAATAAAGCCATTAGTGAGATCAGAATCTGTGATCAATATCACGCCATAGAGGTCTTAGCTCCCGTTCATAACTACTTTAGAAGTGGTCATTCTACCCCTGAGCGCCAGCTCAACTTGGTACTTAACATTGCGTATGGCACGTATGCATGTTCCATACACTGAATTCTAAGCCTTTTAAAGGCAGTGACTGAACTTTACTTCTCTCTGTATCTGCTATGGATACAACGAGCACAGTTTGTCTTACCCAGTAGGTGCTCAATCAACAATGAGTGAATGGTAGTCAGAAGAGATAATTGCAGCATTTACTTGAGAGGAAGCCATAGGACCATGATGAAGAAGATCAAGCTAACAAATTGACATATAGAGATAACATATGGCAATGAGTTTCAGCTTAAGCATATGACCCCTACTCCAGGAAATATGGTGGCACAGGGCATGCATTCAGACTGTTCGTGCCCTGAAACTGTATAAAACAAACCTAAAAAGTATGCAGTCCAATGTATCAGGCAGTGGGATACAGAAGGTATTTCTAAAACACAAGTTTTCGGGCTGCCTGGGTGGCTTAGTCGGTTGAGCGTCTGACTTGGCTCAGGTCATGATCTCCCCTGTCTGTGAGCTCGAGCCCCGCGTCGGGCACTGTTCTGACAGTTCAGAGCCTGGAGCCTGCCTCGGATTCTGTGTCTCCCTCTCTTTCTGCCCCTCCCTGACTCATGCTCTGTCTGTCTGTCTGTCTCTCTCTCCCTGTCAAAAATAAACATTAAAAAAAAATTTTAAATACAAGTTTTCAAAAACAGCAGCCTGTTATCAAGAAGCAGGTGAACAAAGAAATGTCTGAGGTGTATCCACCCCATAATCATACCCTTTCCCATTTCTCACCAAGAAGGGTGCACTCTCTCAATGTAGTGATGTTGAGACTTGATGCAGTCGTTATTTGAAAGAAATTATTAAAAAATCCTAATTTAATCCTTTTCATTGATCCGGCTATTATGTGGAACACTGATTGGAATAGATCGAGAATAGGTTCCGTAAGATCAGCCGGGAAGCTGTCGTAAGTAAAAGATGTTGGTGATTTGGACGGGGCTTGTGGTAGTGGATATTGGAAAGATTTGGAGACCGAGCTGACAGAGTCTGACAGATGCAGCTGACAGAGGAGGAAGGAGATGTTGATGACCCTTTACTTTGGCCTGAGGAATGGGATGCATGGAGATATTTTTAAAATAAAATATATTCCTTTGAATTTTCCAGATGGTCAAGACTGGAAACTTGAAAGCAGACAACAAAAGATGGCTGGCAGGGAGCATAGCAAAATAAAAACAAAGAAAATGAAACGTTGGAAGACAAAGCAAATCACTTGCAAGAATAAATGTAAATAACAAAAAAGAAACTACTGGAAGAAAAGAGACTTTACATGGGGTCAAAACTCTACAGCCCTGAATGAAGAGGGATGAATCTGCGATAAAATGACCTAGAAAACATGACGGTAAAGGAGGAGTACAGGCCGACCTGGCAAATTCGAGCACACAGGGAGAAAGGAACGGAAGTGAACCCTACTGAGGTTTTAACCTCTGAGATGCAGCAAATGCCATATGCCCGGAGGACATAATAGAGCTGGGCTGTGTGGGATGGCTGCTCCAAGACATAGCCTGAAGACAGAAGAGTCACTCATCACACGGGACTTGTGAGCTGCCCCCAAGAGTTTGCAATGGGGATGTGATGGAACAACCATGGGTGGTTTGCCCCTGTGTTCAAGGAGAGAACAGGGAAGGGAGTGGAAACCTTCAGATGATGCTGCTCCAACCTTGGCATCACACGAAGACGCCTCCTTCCCTCCATCTCCTCAGTCTGCACTGACGATCTGGATGAGCTTCAAAGACGGTGAAATCTGATGATCTCATAGTCCTGGTGAGATGCTTCTGCTAATAGGACTCTAAGCCTAAATTGTTAACCCAGCCTCCGTCCGATGGCCTTTGCTGATTTTGCTACCTCTGTGCAATTCTTCTCGTATTCCCTCCGCTCTACACAAAGCAGTCCTGCATTTTCTTAAAAGATCTTTGTTGCTGCAGTGCTGTCACACAGGCTTCCAACTTTCTGGAAGAACGGCTCCCCTCAGGTGAAAGAGCATCCCGGGGAAACCTTTCCTGACACCAGCCAACATTCCCATCCTTACCAGTTCTTCCCCTTAAACCGTGTAGCAATTTACAACTCTGTATTCCTAATACTGTCACATTGTCTAGTAAGGCTCAAACTACCTGTAATCTTCCCTAAGCTACACACCTCATGAGGGTCCATTTTACGCAGATTTTTATTCCATGTGTAGTTCAGAGCCAGGCACAGAAGCAACACTGTTTGCTCTGCGCTATTTTAATGACTGTGATCATAGACGTATGGTGCTATGGGAGACATGGGGAGATGGAAAGTTGATGGATGAACATCTACTGGGTGGATTCATGAGCCCTGGGACGTTCTTTCTTGCCGATGCGATGTTGCTAGAAATAAGTGAGGGAGGGAAGTGAGCAGGAATGAGGACTTAACTCATCTTCCCTTTGACTTATTTCTGTGGGATGGTTTCTGTGCATTTGTTTCTGCACTTAGGTGATAAGAGCTAAGAGCAGAGATCTCATTTGCTTCAAAGGAGACGCTGGCTCAGTGTTTCCATCAGCGAAGCAGAAGAAGAACCAAAAGTACTTATATCTAAAAGTAGTGAAGTCTGTTTAGCCTCATCCCTCCCAATCTCTTTACAGTGTAATCCATGTAAACCCAGAAGATGTTCAGATGGCATTTCCGCCATGCGTTGTGGCCAGAATCACCACAATCAGTTACAAAGGCCGCTGGTACTTTCAGTCATCCTAGCCTGGTACTTCCCGTTTTCCTCTGCCTTCATCCTTGGGAAGCCGGACTGCCCCCGGGGCTGGTTCTGTTGGAGTAAACTTGCTGTCCATCTCATTAAGTGATGGAAGGAAGGTTCCCTGGTCTTCCTTAAGGATGAAGGTGATGGTCTTTGGTCGATGGAAAGATTTGTAACTTCAGGTAGAGTTGATTACTGAAGGGATTTTGAAGATCGGGCAGTTTTGGGGAAAAAAGTAAACCATACAGATTTAACAGATTAGAAAAATTTTTAAATCTCTTTATTCCTGGGAGACTGTACAGATTAATAACTTATTGTTTGCTTTCTATTTCAAGTTGGGGACAAAAAGCAACAAATGAACAGGCTGTGAATTAATGAATGCGTGAAACTTCTTTATCATTTGTTATCCCATTGAACTTTTTTCTTTTCCTTTCCTTTCCTTTCCTCTCCTTCCCCTCCCTTCCCTTCCCTTCCCTTCTCTTTCCTCTCCTTTCCTTTCCTTCTTTTCCTTTTTTCTTTTCTTTTCCTACCTTCTTCCCTCCCCTACTCCTCCTCCCTCAGTCCCTCCCTTCCTCTTTCTCTTCCCACCCCCATCCTGTCTTTATTTTTAGAAATCTGTCTGTGGAGCCTGCTTGTGATTCTTGCTCTCTCCCTCTCTCTCAGCCCTCCCCCCCACTTGTGTTCTCTCTCTTTCTCTCTCAAAATAAATAAGTAAATTGAAAAAAAATTAAATCTGTCTGGGCAGTTTAGGATGCAACAAGAACATGGAAGTCCATTCAAATCTAGTTTATTAAGTCTATGAAAATCCTACTGAGCGGTTGTTGCCATATGATGAGGTGGATTTTGTTTCAGAATCACACGTATTGAGAGAAAATGCTTAAAGCAGATTTGTTTTTGTTTATGAAACAAAAACAAAAAAAATAAGAACTCCAAAGACTAAAGTAACAAATTCAATGAAACAAGGGCAAACATGTAAATGATTCGATTTTCTAATAATCTAGTTGGGTCACGTATCATTTTATGTAAATTGGTTTTGGGGGGTAAATTGGTTTTGGGAACAGAGTGTTGCCTATTTTATTTCTTATAAACTTAATTACATATTTTTCCTTTAATTTTTTTTAATGTTTATTTATTTTTGAGAGAGAGATAGAGAGAGAGAGAGAGACTGCTAGTAGGATAGGGGCAGAGAGAGAGGGAGACACAGAATCCAAAGCAGGTAACATCCAGGCTCTGAGCTGTCAGCACAGAGCCCAAGGCGGGGCTCAAACTCACAAACCGTGAGATCATGACCTGAGCTGTAGCCGTTGCGTAACTGACTGAGCCACCAAGGCGCCCCGATGATGTATTTCTTAAAGATAAAAAATGTATTTTTTATATTTTTTAAATATTTTATAGAATTGTTGTCAAAGTTATTTTTAAATTGAATAATATAACAAAATAGATACCTAGAGTGTCTAAGATCATGTTTTCTGTCTCAGTCACTGCCTTGTGAGGTCTAGCCCTGGACACCCCACCCATGCACAGCACAGGAGAAAATGGTCCCCTTAATATAATTTCTTTGTTCGTGGATATAAAGTACTATGAACTACCGGCTGGCAAACAGGCTTCTCCTTTGTGGCATATACACCATAGACAAATACAGACATATGAAAATGTCCCCCAACAAGGTCACAGACTTTAAAAATGATAGGGATGGTTTTGAATTCTCCGGAACCTGGTCACATAATTTTTTCTGTTGTTTTGTTTTTTTAATGTTTACTTATTTATTTTAAGAGAGAGAGAGAGAGAGAGAGAGAGAGAACAAGCACAGGAAAGCAGGGGAGGGGCAGAGAGAGAAAAGGAGGGGGAGAAAGAGAATCTCAAGCAGGCTCCACACTGTCAGCTCACAGCCTGATGCAGGGCACGGTCCCCTGGCTCGTGAAATCATGACCTGAGCTGAAATCAAGAATTGGATGCTTAGCCGATTGAGCCACCCAGGCACCCCTCCTTCTGTTATTTTAAAATAAAATCATAGAGAAAATATTTTGTATACCAAGTTTTAATAAAGTACTACATAAATGTATACGTATTAAATATTAAAGTAAGTACAAAGGGAGAACAGAAACACTACCATAGTCGTAGTTTAAAATAGATTTGATTTTTTTTTTCTAATTGCAAATAATACCTCACAAAACCTTTAGGAGGTACAGAAAGCAATTCGGAAAATAAAATGTACCAAAACCCATCACCAGAGACTCTTGATTGTTAATATTATGCTGTGTTGTTTTTTTTTCTAGTCTCACAAACAGTATGTCAGGAAGCACATTAGCATAAGACTCGAGAGGAACAGCCCATTTCTCTGATCCCTGAAGATCCTAGGGATTGACAACTTGAGACAGATGGCCTGTTGCAAAGGCTCCGGTTCAAGGCCAGAACCTCTATGTGGGTAAAAATCCTCCCTGCCAGGACTTTGTCTGCGCTTTCTCGTGATGCACCCCGGGAGGCTCTCCACTGGAAGAGTTTTGATAGCAGGTACTTGGGGTTGTGGCTGGAGGACAGACATGAGCCTGGCACACCTTGAGGTGAGTCCTGGGGGTAGACGAGGGTGGAACAGTCGTATTCCGGTGGGCTGTGTGCTGGCTGGCTCCGGTAGGCATGGCTGGGGGCAGTGCAGCTTCTGTTTCTTTGGCACGAACACATGCTAGTCGTGCTTTCTGCTTCAGCATTTCTTTTCCCATTAATCACAGAAGATCTAAGAAGCCTTCCTTGCTTTTTAATTTTTTTTGGTAATTCGATGGCTGATACATAAGAAGCGCCCATGTCACGAGATCTCTAACTGACAGAGTGAAATCAGAAATAGGATCAAATTCTTACGGCTTTTCATTGCTTATGTGATTCCCTCTTCATAAAACATGAATCTGTGAATGTTCTATCAATAGGTAATATTATAAGCAAGCTGCTGGCATCTTTTCAGGAAAATGTAATGGAGAATTTCGGGGAATTGACACCAGTCCCCAGACTTTCTTATGGGATGCTTGAGGTAGGCAGACGCTGACGTAATAACCCAGAAATAAATGTGGGTTCTGTGTTTCACGGAGGTGACACACGTGGGTCGCGTCCTGAGGGCTCAGGCCACAGGAAGCACAAAGCAATACAAAGAAATCACCGAGCAATACTGTATCTCTATGCTTTTGCCTTTGGTTGGTGTTGGCTGTGCTTGGCATGCCTTTCTCCTCCGTTACCCGTTTGGCTAATTCCTACACTATCCAAAAGCCCTTCTAGAAAGGCATCCTTGACTTCAGTAGGCTCAGTCGCCAGTATGCACTGACCTTCCCGGCTTTCATACTTCTCTTGGTTCTAGGGGTCAAAACCTCGTTTCTATTTGATTCCTGGTTCCTTTTCACCCCATCATTTTGAAATGAAGATTTTAATACTTTAATGGAATCCACCCTGAATTTGATATCAGAAGAAGTGAGATCAATGTAACCCTTGAATACATTATCCAGTTTAGATTCATTTTTGCATATGGTTCAAGGTAGGGGTGACGTTTCTTTTTTTCCCCATAACGATATTCAGTGGTTTCAGCACCGTTTGTTAAAATACAATTTATTATACAAATAATATATTCATTCTACAAAAACGTGAAAAGAAAGGAAACAAATTATGTGAAAACTCTTCAATCTATAGTATTTACTATTTTCCTTGGGTTTGTTTCATATTTATAAATATAACTGTATCTTGTTTTTATGCTCTCCTCTCTTGCTCTCTCTTACAATAATCCTATTTCTTCAATTATAAAATGCAAAATGTTTACATCTTATCATTTATGAAATGGATATAAATCTCACAATCGTTTGTTTAAAGAATACACAAAACTTCTTTTAAGGGCACATAGAACAGGTGGTGATTTGTCCTGACTGGAGTACTGTGAACTTTCTTATGTGTAAAATTTTGTGTTTATTTTACTGACACATCAAGTGAGTTATTCTCATTGGAAGTTCCAAATATGATTAAAAATTTGAGGGGCGCCTGGGTGGCTCAGTTGGTTGAGCATCCAACTTCGGCTCAAGTCATGATCTCACGGTCTGTGGGTTCGAGCCCCACATCGGGCTCGTGCCAACAGCTCAGAGCCTGGAGCCTGCTTTGGATTCTGTGTCTCCCTCTCTCTCTGCCTCTCCCCCGCTCATGCTCTGTCTCTCTCTCTGTGTCAAAAATAAATAAACATTAAAAAAAATTTTTTTTTAATTTAAGTTAGCTTGAATCTCTATTTGTCTAAAAAAATTTTTTAAGCGTTAAAAGATCCGAGAACTCCCATTCTAACAATTTAGGAGTACTTGGTATTGATTTTGCCTTTCCAACAAAAATAAGTAGAAAAATAGACACAAAATATGAAGTAACTTTTTCAGATATTGGCCAATGGACAAAACATAAGTGTGATTACTGAGATGAGGTAAACAAATGAGCTGAGCCCTATTATTACCCTTGTTTTTTCTCCGGAGTCATTTTATAAATCTTGAGTCAGGAAAGAAGAACTCAAGCTGAGAATGGCAAAATCTTCAGGTCCACAAAGCAGAGATGGTAATTTGTGGAGGCATAGGTGAATGGAACTTGAGTGACAATGTGTAAGAGAGAAAGGAACTATTCAGACAAGGCATCCAAAAATGTAGAGTGGTCCCCTTGAGTCTGTTGCTGGAGTCTAAGTTTTGCACGTATAAAGTGAAATTTCACAAGGTTAGACAAAGAAAAATCGTCACTGTAAGCTGATCAATTTCCAGAGCTTAACATGGTTGGAGAGCCAATTGAGTAAAAAGACCGTATTGAACACCTAGAACATTCAGCAGGTACTCCAGAAGAATAACATCCTATAGACTGGGTTGAATTAGCCCTTGATTAAAGTTTTTTCTAGACATGCCCTAATAAAACTTCAGATCAAGCTCAAAATAATTATGGTAATCCTCAAATAACTCAAATCTCTGCCAAAACAAGATTAAACAATATTTAAAGGAAACAACAAAACACAAAGTCAATATTCAATAACATGTTACAATATCCATCCTCCAGTAAAAAAATCACTGGCTTCAAAGAAGCAGGAACCTGTAATACAGAACCAGATCAAAAAAAAAAAAAAAAAAGGACCAATACAAGTGAATTAAGTAATAACAGAAATTATGGAATTAGCTGACCAAACTGCAAAACTGATAATATAAATATGTTTGAAGATTTAAAGGAGAAAATGAACATAACAATAGAAGAAATTAAAGATTTGTAGAGCCGGGGCACCAGGGTGGCTCAGTTAAGTGTCTGACTACACCTCAGGTCATGATCTCAAGGCTTGTGAGTTCAAGCCCCATGTCAGGCTCTGTCCTGAGAGCTCAGAGCCTGGAGCCTGCTTCAGATTATGCATTTCCCTCTCTCTCTGCCCCTCCCCTGCTTGTGCTCTGTCTCTTTCTCTCTCTCAAAAATAAATAAACATTTAAAAACAGATTCTTAGAGCTGAATTGGATTTCTATATCTGAAAATGATCTGAAATGAAAAATTCACTGATCTGAAGTGGAAATTATATATTGTTGTAGAAAAGGTCACAGAATTTGAAGGCAGGCAATAGAAATTATACAAATTGAAGCACAGACATTTTTTAAAAATGCCTAAATATTTAACAGAAGCTCAGTGGTCTGTGACAATATCGAATGGTCTCATTTACAAGAAATTTGTGTTCAGAATGGAAACAGAAAAATAATGGAAAGAAAAAAAAGGGATATATACGTTCAAAATTTGATGAAAATTATAAGCTTGTATTATATATACTTGAAGCTCTATGGTGGACCCCAACTGAAAATGCTGTTCAAATGTGGAGACTTATGATGCCATACACACACACACACACACACAGGGTATGAAAAGGCTTACTACTCACATAATGAGGCTTCTCTAGAGATTAAGGCAGCCTTCCCGAGCTGGTCTGACAATGGCTAGAGAGAATAGCTAAGAGAATGAGAATGGCTGTAGTTTTTATTATGGTTAGGGAGTAAGGCCAGGGTGAAAATTCACCAAAGGAAGGGCACTTGGGCTTTCTCACCAGCTTTTCCAGATTAGGGCAGAAGGGGGAGAGGGAGGAGTGGGGTTTAGAAGCTGTCAGCCTTCAAACACACAAAAAATAGACTCAGACGCTATTACAGCCCACAAAGCCAAGAAACTTAAGAAAACTCAAACAGAATGAACACAAAACCACACCAAAGCACATCATAAACTGCTATAGTACAATTTGAGAAAGAGAAAAAATTTAAGAAGCAAGAGACACGTTACATATAGAAGGACCAAGATAAGAATGACTACAGATTTCTTATCAGAAACAATGCAATGTAGTGTATAATGGATCCAGATCTTTAAAGACACAAAAGAAGTGACACACAAAACAGAATTCTCTTTACAGCAAAAACTCCTTTAAAAATGAAGGCGGAGAAAAGTGTAGGTGTTTGGGAGGAAATGGCTAAGTAAGATCATACGTGACTCATTTTCCTGCAAATGACATGGGTACACTTTGAGCCCAATGCAAAATGCACTATGTGAAGACATTGGAGAGTCAACAGCACTTTCAGATTTCGAAGGCTAATACACAGCTCTTGGAAAAAAGTTATACACAGGAGAGTTGCTATTATCATAGCTTTTAGCATGGATCCAGAAAAATCATATGCAAATGGGGAAAGAAAAAGAGAAGAGGAGAGAAGAGAACATGTCTAGAATAGATCCCCTGCTACCTGGTCAATAAAACCAACGTAAGACACAAATAACTAATATATGGCATTAAAGAGAGGACATTACCAAAGGTACTACAGAAATTAAAAGGATTATAAAGAAATAGTCTGAGCAATTTTATGCCAATAAATTTAATAGGTTAGATGAAATGGGAAAGTTCCTTAAAGGACAGTAATTAAAAAAAAAAAAAAGGAGCCTAAGAAGAAATAGAAAAAAATGAATAGACCTCTATCCATTAAAGAAATTGCATTCACAATCTGAAACTTTTGAAAATGAAAACTGCTTACCTACATGGTGTCAATGGTGAATTCTATCCAAAATTTAAGGAAAAACTAATGGCTGTGTTACACAATTCCTTCAGAAAATATACGAGGAAGGAACACTTTCCAACTAATCTTATGAATCCAGAATCACTCTGCATAACAACTGGATGAAGGTATTACGAGAACTGAAAAATCCATCATGTAAAGACACCCCAGACTTAGGAAAGTCATAGCAAATTAAGTAGACAAGTGTGTGTGCATTTTGCATATATCATACGTTGTGTCATGGGTAGGGGGGCTTTACCAAATAAATTCAAGTTTGGTTTAACATCCAAAACTCAATTGGCACAATTGATCATATGAGTAGTTTAGAGAAAAAGAAACATGGGGCGCCTGGGTGGCCCAGTTGGTTAAGTGTCCGACTTCGGCTCTGGTCATGATCTCACGGCTGGTGAGTTCGAGCCCCACGTCGGGCCTGGAGCCTGTTTCAGATTCTGTGTCTCCCTCTCTCTCTACTCCTCCCCTACTCATGCTCTGTCTCTCTCTCTCTCTCTCTCTCTCTCTCTCTCTCAAAAATAAATAAACATTAAAAAATTAAAAAAAAAAGAAAAAGAAACATGGTCATCTCAATAGACGCAAGAAAGTATTTGACACGATCCAACACAACGGAGAGCTACAAACTGAGCAGTAGTGGAGTTCTCTCTGCAAGATAGGTGCTGTGATGAGAAAAGGAGGGACAAATCTGGAAAACAGATGGGAAAGTGACGTGACTCAGGGTTGGGTGGGGAGTGGGTTAGGGACAAGGAAAGGGATGCAACGAAGGCCAACAAGAAACAAGAGTTGAGTGAGTGACAAGGACAAAAGAGGGGTAAAGATATGAGAATTTGAGACACGATCAAGGCAGAGAGAAGCAAGAAGGGATAATGAGGGAGTGTAAGAGGCTCATAAAAGTCTGAAGACTGACTCGAATATCCATGAGGATTTGTGTTTTCATTTCAAAAAGTATGTATTTTATATGGCTTATTACTCACACTGTAGTAAAATGTAGGTGCTTACTGTGTACGTGTTCTAACGTACAATTTCCTGGCTGTCATTATCCTGGTACCACTGTCAGTGACTCGCATGTCCCAGAGCAATCTTTCTCAAGTATGGTCTTCAGACACTTGCATTAGAGCCACTTGGTTGCTCTTATTAAAGGGCCACTTCCTCATGCCCCACGCCATACATCCTGACTCAGAATCCCTGCAGGGCAACCTAGGGAACTCAATTTTAACATACATCCCGAAACGATTCCAATACACATGAATGTCTAGAGAGGCAGTTTAAACACTTAATCACACACAGAAAACACAAAACAACAAATCCCTTAAATGGTCCCCTTCGCGGATGCCTGCAGTCTGAGTTGAATCTATCATTTGGTCTCTACGTCACGCAAAGATTCCACATGGAAGGTAGACTTCAGGCTCCACGGCATAAGCACCATGACTGCAGGGCTATTGCTAGCCCTGCTTGTATACCGTCCCGTCTTCTAAGCTCAGGACCCCTTCTTCAGAACCATTTACTGCACAAATGTAGCCCACGGTGACCATTTCTCCTCTGAGCTCCGGCGGTACTTATCGTCTGTGCCCCCTTCTCCAGTCCCGTCGTGGTTGCGCGCCGGGTCAGATGATAGCGTGGTTTGTGTTGGTTTTCTCTCCTAACCTCTCTGGAGGCTCCTGCGACACAGGAAGTTAGCCCTGTGATTTTGTACACGCTCGCCTCCCTGTGCAATATCGGCACTTAGAAACAGTTTATTGATGGGGGCAGATGGACACCCAGCAGATCATCAGTGGCGGTTGTTAGCTGCTGTCTTCACAGAAGCTTGGTCATGGGCGAGGACATTCACCACGACTCTCAGTACAGACACGTGGCCGATTCTCTGCAGCCTCTCTCCTCCGCCCAGCTCACGTAGGTTTGTGCTTCTCAAACATCTCACAAACCCATCCTTAACACGCCGTCTCCAGGCAGCTGCCTCTCTTCAGTCCTTGTTTCTGTCTTCAGGATCGCACATTCCCACCTCATCTCAGCCTCTGGATCCTCCAGCTGTCCCCCTCGCCAGTCCTGTCTGCACAATAGCTGCCCAAGATATCTTCTTAAAATATACACCTGGTGAGGCGCCTGGGTGGCTCAGTCGGTTGAGCGTCTGACTTCGGCTCAGGTCACGATCTCACGGTTCGTGGGTTCGAGCCCCGCGTCGGGCCCTGTGCTGACAGCTCGGAGCCTGGACCCTGCTTCGGATTCTGTGTCTCCCTCTCTCTCGGCCCCTGCCCTGCTCTCTCTCTCTCTCAAAAATAAAGAAATAAACATTAAATTTTTTTTTTAATATACACATGGCGAAGTCCCTCCCCTGTTTAAAGTGCCACAAACACTCCCTGCCTCCTCTGCATTATGACAAATGACCGTTGCCTCATGCTGAGTCTGTCTGTCCTGACTGCACCGCTACAGGTCACGTACTGTGTCCTGGCAGTGTGGCTTTGGGGGCTCCATTTCCAGAATGAAAAAGAAACCTGGGTTTGAATGCCACCTGCATTACTTGTTAGCTACTTGGTTGGAACAAATTCTTCTATTCCTAAGCCTCAGGGTTATCATATAAAACAAGAAGACAAGAACAGTACTTGCCTCATGAAGCTGTCACAAAGAGTCATGAAACCAGTGTGTGTGCTTAAAACTGGCACCTGGAATATAGCTAGAGCTGAATGAGTACTAGTTATCCCGTGCCTTCGTGTCTTGATACAATTCCTCCTGATAAGATTAATTCTGGTGACTCCTTTCTAGCAACCTCCCACTCTTTTGTTTCTGTTCGGCTGCCACCTACTCAAGTCCGGCTTTCTCTGCAAAACTTACTGATCATCCAGTCCTCTTGGTCTCCTAATTTCCATTAGACATTTGACCTTGTAGTCTCAGTCATCTAACTCATTGCAGCATAACACAGTTAAAGTACATACCTTCCTTGATAGACAAGGAAGGAAGGAGAGAGCTCTCTATTTTGTGTGTGTGTGTGTGTGTGTGTGTGCACCCCCGGAAGCTACAACAGTAATGCTATGACTTTTAGTCATCAGTGAGTTGGTTGAAAGAACGAATGGCCATGCAATTTCAAAATATGAAATTCGATGTATGAAATAAATCCACCAAAGGTCATTGTCATCTCTTTCAACATAGAAGTAGCATTAAAGTGTGTGGGATTTTCAGAGCAGAAGAAAATAATCACGTATTTCCTTCAAACTATGGCTGAACTGGAAGGATGAGTGAGTAAAGAGAGAAACAATACTCGGAATGAATCCTATAGATCCCGGTCCATCTAGATCCTAACCATCTGCCCAGTGGGCCTGATATTGGCAAGCACCATATTCCTGTGGAGGTGGTGGTGACGACGTTCTTGCTCAAGGACACGGGTGCAACTGAGGCTCATAGCACAACTCTGGATTGTTGGAAGCTGCCATCCAGCGTGTGAAAGAGGCTCTTCTAAACAGTTCTTCTTTGTAATCGGAGCCCAGAAAACTGTGCTAAGCTTTTCTTCTTGTAGTTTTCCTAATATGTTGGACCATGACAATTTCAGGAACTGAGCTTGTCATCCGTTTGGGGCAATGTGTTAGGTTAAAAGACCCATTGTCTGTGACTTGGAAGCATGGGTTTCCCAGGCCTCCGCAAACAGGCAATCCTCTGAAAACAGCTTTTGTCTATTGCCACACTGCAATCACTTGCCTCATTGTTGAAATTCAGTGTGAGAAGAAAAAAAGGAGAGGAAAGAAAAGGAATTGTCATCTGCAGCTGCAAACTCTAAAACCTTCTGGGGCTCAAGATACAAGATACAGCAGAATTGCTGAAGCTCTTGGAAGAATCTTTTTCCATTGTTGCTGGACTTTTCCACCTTCAGTTCCCTTCTCCCGTCTCCTCAAATCCAATGAGGATTATGCTTTTTGTTATCTAACCATGTCATAGAATCTATGATTCTTAGCCAGGAAGCAGATTTTTTTTAAATAAATAGAAGTGTTTCCAATTTCTCACTCTACTCTGCCTTTAAATGGTTTCACTTTTTAGCAAATAACTGGATTTCATATAAATTTCTGAAAGCCATTAACTGATATCTCAGCAAAAGAAGCACCAGCCAAAGTATCTTAATTGTGCACCAGACCCTTTTCCTTGCTGTCATGTTAATTGTAGATTTCCCTAATTGAGAATCTGTGGGTGGGTATCTGTCCCGGAAGGCTCGTATGCGTCAAGACATCTGGTTTGCTAACCATCATAGTGCCTTTCAGAGGCGCCTAACTGCAAACACCACTTCTCCCAGGGACCCGCCACGCAAACACAGAGTTGCTTAGATCTGGAGCCGGCCGGCTACGAGGCTAGGGCAGTGTGCAAAGAAGCGTGTCAGGTGCCTGGGCTCCTTTGTTCGGCTCCTACTCTGGCTGTTGCAGAGCAATTGTAGTCATACAACCTGCAAGCCACGCCGATCCGTTGGTAATTTTTAAAATAACACTTTTTTTTTTTTTTTAATTTTTTTAACGTTTATTTATTTTTGGGACAGAGAGAGACAGAGCATGAACGGGGGAGGGGCAGAGAGAGAGGGAGACACAGAGTCGGAAACAGGCTCCAGGCTCCGAGCCATCAGCCCAGAGCCCGACGCGGGGCTCGAACTCACGGACCGCGAGATCGTGACCTGGCTGAAGTCGGACACTTAACCGACTGCGCCACCCAGGCGCCCCAAAATAACACTTTTAAAGAGTGAAGTGCTTTGTTGCGTGGAGTATGTCCGTCAAGTTGGAGAGAAACAGAGCATTTGGACAAACGCGTTCCAAGGCACACGGCGTTCTCGTGTGTTCTCCCCTTGCAGTGTGCCAGGATGGGCTGCAGACCTCACAACACACCGGGACAATAGTCCAAGGAAAAAAGTATTCTTATTTAACCAAAATACTGACTTTACCCTAACACCGGAATTTTGGCTCAGATAAAACAGTACTTATTTTCCGTTGTTCTCTCAGTGTGACATTGGATGAATTATCTAATCTCCTCCCTTCTCACTTGTCCCACCTACGATTCCTCTCCCTCAAGTCATTAGATGGGATGAACAGAGAGGTAAAACGTCTAGTGTGTGCCACACGGCATTCCCAAAGAGTGCTGCTTCACCTCTGTTGCCAGAAGTTCTACCCTGTTAAGGAAAGACGTCCCTACCCCTCAAAAGTAAGTAGTAATCAGTTTAGGTTGGAGTCCTCTGACTCCGGGAAAGTTGACCGTGGTGGATTCAACACAGAAACAGCAAACATTTTCCGACCTCCCGTCAGTCATCTGGTGTAGAAAGGGACACACCTCCGTGGATAATCGTAAAAAAGAATTTAGACAGAAATGACTGTGACACGTACCTGGAGAGAGCCACAGAAATTAAGTCACAAACCCCAGCAAAATAGAAGTCCCAGCGCATAAGCCTGATACCCCAGCAGAATTCAGTCCTTCTGGAAACACCATAGAAGTCTTCAGTGGAAACACTGAACAGGTGTGTTTTCCTGATCCCAAGGGAACCACTTAGCACATTTTTGCAGAGAGAAATTTAAGCAGGAGATCACATGATGGGACAGATGACCCATGGAAGTGGACACTAATGCCAGCGAATACCTTGGTGTCACGCACACTGTCGCATGTAGTTATTATCTTCTGGTTCTCTGACTTTGACCTTAAGTTCCACACAGGTGCATTTTTCCTTGTCAACTCCCCTCCCAGAAAACAATGGCCCTCAACAGATGAATCGAAAAACTGTGGTCAAATACTATTCAACAGTTCAAATTCACACAGAAACACAGTACGAATCAGTACCAACAATCTCTTAAAACATGCTGCCTTAGCAAATATGTCTTTGGGGAGGAAATACACATATGCAGTGTGATGTCATTTATAAAAAAGTTTTGAAACCTGCAGATATGTTTTAGAATTTCTCGCGGTAAACAGTCACCCCTTAGACACTTGTCGAGGAGGATAAACACTGAAGGCCTGACAGTGATCATCTCTGGCCGGGGGGGGGGGATCAGGGGACAGGGGTCAGTGTAGTTCCCGGGGGCCTCCTCAGCTGCATCATGTTTATCAGTTCGCAGAATCTTCCTCTGTGGCAAATGTGGCACAGGGTTGCCATTTGATAAAGCTGGGAGTGACGCCTGGGCGTCCGTTATTTTATTCTCTGTTTTTGTCAAAATGTTTATCATATTTCATAAAACAGGATACAGTAAAGACATAATATTAGTTTTAAGGAATGAAAAGTCAGATTTTCCTCTGGCTGCTGAAAGAATGATAAGAAACTCTCTTCTAGTGCAATGTCTTGGCCGCCAGCTGCACCGTAGCTAAGACACTCAGATCTGCGTGGCTCACGCCCCTGCTGAATTTGGAGACTGCCCCTCCCCTCCAGAGAGTACATCACCCATTCAGAGGAGCTGGGTAAATAGTTAGGTCGAATTCAACGCTATTTTTGAGCCTGGCATCCAAGATCCTTTGGGCTCCTGCTCAAGTGTCCTCTCTGAACGCCAAGACCTGTCAGTTCTCAACATCAGTCATGTGAAACAGTCACGGTCATCGCAGACTTTCTCTGATACAATTAGCCCTTCCGAAGAGACAAGGTAAATTGGGCTCTCCCATCTCAGTGCCCCTTGTTGTACAGATGGCCACGGGGTACTTAGCTCAGCACTATGCTCTAGGCATCCGTTGACTCACCCCCCTCCTCCTCCACTCTCTGTGCTGTGAGACCCTCACCCACAGGGCCATTATTCACCCCGTTGGCACATGCTGGCCCTAGCATAAACGGTTATGAAACGCTGAACAAAATGTTTACCTGAGATATTAATAATGTTCCGACGACTCTTCAAAAGGTGATAATTCTGAGCCTTACCATTTCATACACCACCAACAAGTTTGCATTAAAAAGAATGTGTGTGTGTGTCAGAATGAGAACACCAGAGCAGCAGCTGGTAGGTCACAAGGGCTGTGCTGCACAAGTGTCGTCACTGGTCAGTCACAGCTACTTTGTCCTTTGCACACATCGGACTTTGGAATGCCTCTCTGGGGGCCTCGGAAAGCTTAAGAAGTCCCTGCTGTTTGGAGCCGCCCCCGCATGCTCGACCAGGCAGCGCTGTGTGAGGGGCACAGTGAATCCGAGAGAGCAAGCTTTGCAGGCAGAGCCGGGCAAGGCCGGGAGGCGACTGACTCTCCCCTTGACTCAGCCCCAATCGGGCCAGCCTTCATGATGGCGGGCACTTCCAAGAGCGCTTCTGAAGCCTGAGACAGCCCGGGAAAGGCCCCAGCATCAGTATCACTCGGGGGCGGGGGGGGGAGCACAGAATGGCCGGGCCCCACGCCATTGAAATTCCAGCAGCCAGGGGACCAGAGGATGGCCCAGCAGCAGTGGCTCACCTCTGGGACTGACAGGTTTACGTTTCTCACCATTTAGGGAACTGGTGGCCTGGGAAAAGTGGTCCTGAGCTCAGACTTAGGAGTCTGGGTCCAAAATCTGGCTTTAACACAAATGGCGAGACTTTCGTAGAGGCATTTAAATAACTCTCTCAGTCCCTGTCTCTTCCATTGTTAAATGAGCGTGAGACCGACCTCTCAGCGTGGCTGTGAGGCCGAGAAGGGCATGGAAGGTACCTGTGGGGTGCCCACTATGGGTCAGAGTAGAGACTGGGTGTTAGGGAAGGATAAGAAAGCATCTTCTTTCTCCGTCACCCCTACTTCAGACAAAGGCAACAGATACCCATCGACCGTGTTTTGTGCGCCGGGCACTGAGACCGTCGTTAACGACACAGGGGGACACACAACACGGCCGTGTTTCCTGCCTCGGTGGCCTCTGATCTCTCTACCAGGCACCGAATGTCTTAATTCGACCTACTTTCACCTCATCCCTAAAATGCATTTAAAAGCGAACACACCTTAGCTCTTTTACGGTGAGGGAGACAGAAACCTGAACACGTGAAACAACACAAACAAACACAGCCACGTTCTGAGGTCTGTCGGAGTGCCTCCAACGTACCAGGCCCAAAATAAAACCCATGTCAAAATCTACATCGAGAACTCAAAGACAGGAGAATGTTTCGGCGACGGGAGCTTTCTAAAGAGAAACTACTGAGAGTGTCCCCAGAACTGATGAGGCACACGCTGTCTGTCCCATCCGGCTCTGGCCTCCTAGACAGGGGGCTCTGTAAACGAGAGAGTGGGGGGACGGCCCCCGGGAATGGGGGTCCTGCCCACCTCGGGGCAAGGGTGTGCTTGCTCCTCAGCAGCACCCAAGGCCGGTGAACCGGTGAACGTCACTCCTTACTCCCCAAGCCCGCTCTCTCTCCACACCCCTACACCCTTCAGATGTGGGGCCGGCTTGGCGAGGACGGTGTGCACTGGGCGGACGAAGTGGGGGACAGCGGTGCCCTTCGTTCTTCGGCCGAGGCTTCGGGCGGGAGGTGAGCGGCAGAAAATTCTGGGCTGGGAAGAAGAGCGCGATTCTAAGGTGGGAGGGCAGCGAGAAGCGCCCCCTTGTTGCTCCCCGAGTTTACAGCTCAAGGAGGCTGTGTGTGTCACGCGTGGGAGGAGACCCGTGAGCCGCAGGTCCCAGCGAGCCCCTCACAAGCCGGAGGCACAGACACCCTGCGCTCGCCGTGCCCCGCAGTCCGCTGCACCTGGGACTGTGTAGGTGTGTTTTTCTCCTCTTGTTGATTTGGTTACCGAAACGAGCTTTTGATGGAGACCACATCCTTTTACTGAGTATCGGGAAAGTTTATTAAAAGTGGCTTCGAGAACACAATAAAACCCCCAACTCTCTGATTCACCTAGGCATGCCTCACTTTCCTCTCTCTGTCACCCAGGGAGGAACACGTGTTCCCCCAGCAGCTGCATTTTCCCAGTTGAAAGGAGGTTTCGGAAAGTGAGATAAGATAAACAGTGGCGGTGGATAATAAATCAGAACGTACGTAGGACTCCTGCTAAAAGATATGCCGAATTTTCAATCAGAGTATGAGAAGGCACGCACGGCCGCGTGACAAATGCTGATATGCTTTAACCCGTTCGCTGGTGACGGCCAGGCCTGCATTCAGGAAGGTGGAAACCGCTCTCGAAGAGCCCTTTCCTCTGGTTTGCATTTCACTGCCGACAGGGCGTGCTGCCCCCTGGGAAAGTGGCTTCTGCCGTCTTCCCCTTCACTGTGCCGCCCTCGTCTCCCCGCTGCGATGTTAGTTTGGATGTCACCTCCGTTCGGATGGTTTTCCCCGCCACCCAGATCTAATCGAGGTGCCTCGCTCTGGCCTCCCAGATCCTCTGTGTCCCCTGCTTTTGCAATGGTCCCTGTTGTAACTCCCCGGCCCCTTGCCCATAATGTCCAGTGAGGTCAGCCCGGTGAGGACAGAGACCATTTTGCTTTTACTTACCAGTGTGTCCCCAGCATCAGGCACACCACGGGGTTCTCAATCAACGTTTGTTAAAAGAACAACGTACAAATAAATCTATGAAGAAAAAAACCTCCTTGGCCCAGAAAACGGAGTCTGGGTGGGATGGGGGGGGGGGGTGGGCAGGTGAGCGTAGAGAGAAAAGAGACAGAGATCAAAACGATGATTTTCATCTCCAAGCACAGAGGGATAGAGGGGCCGTGGCTGGAGGAAGACGCGTGGCTGACCCTTACCGTGTGGAGAAGGCACGGCTGGGAAAGGCTTGGGGAGGGGACGGGGTGGGGCGTGGGGGCAGGTGGAGGGGGGAAGAGTACCCTAAGCCGAGAGATACCATAGGCAGCAGCAGGAAGGAGTGAAGAGAACAGCAATTCTATAGCTATGACACTGTATCGATCCCTTTTCCGTTGAAGCCTTGTCACAGCCAAGTGAGGGGATGAGCGATGTTTCTGCAAGATGCATGAAGAGGGCAAACGTCAGAAAAACCACATGGCTTGCCAAGACCCCTGGTTAAGTGGAAGACGCAGAGCCGGAGTCCACAGCTCTGGCATTTGCGAGCTAGGACGCGGGGAGTGAGTTATAAGCCTCAATTTCCTTATCTTTACAATGGGCGTGCTTGATGCTGACTTCGGAAGACTTGCCTGAAAGGTTAAATTAGGAAAGAGATGTAAGTCCTAGAATCATGTGGCAGGTGCTCAGTAGATGTTCTTTTTCTTCTCCCCACCCCCCCCACCCCCACCCCCACCTGTCCTCCCAACCTTTCTTCTGTATTAGCGGCGCATCCCCTCCGTGGACCTTTCTCGGTGCAATGGATTCCTATTCTGCTCCACTTTAAGGCCCAGACAACCCGTTTGTGGAATGAGTCGGATTCCTGCTTGCCCCGGAGCCTGTCCGGTCCCCGGTCCCTGAGCAATCGCCTCTCCATCCCACTTCTCTCGGAGCCCACACGGCTGCCGCCCTCCCTGCCCCCCCCGCGCCCTCTGCGTCCTGAATTGCCATTTTCACAACCAAGCCCAGTGTCTGAGTTACATACATCCTTACTGTCTCGGGGCCCAGCACTTACCAGGGGCTTCGCGCGTGCTTGCTGCCGCTGAAAGTCTTTCTCAAATCAGAATTACAGAACAATTACAGCGTCAGGGCGAAGGTCAGCCGCTCTATCTGTGATGGTCAATTTTTAATGGAGCCGTCAGAGAGCATGGTGCGTTGATGTCCTCAAGTCGGCAGGACAAAAAGTCACGGAAGCATAAACATTTCTGCTTTAAAAAAAAATCACTTTTAAAAGAGAGGACTTTTGGGAAATGTCATTCTTTGGAATGAGCTACGACGTTAAATACATACAGCTGAGTCATTTCTAATTAATAAAAAGCAGACATGGCAGGGGCACAAGCACCGGTAAATCGTCTACTTAGCGTTCAGCCCATTGCCTCCCATGTCCTACCCATACATTATCCCATTTAGTCAGTATTCCTCAGATGTTCCACAGAAGAGATATCTTCCATGAAGCCAATGACAGTGTATCCTCAGGTCATATCAGCTGCTACAAAATCACATTTTTATAAAGAATTAAATAACCTACAGAATGAAATGCTCATTGTATTAATCAGTTTTGTTGCATGACGTCGAGTAAGAAATATTCTTCAAACCTCAGTGGTTTAAACCACAAAGGCTTATTTTTTATTGAAGTTATAAATCGGCCGAGGGGGCGCCTGGGTGGCTCAGTCGGTTAAGCGGCCGACTTCGGCTCAGGTCACGATCTCGCGGTTTGTGGGTTCGAGCCCCGCGTCGGGCTCTGTGCTGACGGCTCGGAGCCTGGAGCCTGCTTCCTATTCTGTGTCTCCCTCTCTCTCTGCCCCTCCCCCACTCACGCTCTATCTCTCTCTGTCTCTCAGAAATAAATAAATGTAAAAAAAAAAAAATTAGAATAAATCAGCTGAGGTCAGTTGCCATCCACAGTGATGAAATTCCCAAGGGGTTCAAAGGAGGAATAGAGGATATCGTCAAGGTCTTGGAGTTCTTTACGGCCATTTGGACCTGGAAGGTTTTGTAGTATGCGACGTGAAAGAGTCTAGACTTCAGGGCAACTGGGTCATCAGTTATGCTTTGCAGGTTGATTTGATTTCAGGCCACCATCACTGTTTCCCCGTCTTCCACAAGAATGAAGGTTTCAGGAAAGGTACATAGGACAGCCACTTTGCCGTTCATATTCTCATAAAAGTCGTAGCCATTGACTTACTCAGGAAAGATTGGTCGGTAGTGGACACAAACAGGTGGGAAACCCCCTGTGCTTAGTGTCATGCGTACAGTCTGAAGGGGAAACCTGGCAAGTCCAGCACCAATGGACAACAGTCTAAAAGCTGCATAAAATGGTAAATGTTTTCGTAGGCAGCCATAGTTGAGTCTAATATTTCAAAGTTAAAACGATGGACGAGAATTTAGAGTTTTAAGTGAGGCAGAAACAGATTTTCTAACTTCACTTCCAACAGAAATTAAATTTCGATAAAAAGGTAACAATACCGTAGCATAGATTCGAGTTTCTGTCAGGATTTGTCATGGCAATTCCTTTCCCTTTTCTGGCCCTTTAATTTTTCTCTCTGATTAGAATTTGCCAACATTTCTTCTTGTAAGAATGAAACCAGTTGGGATCCAAGCATTTGTTTGAGTGCAAGCTGAGCTTTAAGTTAATTTCCCCAGAGAAAAAAATAAGGTCTCCAAATGGGTCATCTTTTTTTTTTTTAATGTTTATTTGTTTTTGAGAGAGAAAGAGAGAGAGGGAGAGAGTGAGTGGGGGAGGGGCACAGAGAGAGGGAGACCCAGAATCCGAAACAGGCTCCAGGCTCTGAGCTGTCAGCACAGAGCCCGACGCAAGGCTTGAACCCACAAACCTCGAGATCATGACCTGAGCTGAAGGCGGACGCTTAACCGACTGAGCCACCCAGGCACCCCTCCAAATGGGTCATCTTAGCCACCAGAGGCTGAGTTGTATGAAGGTGTTGTAAAAATCCAGAGCTGAAACAGCCCTGAGAAAAAAATGGGAGCAATGATTTCAATTCCTTTCAGAAGAACAAGCAAGCAACAACAGGCTCATAGGATGATGAGACATTGTTTTACAAAGCTAAACAGAAGGAACGAAGTCCATTCTACAAGCTATCAGAAATGGATAACTTACTTTAAAAAAAAAAATCTGTCAGAATCTCCTATATTGGACAAGGCTCTGTGTTAGGTGCTATGGAGGTTACAGCAACTGAAACAGAAGTTCTGCTCTCAAGAGGCAAATAATTCGGTATAGAAGACAAAGACATAAGAGAACACATCCTCGTATCTGGTAGAACTGCGTGTTTTGGGGGAGGGGTTGTGCATCGGTTTATATGTTTATTCCTCAAATACTTTGGGAGACCTACTAGGTCCGAGCACTATGCCGTGTACTTCCGATGCAGCATGAAGAAGGCAGAGTCCCACCCTCACGTGGAGGCACAATTGTGGTTCGGCACGAGACTTGCCAACACACAGGCATAAATGGAACACCAGTGATGAGTATCGCATACGTTTTGATCTCAGAATGAGCAGAATGTCATGACTTCCTCACTGATTACTTTTGTGATAATCACGCACTTACATTTCCTGGGATGTATTTTTCCTGTTGGCAAAGTGAAGGATATTTTACTTACTGCAAAGAACTAGCCTAAAAGCAGACTAGGATTGCGTCTGTGAAATGCAGGCACAGGTCAGTACACCTGGGAGAAATTGCATATGGCTGCTCTCGTAGTGGTCTTGCCATGAGAACCAGAGGCGAGAACAATCCTTCCTTCTTGCCAGGTAAAGGCAAAGTGTCATGAAAAGTAAAACAGCATCACACACACACACACACACACACACACACACACACACACGATATTATTGGAGGGCATTTCTCTCCTTCAACTTCCTTGTGAAGTCTAATTTTATCCTTTAAAACTCATGGTGTTTCCTTCCCTGGGAAAGCCTTCTTCCAAGAAAAGTCCATCACGTCCTTCCTTTCTCTTTCTACTATACATCAGCCTGTCGTAGCACTTATCACCCCCCATTGCCAAGTGGTGAAACATGTTTCTCTCCAATTAACCTGTAATGTTTTGGGGAGAGGGAACCTTGCTTCTGTCATCTTTGTGTCTCTCGCTTCTGGCCCCACCTAGCATAATACGATGTTCAGTAAATAAGCAATGAAGGAGCTAGAGCGCCACTGAACTTTCTGGTACCAGAAGAAACAATTGATCACAGGAGGATTAAGCCCCGGCACCGTTTCTCTTTGCGCTTTAGGAACTGCGTTGTGCAGGCACACTCTCTGCCCATGCTAGATCCTTCCCAGCAAAGATTCCATGTTGAATCACGTATTAGTTTACCGATTCTTACGGTGGCCAGCGTGTTAGTCTTACAAACGCAGACTTGATCCGGCCACTGTTCTTGAAATCGTCTGTATTGGATAAATACAAACTACTCATCTTCTTTTCTGAAGTCTTTCCAAAACTTGTGCTATTTTCACCCCAGTCACCTGAAGCCCTTCCCCCAGGCCTCCCGCCCCTGTGTATACAGAGTTTCTGCACACTCACGAGCCCTTAACGCTCTCAATTTTTAATGATAATGATTTATTTATATTTAACTTAAAACTATTCTTTCCTAGTCACATAATAATTATACCTCACTGCATTTTTTATGCTTGTAAGATGAATACTGTTTATGTCTGTTGATTATTTGCACTTCTCTTGGTGAGTTATTTTTATATGCTTTGTCTATGTTTATTCTACTGTACTTCTGTTTTCTTAGACATATATATTATGAATTTTTTAATGTGTACTTTGTCATTTTTTTCTCACAGTGTGCTGTTTAACTTTGCCTGTGACACTCCTGACATGTTGATGGCTTTTAAAAATATAATCAGACCTATCACTCTGCATTTGGTGTCATGCTTACAAATGGTAACTCAATTTAGTTTTAGATCCGATGATGCAAAAAGCTGCACCGGGAAAGAATTATGAACTATTTCATTTTGAGATGAAATCGCGAGCTTGTTTACACATATCAGATTGTTGTTTTTTTTTTTAATTTTTTTTTCAACATCTTTTATTTATTTTTGGGACAGAGAGAGACAGAGCATGAACAGGGGAGGGGCAGAGAGAGAGAGACACACAGAATCGGAAACAGGCTCCAGGCTCTGAGCCATCAGCCCAGAGCCCGACGCGGGGCTCGAACCCACGGACCGCGAGATCGTGACCTGGCTGAAGTCGGACGCTTAACCGACTGCGCCACCCAGGCGCCCCTACACATATCAGATTGTGACGAGCTATGATGATTTGAGGGTGCCCACGAGGAGTTAAGATGGGGGTGTAAACCATGCTGAGCGGCGAGGTTGGCTCGAGATCACACTCAAGCACTAGACTGGACCAGCAGCACCGCATGTGACTCAGAATTGTGATGGCCTTTGACTTACTGGAGCATCTTGCTTCTTGTTTGGGAAAACACCAGATCTGAGCATATTAAAACTGACATTTTCGAAGAATGCACTTCACTTAGACAAAATGCTTTCTGCCTGTAACTTAACGAAAAGATAGTATGGAACTAGAAGATTGGAAACCTGGCAGTGGTTTTTATTTTGCTCGCTTAGGGCCTCAGATCATTTTATTTCTCAACAAAGAGTTAAACCCTAACATCCCTGGGATCTTAATCTATGAGCCTGCTGAAATTCACACGTTAAATAATCTTAAATCCACGCATCGTGCACTACCACCTTTTTTGTGACCTCAGACAATGAAGACACTCGGTGTTGGGTTATCCCTCTGGACATTTCTGCCTCTGCTAGAAGACGGTGCTCTGTGTGGAGTGCATGACTACGGCAGAAGAGAGTGGGTTTTGGAGCCGGAATCATTTGAAACTTACTTCTGCCGCTTGTGACCTTGAGAACTTTCTTTGAAACTTCCTTTCATCTGAGGCAAAGATGTTGTCACGGCGATGTGAAACGAGAAGTGACAGATGCTCGACACATGCTAGACCCTAAGTAAGGCACCGTAAGGTGCAACCTTGCCCAAAAGGAAATAGCATGGAAACATAGGATCTACTGTTGATAACGACTGTACCGTCTCGGCCTCTGGCTTCGCAGCTATAAACTGGGGTAAAAAAAAAATGCCTATCTTGTAGGAGTTCTGTCATGAGTAAAGGAGATAAAGTATATTTCTCATAAATCCCAAGTGGATTCTAAGTCCTGGTACATCTCCCCTCTACGTTTTCCAAGACAAAAATTTTATGCTTCTATTCTTTACCCTTCAACATAAACCTAGCCCCTTCAGTCCCAGATAACCTCACTTCTTATTCCACTGATGAAGCAGAAACAATTAATGGGAGCGAAATCATCTTCCTGACTTCCAAACTACCGGCCTGCAGCATTGGCCCCCACACTCTGCGTTCTCCAGTTTCACTCCGGATTTTGCCATAAATGACCTTTCATTCATTTGGAAGACAACTCCTCCAAATGTTCACCAAATCTAATTCCCAGGAGTCTACTGAAAGATTTTGTTTCCTTATTCACCTGCCTGTTTTCTGCATCATCAATATTTCCCTTGTGGATAGTCCCATCAACATTCAGGCTGCTATATCTCCCTTCTTACACACGCACTCATACACTCACATGCATTTCTTTACCCTACATCCTTTCGACACACAACACTGTTGCCATTCTCTGCTCACTTTTACTATGAAACTCCTAGCCAGGGCTTTCCAGCCTCTCTCTGTATTTGCTGCCCACATCACAACCTTTCTGGTCAAGGCTACTAGTGACATACTGGTCCAAGTTACCATCGTATCCGGGCTGGAAATGTACATTAGCTTCCTATATAGTCTCCAAGCTTTTACATTTGTCTTCTTCTAATTCACGTTCTAAAACAAGGGCAGAAAATGGTCTTCTTTTTTTAATTAAAAGGAAGTTTAATTGCGGTAAAATACACAGAGCGTAAAATTTACCGTCTTAACCATGTTTAAGTAGACAGTGTAGTAGTGTTAGCCACTTCGACGTTGCTTTACAACCATGTCCAGAACTTTCTCACCATCCCAAATTGAAACTCCATCCCCGTTAACTTTTCTCCTCTTCTCAGCCCCTAGCTACTTTTTGTTTCTATAAATCTGAACACTCTGCGTATCTCCTGTAAGTGGAAATACAGTGTTTGCCTCTTTGTGACATGTTTATTTCACTCAGCATTCTGTCCTCAGGGTACATCTATGTGGTATCATGTGTCAGAACTCCCTTCCTGTGTAAGGCTGAATAATATTCCATTGTTTGGAGAGACCACATTTTGTTTATTCATTTATCCGCTGATGGGCAGTTGAGTTGCTTCCAGGTTTTGGCGATTGTGAAGAATGCTGCTGTGAACACGGGTGCACAAATGTCTCCCGGAGACTGCTTTCAATTCTTTTGGGTGTATACCCAGAAGCGTAATTGCTAGATCATATGGTGATTCTAATTTTAATTTTTTGAGAAACCATCATACTGTTTTCCATAGCAGCTGCACCATTTTACATTCCCACCAACAGTGCACGAGGGTTCCAAGTTCTCCACATCCTCACCAACAGCAAACTATCTTTAAAAAAGACAAATTCGATCAAAGCACTCTCCCGTTAAAAAAAATTGGTAACAACTTCTCATATACCAATGTGTGCGTGCATGTGTGTGTGTGTGTGTGTGTGTGTGTGTGTGTAATCCTTGCTGTGTTCCACAAGGACTTATATGGTATGCCCTTTGTTTACATATCCATCCTTGGTTCCAAGCATCTCCCCCCCTCCCCGCCTTTTTTTTGATCATACTCGAGCCATACTGGTCTTGCCTGTAATCTTCAAATACGTCTACCCCCGTCTCTCTCATAACACTTGTTATGTCCCCTAGCTGGATGCTCTTTCCCCGAATCTTTAATCCATTAGATTTCAGCTCGAATGTTTCATTTATACCTAAAATACTGCCTTTAACCCTCGTCATGCTTTCTTTTCTTCCTAGCAATGACTTCCTAGCAATCAGAAATTACTTAATGGAAGATTCAGAATTGTCTGTCTCCCTCGCTAGAATAAAAGCTTTAGGAGAGAAGGAACATCTTCTGTTTTGTCCCCAGTGTGTTTTCCACTCCTGGAGCAATGCCTGGCCTAGACCAGACACACAAAAAATGTATGTTGTGTGTTGAAAAATACACATAAATAACATGTGATAACCATTTTCAATAAGGGGAGAAATGATAGTGAGGGCAATGATGACTCTGATGATCTTATGATGAAGATAATGTTGTTGTTGTTGTTGTTTTTCGCATCCTTCCATTTCTTCAGACACCCAAGAGAGGTGCAATTATCATGCATGGCATGATTGCTTTGTCTCTACCTTTATTTTGAGTTCACGGGAGGCATAAAGCCAAAGGCAAAGATAACACAAAGTAGGAACAAATTTCCCTGGAATATGCAACTCCTATTTAGAGAAAACATGAGGTAAGCCCGGGATCTGAAATAGATGAGGATTTACAGTCGTGACACCGAAGAAATCGTAGCAGCTTCTGAATGGCTGTAACCAAGGGAAAAAAGATCCCCATCCTGGCAGGGGGCCAAGGCTATGCCTTGCAGGGCTCCTCCCAGCAGCCCCGGGTCTGGCACACAGGCCGGCTACCCAGTGAAGCCCGGTTGAGATGGTGTTTGCCAGAGCACGGGGCACAGCCAAAGGAACAGCCTGAGAGTGGTGTTGTCATAAAGCCCTTCCGGGCCCGGGCAGGGGCAAGCTAGGCTATTTGACTTCGATTGCTTTTTCCCTCAGACAGTGAGTAAATAAAGTCACAGAATTAAGAACCTGACATAAGCTGAAACACTAATGCGAAAGTAAGCACTGATATGCGGCTGTCCTGATCCAACTCTCCCTTAGATTCGAAATCAGCTTGACGACATCTTGGCCAGACAACAAAGATACAAATGTGGTCTGAGAACACATCTCACTGATTAGGGAAATCTCCAAAGGAAGAGGAAAGTATCCAGTCGCCACAGCTCATTAACAAACCACCACGGCCTGTGTCTTCTTGACCGAAGGGGCTACAGTCATTTCTTTCCGACTTTCATTTCTGTCAACTGTTGCATTTCTAATTTATATGGAAAAGTTAAGACAGCTCAGTGAACTAACAAAATCCGATGCCTTCGTGGAGCACATGATTCCTTCAGGCATGCCTGCTTTACATTCGACGTTTACTATCACATTATAGATACATCAGCTGTTGACATAAGGCCCCTAGAACACTTCTGTAGTCCCTCTCCCACACGCTGCCCCACAATCCCAGCAGGAACTTAATTGGACCTTGAACTACTAATGTGTGAGGCGGCCTTCTGGGTGCCAAGGGCATATAAAGACCCTGAAAGCCCTTTGATGACCTCACACAATTAAACTCTGGAGATAAACGTGTGACGTATGTCAGAAAGGGTCCGAAAAAGTTTATGGATGTGTATTCATGTTTTCTTTCTCCTGCAGAAGTCTGTGCACCTGCTTACTGAGATTTCCGTTGGGATGAGGGGAAGTCTCTTTTGCCAGCAGAAAACTGAAGGAGCTGGGAAGACAGGACTGATTTAAAATAAAATAAAGAGGGGTTCATTCAAGTTGACATTCTGGTTCACCCCTTGAGGCTTCCGCTCTGCGTGAAAGACAATATCTTCAAGAAGAAACAGAAAGTGAAACTCTGAGGAAACAGAGGTGATGCAGGGGCGGAAGAACAGGCCACATATCAGATATGCTGCAATATGCTCGGGGGAAACAAAGAAGGCATTGCATCCACGAGAAGAGAACACTCCACGTCCATAAATATAGAAGTGCTAGCAACTTCAACTTTGGACGAAGAAGAGTAAGAAACACACACACTTAAATATTAGGGTAAAATACTGTAGAGGAAATTTCCTAGAAAGTAAGACAATGACTGTGACTAGATACAGTGGAGAGAAAAGATAAGAAAATGTCACAATTTTTGTACAAAGATGAAAGGTCATATAAAACTTTTGCTTTTGAAATCAGTGGGGTGGCTTGGAGGAGACCGATACTTCATTGAGAAACACTAAAGAGATAGGAGTTTTGGTGTCTTTTTTTAATGTTTATTTATTATTAAGAGACGGAGACAGAGCATGAGCATGGGAGGGGCAGGGAGACGGGGAGACACAGAATCCGAAGCAGGCTCCAGGCTCCGAGCTGTCAGCACAGAGCTTGATGCGGGGCTTGAACTCACAAACCACGAGATCATGACCTGAGCCGAAGTCGAATGGTTAACCGACTGAGCCACCCAGGTGCCCCAGGAGGTTTTGTTTTGTTTTGTTTTGGTTAAAATAAGCCATTTAAAGGCATCAAAGAACTACGGAAGCAAAAAAGACTGGGGGAAAGAGAAAAATTCTCCAGGAGATAAACCCAGGGAGGGAAACTGACATTCTAAAGCCACCTTCTTTCTGGAGATATTTATTCGCTGATTCCGGGTGAGGACAAGAGCTGAGATCCGAGGTTCTGTCCAGTAGAGGATCACAGCTGCCTCAAGACGGAAGAGTAAGAGGATCCGGTGGCCTTGTGAGGCTGGGTAGCAAAACTGAAAACAGGAAGGATAAGATCTTAAGGCACAGAAAGTGGTCCAGAAAGTCATCCAGCCACTTTCTCCTGGATGATACTCACAAAACTGTGAAGTTTCTTGGGGGAGAAAGCTAAAAAATGTATAAGCCAGAAGCCTCCGAAAGTTTCTAGATGCTGACGAGGCACGGATTAAGAGCTCAAGACAGATCAGTGCTCAGGACTCCAGTGAATACACCAAGCTCTCAGTTGAAACTCCCAGACGATTTTGTATTAGGAGCAAGTGCAAACCAGAGATAAACAGATCCTGACCCAAATGGAAACTGAACCTAGACTCAACCCAACCCCTAATCAAGTTAAGATAAGCTGCCTCCACTTTTTATCGGCAGTGGAAAAAATGGTGCCCCTTTCTGTGGTGAAAAGTTACATTACCAGAGCCTCTGTCATTTTTTAAGTGTTTATTTATTTTGAGAGAGAGAGAGAGAACACAAGTGGGGAAGGGACAGAGAGAGGAGGAGACAGAGAATCCCAAGCAGGCTCTTCACTACCAGCACAGAGCCTGATGCAGGGCTTGATCCCATGAACTATGAGATCATGACCTGAGCCAAAATCCAGAGTCAGACAGTTAACTGACTGAGGCACCAGGCGCCCCAGAGCCTCTATAATTTTTTATACACAATGTCTAGTATTCAATAAAAATGTACTAGACATTCCAAGCCATTGAAACCAGTGATAAAAACCAAAAGAAGAAAGAAAGAGCAGAAACAAACCCATATTTGTTTTTAATGTTAGAGCAACTGTAGATTCACATGCAAAACAAAAACAAAGAATGTAAAATTTGATCCATACCCTCAAGATATAAGCAACCTCACTTTAAATGAATTAGATACCTAAAGATAAAACTTACATCATAAGACATTAAGAAAAAAAAAACAGGAGATAAATTCTGTGACCTTGAGTTAGGCAAAATTTTCTTATATATGACATCAAAACCATACTCCAGAAAAGACAGAAATAAATGACAAATTGGGCTTCACCAAAATTAAGAACTGCACAGACTGAGAGAAAATATGTGTAAATCACACATCAGATACAAGAAATGTATCCAGAATATATAAAGAAATTTTACAATTCAGTAAGAAGAAACAACAAAATACAAAAATAAAGAGGCAAAAGATTTGAACAACTACTTTGCCAAAGAAGATAGGGAACAGCAAATAAGCATATTAAAGGATGCTAAACATAATGACTCATTAGGAAAATACAAATTAAAATCATAATGATGTATTGGGGCGCCTGTGTACCTCAGTCGGTTGAGCGTCCGACTCTTGATTTCAGTTCAGGTCGTGATCCCAGGTGTGGGATCAAGCCCTGCATTGGGCTTGACACTGAGCATGGAGCCTGCTTAAGATTCTCTCTCTCTCTCTCTCTCTCTCTCTCTCCCCTCTGCCCCTCTCCCCCATTCATGCTCTCTCTTTCTCTCTCTCTCTAAAAATAAAAAAAAATTAAAAATCACAATAATATACCTATACATACCTAGTAATGTGTCTACTATTAAAAAGACTGATTACACAAATGTTGATGAGAATGTACAGTGGTTGAAACTTTCATATGCAGCTGTGATTAAAAAATGATATAAAAACTCCAGAAAGCAGTTTGGTAACTTTGTTTTGTGAAAGCCTATGTCCATACAAAGACATGTACATCGATATAAATAACAGGTTTGTTTGGAATAGCCTCCAAATTGGAGAACTCCCACTTTATGATTTTAAGCCTTGCTACAAAGATGCAGTATAATCAAAACAATGTGGTACTGGCCTAAAGTGGGACATATAGACCAATGGAATAAAAACTGAGAGTCCATAAATAAACTCATATGTCTATGGCCGATTGATTCAACAAGGGCACCCAAGTCCAGTCAATAGGGAAAGAATAGTCTTTTTAAAAAATGGTACTGGGACAACTGGATTCCCACATGCTATAGAATGAAGTTGGTCATTTCCTTCACACCATGTACAAAATAACTCAAAATAGACCATTGAGTTAAACACAAGAGCTAAAACTACACAATTCTTAGGAATGGGTTTTCATAACTTGGATTTGGTGTTGGATTCTTAGACGTGATACCAAAGCACAAATGACAAACGAAAAACTAGACAACCTGAACATCCCTAAAATTAAAAACTTTTGTGCATCAGAGACATTCAGAGAGTGAAAAGAATATCAGGGACATTAAGCCAAGAAAATACATGGAGGAAACTTGAACGCATATCGCTGAGTGAAAGAAGCCAGTCTGAAAAGGTTAAATACCACACAATTTCGATGTTTTGACATTATGGGAAAGAGCAAAACTAGAGACAATAAAGACTGGTGGTTTGTCCAAAGTGGGAGGATGGGGTAAGGAGGGAAGGGAGATGAACAGGTGGAGCACAGGACATTTGTAGTGCAGGAAAACCATACTGTATGATAGTGTGACGATGGATGCGTTATACACAATTTGGCAAATCCCGAGAATTTAAAACACAGAGGGAACTCTAATGTAAACTGTTGACTTTAATAATAATAGATCAATATGAGTTCAGAAAGTGTAACAAATATGCCATACCAATACAAGACGTTAGTAAATAAGGGAAACTGTGGGCAGGGAGGGTGGGGAAGTATATGGGAACTCTGTACTTCCCATTCAGTTGTTCTGTAAATAGAACACTTCTCTAAGAAATAGTGTCCCCTTAGTGGGGGAAAAAACACTAGTGAGTGTGACCCGAGGAACTATCAGATTGATAATGATAATTCTTTCTTTTAGGTTTTATGAGGGGACCCTTTGCAGTGCAGTTTGGAGGCTGGGAAGACGGGCCTCCGCTATCTTCTCTATCGTTAAGAAAGCACAGTAATTTGAGTTTTGTCTTCCTTAAAATGTCTGGCATTAGACATAATGATGAGCTATCTGTGATTTTTACTGTGCCCTTTTGTTTCTTCAAAGTGCACCACTACTCTAACTGGCAAGAACATCAAGAAGAGATCAAAACAATTAAGTACAGAACCAGTGGAATAAGAATGACCTTCATCCAAACTCTCCACATTTTTGTCTCTTAGATTCAATCCTATCATTGACTCGTATGTGGCATGTGTCTCACTATAAAACTGATTTCGATCAAATATTTTGTTTTGGTTTGGTTTTGATGTGGTGGCTTGATCCCTGATTCTGTTTACTCTTTCCACTGAAGTGATCCAAGCCTCTGCTTCTGATTACACTATGTAATTGTAGCCTGGTGAGTTATTTGGTCAATAAAGGATTTTTACTTCAACAGAAATTGATGTTTTTCCAGTAAAAGTCATTATAATGGAAAAGTTATGTTGTTCTTGGATATTCATGTGAATTTGTAGGATTGAGGATAAAGTTATGGAATAATGATTCCTTTTGTGAGCTGATTGCTTACAATTGTTTAAACACTTCGTGCTATAAGAAATGTTCCATATTTTGGCCAAACCTTCTTTCATAAAACCACCTCCTTCTGTCATAAGTTAAATGTTATTGAATCCAAATATCTGCAGCAAATGATGTGCATCTATCTGGTATGTTTCCTGTTTGATTTGACTAGACAGAAAAGGGAGAACATGAAATCTCTGTCTTATCAGTCCCTGTGATTCTCTAAAGACAGCCAACAAATAAACAAAAAAGGAAAACAAATAAAGAAAGTTCAACAAATGTTTATTGAATGCCCACTTAATGCCAGGCACTATTCTAGCACAAAAAGCCCATGACTTCTGCCCTCACAGAGCATATATTCATTGGAGAAAGAAAGGCGATATATGCATATATAACTGCTGCTATAAAAACAGTAAGTGCTACAATGAGAAGAAAGAGTATTTGTGGGACCGAGGGAAAATTGTGGGGGAGTGGTATTACATCTCTCAGGAGACAGCATTTGAGTAGAGGGCTGAATGATTAGGAGCTATTACAGGAAGTCTGGAAATAATCTAATGTGTTGGCTTCCCACCATTTCATGGACCCTACAAGAAGACACATGACGCTAAGGTCAAAGACGAAGGACAGTTTGTTGTTTGCGAAGTTATTGATACCAAAGAGTCAACATTTTGAGGCCATCCCCAAGCCACAATTCTCATGGGGAGATGCAAAGAAAACCAGATGGCTCCGGAATAAGCAGTGGGTTGCATTATGGTACAGAAATTCTGAGCTTAGTGTACCATGGTCTTTTAGAAAAGACAGTAATCATGCCTGACCTTAGTACTTCTATCTTCTGAATGTTCACTATACAAACACCCTTGAAAAGATATTATGGAACAAAGCGCAATCGGTTCCTTGCTCATGGGGTATGTAGAAATGCAACAAACCTATGGAGATTGGATTCCTATCAGAATCCACCCCCCTTCGATTGTGCGGTCTGAAATTCTGACCACTTTTCCCATGACTATGCCACTGTATCAGCCATCCTGGTTAATCTTATTGACAGAGTCTGTGATCCATTGAACTGTTTCATATATAATTTAATGAAGACTGCTAGAAACAGGACTTCAGGTAGCAGAATGAGGCCAACCTACAGTGTTGAGCTCAAATCCAAGGATATATGGATCCTCAAATCCAACCACAGAGCAAATTCTGTAAACCACCAAGGTCTACCTTAGAAAACCAGGTTCTTAAAAAGAGTTCTTAGAAAAAAAAATTTTTTTTTATAAAAGAGTTCTTAGAAGCCATTCTTAAGTTTCTTTACTGACGTTTCTACTTGATATGAGGCATTAATATAGGTACAACAGAACGTCTTAGTGATTGCACAAACTCGGCTTTGGTCTGCAAGGAAGAAGGCACTGGACATCCTGTCATCCCCAACAACCCCGGTCAGTGAGTCAGGCTGACTTCAAGGCACTCCAGGGCTGAAGTAATGTCACCAACCTCTTCAACCACAGTGAGGGACATGTTGTGTATTGCCTTTATCATTGAATGACTCCTATCCTAGGATGGCTGCCTGCAGGGTACACATAAATAGAGTCTATTATCCCCCCACGAGGTTTCCCGCCTGTCATCACCTGAATGATAACCAATCTATGGTGACTTTCGTAAACACCTGAAGTCTCTTATGAACCACCTGAAGTCACCATGTTTCCACAATGAAGGCAAGTTAATGCCTGGGCCCTACACATGTACAGTTTGAGGTGTCCCTGGACAGAAAGTGTTATTTAAAATTGTCAAGGGGCACCTGGGTGGTTCAGTCGGTTAAGCGTCTGACTTCAGCTCAGGTTCGTGCTCTCATGGTTTGTGGGTTTGAGAACCACATTGGGCTCTGTGCCAACAACTCAGAGGCTGAACCTGCTTCAGATTCTGTGTGTGTCTCTCTCTCTCTATCCCTCCCCCACTCGTGGTCTCTCTTTCTCTCTCTCAAAATAAATAAATAAATACTAAATTTTTTTAAATTAATACATAGAATTGTTAGGAATCCCACAACCTCCATCAGTCAGAGAGCATAAAATGGATCCAAATTAACCTCCCCACCAGCTTGAAGGCTTTGGGCTGCCCAGCCCAGTTTAAGTAACTGGGTTTAGTGCTTATTTGGGGAGCGACTGAATGATGGAAGTCTAACCTGTCCCATTTGCCCATATCATCAGAAGACTGACAGGTTTTTGCCCTAGGGTTGACAGAGTAATGGCCAAGAGATTGGGAGTGAGAGGACATTCCAGCGGAGGTGTGGGCAGATGTTTTGTATGGAAGGTGAGGGATCTGGGGCCACACTTTGGTGTTTGTGGTAGATTTCTCACTAATGGCAATCTGAACCTAGAGCTGCCCAATGGAAGGTGACTGAGCCAGCAGTCATGTAAAGCTCTGGGTTTGCTGTGTCAAGGCATTTTCCTTTGTGAGGAAAGTTCCAAGAACAGTTGTGAAAGACGCAGATCATTTCCATCCTTCTCTCCCTCATTCCTCTCAGAGTTTGGGATGTTCCCACTTCAGGTACTAGAGTGGTTCTCACTCCCCCACACAAAATCTGTGTGTCTTATTCTGGCTAAAACATTCCATCAGTGCCAGCAGAGAACAGGCCTTTACCACAGGCATCCACATGATGAGTGGAGACTAATGTTTCCCACAGCTGGGAAGCTGTCACTCTTACATCTGAAGATGGGGCCAGCTCAGCTGTGTTCTTCAATATAGCGTTTCCATTTGACCTACAAAGTCTAGTGGGTTACCATCTTTTCTTTTCCAGAAAATTCTGTATCTGTCCTCATCCCATGCTTGTAACGGACACTGTCAATGGCTGTGAGGGGTGAGTGGTATTGCACATTCAGGGTCCTGAAGTACAGAGGAGAAATTCTGGGCTTAGAGAACTGAGATTTTTCTATAATGGGTAGTAAGTATGCCCGCCCATTTCTCCCTATATTTCAGGCTTGCTTGCTACACAAACATTCTTGAAATGACGGTCTGAAACAGGACGGTCACTGCCTCTCTCATAAAATATGCATCACACAAGAGACTTGTGGGGAGAGTTGTCTCCCCTGGGAATTTTAGGCCACAAAGCACAGCAGCGAACACCTGGAGGTTAGAGGTGGAAAAAACTTGGCATGTTGCAGGGATGGAAAGAAGCCAATCCTTCTGGAACTAAAAGGAAAGTGGTAAGACCTGAGGTAGAGGCCTCATGGCCTATCCTAGGAGGCCCCATAGGGAATCATACGGAAAACCAGAAATCTAATTTTTTTTAACTTTTTATGTTTATATTTGAGAGAGAGAGAGAGAGAGAGAGAGAGAGAGCTAGCAGGGGAGGGACAGAGAGAGGGAGGGAGACACAGAATCTGAAGCAGGCTCCAGGCTCTGAGCTGTCAGCACAGAGCCCGATGCGGGGCTGGGACTTACGAACCGTGAGATCATGACCTGAGCCGAAGTCAGATGCTTAACCGACTGAGCCACCCAGGCTCCCCAGAAATCTAATTTTCTGCCTTTTGTTTTGTAAGATGTGGGCACTGAAAATTTTTCCTCTATCATAAAAAATGCTATTAAGTTACCTATATGTTGAATTCAATTTTTGCCTATTCTACTCAAATCAAAACTAGGATCGGCCTCAGGAAAAATGGTAGAGCAAAAATTGCAACGAGAGTGGATATTCCAGAGCTTGAGGTCAATGATACACTAACAGAATGACCTGTCCTTGCATTTCAGAAGATGAATCAGTTATAGGATCCTAACACCTCAAGGCAGAGATTGGGAGAGAGGATCTATATCTCATACCATGGATCGTAACCGTGCGTTGTGATTTTAAAAAACCACTTACTTAATCATAGGGACAATTTAAACAAAAACAATCATGTCTACTGGCACTTTTAAAAATAATAATTATGGTAAACGTTTTGGGCAGTAATTCATGATGTAACATAACCCTGCATAGATTACCTTGAGATTGAGTCCATTTCATCCATGTTTTTTAATTTTCTAGTTGTAGTCTACTTTTCTTCTTAAAATTTTTTTAATGTACATACATATTTGATATTGAAGACACAAATTCCTATATGTATGAATTTTTCCAGATAGAAAAGTTGGTTTTATTTAAATGTGGTTGCCTGCCTAAGCTGCCAATGGAGTCCCAGCCCTAACGAAGATTTAGAAGGGCAACCAACCTTTAGAGCAGAAGTGAGGACTATTTTTATATCGCAAAAGCCTTGGTTTTATGTTTATTTGTAAGATTTTGGCAGCTATTTTGGGATGTTTCTGAGTTGCAATAAGAAACATTATGTCCATGAATTTGAAAAAAGAGGGAAAAATTAAAAATAAAAATGATTTTAGCGTATGGATTTTTTTTTAATTTAAATTCATTATCAAACAGATTTTGATATTCTTGTGTGGGTTTTGTGTAGGGGGATGTGTCTCTTCTAGCTGGCTGCTTCAGGAAGATGCTTGAGGGGGAAAATAAAGATCTTTTAAAAAGATTCTATGTTCTAGTTTTCCAAAGTACATTTTTAAACTTGTAAGAAAGTTTACGGAGATGATGATTTCACACTGACTATACAGACGCAAGCCTCAGGACCGTGGGACTCTTGAGTTGACTGGACATTAGGGAAAAGAGAAAAAAATTCCACACGGGCTTGGATTCTGAATCAGATGAGCCACTGATCCCTGGCCTTGAACAAGTCACTTTGTCCTTCAAAACCTTAGACTTTGGGTGGTTAATTCATGGATAGTTCATGAATATGCTTTAAAAGTATCCTGGGGGGCCCTGGGTGGCTAAGGTCGTACAGCTTCCAACCTTTGATTGCAACTTGGGTCTTGGGTCATGAGCCCAGGGTCTTGATCCCAGGTAGTGGGATTGAGCCCCAAGTAGGGATCCATATTGGGCATCAAACCTGCTTGGGATTCTCTCCTTCTCCCCCTCTGCCCTTCTCAGCTGCTCTCACATGCTCTCTCTCCCTCTCTCTGTCTCTGAAAAAAAAATCAGTATCTTGTTCTAGGAAGCATCAAAGCTACTAAATTAGAACATGCCTAGACTTTACCTCTATGGCACGTACTGTTACTGACAGTATTTGTTGTAATTTATCAGTTATAATTTATTGAGCCATGCTTCTTAACCAAACACAGTCAAGCTTACAAACTTTATATCTATTCCACACTGTTGATGGTTATAAGTAGCCATATTTTTCAGATGAAGAAACAGAATCTGTCATGCAAGAATAGAAAATTAATACAATCTACCTATGTCTTTGAACGTTAAAGAATGCTGCTGGAGTAGCCTTTTCTGAGTGTCTACATAGGGACAGATATCTTTCTAGACCCTTCCCATAATGTGTGATTTTTATATTTAATTCCCTGCAATGCTGTGAGATTAGTAAATTCCTACCTCCATTTTACAGATGGAGGAACAGAGACTTGTATGTTTAGAGACTTTCCTAATGTCTCAGTTTTAACAAAGGTGGGTTGGGGTTTCAACGAGTCTGCACTGATTTTTGTCTCCTGCCTCTTCATAAGTCCACTTTGTCCTTCTCGAATGGCATGGTCAGTGCTACTTTTCTCTACTACACCACAATGAATATCTGCTCTGTAATAATAAACTCTTACATGTATGGAAAACATAAGCATGGATGCCCACACATATGTGCAAGAAGGGTTTGGCTAAAATAAGTGTTAGGTTTAGAAATAAGAATACATTCTGTATGAACACGTTTTTTTTTTTTCTTTCATTCCGTCATCCTTTATATTTAATTGACTTCTTTACCAATGTTATCATGTGTAGCAAGTATTATAATTAGGACCACTTCACAGATGAGAAAACTGAGGCTCAAGAACGTAAGGCCTGTTCCTTCCGCCTCACTTTGTTAGTTCCCCTGCTCGTGTGAACAGGGAGGTGTGTCAAAGACAGGTGTTTTTCCTAGATTTCTCATTTGCTCCTTTCACAATGGCAAGGTCGCCAGTAAAGCATTGGTGATTCCATGAAGGAAATGAAAGAGTTGATATCTGATATTATTGCCACAATAAAATGCTTCACATCACCCTGAGAGTCCTTTATGATTCCTAATCTCAAAAAAAATTTGAATTTCAGATATTTTAAAATATTCTTTTTTAGAAAAAGTATGACTTGTGCAGTGTTTTGGACATACTTACGCTAAAATTTCTTCTTCATTTATCTGAAAATCAAATTCAAACTTGGGCATCATGCACTTTATCTGGTGACCCTAATATTAACTTTATAACTAGCCTCATCCCATGTGCTAGAGATGGAAAAATAAATAAGACAAAGTTCCTTCCTTAGAAAACACAAAACCCATCTAGATGTCTTCTTCTTTGGAAAAGTGTCTAATTCATGTCTTCTGCCCACTTCTTCACTGGATTATTTGTTTTTTGGGAGTTGAGTTTGGTAAGTTCTTTATAGATTTTGGATGCTAACCCTTTATATGATATGCCATTTGCAAATATCTTCTTCCATTCCATTGGTTGCCTTTTGGTTTTGTTGATTGTTTCCTTTGCTGTGCAGAAGCTTTTTATTCTGATGAGGTCCCAATAGTTCATTTTTGCTTTTATTTCCATTGCCTTTGGAGACGTGTCAGGTAAGAAGTTGCTACCGCCGAGGTCAGAGAGTTTGTTGCCTGTTTTCTCATGTAGGGTTTTGACGCTTTCCTGTGTCCCATTTAGGTCTTTCAACCATTTTGAATTTACTTTTGTGAATGGTGTAAGAAAGTGGTCCAGTTTCATTCTTCTGCGTGGTGCTGTCCAGTTCTCCCAAAAGACATCCAGATGGCTAACAGACCCATGAAAAGATGCTCAATCTCGCTCATCATCAGGGAAATACAAACCAAAACCACGCTGAGATACCACCTCACACCAGTCAGAGTGGCTAAAATGAACAACTCAGGAAACAACAGATGTTGGCAAGGATGTGGAGAAAGGGGGACCCTCTTGCACTGTTGGTGGGAATGCAAACTGGTGCAGCCGCTCTGGAAAACAGTGTGGAGGCTCCTCAGAGAATTAAAAGTAGAACTACCTACCCTAGGACCCAGCAATAGCACTGCTAGGAATTTTTCTAAAGGATACAGGAGTGCTGATTCATAGGGGTACACGGACGCCGACGTTTGTAGAAGTGCTTTCAACAACAGCCAAATTATGAAAAGCACTCAAATGTCCATAAACTGATGAATGGATAAAGAAGATGTGGTTTATATATACAATGGGATACTACTTGGCAATGAGAAAGAATGAAATCCTGCCATTTACAGCAACGTGGATGGAACTGGATGGTATTATGCTGAGTGAAATAAGTCAGTCAGAGAAAGACAGATGCCATATGTTTTCACTCATATGTGGAATTTGAGAAACTTAACAGAAGAGGGGGGAAAAGTTACAGGGAGGAAAGCAAACCACTTAAAAAAATTGTTTTAATGCTTATTTATTTTTGAGAGAGAGAGCGCGAGAGAGAGAGAGGCGGGGGGGCGGGGGGACACAGAATCTGAAGCAGGCTCCAGGCTCTGAGCTGTCAGCACAGAACCTGATGTGGGGCTCAAACTCACGAGCCGAAGGATCATGACCTGAGCCCAAGTCAGGACGCTTAACTGACGGAGCCACCCAGGTGCCTCAAGAGACTCTTAAATGCAGAGAACAGACTGAGGATTTTAGGGGAGCAGGGTAGAGGGGAAAATGGGAGATGGGCATTGAGGAGGGCACTTGTTGAGAGGAGCACTGGGTGCTGTATGTGAGGGATGAATCACAGGAATCTACTCCCGAAGCCAAGACTAAACTGTATACACTGTATGTTAGCTAACCTGACAGTAAGTTATTTAGAAGAAGAAAAAAAAAACAATAATAAAGAAAACAAAGCCCAGGAAGGAAAAGGACACATTAAACAGACACAATGTGTCATAAAACTACAATAATGGAAATATGCGATAATGAGGAGTTTGATTTGTTGGGCCCTTGTGCTGTGCCAGGTTTTCATGCATTATCTCAGACGGATTCTCACGGCACCCTAGAAACAGCTGTCGTTATCATTATCGCTGCTTTGTAGGTGAGGAGACTGAGGCCAGAAGAAGATAAGTAAATTGCTAAGATCATCCGATAGTGGCCGATCTGGGACTAAAACCCAGGTCTGTTAGGCCAAGCTGCCTGTTCTCCGACCACCACGCACAACTGCTCCCACAGACTGTGCAGACAGTTCGGCTAACTGGACATGGGCAGTGACAATAGAGGGAAGGACGTTGGTCTCCTGGTGATGGGGTCTTGAAGGATAATTATTCATTACACGGATAAAGGACAAGCACCTGACTTTAGGGCAAGAGAAAACAGCAGGCAGAAAACGTGGCAAAAACAAAGACACCGAGGTGTAAAGGATGTGATGGTCTGGGGAACAGTGCAACAGTCTGGAGGAGAATGCTAGGGAGCTAGAGAAGGAGCGCTCCCTACATGTTTAGAAGAGCCTTATGAGCCACGCCAAAGAGTTAGAACTTAACCCCAGTGACACTGAGAGGCACAATGAAATCTTTATTTTATACAATTACTTTGGCCATCAGAGAGGAGGAGGTGGTGGAGAAAGGAAGCTCCAGGGAGGAGACTTGGCGTGAGCCAGGTAAGTGACGGAAGATGCCCAGCCAGTGGGGATGAGCACAGAGCGCGGACATGAACGGGAGAAACAAAGGGTGTTCGCAATGGAGCATCATTAGGACCCGGTTTCTCAAGAGACCAGAGCAAAGTGTTGAAGAAGACTGCGGATCCTTGCCGGCCCCACTGGGTGAATGGCTGCAGAACCTACCCAGCTTCGACACACCTGCTCCGCCCCTGTGCCCCCACCCTGACACACTGGTGCATTCCTCAGTGTGTTGTAGGTTTTGCAAAGGCCCGCTTTGATACCTTCTTGCGACTTCGTAAAAAAACGCCATCGCCCTTGTTTATTACCAAGGAAAGGAAACTGACTAAAATGAGGACACAGGTGACTGAATCCCAATTCCGGAGAAAGCTGACTCCGTGTAAGCCTTTTGGTTTGCGAAAACTAAAAGCCAAAACACGACAACTCGTATTGTCACCATAATAAATTACAAATTGGCGAAATAAAATAAAACGCTCTGGACAGCATCCAAGGAAATATGGCTCAAATTAATATATCCACAAAGCATACTCTGGGTGCCTTATTCGTCATTAACTTTGGCCATGGATCAAGCAAACACAGCCTGGGCCCAGGCCCTTCTCCCCAGTGCCATCCCACCAAGGTCACAGAGTGTCTTAGGGAAGCGCGAAGAACTGAACCGAGTCTCTCCTTGACATGTGCACTTACTTCCTCCCCAAACTGGGGAGTGCTTTTCAATCACTACTATGCGGAGTTAAAAATACACAGTCGTTGCCCACTCTTCATTCCTTAGAACAGTCCTGGCAACAAGATGTTGCTTCTGCACGATGCTTTTTTTTTTTTTTCCTTTTTTTTTTTCTCTCCAGGGAAGGGATTTAAAATAATTTATTCTTAATATTATGCCTGCCTCGTATCTGAGAGTGGAGATAAGCTTGACTGCAGTACTCCAGATAAATTGCTCGGGCACTAAGAAGCTGGCTGGTGGGGGTTTGGGATTACAGTGCATCTGTGTATTTCACTTTCTGCTTCCGACCCTGAATTAGGTTGAATTCCTAGGTTCACCCTGGGAGCTTTGTGGGCCTTTGAAATGTACTAGATGTACCGGGGAAAGGGCAAGAGACCTACTTCGTTACTGGAGCCAACGGGCAGGGTGTATATTTCTCGACACCAAATGCAGTGGCCCGAGGTGCAGGTGAGCAGAGCTGAGCTCTTCCGTGCAGGCTCAGGGATGGAAACATCTTGTATTCTGTCTCCAGGGACCTTCCAAGTAAACGGAGTCCCTTCCTTGCCTGAGAGCTGGCCTCCCCTCCCGACGACTCTCCTGGAGCAGAGTTGGAAGACGTGTACAAACAAAATCCGGGGCATTTGGGATTGAGACTCAGGACCCAGGGGCACCACCTGGCATGCCGGTGGTGGAGGTCTTTAAACGAAGCCATCCTGCTTTGCTTCTGTCATCCACTTGGTTAAATATTTGCAGCTGAGGCATGATTCACATTTCATATTTGAAACGTACATTTTGAGTTCTGCAGTTGTTGTCCTATAATGTTTGTTCCTGACTCAAGCATAGACCACCCTTCTGACTCAAGCATAGACCACCCTTCCCCTGTCATCCCCAGAAGATTATAGCTTTATGCAGGGTTTTTTGGTTTTTGTATTTTGTGGCTTGGCTTTAGTGGGGGAGAGGTGCTTGGGGGTAGATGGCAGGCGTCTAGTATACAAGAAATGTCATGTCTTACACATACGGAGGTCTGTGCTGTGCCTTCCCTGGTTTTTAGAGGACTCTCCTTCAGTCAAAGATACAGAATAGCATGAGTTTTTCCCCACAGGGTTGTCATGGAAAGAAAAAGTTTACAGTGGATACCTACACCGTGGGTAACATACTACAATGAAAGGTAAATGATATGTTGAGGTCAGTCTACCAACCATATTCATTTAGCTTAAATATTTAGCATGTAATGAGTTTAGGCGAGCTATGAACTAATGTGTGTCAGAGAACCCAAAGGGATAAACAGCAATTAGCAATTAAGTGCATTTTTAAAATCTGTAGAGGACGCACAATAGATTTGTGTTTCACCAAAGCGGCATCAGTAAATTAATTTTCTCAACAAAAGGATTGGGCTGGTAGCCTTCTTATGAACCCACTGTGCCCAGAGCAGAAAAGCCGCTGGCCAGGGAACCCGGACAGTATTCTCTAAGCGGAACATACTGTACATTGTAAAAAACTTAACATTTTGCAGGTATAAAAGGATGTACCGCTTAAACCTACATCCCTTGTCTTTGACTCAGTTTTCTTACTGTTAATAGGAGAGGTTTGGCTTAAATTCCATCGGAAGTACCTGTGCATTGACAATCATGAGACTACAATCCTTGGATTGTATCAAACTGATCATTTGACAGGAGGAGGATTGGATTGTTTACACAGTGAGGGTTGTATTATTTACACGGTGAGAAGATGAGGCGTCCTGACCAAAAGGCCAGAACTATAATTTATATATTTAACTTCCATCCAGTTTGGCCCATCTTCTGTGGTCTGGCCAAATTCCCTAAATCACAAAGCTAAGAGTATCAGTTTCGCTGCTTAAAACAATGTCCAAAAATAACATCATTCTCCAGAAATGCGCTCAGCTTCCCAGCCCTGCCTTTTCCTCTCTCCACTTCAACACTCTGTGTCTTCGGGCTGCACGAGGCAACCTGGTGACCCCCGGACACACCTTGGGCCTCACTGCCCCCGTGCCTTTGCATGTACTTGACTCATGACCATTCACCGCAAGACACCTCTTGTCTTCTGCCCACCCCGAGGCCTTTTCACCTCTTTGCTGTTTTATCATCCTTCAAGGTCCTTTTCCAATACCATTCATCCCTGAAGAAATTCCTGATTCTCCAAACAAGTGTGATTCCCCCCTTCTTTTAAAGCCCTTTTAAAGCCTCTTCTAGAACCTTATGCTGCCTCTACTCTGCACTGCACGTGTCCATTAACAATGTGGTCTCCTAAGTGCCGGATTAAAAATTCTTCAAGGAAAGACACTATGGAGCCCTCGTGTCGGTACTCCCCACATCCTGTAGCTCAGTTTCTTGTTCTTAGTAGCTGTTAATACATATTTATTAATGAAAATGAGTCTGTGGCAACAGATTTGATGAGATTCTGTGAGCAGAGTGGTAGGTATATGACGGAAGGCCACGGGGCGCAATGGAGGAGACCCAGCCCCCCCCCACGACACTTCTAGGTTATGCAGACATTGTCTGCAGTCACTTCTGTTCCCTTGCCTGCACCGTGAACTCTGCGACGAGGGGCCATGAGACTGTCCCCCTGGGTATCCTCAGGAGCCTTGTCTCAGACATACCGCGTGGAAGGTATTCGAATGTCTAGGATGCCAAATTGCCACTTAGGGAGATTTTATCTGGGAAAACCTCTTCGAGTCTGAAAGCCTCGATTTCTTCCTGGTAAGATGAGGGTCGTTGGTTGAGTCACTGCTCTTCAGATTGTTTTCACATCTTTGGTTTGCAGGGTTTGCTTTTGTTTTGTTTTGTTTTGTTTTGCGTTTTCCTCCAGCGCACGTAACTACTAGCTTCTCCTGTGATGTTCTCCAGCAATAATTAAATTACCTTTTACTGTTAAGTGGTTTTGATTTGTTGTTTTGTGTTTTGTGTTGTTTGTTAAATTAAAGCCTCAGGTGTAAGCATGCTTAAACAGTATTCCACGATTATAGTTTTAGAGGAAATAAAGGCGACATAGACACAGACAAGGCAGCTTGGGTGTCCACAAATCCAACATCCCACATGTGAACCTGGGGACCACGGTGCTTCCCACACTCTCCCACGGTCTTCTTCACCGACAAATAGTGTCCTGATGGATGCACTGAGGAAAAGAGACACTCCAGGCCCAGCTTTGCGATTTCGAACTCAGCAACAAATTCCCTCTCCAGCACATTAGCAACCGTTATGCGTCCTTAAGATAAAAACCCATGAATTCTTGGTAGGGGTATCTTTGACCTGTCAGACTGAGCATCCTTTCTCTAATGATGATTAGGTGGAAAATGCATTGTCCAGGTGGTGGATTCTGTGAGCTGCTTCAAAAAAAAAAAAAAGTAAAAAGGCAAATCACTGAGCTCTGGCCACTATTGTGGTCTAATCACTAGTTTTCTGCAGTAAATGACAAGCCCGCGTCCCCATAAGTGGCAGCCACAGTGGTCTCCTTCCTGCCCCTTTGCGCTTACACAAAGCTAATTGCTTTTCATAGTCGGACAAGTGTGGGGGCCTGGCAGAGCCCAGTTCTGGTCTTGAAAAGTTCAGGCCATCTTTGCTTTGACATTCCTGCTTTAATGTTCTTCGCTACCAAATGAAGTAACACAAAGCTCTCCAGGTAGCACAGAGCTAAGACCCAGGCTATCAGTCACATAGAGGGAAGTATCTGTGTGTAGCAACGAATCTCCAGAGTGGAAGAGGGGGTTTTACGGAAACCTAGGAAGTCTATTTGGAATCTCTTGGGGGAGGGGCTGCTAAAAAGGGCCAGGATGTGCAGCATCCAGACTTGGAACAAAGGGGAAGGCGGCTTCATCCAGACTGAATGTCTCTTGGAGGACGCCTTCCCTCTGGTTCTGCCATATTTAGTCCAATGCCACTTGTACCTGAAGCCTGCTCCCTGCTACAAGGTAATGACAGGGAAGAGTGAAAAAAGAAAAAAAAAAAAGATAGACATAGTCTGTCTCTCCAGGAATGATATTTAATACCCATCCATTGTAAGGAAAAAATAACATTTTCAGGGCAAGTCTTCTTAACCATGTCGAAGGGATCAAGATTTTAAGCAGTATGCGATCTAAAATGTCATAGAATAGTTCTTGTTGGACTCTGGTGAAGAATTTGGGGGAAAAATCAGCATTGCGTGAAAAAAAAAATACCCAAAGCACTTAGGTTATTGTATAATACTGAGTCACTATAAATTACAGTATTGGTTTCAAATTCATTTGTGGTATTTTAAACATAATGGTCTGCAAAGCTCATAATCCTCCTCTTACACAAAATTTCGCCCTCTGAATATGTATCCTTCTGTCGGTGGTACAGCTATTTCCCATGAACCCAACCTCAAGCCCCCCCCCCCATCCTTGGCTCTCCCTGCCCTCATATGTCTATTACTTTATTGGGCCTATCATCAAATGTTCGCTCTGCCTCTGTGTATTGCTTTTGATGGCTCCAGACTTCATTCTTTATTCCCCCTCCCCCCTCCCTTTTTTTTTTCTTGAAGTCTGGACCCAATGTATGTAGGTATTATTTCCCATTAGTCCCAGAGACAAACTCCAAACCAACTCTTATGTGGCGAGATTATGGCTGGGAGAAACACCAAGATCCTCTGGTCTTTATCCCTCCGTTTATAACAAGCCCCTGCGGATGCCTGTGGTGCCCGTCCACGAACTACACTTTGGGTAGCAAGCAAGATTTTAAGACCCAACTCCGTGACTCAGCACTAGCTGTCTTGGACTCGAGATGTGGTAGATACATGGCTCTCTTCTGCCTTCTCTGGAACTCCAGGGCCTCGAACCTACCTGGCTGGGGTCCTGACTGTACGGTTTCTTGTACCCGAAGAATGAGTGTTGCTCATTCACAGCGCCCAGTCCTTTTCCGGGGCTGACGTCCTGCTTCCACCCTGCCAAACTCGTGTCAAGGTCCAGAGCAGTGCCCTCAAATCCCGAACGCCGTGTTTGGGACGTTGATACAGCTGATAACATCTGTCCCGAGGCTGAATGACTGCCGGGTCGCTCCTTCTGCCCAACAGGCTGCTGCTAGATTTATGAGCTTCCTGTCATTCACCTGTCACCAGGCTCCTGACCCTGAATGATTTCCAAAGCATCACAATGTCTTCCTGAGTCTTCCTGCTCACAGTTTCCCCTCGAGAACGAACTTTGAATTTTTTTTTTTTTTTTTTTTTTTACATTTATTTATGAGAGACAGAGAGAGACAGAGCACGAGCTGGGGAGGGACAGACAGAGAGGGAGACACAGAATCGGAAGAGGGCTCCAGGCTCTGAGCTGTCTGCACAGAGCCCGGCGCGGGGCTCGAACCCACAAGCTGTGAGATCATGACCTGAGCCGAAGTCGGACGCTCAACCGACTGAGCCAACCAGGCCGCCGCTTGAGAATGAACTTTTAAAGGGTAAAGTACTTCAGTCATGTTCTACAATTGTGAAATTCCCCTTCTCAAAGAGGTTATCAGTGTACTGAGTAAATGTTGAGAATTAGTGATTCTAACCAGAGTTGAAATAGAAATTACTTCCCCCCAAAGGGATACAATTCAGAAATATGCTCTGTCTGTATCGGGGCTCCCTAGTTGTGTCTAGAAGCCTGGGGTATGAGCCCTATGCTTTCAATTTTGCTCAACTTTTTTTTTAATTAGATGTATTTTGATGAACCTCTAAATTATCTGCTCATCCTCAACCTACCTCTTGAGCCCGATCCCTGTGCATGTCCCAGATGTGGTCGCATCGAAGCCCAGATGGCACCCAGGCCTGTTCCTCATCTTCCCCACACATCTTAGCTGCCTGCCTTTGGCCAACGGCCACCGCACCCTTCTAGCCACCTGGGCTAAAAATATGCTCATCGCGGCATCTGTCACTTTTACCAGCCGCACTACACCAGCTACCAAATCTTGCTGCTTTTCTTTCTCCACTGTAGCTCCAATGCAGCTGTCTTTCCATTCCTTCTGTCATTACCCAAGGGTAGGAATTATTCCCTCTAGTCTGTACTTGTATACTAATCCCCAATTGGTTCCTGGGCCTCTGTTCTCACCTTACTACGTTCTTTGTTTTACACATTACTTCCACATTCATTGTCCATCTCCAAAACCACCTGCAAGATGAAGACCATCTACGTGACAAGGCACACACTTCTTAGATGATATCAAGTGTCCCCCAGATCTGTCATTAGCCTGTGTTCCTAATCTAAACTTCTGCAAGCATATTGCCATAGAGTTTATACAGCATTCTCTCAAACATCGTTTCCTTTGATAATTGCATCAGCCCTGTGAATCGTGCTAGCATCCGTGACCTTGATCCTATCATTCCATGTTATAGAGGGGAAGCAGATTTACACACAAAGTCACACTAGGGGTCAGGGGCCAAGCAAACCTGCAGCTCACATCTCGTGGCTTCTTCTCCCTACCTGTGACTTTGCACTGGAATGTCAGTTCTGAAAATGCCTTTTTGCTCTTTCTCTAGGTGGAACTAATTCCGTCAGCCCTAGGTCCCCAAAGGACTCTCTACCAGGGCATGTATCACATTGCAAAGGGATTCTTCGTTTTCGACTGAGTCAATAGTGGGGCTCTTGCAGGCAGGAGCCGTGCTTTTGTTCTTGCTCGGTGTTTTGTCATTTAGCAGGATCTGACACACAGCAGCAGGAAGTGCCATATAATGAATAATTACGTCTCGTTATTAAGTAGTTTTGAGACATGTACTGATTCCAGCAAAGTGCTGCATTCTCGTGCACTTCCAGAAACCACAATCATTTTCATTGTGGTAGAGAAGGCTATTTGTTTGCTCTGTGGCGTACATAAATGCGAATCTTGCTAAAACGGAGGCCAGAATTCACTTTGGAAAATCAACTAGCCATTCTAGTTGTATTACAGAAAGTATATTTTATACGACTGATCTTGTGTTCTACCATGAGCCATGGGGGACAAAGCCCAAGGTCACGTCTACTTTTGAAAGAACACTATACTCTCATACAAATACCAGTATTAAGAATTTGGCTATTACAGAGCGTGAGATCTTCAAATATTTAACAGAAATTAAACCGATAAGCTTATCCAATCTCTGGATAGTTCCACAAAATGATTAATCTTGAGCATATTAATATTGTATGAGTGCTAATTAACATCTTGAATATGTGTGCTGATGGCAAATGTTTTTAACTGAGAATTACAATCTGAGGCTTTTCTTTTTACAATAAGTTAATATGTTCAGTCTCCTAAATTTTGAGAGGATAAACCGCGAAGCAAATGAGTAAATGATTAGGTTATAAACTGTAAACAGTGAAAGAGCCCAAAACTGGTGGCAGGATGATAAATTAGAAAAAATATAGAGTTAGGAATTTGCTAATCTTCAGTCCTGGAAGTTCACTGCATTGAGTAGAATATGGGACAGATCATAACTGATTGGAATGGTGATTTCTGATTATTATCAGCCGTCATCTCTTAGTTATTTAAGTTTTTTAAGTTCTTTCTTTAACGTTTATTCATTTTTGACAGACAGAGACAGGGTGCAGGAGGGGGAGAGGCAGAAAGAGAGAGAGAGAGAGACAGAGAGAGACAGAGAATCCAAAGCAGGCTCCAGGCTCAGAGCTGTCAGCACACAGCCCAACGTGGGCCTTGAACTCACAAACCGTGAGATCATGACCTGAGCTGAAGTCAGCGCTCAACCAACTGAGCCACCCAGGCGCCCCCATCTCTTTGTTATTGAGAAGGGCCTCAGGAAGCAGAAAAAATCTTGAAATGTCAACAAAGGGTGAATATCTGGCCCTTGTTCTCAGTAACTTAATATAGCGCCTTCCTCATTGTCTGTGTGTAATTAGCTCACTGAGTTAGGACCAAGTGTCCTAACTTGGTGGCTCAGGTCATAGGCTCGCCGTGTACTCCATCTGCATGGGACAGTGAACTTGAAACGCTTTTCATTCGGAGATTTAGGCTTTCACACTTTCTGAGCCAGGGGCCGTCACATCATGTGTGTCCTCAGCCTCACCGAGCAATCGCTCTGGGAAAAACTGCCACATTCCCTTTTAAAGAAGGATACACAAGGCAAGCCTACCCTGTATCGAGTGTCTGGTTCCCAACTTCAATATTCTGATCACAGCGTCACAACCTCAAATCAGCACATCGTTGGCATCAATACCTATTCTCTTTTCCATGTTCTATTTTATTCTTTCTTTACTTATTAAAAAAAAAACTCTTAAGACTATTGCAGTTTTTGAATTGTTAAGCAACTCTGAAAGAAATAGATAATACATATCCTCCACTCAATTGACTGAATTTGAAAAAGCCTAGAGGTAAGATATTTGATATTAAAGATACATTTCTCCCATCGTCTCTACAAGTTTCCTTTTACATCTTATACTGTAGGGTAGTTCAGTCTTTGTTCTAAAATTAGTCCATATCTACCCCCGTTGTCTTAGATTCTTTTTTTACCCTCTGCTTGTATTTGAAGGTCTTCAGTGCTTGTTTGTACCTGAAGTGCTTAACTAGGGGCCAGTTCTAACCCTGAAAACCAAATGGGACCTACAAATAGAAGTCAACATATGTGGTTTTTACACTTAAGAAGCTCACGGTCCAATGGAGGAAACAGAATCACACAAACAAAAAACCCCCAAAATACAATGAAAAAAGTTCTAGCTAGGTTTTCAGGGTGAAAATGTATAATGAGAATGCCAAGGAAAAGGGGATTAGCTGAGTTTTTGGAAAAAGAGAAGGTAGCATTGGCTTCCTAGAGGAGAATGGGTGTCAAAGAGGGACTCCAAGTTTAACTTCCCATGTTCTTTTCTAAAGCACACCATTTTAGGAACCAAGAAACTCCAGCTGCCATTAAGAATACCAGTTTTCATGACATTCTTCCTTACATGTATTGTCTGAGCAAATATCCTTAAGGCACTGGCTTCATTGTCAAGTCATAATTCCAATGCTTGGTCGAAGAAGAAATCGGAGTTTCAGTGTCATGTTGATATTTATAACAAACAATGGTGCTTGATGTAATAGACTTCAAATTATTCTCAATTGTCCTATTGTGTGAATTATTTATGAACTTTTACACATCTGTAAAGCCTTAGAATAAACCGCTTTAAATCCTTCCATACATAGAAGGAAAAATTCAAACGTCTCTTCACATGATTTACTTACAATTCACAGATTTATTTCCACATAATATTTTACACGTACAAATTATAATGTTTTTCTTGTCCATGTGCTTAACTATTGGATATTTTACTTGTGTATATATATCAGTGTCCATAGGTTCAAAACCTGTGAGAATCGCCAGGTAGAAATTGAGCAGTAGACAGTATAGCCATCTGTATTCTTTTTTTTTTTCTTTTTAAAAAAAATTTCACTTCATGGACAAAAAAATAATTACTAGATTTTTGTAATAATACTGTAAAAATAAAATAGAAAAGGATAAGAAAGGAATTACTGTTTGTTAAGCATCCTCTGTGTACAAGGTCGTTTCCACGGATTATTGTATTTAATCACCACAAGAAGTCAGAAAAGTATGTCATTACCCTTAGGCTATCACTCCTGAATTTTATGACCCTATTTTATCAAAAAGAATATGTTGGGGTGCCTGGGTGGCTCGGTCAGTTGAGCGGCTGACTTCGGCTCAGGTCATGATTTCATAGTTTGTGAGTTTGAGCCCCGAATCGGGCTCTGTGCTGACGGCTCAGAGCCTGGAGCCTGCTTCGGATTCTGTGTCTCCCTCTCTCTCTGTCTCTCCCCTACTCACGCTCTGTGTCTCTGTCTCTCTCTCAAAAATAAATAAACATTAAAAAATTTTTTAAAAATGTTATTCATTTTCCCAAAATCCACACACGCAAGGCTGGGCCCCTGAGCGTATCCACACGTGGCCAGTACCTTACTAGTATACTTAGCTGTACCAGAAGCTGAACCTGATCCTGACTTTAACCACAAGACACACTACATGGTTTGTGCTAAAATTCTGTCTCTCCTTTTAGAGAATAAATGCTATTACTCCCACCCCTGGCCCAATACAGTAGGTATTTAAATCATGCTGACCACATTTGGAAGTCTGTGCTAGACTTGACCACTGCTTTCTTAGGTTCTCATCTGTGGGGAGCAGAATAATGGTCCCCAAAGATGTCATGTCCCAATCTCAGAATATGTTACATTGCATGGTGTGTGAGGGGGGAGAGGAAGACTTTGGAGATGGAATTAGGTTATATACTTCAGGATTGGGAGATCATCCTAGAGTATCTAGGTGAGTCTGCTGTAATCACGTCAAGCCTTCAATGTGGAGAGCTCTCTCTGGCTGGAGTCAGAAAGATAAGGCAGAAGGAGAAATCAGAGAGATTCCAAGCAAGAGAAGGTTTTGACGCACGACTGCTGGATCTGGAGTATGGAGACCCACGTACAAGGACCAGAGAGAGGCCTCTGGGAGCTAAGGGTGGCCCCCAGCTGACAACCAGGAAGGAAATGGGGACCTCAGTCCAAAACTCAAAAGGAAATGGATCCTGCCAACAAGACGAATGACTTTGGGGCACCTTCTTGCCAGCAAATCTTAACAGCAGCCCAGCCAGCTGACACCTTGGTGGCAGTCTGGTGACACCCGGAGCAGAATGATGTCATGTCAGCAACCGTCTCACAATGGTGAGATGATCGATATATGTTTCTTTAAGCCAGTAATTTTGTGGTAATTTGTCCTGGCAGCGAAGAAGACTACATAGCCCCCTGCCACCTGTGTTTCCTAGCCCAGCCTTGCTTGCCCTGCGGGGTATTGCCTTCCCTCCTTCCTTTCCCCACATTTGTCCATCTGACCACCACAGAGCTGCACCTGCCACAGTTAGGGCATTATATATCTTAAATCACAAAATTCAACTCCGGAATGGTCAACTCACAAGACGCTACCATTCCTCCTTCCCCGCTTTTAACAAATTATTTGATTACGAAATACTGCTCTTGAGCCACATTCAACCTCCCTGGTATGAAAGACTATGAAATTAATTCCTGAACTGGCATTTACCATATACTCCTTTATAATCAATAATAATAAACCAAATCCAGTTATTTACTTTTCAATACTCATTTTTTCTTATAATAAAAAGACTATGTTCTCGTTTAAACCATGCCTGGCGTATAATAAGCACTCAGTGGAAGTTAATGGGGAGCAGAAGACATAGGGGCCACAGAGGTGGTCTGGCTGGAGCATCACAGTCCTGTTCCTGCTACTTCCTGGATAAGCACACAGTGGCCGTGCCCCAGGCAGTCTCATTCTGAAAAGCCACAGGGCGTCTGACTTGAGCGAACATTTTGCTTCTGTTTTGCTTCCCTCCAGAGAGCTGTTGAAAAACCGGTTTCATGATTTTACTACAGCTCATCTTTCTCTAATAGTTTTTGATTGCTATGTAGCAAATTATTACAAATGTGGAAGGTTAAAACAACACACGTTCATTATCTCATAGTTTCTCTGGGTTAGGTGTCCAGGCAGAGGTCAGCAGGGTTTTACCAGCAGAAAATCCAGATGCTGGCTGGGGCTGAGTTCTCATCAGAGACTACGGAAAGATCCAGATAATGTGGTTGCAGCCTTGTGACTGAATATCCTATATCTTGCTGGCTGTCAGCTAGGAGCTATACTCAGCTACTCAAGGCTGCTTGGGGTTTCCTGCCATTTGACTCTCTTGCAACATGGCTGCTTATTTCTTCAAGGCCAGGAGGAAAATCTCTCTTGGCTTCAAGTCTCTCTTTTATAAAGAGTTCACATGCTTATCCCCACTGACGATAATCTCTTGGGATTAACTCAAAGTCAACTAATTTTTAGGGACCTTAATCACTCCACAAAATCCTTTCATCTGATCAACCCACGTATTCATAAGCCCCACCCACGCTCAAAGGGAGGCGATTATAATGGTGAATACACCAGAGGTCGGGTCTCAGGGCCATCTGAGAACTTGCCTATCACAACTTTCTTAACCCATAGCTGGAGGTAACTTCTAGAGAGAAGCAATGCTTCCTGAGTAATAAAAGCTCCTACAGAATATTATGGACAGGGTTAAAAATAAGAAACTCTGGAGGCACCTGTGTGGCTTAGTTGGTTAAGTATCCCACTCTTGGTTTCGGCTCAGGTTATGATCTCACAGCTCGTGAGATCGAACCCTGCATCGGGCTCTGCAGTGACAGCATGCTCTGTCTCTCTCTGAAAATAAATAAATAAACTTAAAAAAAAGATAAGAAACTCTGGTTTCAGCAGGTTTATTGGCCACTGTTCTAGACCTCCCATTCCCAAAGAGGGAAAAATCAGAGAGCTCAAAAGGAGAAAAGAGTATATTATAATTATGCATTAAACACGTAGTAGTTTCCCGTAGTGGTTTTGAACGTGGGCTCTGGACTGAGATATGTTGCGGTAGAATGCCAGCTCTGATGCTGACCATGATGTTTTGGCCAAGTTTGTTAACTTCTCTAGTAATGCAAAAACATTTATTATTTTCCAAGCCGTTGGTACCGAGCTAAGCTCTTCACCTGAATTACTGAAATTAGCAGTCATAGCAGCTATATGTGGTAGTTATTTGACTCCTACATTCTCGTTGTAGATACCGAGGCTTAGAGCTCAATCATATAGCTTGGCAGAACAAGTTGAACAGTAGAGAAAAATTTGAATGATCCCAGCCTGACTTCTGAGCCCTATCACTTTACCACCATCTGTAGTGATCTCCAAGCCCCAGCTGCCTCAGTAAATGTGGTAGAGTGGGAGCTCCCACCTCTGAGGGACTTATTGCCATGATGCGTGGTCATCATCTAACACGGTGACATACATTGTCTTCTAGGGAAGGTATCCACGAACTTTTCTGTAAGAAGTGAGAGAGTAAATATTTTAGGTTTTGCAAGTCATGTATGTCTCCACTTTGCTGCCTTAGCATGAAAGCACACACAGGCAAGGAAACAAATGGGTGAAATTGTGTTCTAATAAATCTTCATTTACAAAAACAGGTGGTAGGTCGGATTTGGCCCTTAGCCCTTAGTTTATCAACCTGTGCTCTCGGACAACAAATAAAGAATCAGATGGCTCGATTCAATATCATCTACTTTTGCTGTAAAGACATGCTTTATGAAAATCATGCCGTAATTAATTCTTTAACTATGCCTCTTAATACGGAATTTTATTAAATAAATTTATTTAAGTAGATAGTTACAATAGTTTTTTTTTTTTTGTTTGTTTGTTTGTTTTTACTATGTGTCTATAAAATTCACTTCCTCATTGAGACTTTTCACTGCTTGGGGTGCCTGGGTGGCTCAGTCGGTTAAGTGTCCGACCTTGGCTCAGGTCATGATCTCATGGTTCGTGAGTTCAAGCCCCATGTCGGGCTCTGTGCTGACAGCTCAGGGCCTGGAGCCTGCTTCAGATTCTGTGTCTCCTTCTCTCTCTGACCCTCCCCCACTCACACCCTGTCTCTGTCTCTCAGAAATAAATACACATTGAAAAAAAATTTTTTTAAAAACAAAAAAATAACTTTTCACTGCTTTGTTCAACCACGAAGCAGATCTTGTTCACTTCTGCTTTATGTGGACCACAGGACTGTTGCTTCCCTGGTATGTGGTCCACCTTACTGACATGGATTTATGTAGTGCTCTCATGTTCTTTTCTCTTTTATAAGAATAGTTAAAATTTCCATTTCCAAGCATTGTTCCCTTATTTCATCCCACTTGCCTTACAAGTTTGCCTGAATCCCTGGTAACTCATTGCGTTAGTATGGAGAGAATCCACACCATAATTTGAACAGAGAAAGCTTTAATATAATGAATTAGTAAATACAATGGAGGATTGGAATAATGACAGACTGGCTAGTCAGGAGTTAAGAGGACTCTAAATTAGACTATAGGAATCTAAGATCCAGGACCCACGACCAGCCCCAGGGCTGAGACAGCACACCAAGGAAGAGCATGCCTCCTTCCTCCAGGCTGAGATCCAGACTTGTTGGTGACCAAGACGACCCTATGGTCCACTGGGTGACGGAAAAGTCACGGTGGTGCCGTACTGGCAGAACTTGCTGGATACTTGTCCTCAGAGCCTTATAGAAAATGCACCCTCTGGGTCACAGGGGAAAGCTGTTCATGGTAAGATGGTCAGCAGAGGGACACTGCTAAAGCTATACCTCACGGGTGCCCCAGGGGAAGGTGCTAGCCACTATGCACTGCAGGAGCCAGGTGCTAGGGAGTCTGGGGACCCTGTAGGAGACTGCCAAGCAAACATTGGAACCAGAACACAAAATCCGTTCCTCCAGCAATGCCCTCTCCGCACCTTCTACTGACAGGTCTTAACATCACGACAGCCAGCAAAAGAAAAGTTTTAAAGGGCCCAGATTCATTGTCACAAAGCAGGCAAAAGATGAAATTTTGAGCCAAGTAGCAACCAACTAGTCAACAACACCCTCAATCTCTAGCTCATCATGTGTCACTCATACATAGTGCTTATGTGTTTATACTTGGTCAACTCAAAGTAAGTGAAGTCTCATATTTTCCTGGTATCTTTAGACCATATTTCTTCATCCCACTGGGAAATACTGGAAAATTCTGCTGTTAGTGATGGCACGGTTTCTCTATAAAAGCTGATGCCGCTACTATATTGGGAGATGGGCAGGCTTCTATCAAGCATTACCGCTGACACACCTGCCCTTTGGTGTCCCAGGGAACATTGAGTCCCCTATGCCCCATGCCAACCATTGACAGCAGTCCCAATGAAAAATCATAGGCAGATGCCTCCATATAATGAGGGAGAATGCATTTCTCTCTACAAAAATGTGGTGCATGTAACCAGTGGGCCCAATCTACCAGAGTGCTAGACTGGAGAACCATGTCTGAATTCTAATTTAGAGTCAAACGTAAGAACTCAGCCGCAGGGCACCTGGGTGGCTCAGTTGGTTAAGCATCTGACTTTGGCTCGGGTCTTGATCTCACGGTTTGTGAAAATGAGTCCTGCTTCAGGTGAGCTCAACCCTGCTTGTATATGGTCGGGTGAGTCCCACTTCCTCTCTTCTTCTCACTTTCTCCTCTCTGCCCCTCGTGGGATTCTGTCTCCCTCTCTCTCTCTGCTCTTTGCTCACCTGCATGTACCCTCTCTCCCTCTCTCCCACACCTCCCCCCAAAAAAACTCAGCTTCAACTGCATAAGCCATGGTATATCTGAGAAGTAGGCTATTACGCAACCAACAATAAATATTTAAATTCATCTAATAACATGTAAAATGCCCATATCAACTGAAGTTGAAAATCAGAATGTATTTTATACGGTATACACACACACACACACACACACACACACACACTACACATTAATAGCAACTATTTTTAGTAGTAGAACTCTTGAATTAGCCTCTTTATCTTTACATGTATTTTTATAAATTTTCTTTAATGAACAATGTTTTACCAGAAAAAAATTACTAAAATAACATTTCGCATCTCTTCCCTATTTTTCCTTCCCTAAAAAATTGCATCTTTGTAAAGATAATATTGCCTAGCATTGTGACACATGGGTGTCACCCAGTGAATTCTTATTCCATTGAAATGGTTTCACCAACTGCAAATGGATATAATAGTACACTGTTAACCACGTTTGTCGATTATGAAAACAATAGTCATCCTTTGAAAGCCCCAATCCTCTCCTTGGCTCACGTAGACCATTTCAGAAATTCCACTTCAAAGATCTAGAGTTTTATTTTCAATGCTAATGAGACAATAATTGTTTTATTTGGCGCTAGAGATTTTACAAATCTTTGATTATTGCTCTACAAGTTTAAAAAACGATGTTAGGTTTTTCGTTAATGTGAAGATGATTGCCACACACCAATGTGGAAGATCTGTTACTGCTACCAGGTGACCTTGGAAGAAGACTTCAAAGCTCGTTTCGAAATCCACACTTGGTAGTGAAGGCTTCAGTGTCCACCTCGATGTTCATGCTAATTTGAGAGTCGTAACTGGAAAATGTCGGGGAGATTATAGGGTCCATCCTTCAACCCTTAAAAGCCTTTGTCACTCCAATAAATGGAGGAAGAACCTACATATTTTTCAAATGAAAGATGGCACATAAAGGCTACAGACGAGATATCCTTTGTGATCTTCAGCCGTCAATGTTGCACAGCATAATTAATCCAACATTTCTGAAATGAAATTCTTTGGCATGCACAGTATGTGGAGGGAACTGTTTGAATAACTGGGATCCATAAGCCATCCTATGTAATGTAAGCCGTTGGCCTTGTTTTTACCTACCCTTTTAAAGGATTAACAAGGAACTGGCAAGAAACACAGAAATGTTGATATGGTTTTCCAGCTGGGATTGATTACAGGCTACAGTGTAGTGTTGTAATGTTTTGTGCTGGTATAATTTAACTAGCTCCAGCTCACCTACTGCCTCCAGACACTCACCAGTGAAAAACTATTTGATACTGTTTTGCTTTTAATCTTTGAACACACACATTCGCAAATTACTATCGCCAGCAAAACGTTGTCCTTTGTGACATCACTTAGCGTATACTGGTGTGGAGTTGAAAAATGCTACTTGACTCTCTTTCAACACTTTTATCCATCCACTGGCTCACGAGCATGTATTGAGCACTTGTGTATGCCAAGAATATGCTGACCTGTGAGGATACGAAGACGAATAAAAATATTCTTTCCATGCAGTCTCGTAGAACCTGTGGTCTCGGAGGGGAGCACGGTGTGGAAGGAGGCTAAAATGAGATGCTGGTTGAGACCCCCTCAAGGTTGAGAATAAAGGAGTTAAGACTACTCACTGTCTGAAGCAAGACACTACTGATGAAGGACTTTATTTTAAGTTTTTATTTGAATTCCAGTTAATATTAGTTTTATGTGTACAATGTAGTGATTCCACACTTCCATACATCACCCGGTGCTCATCACGAGTGTACTCCCCAATCCCCACATTTATTTTACCCATCCCCCCACCCACCTCTCCTCTGGTGACCATCAGTGTGTTCTCTGTAGTTAAGAGTCTGTCTCTTGGTTTGCCTCTCTCTTTTTTTGTCCCTTTGCTTGTTTTTTTTTAAAAAAAAATTTAAATGTCTATTTAGTTTTGAGAGACAGAGAGAGAAACAGAGCATGAGCAGGGAAGGGGTACAGGGAGAGGGAGACACAGAAGCCGAAGCAGGCTGCGGGCTCCAAGCTGTCATTACAGAGCCCGACACGGGGCTCGAACCCATGAACCTCGAGATCATGACCTGAGTCGAAGTCGGACGCTTAACCGACTGAACCACCCAGGCGCCCCTACTTGTTTGTTTTGTTTCTTAAATGCCACATATGAGTGAAATCAAATAGTTTATGTCATTCTCTGAATAATAGTCAAAGTTGTCACTAAAAATTGTTTTTCCCCATGAATTCTGATAAGGATAATATTGAAAGAATCAAATATCACCTTAAAAATGTGGGGTTTTTTCCCGAACCTGAAAAGGACTTTCAATTGGCAAAAAGGGTCAGAAGAAAACCTAGGATCTCTGCCAGAGATACATCTGAAGATCGGGGAAAATGACAACATGAGTTTGTAGAGGGAAGGGCCGGCATGGGAAGGTGGGTTTCTGCACCCTGGGGAGTCTAGTGGACGTCCCAGGGCTGTCCCACCAGTTTGCAGAGAGGTGCCTCAGTGACCTCTCCCAGCAGCAATCTGAGGCGGGCACCATCATCATTCGAGTGTCGCACATATCAAGAAACTCCAGCCCAGGCCATTAAGCAGCAAGCGTAAGGGCAGGCAGCAAACCCCGTCCACGGGGCAGACACCGGGATTGACCTGAGTCGGTTTACCCCCAAAGCCCTCGAACGACAAGGCTGTGACACAATCACGAGACAGGACTCCCCCAAGAGGAGCATATGGTCCCTTTGGGAGAGCTGAGGCCATGGTGACTCATTGTAACTGGGGAAGGAACCTGGACTTTCAACCCAACAGGAAGGCCCACTCTTGGGAACACCACCAGAGGTTTACAAAGGTTCACAAAGCACATGATGTGTGGCACGTCGCCTTGTTGTGATGAACTGTCAGGAAAAGCCTGGGGACTGGTTGACCCCTCAGCTCTCTTCTTCTCTCCTCTACTGAGAGCTATGGCCAGGTTCATGGGCACAAAGCTGGAGACTGTGTATTTGCCAGCCTCTCTTGGATCTAGCCATGCTGTACAATCGTTTCTCACCGAGGGAATGGGAATGAAATAATGTGCTCACTTCTGCATCGTTGGCTTGAAAGGAAATTGGTCTCCTACTTTACTCCTGTTTCCTTCCTAAGAGATGGAACGTGAATGGAGCGGGGACCAGGCTTTACCCCTATGGGTGACATCAAAATCTCGGAGGAATGCTGAAGCAAAAACTCATAGGTACTGAAGTCCCCGAATGATCTCACTTGGTTGAGTCACTTCGCCACCCTGGGCTTTCTGCTTGCCTCTGGTCTCTCACAGGAGACAGAAATGCACGCCAACACCTTTAAGCCACTGGAGGTTGGGTCTCCTTGTCAGAAAAAGTTAGCCTGTCCCTTCCAGTCCTATAAGAGCTAAACACAAAGTAAATAATACATAAGGGTTAGTGTTGCTGGCCCACTAATCTCTGGCCAGATAAATGATGACATTTACAGACTTCAGGAGTCAGAGATATGGTCTAAAGGTGACTTAAATGCCTAATGAGCCAGCGACACCTCTATAAAGGGGGAAGCTATTTCTAGTGTGGGAAAGTGTCTATTTGCTCTTCGCTTCTCACTGGGGGCTAATTGAAATGTATTTGAAAGTGGAACTGGAATCCACAGAAATGGAAGTATTAGCCGTACACGTGTGCATGGGTTTCAGATGACCAGACAGTAGAGAGGGACTCATCTTGGCTGTTAGGGGTATTCTTGGAGGAGTTTCCATGAGGGACACTGAACTCAAAATGCTTATTTCTCAACCTCTTACACGATGGGTATTTGGACAGTGACCAGTTTGCTGGGTAATTTTTGAGTCCAAAGTGGATTTGCTAAGCACAATCACTTAGAGTCAAGAGGATGAATCCAGCCAGAGCAGTATTAGAATTGGGTGTGGTTTCGAACAGTAGGACACAAAATATACCGATTCCTTACCATCACAAAGCCATTAAATGCAATGGATTCAACATCTAAAACTTTTTTGGATGCATAGGTGAGTTTATAAGAAATAATAAAAACCCAACTCACAGAGGTAACTAGCTAGAAAATTCTCTGGCTTTGCCCTAGAGAACAAGAAGGATGTCTCTTCTAAGAATTCACGTCCAGCAGCCAAATAGCATCAGAATCGGAACCTTGAATTCACACCGTTTATATGCTATGAAAAGCACCAAGCTGAGAACCTTCCCTCAAAACTCACTGAGATCACAAAGTGCCCCAGGAACTGACCAAACACACACGCACCCTGTGAAAATGCACCCTTAGCTGAAAGCACCGGACCAGACTTCCAAAACCTCAGAAGTAAAATAATTGAACTCACAAATAAAGAGAAGACAACTTCCAAAGTAGGGACCACAGTTTGGGGAAGGAATTTCATAGACTGCATATAGGAATGAATAACTAACATTTAAACGAAGAGAAGGGCTAGTTCACCGGACACAGAAGAAGGGGCAAGCAGTGAACACGAAGACAGACGTGAAGGAATAGTGTCGAATCTAGCACAGTGAGACCCAAAGCAGGGAACAATGAAAGATGACTTAAAGTAAAACAAATTTATGAGTTCTGTCTTAGTCAAACAGCAAAAAGACCAAAGACAAAGAGATTTTGAGAAGAATCAGATAAAAAAGAGAATTGAAAAGACAAACAGACCTGTCATCGTTGTCTTTTTAACAATGACAGGTGAATGCTAGAGGGACATCTTCAATGTACCTGGTTATTATGAAATCAATGAAAGGATTGCCTATGCCTATAGCATTTGGGAAAAGGTAGCCTCAATTAATTAGTACCTGAAGGGCCAACAATTATTAAACTGCACATCTGCAGGTAAAGTCAGTGAACACAGAGGAGGCTTCGAGAGGGGAAGACCCCTGCATTGGGAAGGAATCACGGTGACCAACTTCTTCGGGCACAGCACTTGCAAGTTTGCGACAATGCTACCTGGAAATCCATCACTCAAGATGCTTGAGCTATAGAGAGATTCCTTTGGAGAATCCGGGCCCAGAAATATAACAAGGAACACAGAGTTAGTTAGCAACCAAACGCCTTTAGCAAGGCTAAATGTGCAACACATCTTCGCTCTAAACCGGTTCGATGTCTAGTAGCGGTAGTTGTCGTGAAGGGCTTCTTTTATCGGAGTGTATTCTTTGCGCTAAATATATCGATGTTAATTTGTAATGCAGCCACCTTCTCAACTGAAATGCAAAATGTTCCAAAAGAACATATGTCCATATAAACTTCTTTAGCTTTAGCTTAAGAAACAGTTTGTGTTTTCCTTTTTCTATTCTTTTCTTTTCCCCCCTTTCTTTTCCCCTGTTTTATCCCCCTCTCTTTAATCAAGACAGTAGATGCCTGCTCTATCCCTGTGGAACAGTCATCTTTGACCTGAAGTCCAGAATTATGAATCCGACAGCCTATCGAACATATTACGAGGCACACCAAGTGGAGTACGTAACATTTGCCACTCTGAAGAGGTGAGCAACTTTTTGTGATGAAGAATGAAAGGTGGCTCACAATAAAGAGTTGTTAAATGCCTCGATGACTCGAATGGACAGGAAAAGGAGAGATTCATATTGATCTATAGTTTTCCGGAAAGTCCCCAGCAACAGAATTTAAGGAAGTCTACTTCAGGAGAGTCATGGGTTTTCCCTACAACAGCCAGCAGAAAGAAAATGAAGGAAAGGCAGGCTGGTTAGAGACTGAGCAGGCAAGAAGAGGCAGAAGAGGCTGGCTTGTCGGAACTGCGAGCTGTTAGGAGTTGAATTGTATCCCCTCCAAGTTCATTCATTCATCTGAAGTCCTATTTCCTATATCTCAGACTGTGAACAGGGTTAGGAATAGGGTTGTTGCAGTTGTAGTTAAGATGAGGTCATATTGGAGTAGAGTGGACCATGAAGCCAATACAACCGGTGTCTTTATAAAAAGGGGAAATGTGAACACGGGTATGCACGCAGGGAGAATGTCATGTAAAGGCAGAGATTGGAGGATGCACCTGCAAGACAGGGAACCACCAGAAGTCTTGAGAGAGGAATGCAACAGATGTTCCTTCGCCACCCAGAAGGCCCTCTACCTTGATCTCTGAATTCCAGCCTCCAGAACTATAGGACAGTATTTCTGTTATTGAAGGCACCCAGTTGGTCCTTTGTTATAGCAGTTGTAGCAAATTGATAAAGATATGTGATGTCCCAGGTCATGCCCTAACCTGCAATATATCATATTTCCATCAGGGGCTGGTGTTAGAAAGAGCTCTGCATGGAGTCAGCCACACTGGGTGACCATCTCCTTGGCTTCAAGTCACACTTTGGCAGACATTGGGAGGCATGACACATTCCAAAAGTCTTTAAATATGTACTATATGGGGGTGCCTGGGTGGCTCAGTCAGTTAAGCGGCCAACTTTGGCTCAGGTCACGATCTCGCAGTTCGTGAGTTCGAGCCCTGCGTTGGGGTCTGTGCTGGTGGCTCAGAGCCTGGAGCCTGCTTCGGATTCTGTGTCCCCTTCTGTCTCCGCCCCACCCCTGCTTGTGCTCTGTCTCTCTCTGTCTTTCAAAAATGAATAAACATTAAAAAATTTTGTTTTAAATATGTACTATATGTTATTAGAGTGCCAATAAAGGCTAACCCAGAAGTCTGCACCTCATTAACAGGCCCTCAAAGAGAACATTAATTAAATCCTGGAAACTACGGGGTTTTGAACAGTTGGAATTTATATTTTAAAAATAGGCAACTTTGCTTCCTCCCAGCTCTAAAATCTATAATTCTGGTTGTGACACACTTATCACCCACCAGCTCTTATGTTCGTTTGGATCTTTCCAGATTTCTTAGAAAGTGCCAAGAAAACATTTGCATCCCGGCATGCATACTGAACTGGACATCATCCTGAGAGTTTCAATAAAATGAAAGAAGCACATGGTTTCCAGATATCTATCAAATCCTTCCACCTCTTACCGTTGGAGAGGAGAGGGGTACTACTTTTTTAAATAATTAATTTTTAAAGCATTTTCTAAATCTTGGTGAGATTTTCATTAACAGGTGATAAAGAAATTATGGGATCTTAAAGGCTACAAGGATTAACATTAGGAGGGCCTCAAGAAATCTTTTGGATGCAGAGATAGTGTTTACTATTTACTATATACTTGTGTGCACTTTCTCCAACAACCGCAACCCCAGGGCAATTACTGCTGGTGGGTTCTCTCCTCCTCCCTCCTACCCTGTTACCTAATGCAGTCGAGAAAATAGACAGTTTACCAGCTTGAAGTCAAATCTGCCTTAGGAGGCATGAATAAAGTCAGACGCATCATCAAAGATGTTGACCTTAAGCTTAAATTTGTTTTGGATTAGAAGGGTCGTTTCTGCTTTTATTTATTTACTTTTTTAGTTATTATATCATTTTCTGCCTTACATTTCAAATCCCAGACAACTTGCTATTTCATGACGTTCTCTATTATCTTTCCACCGCAAGATGAATATGATACTTCATAATGGCTAATGAACTCTATGTGCCAAATGAGTGACTTAGACAAGTAATATGTCCATTCTCAGCTTCTGCGTGTTCATATGCAGATGAGAATATTAATACCCACCTTACAGTATTGTTTCAGGGACTTAGTAATATAAGTAAAAGCACAGCTCTGATAGAAATTCTCCATCAGCAGGCTGATTTAAAGAACAAAAGGCTTATTGAACGGGTATGGAGTGGTTAGCAAAATCGCCAGAAGCCTAAAGAAACAGGCTGAGGGGGGAAATGGTATGAAAGGGAAAAAAATGGTATAAGAGGAAAATGAGGCAGCCAGAATCACAGCACAAAATACTCCAGAAGATGAGTTAGATGAGGACATCCTGAGCAGAGATACCAACAGTGGACAATGACGCCCTACTGCACCCAATGTTGTTGTCACCGCTGATGTCATTGCGGCCAGATGGAAAGCTTCCCTCTGCTTGATTCTTTGTATTGCTATGTCCTGACTCAAATTCCTGGCTGCTGTGTCTGATTGGCTAAGCCTGATCACATGCTCCTAGCACCCTGCTACAGGGGAGTCTGCGAAATGGAATTCCTGACATTAGCATTTTCCATAGAGAGAGGAAAACTCCACCTCCCAAATAGATTGAGATAGTACAGAATTTTGTAACTAAGAAGAAATGAAGAAACCAACCAATAAATAAACCTATGTCTCCAAGTGTCCGTCACTTTGTCATACAGTAAGGTTTAGAGATATTATTTAAATACATCATTATAAAGAATTACAAGAAGAGAATAAATAGAAGTCACTCCCAGGTGAGAACAATTAGGTACAGTTTATTTGGAAATTTAGGTTTATGATGAGACTGTGAGTAACATTTAGACATACCTGCAGATAAGGAGGAGTTTGGGGATTTCAAGATGAAGTCACCTGTATGGACAATGGTTCGACCCTTAAAAATATAAAAGTATATACTGAAAATCAGCAAAACTGTATCTCTGAAATAGGCCACTCAGGAAACACCTGGGGGGAAAAATGTAAATTAAGTCTAGGAAGGTTATTGGTACCGTAATTTCAGGAGATCTTTAATTTCAAATTAAGGATTAGGTGAATATTTTAATTGGGAGATGATATGATAGGAGCAGTTATTTTAAAATACAGAGCACATCCTGAGAAAGGTCAGCAGATTCTTTAATAATGACTTGCATGTGATTTGGGGAAAAGGGACAGCAGAGGAGGCACTGGAAAAACTGAGCTTTGAAAATGACTTTACGGCAGGACCTAACACATTCACTTCACAGTTCAAAGCAATTTGTTACTTATGGGAATGACGACCTGGCTGAAAGAAATCATCAGAGATAACATGCCTCTGAAATATTTCTTTAACTGGTTTCTGCTCTTCATGGAATAAACTATCAGAATATCTTTATTATGGTTTTAGCTCTTTTCGTGTTGTAAACCTGCATTTCTTTTATATTAGTCCTATATCAGTGAGGACATAAACATATTCAGAATGGTAGTTTGTGTCAGTCCTGGAATCTAAAATCCATCAACTGGTGAGTGGTAAATGAACTGTGGATTATCTATAAAATGGAATACTATACAGCAATAAAATGGAAGAAAAACATTTTTCATGCAATAACATGTATGGATTTCAAAAACTTGCCAAGAGAAAGACACCAGGAACTTAAGGCTATATACTATTTGATTCTATTCATATGACTTCCTGTCAAAGGCAAATCCTGAACCATTTAGTATTTCTGCTTCTGGTATCAAAGCAATCATGGCCACATAATATTTTTCTTAAGTCTGTTTCCTTCTCTTAGATTCTGGAAGTGTTTGTATAGAATTGATCTTATTTCCTCCTTTAATGTTGGGTAGAATTTTCTAGGGAATTCATCCAGTTCTGGAGATTTTTTTGTATAAAGGTTTCTCAATATTAGTTCAAATTCTTATTAGATGGAAGATTAGTTAGGCAATTTGAGAGTGAGCTCTCATAGTTTTTCTTTTTTAAGGAATTTGTTGAATCTCACTTATTTTAAACTTTTTAATAAATTCCTTTATCATTTAATAACTGTAGAATCTATAATACTATTCATTTTTTTCATTCATGATACTGGTAAATTGTGTCTTCTCTCTTACTTTTTTTCATCAGTTGATGACAGGTCTAACAACTCTATTAATACTTTTAAATAAGCAGCTTTTGATGTCATTTATTTTCCATCTCAATGATTTCTGCTCTTATCTTTATCACATTGTTTCTTTGATTTGATTTGGGCTTAATTTTCTTTTGTGTTTCTAGTTTATAATGTGGAAGATAATTTATTTGACCTATCTCCTGTTTTATATGAGCATATCATGCTATACATTTTCCTCAAAGTGCTGCATTAGCTGCATCCTGAGCATATATTTTGGTATAAATATAAAAACTTGATACACTATAAGATTTTGACTTTTATAACTTTGTGGTTTTTTTCAATTTGAGATTTTAAAGGAACTAGATTCATGTTTACTTAATTTTTTTGCAGATTGTATTCTCCAGACATATTTGCAGCTATTATTTCCTTCCCATATGTTTTTCTACAATGTGACATTGGTTTCATCTATTAACAGATGCATTCAAATTACCTTCCTCAAGAAAAATGATGATTAGCAATTATTTGACCAATAGAACACCACAGAGATAACTTTTTATGACTCCTGGGGCCAGTTACAAAATGTTGTGCAGCTTCTGTCTTATTCTCTGAAATATTAATTTTTAATTTAAAAATCAGTATTTAAAGCAATGAGATACTCCATTAGTATCTCCAACGACTCCAACTGCCACCAAGCTGCCATGTTGTGAAAATTAAAGAATCGTGATGAAGCCACATGAAGGCATTTACTCTTTGGATCTTTCTGGTCCAGGAGCCATTCATGTGTGTAAATGTTGAAATAAAGTTTCATGCTAATTCCACCCGCTAGACATCAATTCACCCCTGGAATTGGAATTCTTTCCAGTTGAAGCCCAGATGTTATGAAACAAAGAGAAACCATTATTCTTATGCTCAACCCTGACTCACAAAATCTAGGAACATTGTAAAATTATTTTAAGCTTCTAAATTTGGGGGTAATTTTTATACAATACTAATGGAAAAAATGTATACTTAATTTTATATTTCAAAGCCAATTTTGTAATAGACTTTACTTTCTAGAGCAGTTTTAGGTTCACAGCAAAATTGACCAGAAAGTGAAGAGAGTTCCTACATAGTCCCTTCCAACACATACCCACAGCCTTCCCATGACCAACATTTGAAACAGAGTGGTATACTTGTTACAATCCATTAATCTACACTGACACATCACAATCACTCAAAGTCCATCATTTACATTAGGGTTTAATTTTGGTATTCTATATTCTATGGCTTTTGACAAATGCATAATGACATGTATCCATCATTATAGTATCACATGGAAGATTTTCATTGCCCTAAAAATCCCCTGTACTCTGCCAATTTATCCTTCCCTCTCATTTCTCTGCCCCTGGCAATCACTAATCTTTTTACTGCCTCCATAGTTTTGCCTTTTCTAGACTGTCATATAGCTGGAATCATCCAGTATGTAGCCTTTTCAAATTGGCTTCTTTCACTTAGTAACATGCCTTTAAGGTTCATTCATGCCTTTTAATGGCTTGATGGTTCATTTTTTAGTGCTAAATAATATTCCATTCTTGATGGACCTCAGTATATTTATCCATCACTTACTCAATGACATCTTGGTTGCTGCCAACTTTTGACAGTTACGAATAAAGCTGCTATAAAAATTCACACATAGGTGTTTTGTGGACTTAACTTTTCAACTCATTTGGATAAATACCAAGGAGTACAATTGTTGGATCATATGGTAAGAGTATATTTGGTTTTGTAAGAAATTGCCAAACTGTCTTTCAAAGTGGTTGTACCATTTTGTATTCACATGAGCAAAAAAATGAGAGTTCCTCTTGCTCAACACCGTCACCAGAATTTAATGTCAGTTTTCTGGGTTATGGCTGTTATAATAAGTGTACAATGGTATCTCATTGTTTTAATTTGTATTTCTGTGATAAGATGATGTGGAAAATCTTTTCATGTGCTCATTTTCGACCTGTGTATCTTCCTCAGCGAGGTGTGTCTTCAGTTTGTTTGCCCACTTTTGAATATGGTTGTTCATTCCCTTATTGTTGAGTTTTAAGAGTTCTTTGTATGTTCTGGATAATGGTCCTTCATCCGATTTGTCTTTTGCAAATATTTTCTTCCAGTCTGTGGCTTGGATTTTCAATCTCTTGACTGTCTTTCTCAAAGCAGGATTTTTTTAAAGTAGGCTTCATGCCCAACATGGAACTTGAACTCATAACTCTGAGATCCAAGAGTCACATGCTCTACTGACTGAGCCAGTCAGGATCACAGAATTTTTTATTTTTAAAAAAGTTCCCCTTATTATTTTTTCCTTGCATGGATCAAGCATTTGATGTTGCATCTCAAAGATCATTGCCATTCCCAGGGTCATCTAGGTTTTCTCCTATGTTGTCTTCCAGGAGTTTTATCATTCTGTGTTTTATATTCAGGTCTATAATCCATTTTCAGTGTTGATGCACGTGACCGTGAGGGTTAGCCCTGGGTGCTTCTGATCTCACAGATAAGAGCGTTTTCATTCAATCATTGGCAATTTGGGGTGGAGTTTGGTTTTTAGTATGGTCATATAAGATCCATGGATAAGATGACCTTTTGAGGAAGGATCTGAAGTAGATGAGAAAGCAAGTTGTGCAGTTATCTGTAAGGAGAAGGGAGATTGTGAGCAGAAATTAAATCAGAGAAGCAATGAGTGAGGAAGTGTAGGTAGGAATCTGTGGGCTTCTAGTCTGAATGAGGTGGAAGGTCACAGAGAGTAAACTAAAGGGAAGTATTGATGTTGTGGAAGAAGGGAGGGTTCCTTATAGTTGGAGAATTCCACTACCAGCTTTTCTAGGTCTCCAGCTTAGAGACAGTAGATCATGGGACTTCTCAGCTTCCATAATTGTGTGACCCAATTCCTCATAATCAATCAATCTCTCTCTTTTTCTCTCATATCTATATTATACATTACATAAATAGTAGATATAATACAAATTCTATGGTAATAAATAGAATATTCTGCTACATATACATATTCTCTATATATACATTTTACATATGTATTTTATATATAAAATTTTTATATATTTTAATCTATGTTTTATATATGTTATATATAAGATATACAATATATATAAATAAATATGTTTATAAAATATGTATGTGTATGTGTGTAGATAGGTACTCCATTGATTCTGTTTCTCTGGAGAACCTTGACAAATACAGGATTTAAGTTCAGATTTTTTAGATATGGTATATCCCGTAAGATGATTCTTGTTTGACTGTATCTACTGTCTCTATTAGTGCCATCGGCTGATGTGTGTGTGTGTGTGTGTGTGTGTATGTGTGTGTGTGTTGGGGAAAATTGGGTACCCAGGATGAACACTCTTCTGCAGAATAGCTAAGTAGATTGCTTAGGAAAATATATTGCAAAATATGACTGCTAAGCCGTGAGCATGAGGGTAACCCGCTTGAGAACTTTGAAAGCATGTCAGTGGAGTAATTATAACGATGGACATTAGGTTCTAAGGAGGGAAGTGAGGATATAAGGGTGAGACCAATAGTGAGGAGTTGGTGAGGTCATGTATGGAAAAGTGGCGCTGAAGTCAGTGTGCCAGAGGAGAGTGGAATTCATCAAGAATGTGTGTGTGTGTGTGTGTGTGTGTGATCTGTGCATGGCTGCGTACATTTACGTGTGTGTCTGTGGGGATTGTGTGTGTGTTTTTCAACCAGCAAAACGCAACTACTCAGAGGTAGCCACAGAGAAGGCAGAGATTGGATCTAACAAGGTTCGGGTTAGATTTTTGGCCCACGAAAGGTAGAGGCTTAGGGCTGCTGAAGGTGTTCAGTGGAGTCATTACTATAAAAGACTCTGGACCGTCAGCTGACTCTGGACCGTCAGCTGGGAATATCAAGATATTGACATTCTTATCCACAGTGTGTGAAAATGCCGATTCCTCCTATATTCATTAGATGGTACCAATCATTTTAAAAGCATGTTAGCAACGTGACGAGCAAATGGATTTACCTTGCATTTCCCTGACTGCTTCGTCAAAGTTGAGCCACCTTGAACTACTTATTGACCTTGCTTTATTTTCCTATGGCTTTCATATGTCTCCAATATTTTTCCAATTATTTTTTGTTTTATTTTATACTTTGTCGGGGCATCTGGGTGGCTCAGTCAGTTAAACATCCGACTTCCGCCCAGCTCATGATCTCACCGTGCGTGAGTTCGAGCCCCGCATCAGGCTCTGTGCTGACAGCTCAGAACCTGGAGCCTGCTTGGGATTCTGTGTCTCCCTCTCTTTGCCCCACCCCCATTCAAGCTCTGTCTCTCTTTCTCTCCCCAAAATAAATAAGCATTAATTTTTTTTTATTTTATACTTTGTCTTGTAAAGTTATTTTTAGGAATTTAAGTATATTAGGGTTATCGATTCTTTGTTACCTATGTTACAAAGATTTTCTCTGTAAATTATTTTTTGACTAAGTGTTTGTAATGCTTTTACTTATACAAGTTTTAAATGTTAAAGTATTAAATTGGTCATTATTCAGTAGCTTTCGGTTTTCTCATTTGTGTCTAGGAAAGCTTCCCTCACGAATGCTTTAAAAATAATCTCATATATTAATTATAATACTTGACTTCTTTAAATATTTTAATTTTTGGAATTTATTTCTGTATGGTGTAAAATAGGGATAAAACTTATTTTTTTCCCCAAATGCTTAGCCTATTTTCTCAACATCATTTATAGAAAAGCTGCATTTTTTTCTCATCTTTTTGCAATACCAAATGTGCTATAGATTAAATTCCATGCATTCTTGGATATCTTTATCAATCCTCTGTTCTGTTCCTCTGGGATTGCCATATTTTGTTATAATTTAGCTGCTTAGAATATTTTAATATCTGATAGGACAAATCCACCTCATTTACGCATATATTTCACATTGTTCTTGGCATCCTCACACATTTATTCTTCCATATAAATTTCATATTCAATTTGTCCAGTTCCCCAACAGATCTATGTTAAGACTATGACTAAAATTTCATTAGATTGAATTATTTGTTTTGGAGAATTGGTATTTTAATTAGGAATAAAGCCTGTCACTCCAAAGTCTTCTTTATATCATTCAATAAAATCCAGTTATTCTGTTGCATTTAATATTATATTTGTTATTTTTCCATTTAATTTATAACATTATTAAAGGAAACCTACTATATATGCTCTCTATCCTGCTATTTAGGGCAATTATATTCTTAGTGATAGTTATTTTAAGTGAATCTCTTTTATCTTGTAAACATATAACAATACCTGTGAATAAAGAAAACCTGTCTCCTGTTTCTGGTATTTTTACCACAATTTCATTTTTTTTTTAATTCCACCACCTAACCCCTCTACCACCATTTTGAATCACTGGTATTCTCATATTCCCCCTTGAGTTTAGTGGGATTTCTCTTAGCAATTCTCCATTTAACATCACCTTTGCTGTTGGTTTCTGACAAATACTCTTGACATGGCCATATATTTTCCTTTTGGAAATTAGACTTTTCATTTAAAAAACAAAAACAAACAAAAAATAATGTCTGCTTTTACCTTTATTGCCTTGACTTTTTGGTTGGCTTTGTTTTCTAGCTGAAGAATCTGTTCCCATTTTTATTAATTCTTATGCACCCTCTTTAGGTTTATCTGCCTCTACTTGAACTTCACAGGTGACAGGGTCTTCTTCTGAGCCTCCTTTAATGTGGGTGCGTTGTTGAAGCGGGTGGGGGGTGGGTACTGCCAGCTGCCCCTTGAGAAGGCCTGGCCCTGCCTGCAAACGCCCTCGTTTCTCTCCCCAGACCTGGGGAAATCTTCCATCAAGCGAGATTCTATGTCAGAATCTTTCATTTTCCACAAAAAGAATGAGTTGTTTTCTCTCAGCTTGGTAGAGCATATTTATCTTCTTTCCGTCAATAACACAAAATGCCTGCCCTTCTGGTCCTCCCTAATGACAGCCATTTGGGCAGTCTGGCATGCTGTTCTTGTCACAAGCCCATCTGAGACAACTGGTACCCGAAAGGAATAATCTAAGAATTATGTTGACTATTCACTTTTCAAGATTCTCCAGGCTTTCCTCAAAACTCAGATTAGAAAAACAACTGCACGCCTGAGACAAACACATTTGCTCGATCCCAGCCCTTGTCCCAGCATGTACTGCCATCAGTCCTGGCACCAGAACTTTCTTTACAGGATTCCTGGGAGCTTATAATGTCCACTGGCTTTTACTGGAGGCCAGTGTAACAAACAGACCCATGGAGTCTCCCTGTGTTCTTAAAGGATGATTAGTGAACACTTATTCTATGATAGTCTAAATCTCACATACATAAAGGTTTTACAGGACATAGTTCTCTAAGGACTTTGTGACTGGAAGTGATTTCTCCTACAAAATGGAATGTTTTTCTTAACTGAAGAATGAATGTTCTGTCGTTCATGGGATTGGATTATTTGCCAGGGTCCATAGGAAGCTCGACCTTTGCTTCTTTCTTCACCTCTTACTTTGTTGTTCTCCTGTCTCTCCTTTCACTTAGCATGTCGTCTTGAAGAGTTTTAATCTTACTTATTCTTTTCTTTACATTTTATTTAAATCCAAGTTAGTTAACATGTAGTGTAATCACGGTTTCAGGAGTAGAACCCAGTGATTCACCACTCACATACGACACCCAGGGCTCATCCCAACAAGTGCCCTCCTTAACGCCCATCCCCCATCTAGCCCATTCCCCCCCACCTCTGCTCCAGCAACCCTCAGCTTGTTCCCTGCATTTAAGAGTCTCTTAGAGTTTATCTCCCTCTCTGTTTTTCTCTTATTTTTCCTTCCCTTCCCCATGTTCATCTGTTGTGTTTCTCAAATTCCACATAGGCGTCAGATCATATGATAGTTCTCTTTCTCTGACTTATTTCGCTTAGGATAATACACTCTAGTTCCATCTTCATTGTTGCAAATGGCAAGATTGCATTCCTTTTGTTTTCCAGGTAATATTCCATTGTGATATATATATATATATATATATATATATATATAACACTTTATCCATTCATCAGTCGATAGACATTTGGGCTCTTTATTGTAAGCTGCCTTTGTGAAAATACATCAGGTATAATCAAGTCAGGTCATGCATAAATAAGGAATAAAAACAAGTAAAAGCAATTTCAAGATTTATAAAGAAAAGGAAAGGAAACTGGTGTATTTGCTTTTAGTTGCCTATCGTAATTGTGTGGGGGATTCTGATGCTTGGCAGACATGTGAAAAAGTCTTACAAGGCCTTCCTGTAAACAATGAATTTCTGAACCTGCACTCCATCTCTGTCTATGCATGGGAAGCTCAGGGGCTGATATAACTTTTGAATCCAAGAATGATATACCAGAAAGAAGACTAGAAGAAGGACTTTTTGTTCACCTGTTTTGATATTGCCATGCAGAGAGCTTCAAGACCAATTTGGAGATCTAGTCCAAAAGGCTGCCTGGCAGGGCTGAGGTTATGCTCCACTCAGGAAGGTTGGAAGAAGGAAGCAACCCGTGTGACCTCAGAGCCATGCCACAGTGTCATCACATCTTGGCCATCCTCTGGGCTCCCTCCTTCGGGGCCCTGAGGCAGGTCACAGGTTGAGCTGCTATGGCGAGGCTCAGGCAGAGCTCCAGATTGGCTGAAGGGTCTCTCATGGATTGTGAAGCTCTGTGCCTCTCCCCCCGGGAGGACCCGGCACTGGGGAAAGAGTACGTTACCTTAGGCTCGTCACTTTGAAAAGAGAGTGCTTAATTCCAACAAATTCCTCCCACAAATGACTTACCATGCAAGTCCTAACTGCTCTGAGTTTGGCAACACATCCAGAGTTAGGGTTTCCAGGGCAATCCTGTGTTATTAAGGGTCCAGTAGGACCTCATCTTGACTAATTCCTCTGCAGGAGCCCTGCTTTCTAATAAGGTCACAGTCAGAAGTCATGGGGATTAAGACTTCAACACACAAATTTGGAGGTGGGGGCAGGGGGACACGATTCAACTCATAACAGTTTTTTGGCTTACTATAAACTTTAATACAAAAGATTACAAGGGGGTACCTGGGCGGCTCAGTTGGTTAAACGTCCGACTCTTGATTTCGGCTCAGGTCATGTTCTCAGAATGCATAGGTTGGAGCCCCTCGTCAGGTTGTGTGCTGACAGTGCAGAGCCTGCTTGGGATTCTGTCTCTCCCTCTTTCTCTGACCCTTCCTTTCTTTTGCTCTCTCTGTAAATATATAAGTATAAATGAGCTTTAAAAATATATAGAAGATTACAAGAAAATACAGGCAAAACAGTTTTTTTGGTCCTAATCTTAAAACACACACACACACACACACACACACACAATGGGAAGTCTGTGCAATTTAAAAAAAAAAGTTTTTTGGCTCATTTCCTGTAAGGAAGATGCATTCACTCGTTCTGACCTGCTGTGGCTCACCAGAATTACACCTGCTTAAGGTACATCTCAGCAGACCCCTACTCAGCCTTGAGGACACACAATCCCAAATGAGTTCAAGTGAAAGATCTCCATTTTTCATATTCATAAACCTCATTTCTTTATTCCTGAAGTTCCATTTTTCACATGCAAGTATCAGAACACACGAAAGGACAGGTATTTTCTCCCTCTCCATTGCAGAAGTTTCAAAAAGGAGATTTACTTTGCATCTTTGGCAGACATATCCATTAAAATACATCTTGCAAAAAGGGATATTTTCTTTTTTTTCATACAAGGGTTCCAAAAAGAAAGCAGGGACCCTAACTTATATGAAAAAAAAAACTATTTGAGGAATAGTCTTCTTAAAATTTATTTTATTTCAATGTTTATTTATGAGAGAGAGAGAGAGAGAGAGAGAGAGAGAGATTGTGAGCAGGGGAGGGCCAGAGAGAGAGAGGGAGACACAGAATCTGAAGCAGGCTCCAGGCTCTGAGCCGTCAGCACAGAGCCCGATGCGGGACTCAAACCCATGAACTATAAGATCATGACCAGAGCCAAAGTTGGGTGCTTAACTGACTAAGCCACCCATGCACCCCAAGTCACAGTCTTATTGCCTTTCTTAACATGTCACAAAAGTCAGTGTAGAGGCAGCCAGCACCAAAAATTCAAGAACACTTTCAGTTCATAAAATATCATGGCCTCCAAAGTCTTCCGGTAAAAATATTAAGTCTATTCACTTCCATAGTAGCTATACTCTCAAATACGTGCTTTAAAAATAAATCTCAGAGGGAAAGTCTCTTTTCATCAAAGTGTTTCGTATGTATCCATCTGAGGAGATGCAAATAATATTTATTACATGCCCCTCTGCAGATGGTAAATTCTATACAAAATGGTTAAATACCCCCAGCCCAGAAGAAGTGTACATTTTTGTGTGTTCAAACTTTGATAGATAATGTCCAAGCTTAGGGCTTAACCACCTACATGGGCTTCATAGAACTAAGTGGTCACTCTTACTGTGACCACACTCATACTCCAAGGAACCCTTTGACTGTACTTAAAACACAGAACAGAAAACAAAACAAACAAACAAAAAAACCACTCAAGAAATTTTTAGGTCTAAAGTCTGCAGAGGGGGGCACCTGGGTGGCTCAGTCGGTTGAGCATCTGACTTTGGCTCAGGTCACGATCTCACAGCTCGTGAGTTCGAGCCCCGCGTCGGGCTCTGTGCTGATGGCTCAGAGCCTGGAGCCTGCTTCGGATTCTGTGTCTCCTCTTCTCTCTGCCCCTAACCCACTCGCATTCAGTCTCTGTCTCTCTCAAAAATAAATAAACATTAAAAAAAAAAAAAAAAGTCTGCAGAGGAAGGGACGAGGAGACGAGGTGTTGAGCCTGCCTCTGCGGGGCCTTCCAGCTGCGAGCATTCGATTTTTTCACTTGTCTTCTCTGAGCCGCTTCTCCAAAAGAGAAACAGACGCAATGGATCATGTTCAAGGCCAGTCCAGGTTCACAGTTAGTTGCATAGCGAGGCCGGGTCTGATTTTTAACTCGTGCTCAGATTTTTTCCTTTAACAGCACACCGTTTTCTTATGCTTGTCATGTATGAAGCCAAAACGTTAAGAATGAACTTCAACAACGTTCTGTGTAGCTTGCTGATTCATTTCAAGGGAAACAGGGCGCGGGTGTTTCTTATACCTACGACATTAGAGCTTATGAGGAATTACATTTTCAAAGTGACTTTTCCATTCTATTTTTCTCCTGAAGATGTGAATGACAGCTTCAGACGGCTAAGGAACACCCTGCCCAGGCAGCTTTGTCTAGGGGCAAAATCCCTTCAGATGCCTGATCTTGTAAACATCTCGGAAAGCAAATCTTATCGCCGGTCAAAAGTAATGTGTCCAAAGGGTGCTGTGATTGCCTTAAATTCTCGGTCAGCAGTGTTCTCCTCTCTGCCGCTTTCCCTCCGGTCACCTGGAATCACACTCCACGGGAAAGAGGGTGGCAGTTCTCCTCTCTCAGTATTACCAAATAGGTAGCTTTGGAATCAGTTTCCTTGCTGGAGTATCACAAAAACAGCCCAGACTGATAAATCTTCTAAGTTCATCTCCGAACAGATAGCTCAGCACTTTGCCTGGCATTTGAACTCCTCATTACCGGCTTAAAAATAGGAGGATCAGGGAAAAAGGAAACAGATTCAGAAGGGCAGAACCTGATAAAACAGCACGGGGTGGGGAGTGGAGTCAAAACTGGAAGGGACAGAACAATAGCCCCTACGCCCTGCATCACCGCGTCATAACCTCAAGAGGGAAATGCAACGGTTTCTCTGGGAACTGGGGACAATCCCCCCACCCCCCCAAAACCGGGGGATCCCAACGGGAAAGTGAGTCCAATCAGCATCTCTGCCCCATTTCCAAGTTCTGCCTGACTGTAACAGTCTTCACTTTACAGTCTACAAATAGTAGGTTCTAAAGAAATGTTGGAGGAAGGGAAGCGTGAATGGAAATTTATACATGAATTAATAGTTTGAGACGCTCTGAGGTTGATTTCTAGTAATTTTGCAACAGCGTGCGAAAAGAATACACATAAAATCCTCCTTAAATAAAATGTATTGGAAAGAAATTAAAGCACTAGTGAATATAAGGGAAGCTGAACGATTCTATGGATTCCATTTGTCTTTCAATCCATTTTGCCCTCTATACGAAATGTGACATGAAGACATCTGCCAATATTTTAAAGGCTTCTGCTGGTGCCCGAATTATATTTTTAAATTAGACCCTAAAGCTGCATTCTAATGCATTACTTTCATTTACTAGAGTATGCATACAGTCTCACTCTGTTCCCAGGGCAATCTTTATTTAATCAGTCTGAGAGTGGTGCAGACCATTTCCATCTCCACATGAATCTCCGCCAGATCCTGCTGACTTCTACATTTCACCTTTCTGGCGATACATGGCCTCCTCGAAGGAAAAGAAAATAGATATAGAATTGCATAGAAGATGGGGAGAGCAGAAGAAAAATCCCTTTCAATAATCAGTGAAATGTATGCAAATCTGACTCCTTGCATCTGACACGATGCGTGTCATAGGAAATGCCACAATCAACAATGTTAGCCTTCCTATGTAAAGTTCCACACAGCATTGATATGTTTGACAAAAAAAAAAAAAATTGGAAGGTCAAGGGTAAAGAAATCAATCCACTGTTGATTATTTTTAGAAAGGAGAAGGGATTCTGTAGGCTCTAATGGCAATAGGGGTAGTGACAGTGCAATTTCCCCTTGAACTTACTTTAAACAAAAACTAGTTGGTTCAGATCTTGGCTTTGGTGTGTAGGTAGAATACAGCTGGAGGTCTGGAAAGAGACTGGAAACTCCGAAAGGGAGAAATGCAACCTCCAGGGGGAAAAAGTCATGAAGTGGTGGCTGTGAACTCAGGAGGGCTCTGCTACCTTCCCAGTAGATGTTAATTGTTCATCCTGCCCCCTGGCAGAACTGGATTCGTGTCTGAAGGCAACTGTCAACTGTGAGACCCTGGAAATGAGTGGATGTTCACTGTCAGTTCCCCCATCTATAAACTCTGTATAAAAGTGGAGACCCGATCTCCATCCTAGGCTTTTGTAAGGATTCAATGAAATAGTGATTCAAAGCCCGTGACAGGGCCATTAGATATTCGGTGTTGGATCAACGTCAGACCCTGACTTGAGATATTCTTGGGTACACTGACGTGAGAAACTACCCTAGTTCTCTGGGGTTTAGCACAACAGGTGTTTGCTTCTTAGTCATGCCATATGTGCTAAAAGGTTGGTGGGGTTTAGAGAGGGAAAGACGAGACTCCACCATTTGGAACCGTCCTTAGTCATTGCGGTAGACTGAAGAAACACGAGAGGAACGAGTCAGAGCTTTCTACTGTCTCAGGCCAGAAATGACGCACATCGCCCTTGCTCACATTTTATGGGTAACATATAGTCATCTGGCCCTGCCTAACAGCCAGGCAATCAAGACATGTTGAGGAGGAAGAAGGAATTTTGGTGAGCATCCTCTCAGCCACCAGTGACTTTCCTCCAACGAGCTCTCCCGTGCATATGCCTCACACACGCACAAATTAAAGGTCGCCTTAAAACCCAAATTGAAGTACATGCAATATAATATATCAAAGTTTTCATAATTTAGACCTCACTGGCACATCACCACATACCTGTTCTTCAACAGAGAGTGAATTTTTTTTTATTTTTTTTTAACGTTTATTTATTTTTGAGACAGAGAGAGAGAGAGAGAGAGAGAGCATGAACAGGGGAGGGTCAGAGAAAGAGGGAGACACAGAATCTGAAACAGGCTCCAGGCTCTGAGCTGTCAGCACAGAGCCCGACGCAGGGCTTGAACTCATGGACCGCGAGATCATGACCTGAGCCGAAGTCGGACACATAACCGACTGAGCCACTCGGGCACCCCCGTCAGAGAGTGAATTTGATGGCACTGTGTTGCCATAATTTCAGCCCAAAGTAAGGAAATACCAGCTCTCCCCACCCCACCTACAACACACCCTAATGTTTAGCTACTTTGGCGGCTTGGTGGATATGAACCATCTGATTTCCGTTAGGTTTTCTGAAGATAGGAAAATCACCCTCATGCTTCCTTTGCCAATTTTCGATATTCCAAGGGTGGAAGGGACCCTGGGTTGGGAAGCACGACACTAATTATGTGAGTGTCAGGCCAGCTGCCTGGCATGGGTGACCCACTCCTCTGACTCGGTCTGACCTCCGCATCTATCTGTAAAAGAAAGTGTCTGTATATATTCTCTAGGGACCCTTCAACCTCTAGTAGCAAACCATTCTCCGGTAATTTTCATTCTTTTTTTTTTTCCTCTGGTAATTTTCAATAAGCATTTCTGCCTGGGATATTTGATGCTGGTGGAGTTTCGTCTGCATTCCACCAAGCGGGTTCGATTCCATAGGGACGCAGGCGATTGTTACCTACTTCTTACCAGATTCACCGCCTCTCTTGATACGCACAGTGGGTCACGCAGGGAGCGTGTTGAGGGAACGGCGTTCACAAATTCCTTCAAAAGCACTTTTCCATACTACCGGCACAAACACTGCTGTTCTTTGCCTTTTCATCTACTTGCATATTTGAAGTCATGTTTTGGCTTCCTTTTAGGACGCTTTTCTTTAACAAAAATTCATGCTAGGGTGCCTGAGTGGCTCAGTTAAGCGCCTGACTCGATTTTGGCTCAGGTCATGATCTCCTGGCTTGTGAGTTTGAGCCCTGCCTTGGGCTCTGCCCTGACAGCATGGAACCTGCTTGGGATTCTCTCTCTCTCTCTCTCTCTCTCTCTCTCTCTTTCTCTCTCTCTCTCTCTTTGTCTCTCTCTCTCTCTCAAAAATAAAATAAACTTAAATGAATAAACAAATATTCATGTTTTAAATGTTGTCTGATAATCATAAGAGGGTATCATTCCATTTGCCCAAGGAATTTGGAGCATGCATTTTATTCAACCAATATTTCCTGAGATTCCACTGTCTTAGGCCTCCTGTTAATACCAGGACACAGAGGTAAAGAATAAAATCTTTTCCTCAAGGGGGACTCTGAGAAAGAAAAATCGGTAAAAGATAATTACTATATAACATGATAAATATGAAGAAAGGAGGAAGAAGGGAGTGATATGTGTTCTTTGAAAACAGGAAATTTTATGATACCCTGGAGCATAGACAATGTGGTTTATCAGCTTTCAGAGTGAAGGAATACAATATGACAATTAATTCCCCATCATCCCCTTCCACTCTAGCCAATCATGTCATTGACACTTGACCACATTTCAAGGCATGAAAAGGAATCTCTCAGTGATTAACCCATTCACCTTAAAATCACTAGAAAGCAGATTTGTGAGATATTTAGAGTAAAATATGTGCCACTAATGCTAATTTTCCCAAGAATAACTCAGAGATCTTGACTTTCAAATTGCCTTTTCTCTCTTCGCTAATGTATGCATTTTTCTTCCTGATCTCACCATTCCCGATTCGGCAGTTATTTCTTCATTCTATTACTCTTGATTTCCCTGCATAGTCTTATAGACCCTCTTCTTCCTTAGATGAATTTTTAAAGGCTCTCCTTAGATCACCTTGCATTCTAGATATCACCCACATATTCTAAATGAATTTTACGCTGATATTTCAAAGAAGCACGAGTCAAAGTTAGGAGGCATTTCTCTGCTTGCTATGAGCTTTCTAAAACCCAAATTCAGTTATTAGGGGCAGGGACTATTGCACCAGACATAATATGCATCCCTGGAATGTCGATCCAGGTGCCAGAAAATTGCAGGCCAGTAGGAAAATGGTGTAATCTGTGATTCCATCTGGCCCATGAATTTCCAGTGGCCTTGCTTATAGATTGTCAGAACTGTTCATTAAGTTTGTTGTGAAACCAAAGGCTTAATATCTGTAATTTAGAGGGTTCAATAGGCAGTTAAATTGAGTGAAACTATTTTTGAATGACTACTCTAGTTTCAGAGAAATAGCCGACATTGCAGCTCAGAAGACTACATTTGAGGCAGCACCAGGAATTTAAAATTATTTATAGGCCCCTTTAGAAAAGGGCTTTGCTCTGCTAACTTGAGAAACTTTTTTTTTTCTTCTTCTTTCTTTCTTTCTTTTTTTTTTTTTTTAACAAAAGCTTGAGTGCTGACAAAAGGAAACATTTCCAATGCAGATAGGTTATCAGTCACAACCACATAACTTTAACAACCAGCTCAAATGGGGCAAAGGTTGATTGTGTTTTCTGTTTGTGTCTTTGTCTGATCTGTGGTTATCTTCGCAGGCACGCAACTAGTGAAGATGTCTTTGCACGTAATGTATGTGCCGAAGGGGGACTGTGATGTGATGAATGAGTGGCAAAAATGAATTCCTTATTGAAGTCCTTCGATGCCAGCCATTTATAAGCAATCCCTGAGACATTTTATACATAATGGGGATAGTTATCCATTCCTCAAATAAGAGAAGGTTCCTGAACTCAAAACGTGGCACCAATAGCCGATGGAAATACAACATGCTCTGGTGACATGAAAAGATAATGCATGGGACACCTGAGTGGCTCAGTTAAGTGTCTGGCTCTTGATTTTGGCTCAGATCATGATCTCAGATTGTGGGATGGAGCCCTATGTCAGGTTCTGCACTGACAGTGAGGAGCCTGCTTGGGATTCTCTCTCTCTCTCTCTCTCTCTCTCTGCCCCTCCCCTGCTTGCAAGCATGCACTCTCTCTCTCTCTCTCTCCCCCTCAAAATAAATAAAATAAACATTACACAAAAAAAGAACAGGGATGCCTCGGTGCCTCAGTTGGCTAAGCATCCAACTCTTGAGATCAGCTCAGGTCACAATCCCATGGTTCACGAGTCCAATCCCCGCATATGTCCCTGTGCTGACAGTGCAGAGCTTGCTTGGAATTCTCTTTCTCCCTCTTTTCCTGCCCCTCCCCCACTCACCTTTTCTCTCTCTATCTCAAAAGAAAGAAATTGAAAAAGGAATTTAAAAAAGAAGGAAGAAAAGATGTAGACATCAGAGGGATGGCTAAAACCAGGTGGGCATCAACATGTGCCCTCTCGAGATACAAGCCTGAAGAGAGCGGCAGGGTCTCCTGAGTACTGGGGTCACCAGCCCAACTTTCAAAGGGTTTCCAGAGAAGCACGGGAAGGCACAGGGTCACTGGGAACTCATTTTTTTAAGGGCTAGATAAATTTTTTATCTACCAATACTAGGAGGATTCTGATGTTGGTTGGCAGAAATTGCTAGTTCCCTCTCCAAAATCCGGCTCCCTTTTTCCTCCCAGACCCAACACTGAGTTTCTTCAGAATAGCCAAGATAAAAGCATTAAAAAATATGCCAGGATAAAAGTGTAAACAAGTTGCATTTCACCGCTCTTTCAGTTTGGGGACACACTTCATGCGAAGGAGATGTAAATTGTGAGTTGGCTGGGAATTTCTGGGAAAGTTTTGCTTTCCTGGAATAGACACCACCCCCCCCCTTTTTTTTTCTCTGTTACTTTCATCATCTTCCTTCCTGGCATGAGGGCATGAGCTGGAGAGAGAGCATTTCTTTTGTGATCAAGAGGCAATCGGCAAGATGAAAACCACACACATGATGATAGAACAGAAAGCAAGAAGGAACGTAGGGCATCAATAATGTTGTAGACTTTCTATTATGAAAGCAAAATGTAAACCCACACCGCTAATTGCACTGTTGAGAGCTTCAGTTAGGTCTCAGATGCAAATGCGTTCTTGGGGATTATAAGAATATGCATTTTCCATGGAACACTTCCAGCACATAATGCAAGTAAACAAGCAAATAAATAAAATGAAAGCAAAACACAACCCTAACCGAAACTGCTCAATATGTCAAAGAGTAAATAATCATTTTTGATAAGTGAAGAGATATAAATTAGTGTTTAAACTATAATTACAAAGGAGTACTGTTCCATGATTTTCTTCATTCTGATGTGTTAAATTTTGACCAGACATTGCTGTTTGGTAAATAATAATGGAAATGAGGAAATGAATTTAAACGCTGTCCCACAATGAATGCTTCTTTGCAGTTGTGTAAGAAAATGAGCCTTGGGATATTTTCATATTTTTTAAACACTCATACAATTTTCCCTTTGCATGCTTCTCACTGATGCCTGCAGTTTTAAAAAATCATTGTCAATAATTATCTTGATCACTCAATTTTGTTAGGTCCCAACCCATCACTTCCCCATGGGGTTTTCTTTAATTCCTACCCATCACTCAAAAGACTGACTTAAAAGACACAAGTAGAGTCATTAAAAATGCTCTTCTTGAGCAAGGCACTGTCTCAAAATTTCTGTGAAGGTTTCACACACTGGTTGGGGTACCAGGACACTTACAAATGAAAAAATAAATAAATAAGCTCATAATTCACCAGCCCATGCTAAAAGTGCACTATTAATGACAAGATTTGAAAGCAATGAAACATTTCTGTGGGTGAGCAAGGCTTTTTGCTAAAGGAGTATTTGAACAAGGCTTGTGGGGGGTGAGGGGTGTAACTGAATGGAAGAGACAGTTTTCTAGGCAGAAGGAAGCAGTGTAAGCAAAGAGAGGACTAGAAGGTACATGTGGGACAGGAATGGATCTTCACAAATCACCTTTTTGACTGGAGTACAGCAAGAGTAGAGGAAACAAGTAGAGAGGTTAGAAGAGTCTTTTGCGGGGACACAGATTCTCATGGGCCCCAGATAGTGTACTTAGAAAGGACTATGTCCTATAAGTGATGAGGAGCCTAAGCCTGTAGGAGATTGCCTCAGATCTAACAAACCCTAAACTTGGCTTTCATCGTCCGTGGCAGTGATTTATGTTTAACTAAAATAAACGGTGCCATAATGATATCACCATCTTATAGACACCTAGGGAGGGTGTCTGGGGAGACCACGCTGGGAAGACCAATGGTGAGCTCTTTCTCCTTCCAGCCATGGTGGTATCACAAAGGTCTAATCTGGAAAATAAAATCTTATTCTCATCGAGGGGTAAAGAAGAGGTCCTCCCACTGGATGTCAACCAAGGCTGAGTGACAACCTGGACTTCCATGTTCACCTCACAGTGATGAGGCAACACCCCCTTCACCAACCAGAATTCCATAAAGCAAGGCCTGCTAAAACCTAAGATTTAAGTAAGATCCAGAAACTTAAACGATAATGCCCCCAAATGGCCAGGCTTCAATAGGAAATCATTTGTCATGCCAAGAGCCAGGAAGATTTCAAGTTGAATGAGAAAAGACAATCATAAGACACAAAAACCAGGAAGGTGCAGATATTAAAATTATCAGAAAAGCATTTCAAAGCAATGATGATAAAAATGCTTCACTGAGCAATTATGAACGCAGTTGAAACAAATTCAAATATGGAAAATGTCAACAAAGACATAGGTAAAGACGAGCTAAGTAGAAATTGTATAACAAACAGCATACCAGGGAGGGCGGAGGAGTCAGTGATCTTGAAGATGGGCAACACAAGTTACCCAAATCTATACATGAAGATCAATCATTTATAGAATGGAAAGAGTATTCAAAGACATAGTGGCTGAAAAATTCCCAAATATAGAAATGAATGTAAACCTACAGTGGCAAGAATCAGAACAACCCACAATAGGATAAACCCAAAGAAATTTACAACAAAGCACAAAGTCATTCAACCTCTGGAAACTGAAGACGATGAAAAAGAAAATCTTCAAAAGCCACAAGAGAGAAATGACCCATGACCAGCAGGATAAGCAAGTCCAGTGAAAGTGGACTTCTCAGCATAAACCATGGAAGCTAGGAGGATGCAGCACAGCATTTTTAAAGGCCTAAAAGAAAAGAACCGTCAGCTCAGAATTCCATATCCAATGAAAATAGACTTCAAAAAATGAAGAGAAAATGAAGACACGCTCAGATAAAGGAAATTCAGCTACTCCAAAACGAGTGACTCCAGATAATTCTCTAACAAATAGAAAGCATGTGATAAAAGGAATTATCTGGCAACCTGAGGAAGGAAGAACATAGGAAGACCAGAAAGAAGGGCAAATGCAATAGAATTCTCTTCTCCTCCGGAATTTTCTAAATTACATATGAAAATTGAAGTGATGCATGGAAATATTTAAGATAATATTATAAAAGGGAAGTAGTAAATAGAGTTTAAGGGAGGTAAGAGTTCTATACTTCGATCTCTACTTTGTTCTATACGTTGCTAAAATGTTAGCACTAGTAGCCTGTGGTAAGTCAGATACGTGGCTATACTTAGGGTGACCATTAGAACACTACACAAGGGACGCCTGGGTGGCTCAATAGGTCAAGCATCTGACTTTGGCTCAGGTCATGATCTCACAGTTTGTGGGTTCCAGCCCCACTTTGGGCTCTGTGCTGATAGCTCAGAGCCTGGAGCCTGCTTCAGATTCTGTTTCCACCTCTCTCTCTGTCCCTCCCCTGTTCACTCTCTGTTGCTCTCTCAAAAATAAACATTTTTAAAAAACTACACAAATTTATATATACTCAAAAATGCTACAGACAAATTAAAACGGGATTCTCAAATATGTCCAACTAATTCAGTGGAAGGCAGAAAAAATTAGAAAAATGAGTTGTAAAAACAGAGAGAACAAACAACAAAACAAAAAGAATCAAAAATCAATTACAGTAGTAAATGTAAATGGTTTGAATATGCTAATTAAAATACAGACAATGGCAAACCACACAACAAAAACCCTGGCTCAACAATATCCTAGCTATAAAAACTCACTTCAAATGTAATGATGCTGGTATGTTGAACGTAAAAGGAGGAAAAAAGATATACCAGGCAAATATTAATTGTAAGAAATCAGAAATGGTTATATTAATATCAGATAAAATAGACATTAAAGCAAATTATCAAGTATAGAGACAGACATTCTGTAACGAATAGAGTCGTATGAAATGTATGCTCATGTCCCCCCCCCAAATTTATATGGTGAAACCCTTATCTCCAAAGTAGTGGTGTTAGAAGGTGGGGTTTTTGAGAAGTAATTAGGTTTGAGGGTGGAGGCCCAATGATGAGATTAATGCCTTTATATAAAGAGATAAGAGAACTTGCTTCTCTCTGCTGTCTACCATCTGAGGCCAGAGAGAAGTCTGCAAATCAGTATGAAGGCTTTCAGGGGAACTGGCCAGCACCTTGACCTTGGATTTCCAGCCTCCATAACTATGAGAAATAAATTTCTGTTGTTTGACCCATGAAGTCTGTGGTAAGTTATCATAGCAGCCTGAGCTAAGACAAAGGGTCAATCCACCAAGAAGACATAAGACCTAAACATATATGCAACACACATGGAAACCTTAAAAAACAATGTGATATAATTGAAAACAGAAATAAATCAAGAATTATAGTGAGAGAATTCAACATTCCTCACTCAATAATTGATGGAAAAACTAAATAGAAAATATGGCAAAGATATAAACAACATGGTCAACCACCTGAATCAAGCTAAGATTTATGAACACTCCACCCAACTATAACAAAATACACATTTTTCCCAGTTTCCACAAAGAATATACAAAGATAGAAAATATTCTCAACCATAAAATAAACTTCAAGAAGTTTAAAAGAATTGAAATCACAGAATGTGTTCTGTGAATATCATGGACTCAAACTAAAAATCAATAACAGAAATACAACAGAATAATTTCAATATGCTCATAAATGACATTTTTCTAAATAATCCATATGCCAAAGAGGAAGTTTCAAAGGAAATAAAATAATACAATCAGCACTGTAATGGAATAAAAATACAACATACGAAAATTTGTAAGATGCAGGTAAAGCAGGTCTGATAGGGAAATTTATAGCACTAAAATCTTATGTAAGAAAAGAGAATGTCTTAAATCAATAATCTAAGCTCCCACATCTAGAAACTAAAAAAAAAAAAAAAAAAAAAAATGGAAGGGGGTTAAATAAACTCACAGAAAGTAGAGGAAGGAAGTAGTTAAAATAGTATTAAAACCAATGCTAGTGAGAACAGAAACACAATACAGAAAGAACCAGATACACAGAACTTAAACACAGCAAATTTATGAGAGAATACTCTGGTTCTTTAAAAAGATCAATACAACCAGCATACCTAAAGATAGGCTAACAAAGAAAAATGAGAGAAAGCACAAGTTACTACTATCAGAAATTTTAAAAAAGGGATATCACTAGAGACCCTGTACACATCCAAAAGATAATAACAGAATATTACTGACAACCCTACACACATTAATTTGATAAATTAGATGAAATATACCAATTTTGAAAAGTAAAAACTACCCCAATTTTCTAATGTGAAGCCAAAAATTTGAATGACTTTGTAAGTATTAAGGAAATTGAGTACGTTAGTTAAAACCTTCTAAAAATTTTTCTAGGCTCAGATGATGTCACTAGAGACTTCTGGAAGTTTCAAAACTTAATGCCAATTCTACACAAAATAGCAGAGGAAGAAATACTTCCCACGTGTTCTACAAAGCATTATCTCAATACCAAAACCAGACTCAGACAGTATCGAAAAGAAAACTGCAGAACTATATCCCTCATTAACACACATGAAACATTAATATATATATATATATACACACACACACATATATATAGGCAAATATATTCCGAAAAATATAAAAAGTATTAAATACATTACCAAGTGGGAACTCAATTCAGGGAGGAAAACTAGTCAATATTTGAAAATCACCAGTATCATTCACCATATTAACCAGCTAAAAATGAAAAATTAGGTGATTATATCCAATAGTGCAGAAAAAGCATTTGACAAACTAATATACCCATTCGTGACTAAAAAACAGAAAACAACAAAAAACCCACAAACATTTCAGAAAACCATAATAGAAGAAACTTCCTCAACTTATTAAAGAGCATCAGTAAGAAATCTACAACAAACATGTCATGCTGAAAAGCTGAATGTTCTGCCCCTAAGACTGTGCACAAGGCAGGATATCCACTCTCATCAGTATTATGCAAAATGTAACTGCAAACTCAAACTCGTGAAATAAGGTAAGAAAAGGAAATAAAAAGCATGCATATCAAAAAGACTGTAATATCGGGCTCTGTGCGGACAGCTTGGAGCCTGGAGCCGGCTTCGGATTCTGCGTCTCCTCCTCTCTCTGCCTCTCCCCTGCTCATGCTCTGTCTCTCTCTGTCTCTCAATAATAAATAAAAACATTTAAAAATTTTTTTAAAAAAAGACTGTAATAAAACTGTCCCTATTTGCAGATGATATAATAATCTACATAGAAAAATTCCAAGTAATTTACAAAAACCCATAGGACTAATAAGTAATGTCACATGGTAAGAAAGCAGCATACAAAAATCAATTGCTTTTCTATGTATTAGCAACAAAAATGTGAAAATTAAAATATAATATCATTTATAATAGTTCAAAGAGAATGAAATACTTAGGTGTCAGTAGGATAAAGGGAAAGACATTCTATGTTCATGGACTGGAAGACTTACCAATAAAGTTGTCAATTTTCTGCAAACTGACAAATAGGCTGAGTTACATTCCTATTATAATCCCAGAAGATTTCTTAGAGATACAGGCATGACCATTCTAAAATGTATGTGGAAAAACAAAAGAACTAGAATAGTTCAAACAATTCTGAGAAAGAAAGATAAATTGGGAGAAAGCAGTCTACTCAACTTCAAGAATCATTATATAGTTACATTAATCAAGACTGTGCGGTTTTGCTGGAGGGTAGACGTAAAGATCAATAGAACAGAATAGAGATGCTAAAAATAGCCCCATGCAAGTACAGACAATGTATTTTTTTCAAAGGCACAGAAGCAGTTCAATGAAGGGAGGATATTCTTCCAATAAGCAGTGCTAGAGCAATTGGATATCTGGGGGGGAAAGAAGAGGAAAGAAAAAGAAACTTGATTTAAATCTTACACAAAACAGATGAAAGACTCAAACGTTAAATGGAAAAATGTAAATCGTTTGGCAGATAACATAAGAGAAAATCTTCAGGACCTAGGGCCTAGCAAAGTACTCTTGGATACGAGAGTATTTGGATACCAAACACACAATCCATTAAAAACAACAGCAACAACAACAACAACAGTTGACTTCATCTAAATTAAAAGTATTTGTCCTGGGGCACCTGGATGGCTCAGTCGGTTGAGCATCCGACTTTGGCTCAGGTCATGATCCTATGGTTCCTGAGTTCGAGCCCCGCGTCGGCCTCTGTGCTGGCAGCTCGGAGCCTGGAGCCTGCTTCGGATTCTGTGTGTGTGTGTGTGTGTGTGTCTCCCTGCTCCTCCCCAGCTCATGCTCTGTCTGTCTGTCTGTCTGTCTCTCTCTCTCAACAATAAATAAACATTAAAAAAAAAAAAGTATTTGTCCTGTGCAAGATCATATAAGGAGGGTAAAAAGGCAAGACACAGACCGGCATAAAATGTGTGCAAACCATACACATGGCAAAGGCATTATTTCTAGACTAATTAGGAACTCTCAAAACTCAACAGAAGAAAAAAAAAAAGAGCGATTAAATTAGAAAATGGAAAAGAGTCATGAATCCATCCATCACTGGTGGCAAATAATCACATCTTTTAAACAGCAAAGGAAACGAAAGCTAAAATGCCAGGAGGAGATAGGACTACATATCTATTAGAACACATACAATAAAAAATACCAAATTCTGGCAAAGGTATAGAGAAACGGAATCTCACATATCACTAGTGGGAATAAAAAATGCTAGTCACCCTAGAAAACAATTTGCCTTTTTGTTTTTTGTTTATAAAACGAACCATGTAATTACTACTTGAACCCATTATTTCAATCATGGATATTTATTCCAGAGAAGGAAAAACGTATGTCAGCACAAAGACCTGAACATGATTGTTCATAGCAGCTTTGTCCGTGATAACGCAAACAGAAAACAACCCAAAGTCCTTCAATAATAGGTGAGTGGTTAAACGATTGTCGTATAATCTATGCAGTGGAATACTACTCAGCAATAAAAAGGAAGTAATTATGCACACATCAAATTGAATGGATCTCAAAGGCATTATGCTCAGGGAAAAAGTCAATCTCAGAAGTTCACATACAGTGCGATTCCATTTACAGTCTCAACATGACAAAAATTATACATGGGAAACAGATTGGCGGTTGCCAGGTTTTAGAGATTGTGTACGTGTTCGATGGGGGCTAAGGGGATAGGACTCTAAAGGGTCAGCATGAGGAATCTCTGGTGATGGAATAGCTCTGTCTCTCTGTATCTTGACTGCAGAGGTGGTCATGCAAACCTATGTACGTGGATGAAACGGTTTAGAAGTACACATACACATTGTGCCCATGTCAAATCCTGTGTCGAATCCCACGCCAGATGTAACCATTGGGAGAAATCACTGGGCGAAGGGTACACGTGATCTCTTTGTGCTAAGCTTGCAACTTCCTGTGGATCTATAATTAGTCCAAATTAAAAGGGGATAGAAGGAGGGGATACTATTCGCTCACAAACAGGGTAGCTACACTGATGTGTTCTAATACAGCAAATGGATTCTCCCCCTACGCCCTTACAGGCAGTCTTCCACAGATGCACAGCTTTGTGAGTTCATCGTGACTTGACCTAAAGGGAGCTCGGACCTTCACGCTTGGGTTCATTCGAATCACGGCCAGACGCACCACTCCAATTGCTAGGTCTTTCTGACTCCCCAAAAGGTGTCTGCGGCAGTGGGGACGCTGTCAAAAAATAACTCCAGACTGCCAGGGCTGACACCCCCGGACCCATCACCTTTTTGTGGTAGCCAAGGTTTGACCCAGATTTCTGGTTTCTCTTCACCTGGATTCAGTGCACCGTCGTTGAGCACTGGCGACCCTGGGACAAGCACTGTATCAGGCATCGTGTTCCCCACAGCCCCTTGGAGAAGGAATACACTGATTGATGGGAGACACTGGTTCTGATTCTCTGATTCTAGCATCGCAAATTCAGGGCCCTCCGATCTGGGGCTTGTGGCCAGGCACCAATCCATTCATCTCCAAAGAAAACAAAACAAAACAAAACAGTTAAATAAATGTGCTCAAGGATCTGAAAGAAGGCCACATCTCATAACCCGTTTGTGTGGGTTCTGGACTTTTAGCACAAGTAGCAATTCTGCATGAAAAATAAAATTTAAAAAGCACAAAAATGTACATAGGTGTTGACGTAATAATAGTTCAGAAAAATCTATCCTAAGGAAATTCTTCAAAATGTGGGATCAAACTACATGCAAGGTGTTCATCGCTAATATTAAAATATAAGACACAAACTAAACACAAAGTGTTCTATTACGGGAATTATGGCATATTCCCAATTATGGAAACTATGTAACAATAGATTAAAACGTTAAATGGAAAAATGAGGAATTTTTTACATACAGTAGAATTATATCTATATTTTTAAAATATAGATTAAAAAGAAAAAGGCAGGGGGCGCCTGGGTGGCTCAGTCGGTTAAGCATCCAACTTCAGCTCCAGTCATGATCTCACAGTTCATAAGTTCGAGCCCCACATCGGGCTCTGTGCTGACAGCTCGGAGCCTGGAGCCTGCTTCACATTCTGTGTCTCCCTCTCTCTCTGCCCCTCTCCCTCCCCCCCCCCACCTCTCTCTCTCTCTTTCTCTCTCAAAAATAAAAATTAAAACATTTAAAAAAATGTTTTAAAAAGAGAAAAAGGGGGGCGCCTGGGGGGCGCAGTCGGTTGAGCGTCCGACTTCAGCCAGGTCACGATCTCGCGGTCCGTGAGTTCGAGCCCCGCGTCAGGCTCTGGGCCGATGGCTCAGAGCCTGGAGCCTGTTTCCGATTCTGTGTCTCCCTCTCTCTCTGCCCCTCCCCCGTTCATGCTCTGTCTCTCTCTGTCCCAAAAATAAATAAACGTTGAAAAAAAAATTAAAAAAAAAATAAATAAAAAGGGAAAAAGATCGGAAGGAATATACTAAATCTTAACTGGTTTTGTGTTACCGTAGTGGAAACTGAAGCCATCCGGCGTCCCTCTCCTCTCTTCCATTCAGTCCTGCAGCTACTACATTTAAAAAGTATACCAATATACTTTTTAAACATAATAGATACAATTAAATTTGTTTTGATTACTGTTCCGAAGTCTATTCGTACCCTTTGCCAAATGCACACACACACATAACCACACATCCTAAGGATAACTTCTCTTATCGATTTGGTGCGCTTTTCCTTGAAGTCCCTTTTGTATACGTTTACAATACATATTGTTATGTGTGTTTATATAAATGATTGTTTTGTTATTTGATGTTTATATTCAACACTGACTTAGAGATCATTCTCTGTTAATATGTATCTTTACGCCAATATCCGCCTATTATTTTAATTGTCAGATTGTATCATATACTAGATTTTTTAACCATCTTTCCACTGATGAACATTGTTGCTCCCATTGTTTTGCTATTTCAAAACTGCAATAGACATTAAAGACTAGGTTTCTGCAGTTAACAAATGTCTTGTAATGTGATTATATTAATTTTATAATGAAAAACACATTTCAAAACAAAATGATTTGATTATATTAACAATCATGTTATTGGGAAATCAATCATGCATTTTACAAAGCATTAGAGGGAAAAATGTACTTTGGGTGGGAAATTCTAATTATCATATATTAAATGCAAACCCGAATGATTCTCAAGTGTTTTCAGTATCCTTTAAATATATTTTATTTTACATTTTAAAGACGATGTTTGTGCAAAGGCAATGCGTTGTTTTCCAGAACTTCCAGGAGTGAAATTAACCCACAGATATGGCTTTGCTAGGAAATGTTTAAAATTATATTATATTCCTGTTGAGATTCTAGTAATGGTGATTCTTTTTAATTTTGTTTGTCAGGTACTTTGGATCTCAGTTAGTCTGTTGTAATTGCAGAGACAGAAAAATCCACCAGGCTTCAGAAGGGCTACATTTCAACCTCCTAAGCTCCACACATCTTAAGTTTTCTAGAGCTGAAGTAATTTTATAATTAACCTCGCCTTTCCCTCTACTCAGCAATCTTCCCCAATGAAGATTGATAATCATTTGAGGGAATTTTTAATTATTCTTGTATCCAACTGACAGAAAAACTAATTTGGTGATAAATGTGTTTATTTAACGTAAAAGAGGAAATTTGGGAAATAAGGATCATGTTCTATCAGGAATAAATTTGCACGCGCACACACACACACGCACACACACACGCTGTGCCTTCCAGCTTAGTGCCTCTATGAGACAGTCTAGGCTATGAGTAAAACAGGCATTTAATAAACAGTTCAAAATTAGCTAGCTAATGAGCATGGAAAATTTAAACCTAATTTACAGATAACGATGTTGTTTGGCTTATAATCTAAGTTAAGTCAAAAGGTCAAACTGAAGAACGAGTTATGAATTGCACAAAATCTACAGTCGGTTCTTCTCCAACCCACATTCTATTGCCTTTGTTTATGCAATCATCACATATTGCCTGGGCAGTGACGGTGGCCTTTTCGGGGTGTCACTGCCCTGCTCTCGGCCTTTCAGGACTGACGCATACAGCACATTTGTTCACCTCGAACCGTCCAAAATCCAATTCTGGTCATCTGCTCAAATCCAACAGAGCTGTGCCAAGGCTCTCGCAGAAATTGCTGCCTCTTAAGAGTACCTACCCCCAGGTCTTTCAGAATCCACAGCAAGCCCAGTCCCTGGCCACACATCTTCCTCTCATCTGCCCCCTTGTGAGTTATGTCGCCCACCCCCACACCCCCAAGCACGGATCTGCTTGTAGCTTTCCGCACTCCCTGCTTTCTCCCCTCTTTGTTCCGCTCAAACACTCTGTGGCTGGAATGCCCTCCTCTCGCCTGCCTTGGCCTGGTGAGGTCTCTTCACCCTTTAAACCCAGTCACAGCCTCCAGGAAGCTTTTCCTGACCTTTCCCTCCAGGCTGGGTTAAGTGCTTCCCCCCCACCCACCCCCACCACCCCCCTGCCCTGGAGTGATTACCTGTGCAGAGTTCTAGCACTGTGCCCACACCTTATTTTAGTATATATCTCTCACTCCCTGGCCCTTCAGCAATTGCAATAGCTTGTATTTAAGCCTTTAAAACACATAACTGGCATCCAGTTATAATTCAAAAATATTTGAGTAAATGAATAGATGAATGAATGCATAATGAATGAATGAACTGGCCACACATAGGTGCTAGAGTTTTTTCACCTGTTTTTGTTTTTTTCAAAGATTCTAAATCTTTTCAGACCTAGATCAGGTTGTCTGTGTTCCCTGAGAAACCCCCCCCACCGCCCCCCCACCGCCCCCCCCCCCACTCCACTGTTTAGATCCAGAGTCTTGGGGGTTCTCTTTTCAGAATTTTCGTTCCTGCTTTGATTCTGTTCCAAGTGAGCATCAATCTCCTAAAGTTGATTCAGGCCACAGAAATTGCTCTTAAATATTGGTAGCTTGAATTAGCCACTGTAAGGGCATTTATACCGTAGACATAGGCAAATCCTACAATAGACGGTTTTTTGTTTTTAGAGAGATAGCTTTTTAAAAATTTTTTTTTTAACGTTTATTTATTTTTGAGACAGAGAGAGACAAAGCATGAACGGGGGAGGGTCAGGGAGAGGGAGACACAGAATCTGAAACAGGCTCCAGGCTCTGAGCGGTCAGCACAGAGCCCTATGCGGGGCTCGAACTCACGGACCGCGAGATCATGACCCGAGCCGAAGTCGGCCGCCCAACCGACGGAGCCACCCAGGCGCCCCAAGAGAGCTAGCTTTTGCATTTACCAACACAGCACTCTGTGCACACACGCGCATGTGTGTTTGTGTGTGTGTGTGTGTGTGTGTTTGTGTGTGTGTGTGTGTGTGCATATCTATTACATTTACTTTATGTATATTTTCCTACCCCAACAATATTTTAAGTCCTAAATGATGGGAAGTCTATATTTTGTTTATATAAATAAAAAATTCTAGGCTTACTTATTTCTAGAATATGCCTCATCTACTTCTAAAATGTGTTGTCTGGATAAAATTTTTGCCTTCAAGATCCAAATGTAAAATAAAAACAAAAACAATGTGACAGCAAGAGAAAAATCCACGTCACTAATATTTAGACCCACAAAGCTACTATGACGAGGGATTAAATATTAGCTCAGTGCTTCATTACAGCTAAAAGAAAAAAAATGGCATTTTTTATTTTACTTTATTATCTACTACTAAATAATGACCGAAAAGATAATGTACATCGGCACTGGACAAACACATATAATTAATTTTCTTAAGTTTATTTATTTATTTATTTTGAGAGAGAGAGCATGTGTGCCAGTGAGGGGAAGGGGAGAGAGAGAGAGGGAGAGAGGGAGAAACCCAAGGAGGCTCACACTATCAGCACAGAGCCTGACACGGGAGTTGATGTCGCAAACCATGAGATTAAGAGTCGGACATTTAACTGGCTGAGCCACCCAAGTGCCCCATGAAAATTAATGTTTAATTCCTGTTGGCCATACACAGTATCATATACCTTATTTTCACTCAGTCTTCACTACAACAGAGATAATTCTTGTTACCATTTTGTAACAAAAAAGCACTGAAGCTTAGAGAAGTTATGTGCTTTGTCAAGGGCCCTCTCCTCCAGGAAGCATCCTCCTGCACCCTCCAGCGTCGCCTAGTCTACACTGGGAGACCACACGTTCTTACCCACAGCTTTTTCATGCACACATCACTTTGTATCTTTTATTATGTTACAAGAACCAAGTTTACTGTTGCACAAGCCCTTTCATCCAGTTCACGGTATAATCGGTCATCGAAGAGTATTTACATCCAGGAAAATGATAACCAAGTAGAAGTTAGTTTTCATGTTCAGCGAGATCTCACTAAAATTGTCCATTGCCCGCATTCCCCTGCCCTCCCTCCACCCCACCCCATATTAACACCCCCTCAATGTGTAAGTGACCACTAACCACCAACATAACTCCAATCCATCGTGCCCAGTCATTGTGTTATACAGCCTACCTTGGCTTACCAGGGTAATGTCTACCGTGAAAATTTGACACAACAGACGAAAATGTCTTCTCTGTGGTGATTATTTACAAAAATGTCCTAAATGGGTAGAGGTCATGAGTTTCAGAGGTAACTCAGGGAAGATAGTTTTGCTGGGGCTCAATAATGTGGACCTTGTACATAGCCGTCCCAGGACCTAACCAGACAGGACAGGATTTCGGAGCTCTGGAGGTATTGCGTGTGCATTATTCTTTACGCTGACTTCCTCAAATGCTCTTTACCCATTTACCCAGCCCAAGAGCTGGGTTTTCTGTTCCAAAATGAGAGATGGCTCAAAGTTAAAGCCATGGGGCATCTGGATGGCTCAGTCAGTTAAGCATCCGACTTGGGCTCAGGTCATGACTCATGGTTCATGAGCTCCAGCCCTCCGTGGGGCTCTGTGCTGACAGCTCAGAGCCTGGAGCCTGCTTCGGATTCTGTGTCTCCCTCTCTCTCTGCCCCTCCCCCACTCACACCTTGGTTCTCTCTCTGTCTCTCTCAAAAATAAGTAAACATTAAAAAAATTAAAAGAAAGAAACAAAGTTAAAGCCTCATGGCATAGGTTTGAGTTTAAAACACAACAAAAACAAACTCTCTATGTACAGGCCAAATCTACTCATGGCAAGAAGTTTCCAGTGTGATGTGTAATTTGATCGTTTATTAAGGTTTCATTTGGATTTGGCTGTTTTGGAGTCTCTCACTGCTTTCCTGTATAACATAAACAGTGGAGTGGCCCAGGATTACAAGCAAAGCGTTTTGTGCTGGCTCTTCAGAGCTCTTGCCCAAATGATTAACAGATACCGCACGCAGTGAAGGTCAACACAAATACTAAGTTCTTCCTAGTTATCCAGCACCGTAGTAAGTGCTGAACAAACAAGATTTAGTCCCTGTTCTTTAGGACGCAATTCTCATCAGAGAGAAAGAGAGAACCACGAAAAAAATAATAAAATAAAATAAAAATAAAATAGGCTGCTGTGCGGACAGGGCTCTCACAGGCACTTGTTCAGGATACTATGGCAGCACGGGGGGGAGGGGGGTGTTCACCCGGGCTGGGGGTGGAGGGAGGGCAGGTGTCGTATGCAGGTGACGGACGGTTTTAGTGAGATCTCACTGAACATGGATCCAAAAACTAACTTCTACTTGGTTATCATTTTCCTGGATGTAAATATTCTTCGATGACTGATTATACCGTGAACTGGATGAAACAGCTTGTGCAACAAGAGACCTGGTTCTTGTAACATAATAAAAGATACAAAGTGACGTGTGCACGAAAAGGGTGTGGGTAAGAACGTGTGGTCTCCCAGTGTAGACTACGTGATCCTGGAGGGCGCAGGAGGATGTTTCCTGGAGGTGATGGCCCTCGGGCTGGGTATAAAATATACCATATCAGGGCATGTGGGAAACTCAAGTGCCAGGGTCATGTTATGGCCCAAGAAGAGCTGGGAAAATGGATGAGCAGAATGATAAACATGTAATTAAGACAAAGGAGGCAAAGGAAGGGAACAGAGTTGATAAGCACAGTGTTCACAAAATGCTGCACATCAAGGATGTCAAGGGGTCTGTTTTCTAGCCACAGACTTAAAGTGTTTACGTCACGCACAATTTATGGTTCGTGATCTCCGCGACTAACTCCAAATCTGGCCCCAGTTTCCAGTGATGGACATTCTTCCTCTCTTAGGGCATCACACATGTCCTCTTATCATTATGTGCAACTGGCTGTTGGCCTCTGAACACCCGGAGCTCCAGGATGATGCCTGCTGTCTCCAGAGCCAGACACAGTACCTGGGACATAGTGAGCGGTCGGTAGTTTTTGTGGTTGGAACTCTGTAGAATGGCTCGTTAGGTTTATTAAAGTTCATAAAATGACTAGCAGATGCCCATCTCCACAGCCTGGCATCCTTAACAAGCCGCTAGGGATGGCAAAGTGGGACCCACAACCCCACATGAAGGTGCCTTCACACCTAGTGATGACTGGACCACCCAGCCAGAGGATGCACAGTGTGGCGCCATCCAAGAGGAACCCTGCAGGGTGCCGAGATACTCTCTTGTCTTCACAGCAGGTGTGGAGGGACGTGCCTGCCAGGTTAGATGGCTAGCATGGCAGACCCAGGTACTCTGCCCCCGGAGGCTGTGGGGAGGGGACACTGCTATGTGCTCAGGCCATCAAGCATGAATCACCTACTGATCCAGAGCCATGAGGTTCCCCCCCCCCCGCCTGAGACCTCCCCCCACATCCTTTACACCTGGACGCCACCAGGCCTGGCCCTGCTCCTCGGGCACTTGTCCTGCCCTCCTTGCTCCTGGAACTTGTCAGGACGTGTTGGCACTGGGCCTGCCTTTAGGCGTCCTGAGCGGGGCTGCCGAGGACCGAAATTAGCTGGGAGGGGTCCGTTTGACAATCAGCAGGCCAAACTGGCACCTGCGGTCTGAGTCACTGGCTTTTAACTGTTTATTAAGTGGTGACAGTGACAACTAAATCGTGAAGAGGAAGGGCCCTTTCTCTGTGTGTTCCAGTAACGTCATGCCCCACTGAAAAGGCAAAAGCGTTATTAACCCGGTGGGGCTGGCAGAGGAGGGGACGCGGCTTTGCAGACCCAGCACCGACCAGATCTGTCTCCCTTTGTCTCCCGGGGACCCGCTTCGACACGAGTCATTCCAGCGCGTAGCCCTCTCTTCAGCAGCCCTGGCTTTGGGCAGCTTCGACAGGCGTGTGCTTGGAAGAGATCCGGGGGCTCTTTTGGCAAAATGAAAATCCCTTCATAATTGTTACCTGATTAGGATAACATTATTATTATTACTTGAAGAGCCTCAGGAAGTGTTCCCACAAGCTCACGAGCATGTGGTCTTGTCTGAGTGGCTCCCTGGTTAGCTGAGGTGGGAACTGGCCTATATTTTCCACTCTCCTGCAGGCGGGACTAAGTAATGCTGGAAATGAGCCATTATGGGAGGGCCTCGAGGGGGCTACCTCGTCGGGGGCATTGGGAGGGCAGGGCCGGAGACAGATGGGGTGTTCTTCAGTTTTGCCTTTAATGAGACCTGCCTGCCTCCCAGGGACCGATTTCTGAATGTCAGGGAAATACGTGCATGTGCCTGTGCACACACACACACACACACGCACACACACATTTGCAACAGCACGTATACTGTTCTCTAAAACCAAGGCCAAGCTCTCAATGCAAGTAGGACTCACGAAAGAAGAGGCCTGAGACAGGTGCACGGGAGTTAACCCCTAACCACCTGGATTCGAAACCCCCAAGCCCTTCACTCCATGCTGCGCAATTTCATCTTGGATGAATCTCTCGGTTCATCCGCGCCAGGTTTTTCAT